>NC_090936.1:187276844-187993510 GCF_040938575.1 Ambystoma mexicanum
GAGTAGGCCGCAAGCAAGAGCCTCATCATGTAAGCTCTCTCCAGAGCAAGAATACAAGTGCTGATCACGCAGAAACGAGCCCCAGCGAGGCTCATAGCCAAGGCCACGATGTTGCAACTCGTATGCTACCAGCCGGCACCAAGGTTACACCTGTAAGAAAATCCAAGCACGCAGAAACAAAATACAACTCTAAAGGTGCAGAATTCCGCTCCAGCTACAGTCTCTCCACACGTGACCAAGCCGATCTGACAAGGTGCCAGACCCACGAGACAGAAGTCGCCTGGGTCCCACGTCTGGGACACAGGTTGCAACAGCGAAGTGGCAAGATGGACACCTACGGTGATGGGAACGACCTGCTCACAAGCCTATGAGGAGACCCGTATGTTGTCTGCACAAACACATAGTTACACATTGTTGCTAGTAACAGGTACACCGCGAGCTGGGAACGGCGATGGTCCCAGGCTTGGGGGCTCGCGAGAGGACCAATCAGAACACGGGGGACTCATCACTGACGCCACTAACATTAGCCAATCATCAGGGTCTTCTTGTAACGATTTTCAAGTATCTAATAGTAGGGACAGCCCAAGTATACCACCTGACTCATCCTTAATATTCTTCTTCTATATGTTTCGTATACTAACCCTACCACTTGGGGAACCAATCCGAAGTGGCAATAGGTTTTTTGCTAACTTTCCCAGGTGATGCAAGTAGCGTGTCATACTGCTGTAAAAAGGGCCTGCGAGCCCCACTAAGATTGAGAGTCTGGACGGACGCGTACGATCCAAGACCCATCCCTGCCGTTGTTATAATAAACAGCAGAACCACCTTGCTCCTTGTGTGTGTCTCATACTCATTCACGGAAGCACGGGAGGAGCTGGGGTTCCCAGACCAGAGGTCCGCGGATGGCTCAGCCGACCCCGGGATAATCACCCCGATGAGCGGGGGGTTAGGGGGAACAGGAGGGAGACACGGGGCATGAGCGGGGGGTAACAGGAGGGAGACACGGGGCATGAGCGGGGGGTGGGGGGAACAGGAGGGAGACACGGGGCATGAGTGGGGGGTGGGGGGAACAGGAGGAGACACAGGACATGAGCGTGGGTTGGGGGTACAGGAAGGAGACACGGGGCATGAGCGGGGCGGTACGGGAGGGAGACATGGGGCATGAGCGGGGGGTGGGGGTACAGGAGAGAGATACGGGGCATGAGCGGGGGGTGGGGGTAACATGAGGGAGATACGGGGCATGAGCGGGGGGTGGGGGGCAACACGAGATAGACACGGGTCAGGAGCGGGGGTGGGGAGCAACACGAGGGAGATACGGGTCAAGAGCGGGGGGTGGGGAACACGAGGGAGACACGGGGCATGAGCGGGGGGGGTGGGAACAGGAAGGAGACATGGGGCATGAGCGGGGGGTGGGGGTAACACGAGGTAAACAGGGCATGAGCAGGGGTGGGGGGGACAATGGAGACATGGGGCATGAGCAGGGGGTGGGGGGAACAGGGCATGAGCGGGGGTTGGGGGGTACAGGAGGGAGACACGGGGCATGAACGAGGGGTGGGGGTAACATGAGAGAGACACGTGGGCATGAGCGGGGGTGGGGGGGCAACACGAGGGAGACACGGGGGCATGAGCGGGGGGTTGGGGGCAACACGAGGGAGACACGGGCATGAGCGGGGTGGGGCAACAAGAAGGAGACACGGGGCATGAGCGGAGGGTGGGGGAACAGGGCAGACACAGGGCATGAGCAGGGGGTGGGGGTAACATGAGGGAGACACAGGTATGAGCGGGTGGTGGGGGCAACACAAGGGAGACACGGGGCATGAGCGGCGGTGGGGCAACACAGGGAGACACGGGGCATGAGCGGGGGGTGGGGCAACATGAGGGAGGCACAGGGCATGAGCAGGGGGTGTTGTGAACAGGGCAGACACGGGGCATGAGTGGGGGTGGGGGACAACAGGAGGGAGACATGGGGCATGAACGGGGGGCTAGGGGGAACAGAGGAGACATGTGGCATGAGCGGGGGGTGGAGGGAACAGGAGGGAGTCATGGGGCATGAGTGGGGGGTGGGGGTAACATGAGGGAGACACGGGGCATGAGCGGGGGTGTGGGGGAACAGGGCAGACACGGGGCATGAGCGGGAAAGGAGGAGACACGGGCATGAGCGGGGGTAGGGAAGAACAGGGAGACACGGGGCATGAGCGGGGGGAACAGGGGAGACACGGGGCATGAGCGGGGGTGGGGGGCAACAAAGCGAGACAGGGCATGAGCGGGTGGTCGGGGGAACAGGAGGGAGACACGAGGCATGAGCGGTGGTCGGGGGAACAGGAGGGAGACACGGGCATGAGTGGGGGTGGGGGTAACAGGAGGGAGACACAGGGCATTAGTGAGGGGTGGGGGGAACGGGAGGGAGACACGGGCCATGAGCGGGGGTGGGGGATAACACGAGGGAGACACGGGCATGAACGGGGGTGGGGGAGAACAGGGCAGACACGGGGCATGAGCAGGGGGTGGGGGTACAGGAGGGAGACACAGGACATGAGCGTGGGTTGGGGGTACAGGAAGGAGACACGGGGCATGAGCGGGGGGTACAGGAGGGAGACACGGGGCATGAGTGGGGGTACAAGAGGGAGACACGGGGCATGAGCGGGGGTGGGGGTACAGGAGGTAGACACGGGGCATTAGTAGGGATGGGGGTAACATGAGGGAGACACGGGGCATGAGCGGGGGGTGGGGGCAACACGAGGAGACACGGGTCATGAGCGGGGGTTGGGGGGCGATACGAGGGAGACACGGTCATGAGCGGGGGTGGGAGCAACACGAGGGAGACACGGGTCAAGAGCGGGGGGTGGGGGAACACGAGGGAAAACGGGGCATGAGCGGGCGGTGGCTGGGAACAGGAGGGAGACATGGGGCATGAGCGGGGGTTGGGGGATAACACGAGGGAAACAGGGCATGAGTGGGGTGGGGGGGAAAATGGAAAAACAAGGCATGAGCGGGGGGTGGGCCGAACAGGGCAGAGACAGGGCATGAGCGGGGGGTGGGGGGTACAGGAGGGAGACACGGGGGCATGAACGAGGGGTGGGGGGTAACACGAGGGAGACACGGGGCATGAGCAGGGGTGGGGGGCAACACGAGGAAGACACGGGGCATTAGAGGGGGTGGGGGCAACACGAGGGAAACACGGGGCATGAGCAGGGGTTGGGGGCAATAAGAAGGAGACACGGGGCATGAGCGGGGGTGGGGGGGAACAGGGCAGACAGAGGGCATGAGCAGGGGTGGGGGGTAACATGAGGGAGACACGGGGTATGAGCGGGGGTGGGGCAACACAAGGGAGACACGGGGCATGAGGCGGGGGGTGGGGGCAACACGAGGGAGACACGGGGCATGAGCAGGGGGTGGGGGGGCAACATGAGGGAGACACGGGCATGAGCGGGGGTGGGGGCAACATGAGGGAGACACAGGGCATGAGCAGGGGGTGTGAACAGGGCAGACACAGGGCATGAGTGGGGGGTGGGGGACAACAGGAGGGAGACATGGGGCATGACCGGGGGTGGGGGGAACAGGGGAGACATGTGGCATGAGCGGGGGGTGGGGGAACAGGAGGGAGACACGGGGCATGAGTGGGGGGTGGGGTAACATGAGGGAGACACGGGGCATGAGCGGGGGGGTGAGGGGAACAGGGCAGACACAGGGCATGAGCGGGAAAGGAGGGAGACACGGGCATGAGCGGGGGTAGGGAGGAAAAGGGAGACACGGGGCATGAGCGCAGGGGAACAGGGGAGACACGGGGCATGAGCGGGGGTGGGGGGCAACAGGAGCGAGACACTGGGCATGAGCGGGGGGTGGGGGTAACATGAGGGAGACATGGGGCATGAGCGGGGGGTGGGGGAACAGGAGGGAGACATGGGGCATGAGCAGGGGGTGGGGGTAACACGAGGGAGAAACGGGGCATGAGCAGGGGGGTGGGGGAAAAGGACAGACACTGGGCATGGGCTGGGGGTGGGGGGGTATAGGAGGGGAGACCCGGACATGAGCGGAGGGTGGGGGGCACAGGAGGGAGACACGGGGCATGAGCAGAGGGTGGGGGTATAGGAGGGAGACATGGGGCATGAGCAGGGGGGCAACACGAGGGAGACACGGGGCATGAGCGGGGGTGGGGCAATGGCGAGGGAGACACTGGTCATGAGGCGGGGGGTGGGGGACAACACGAGGAGAAACACAGGGCATGAGATGGCAGTGGGGGCAACACGAGGCAGACACGGGGCATAAGCGGGGGGTGGGGCAACAGAGGCAGACACGGGGCATGAGCAAGGGGTGGGGACAACAGGAGGGAGACACGGGGCATGACCGGGGAGGGTGGGGGGAACAGGGGAGACCCGGGGCATGAGCGGGGGGTGGGGGGGAACAGGAGGGAGACACGGGGCATGAGCAGGTGGGGGGAACAGGAGGGAGGCACGGGGCATGAGCGGGGGGTGGGGGTAACAGAAGGGAGACACGGGCATGAGCAGGGGGTGGGGGATAACACGAGGGAGACACAGGGCATGAGCGTGGGGTGGGGGGAACAGGGCAGACACGGGGCATGAGCAGGGGGTGGGGGGTACAGGGAAGGAGACATGGGACATATCCGGGGGGTGGGGGTACAGGAGGAGACACGGGGCATGAGTGGGGGTGGGGGTACAGGAGGGAGACGCGGGGCATGAGCGAGGTGTGGGGGGCAACACGAGGGAGACACGGGTCATGAGCGGGGGCTGGGGGGCAACACGAGGGAGACACAGGGCATGAGGCGGGGTGGGGGGAACAGGGGAGACACGGGCACGAGCGGAGGGTGGGGGGGAACAGGGCAGACACGGGGCATGAGCAGGGGGTACAGGAAGGAGACACGGGGCATGAACGGGGGGTGGGGGGTAACACGAGGGAGACACAGGGCATGAGCGGGGATGTGGGCAACAGGGGAGACACGGGCATGAGCGGGGGGTGGGGGGAACAGGGGAGACACTGGACATGAGGGGGGGTGGGTGGATCCGTGAGGGGAACACAGGGCATGAGCGGGGGGCGGGGGGACAGGAGGGAGACACGGGGCATGAGCGCGGGGGTAGGTGGATCGCGAGGGAGACACAGGGGATGAACGGGGAGTGTGGGATCGGTTGGGAGATACGGGGGATGAGCGGGGTGTAGGGGGATTGGAGAGAGACACGGGGGATGAGCGGGGGATTGTGGGATCTTGAGGGAGACACGGGTCATGAGCGGGGGGTGGGGGAAAGGGAGAGCACGGGGATGAGCAGGGGTGGGGGGGAAATCGTGAGGGAGATACGGGATATGAGCTGGGGGTGGGGGGATCGTGAGGGAGACACAGGGGATGAGCGGGGGGTGGGAGGATCGTGAGGGAGATACAGGGCATGAGCGGGGGGGAACCAGGGAAACACGGGCATGAGCAGGGTGGGGGGCACAGGGAGACACGGGGCATGAGCAGGGGGTGGGGGAGAATGGGAGGAAAACACGGACATAAGCTTAGTGTGCAGGCGGCAGATCCCGCTCCTCGGCCCTCCTCAGGCCACCGTGTGCCGATGACGTGAGTGGGGGCTGGAGGAACAGGGGAGACACGGGCATGAGCGGGGGTAACGGGAGGAAGACACGGGCATGAGCCGGGGTGGGGGGAACGGAAGGAAGACACGGGCATGACTTTACTAGCAGGCGACAGATCCGCTCCTCTGGATTAACAAAGATGGCGGGTGTCTTTCAAAATATGACGCACTGCACGCTGCACCACAGCCAATGGGAAAGCAGCGTAACATGTCTGCGGACACCATGCAAGCCGCTTTCCCAATCCCTGTCCTGTCCTCGGAGCGAATAGGGAAGTGTGTCCGCGAAGAGGACACAGATATCACTAATTTTTTTTACCTACTTTTTGGTCATTTTTAAAAAACTACTGGATGGATTTTCACCAAATTTGCAAAATCACGCTTCGGGACCAAGCCGCCGCTCCTGGTGTAAATTTGTGTAAATCCGTCCAGCGGTTTGGGCTGTAGGCGTGAGCAAAGTTTTTTCCCATTATGTCTATGGGGAAAAAAAAAAGTTTTGGGACCCCCCCTTTAACTTTGCCCCCCCTGGATGAATCCTCACCAATCTTTGCAAAACATTCAGAGTAACACAAATACTTTTTTTTGCAAAGTTTGGTGAGGATTCGTCCAGGGAGAGCGAAGTTATAAGCCGCACAAAAAGTGCTCTTCCTATGGAAACACCAATTTAACCATAACTACATGCCAATACCGTGGCCATGTAATATATTACAGGGGGGCAAAGTTATAGGGGGGGTCCCAAACTTTTTTTTTTCCCCATAGACATAATGGGAAAAACTTTGCTCACTCCTAAAGCCCAAACCGCTGGACGGATTAACACCAAATTTGCGGCAGGAGCGGCAGCTTGCTCCGAAAGCGTGCTTTGCTTTATTTGGTGTAAATCCGTCCAGTAGTTTTTTTAAAAAATGACAAAAATGTAAGTGAAAAAAATAGTGATATCTGTGTTCGCTTCGCGGACACACTTCCCTGTTCGCTCCGCGGACAGGACAGTGATTGGGCAAGCAGCTTGCGTGATGTCCGCAGACATCTGACATGCTCTCTCATTGGATGCAGTGAAAGCGTGCAGTGCGTCTGGCTTCGGAGATGCCCAACCATCTTTGTTCCTCGCTGCCTGCACAGTAAGTCTTGTGTCTGTCCCTTGTTCCTCCCACCCCCGCTCATGCCTGTGTGACCTTCTTGTCCCCCCACCCCCACTCATGCTCCAGGTCTCCCCTGTTCCTCCAGCCCCTGCTCATGCCATCGGAACACGGTGGCCAGCGGAGGGCAGAGGAGCACGATCTGCTGCCTGCACAACGGAACGCTGTGTGTCTCTCTCCCCTCCCCCAACCCCCGCTCATGTCCATGTGTCTCTCTCCCTTTCCCCCACCCCCGCTCATGCCACGTGTCTCTCTCTCCCTCCCCTCCACCCCCGCTCATGCCCAGTGTCCCTCTCCCCTTCCCCACACCCCCCGATCATGCCGCGTGTGTCTCTCCCCTTCCCGCCCACCCCTGCTCTAGCCCCGTGTGTCTCTCCCCCTCCCGCCCACCCCCGCTCTTGCCCGGTGTCTCCCCCCTCCCGCCCACCCCCACTCTTGCCCCGTGTGTCTCTCTCCCCTTCCCCCACCCCCGCTCATGCCCCGTGTGTCTCTCTCCCTCCCCCACCCCCGCTCATGCCCTGTGTCTCTCCCCCTCCCGCCCACCCCCCGCTCATGCCCCGTGTGTCTCTCCCCCTTCCACCCACCCCCCGCTCATGCCCATGTGTGTCTCTCCCCCTCCTAACCACCCCCGCTCATGCCCTGTGTGTCTCTCCCCTTCCCCCCCACTCCCCGCTCATGCCCCGTGTGTCTCTCTCCCCTTCCCCCCACCCCCCGCTCATGCCCCGTGTGTCTCTCTCCCTCCTCCCACCCCCCGCTCATGCCCCGTGTGTCTCTCCCCCTCCCGCCCACCCCCTGCTCATGCCCTGTGTGTCTCTCCCCCCCACCCCCGCTCATGCCCCGTGTGTCTCTCCCCCTGCCCCCCGCTCATGTCCCGTGTGTCTCTCTCTCCCCCCCACCCCGGCTCATGCCCCTTGTGTCTCTGTCCCTCCCCCCACCCCTGCTCATGCCCCATGTGTGTATAAACCTCCCGCCCACCCCCGCACTTGCCCGTGTGTCTCTCTCCCCCTTCCCCCCACCCCCCGCTCAAGCTCCGTGTGTCTCTCCCCTCCTGCCCACCCCCAGCTCATGCCCCGTGTGTCTCTCCCCCTCCCGCCCACCCCCCGCTCATGCCCCCGTGTGTCTCTCTCCCCCTTCCCCCCACCCCCGCTCATGCCCCGTGTGTCTCTCTCCCTCCCCCCACCCCCCGCTCATGCCCCGTGTGTCTCTCTCCCCTTCTCCCACCCCCGCTCATGCCCCGTGTCGGTCTTCTGTTCCCCCCACTCATGCCCCGTGTCTGTCCCCTGTTCCCCTCATGTGCCGTGTTCCTCTGTTGCCCCCCATGCCCCCGCTCATGCCCCGTGTCTGTCTCCTGTTCTCCCCACCCCCCCGCTCATGCCCCGTGTCTGTGTCTGTCCCCCCACCCCCGCTCATGCCCCGTGTCTGTCTCCTGTTCCCCCCACCCGCTCATGCCCCGTGTCTGTCTCCTGTTACCCCCACCCGCTCATGCCCCGTGTCTCTCTCTTGTTGTCCCCCACCCCCGCTCATGCCCTGTGTCTGTCTCCTGTTCTCCCCACCCCCGCTCATGCCCCGTGTCTGTGTCCTGTTCCCCCACCACCCGCTCATGCCCCGTGTCTGTCTCCTGTTCCCCCCACCCGCTCATGCCCCGTGTCTGTCTCCTGTTGCCCCCCACCCCTCCGCTCATGCCCCATGTCTGTTCTCCCCACCCCTGCTCATGCCCCCTGTCTGTTGTTCCCCCCACCCCCCGCTCATGCCCCGTGTCTGTCTCCTGTTCCCCCCACCCCTCGCTCATGCCCCGTGTCGGTCTCCTGTTCTCCCCACCCCCCTCTCATGCCCCGTGTCTGTGTCCTGTTCCCCCCGCTCATGCCCCGTGTCTGTGTCCTGTTCCCCCCACCCCCCACTCATGCCCCGTGTCTATCTCCTGGTGCCCCTCCGCTCATGCCCCGTGTCTGTCTCCTGTTCCCCCACCCGCTCATGCCCCTTGTCTCTCTCTTGTTTCCCCCCACTCCCCGCTCATGCCCCGTGTCTGTCTCCTGTTCTCCCCACCCCTCGCTCATGCCACGTGTTTGTCTCCTGTTGCCCCCCACCGCCCCCGCTCATGCCCCGTGTCTGTTCTCCCCACCCCCCGCTCATGCCCCATGTCTGTTGTTCCCCCCACCCTCACTCATGCCCCGTGCCTATCTCCTGTTCCCTCCACCCCCTCATGCCTCGTGTCTCTCCTGTTTCCCCCCACCCCCGCTCATGCCTCGTGTCTGTCTCCTGTTGCCCCCACCCTCCGTCCATGCCCCGTGTCTGTCTCCTGTTGCCCCCCACCCCCCGCTCATGCCCCGTGTCTGTCTCCTGTTCTCCCCACCCCCCGCTCATTCTCTGTGTCTGTCTCCCGTTGCCCCTCACCCCCCCGCTCATGCCCCGTGTTGTCTCCCGTTGCCCCCCACCCCCTGCTCATGCCCCGTGTTGTCTCCCGTTCTCCCACCCCCGCTCATGCCCCGTGTCTGTCTTCTGTTCCCCCCGCTCATGCCCCGTGTCTGTCTCCTGTTCTCCCCACCCTCCGATCATGCCCCGTGTCTGTGCCCTGTTCCCCCCGCTCATGCCAGTGTCTGTCCTGTTCCCCCCGCCCCCCGCTCATGCCCCGTGTCTGTCTCCTGTTGCCCCCCCACCCCCCGCTCATGCCCATGTCTGTCTCCTGTTCTCCCACCCGCTCATGCCCCGTGTCTGTCTCCTGTTCCCCCACCCGCTCATGCCCTGTGTTTCTCTGTTGTTGTCCCCCACCCCCCGCTCATGCCCCGTGTCTGTGTCCTGTTCTCCCCACCCCTCGCTCATGCCCCGTGTCTGTCTCCTGTTCCTCCCACCCCCGCTCATGCCCCGTGTCTGTCTCCTGTTGCCCCCCACACTCCCGCTCATGCCCCGTGTCTGTTCTCCCCATCCCCCGCTCATGCCCTATGTCTGTTGTTCCCCCACCCCCGCTCATGGCCCGTGTCTGTCTCCTGTTCCCCCCACCCCCCGCTCATGCCCGTGTCTGTCTCCTGTTGCCCCCCACCCCCCGCTCATGCCCCTTGTCTGTCTCATGTTCTCCCCACCCCCGCTCATGCTCCATTTCTGTCTCCTGTTGCCCCCACCCCCCGCTCATGCCCCGTGTCTGTCTCCCCTTCCCCCCACCCTCCGCTCATGCCCTGTGTCTGTGTCCTGTTCCCCCCGCTAATGCCCCGTGTCTGTCCTGTTCCCCCCCACCCCCCGCTCATGCCCAGTGTCTGTCTCCTGTTGCCCCCCACCCCCCTGCTCATGCCCCATGTCTGTCTCCTGTTTCCCCCACCCGCTCATGCCCCATGTCTGTCTCCTGTTCCCCCCACCTGCTCATGCCCCGTGTCTGCCTTCCTGTTCTCCCCACCCCTCGCTCATACCCCGTGTCTGTCTCCTGTTCCCCCCACCCCCGCTCATGCCCCATGTCTGTTGTTCCCCCATCCCCTGCTCATGCACTGTGTCTCTCTCCTGTTCCCCCCACCCCCGATCATGCCTGTGTCTCTCCTGTTGCCCCCCGCTCATGCCCCGTGTCAGTCTCCTGTTGCCCCCACCCCCCGCTCATGCCCCTTGTCTGTCTCCTGTTCTCCCCACCCCCTGCTCATGCTCCGTGTCTGTCTCCTGTTCCCTCCACCCCCCGCTCATGCCCCGTGTCTGTCTCCTGTTGTCCCCCACCCCCCGCTCATGCCCCATGTCTGTCTCCTGTTGCCCCCCACCCATGCCCCGTGTCTGTCTCTGTTGTTCCCCCACCCCCGCTCATGCCCGTGTCTTTCTCCTGTTGCCCCCACCCCCCGCTCATGCCCCGTGTCTGTCTCCTGTACCCACCCCCCCGCCTCATGCCCCGTGTCTCTCTCCTGTTTCCCCACCCGCTCATGCCCCGTGTCTCTCTCTTGTTGCCCCCACCCGCCCAGCCCCGTGTCTCTCTCCTGTTGCCCCCCACCCCCTGCTCATGCCCCGTGTCTTTCTCCTGTACCCCCCACCCCCTGCTCATGCCCAGTGTCTCTCTCCTGTTCTCCCCAACCCCCCGCTCATGCCCTGTGTCTGTCTCCTGTTGCCCCCACCCTCCGCTCATGCCCCGTGTCTGTCTCCTGTTGCCGCCTCCCCCCGCTCATGCCCCGTGTCTGTCTCCCCTTCTCCCCACCCCCGCTCATTCCCCGTGTCTGTCTTCTGTTCCCCCCACTCATGCCCCGTGTCTGTCTCCTGTTCTCCCCACCCTCCGATCATGCCCCGTGTCTGTGCCCTGTTCCCCCCGCTCATGCCAGTGTCTGTCCTGTTCCCCCACCCCCCGCTCATGCCCCGTGTCTGTCTCCTGTTGCCCCCCACCCCCCGCTCATGCCCCGTGTCTGTCTCCTGTTGCCCCCCACCCCCCGCTCATGCCCTGGTCTGTCTCCTGTTCTCCCCACCCCCTGCTCATGCTCCGTGTCTGTCTCCTGTTCCCCCCACCCCCGCTCATGCCCCGTGTCTGTCTCCTGTTGTCCCCCACCCCCCGCTCATGCCCCATGTCTGTCTCCTGTTGCCCCCCACCCCCCGCTCATGCCCCGTGTCTGTCTCCTGTACCCACCCCCCCGCTCATGCCCCGTGTCTCTCTCCTGTTGCCCCCCCGCTCATGCCCCGTGTCTCTCTCCTGTTCCCCCCCGCTCATGCCCCGTGTCTATCTCCTGTTTCCCCCACCCGCTCATGCCCCGTGTCTCTCTCTTGTTGCCCCCACCCGCTCATGCCCCGTGTCTCTCTCCTGTTGCCCCCCACCCCCTGCTCATGCCCCGTGTCTTTCTCCTGTACCCCCACCCCCTGCTCATGCCCCGTGTCTCTCTCCTGTTCCCCCCAACCCCCCCGCTCATGCCCTGTGTCTGTCTCCTGTTGCCCCCACCCTCCGCTCATGCCCCGTGTCTGTCTCCTGTTGCCCCCCGCTCATGCCCCGTGTCTGTCTCCTGTTGTCCCCACCCCCCGCTCATTCTCTGTGTCTGTCTCCCGTTGCCCCTCACCCCCCGCTCATGCCCCGTGTTGTCTCCCGTTGCCCCCCACCCCCCGCTCATGCCCCGTGTTGTCTCCCCTTCTCCCCACCCCCCGCTCATGCCCCGTGTCTGTCTTCTGTTCCCCCCGCTCATGCCCCGTGTCTGTCTCCTGTTCCCCCCACCCTCCGATCATGCCCCGTGTCTGTGCCCTGTTCCCCCCGCTCATGCCAGTGTCTGTCCTGTTTCCCCCCACCCCCCGCTCATGCCCCGTGTCTGTCTCCTGTTCTCCCCACCCGCTCATGCCCCGTGTCTGTCTCCTGTTCCCCCCACCCGCTCATGCCCCGTGTCTCTCTGTTGTTGCCCCCCACCCCCCGCTCATGCCCCGTGTCTGTGTCCTGTTCTCCCCACCCCTCGCTCATGCCCCGTGTCTGTCTCCTGTTCCTCCCACCCCCCGCTCATGCCCCGTGTCTGTCTCCTGTTGCCCCCCACACCCCCAGCTCATGCCCCGTGTCTGTTCTCACCACCCCCCGCTCATGCCCCATGTCTGTTGTTCCCCCCACCCCCCGCTCATGGCCCGTGTCTGTCTCCTGTTCCTCCCACCCCCCGCTCATGCCCGTGTCTGTCTCCTGTTGCCCCCGACCCCCCGCTCATGCCCCGAATCTGTCTCCTGTTCACCCGACCCCCCGCACTCATGCCCCGTGTCTGTCTCCTGTTCTCCCCACCTTCCGCTCATGCCCAGTGTCTCTCTCCTGTTGGCCCCACCCCCGCTCATGCCCTGTGTCTGTCTCCTGTTGCCCCCCACCCCCGCTCATGCCCCGTGTGTGCCCTGTACCCCCCGCTCATGCCCCGTGTCTCCCTCGTGTTCCTCCCCACCCCTCGCTCATACCCTGTGTCTCCCTCGTGTTCCTCCCCACCCCCCGCTCATACCCCGTGTCTCCCTCATGTTCCTCCCCACCCGCTGCTCATGCCCCGTGTCTCTCTCGTGTTCCCCCCACCATCGCTCAAGCCCCGTGTTTCCTTCCTTTTCCCCCCCACCCCCTGCTCTTCAATGACATATGTCATGTCATCTTACCATAACTGGCGAATTTCAAGGGTTTTTCGGTTTTACTTGGAACCATAACGTCCCTTTAAAAATGTTTTTTATTGAAAATATATATATATATATATTTTTTTTTTTTAAAGTTTTTATAGCTGCATTCATCAAGAATACATGCACGGCTACATACAGCAATGACTGGGGGGAGGGGGTAACCCACTTGTGCGAAATGAGCATATAGAACATCAACATCCTTCAATGCGGCTACGCTTCTTCACGTCTAATTCGACAGGCAATGGTATCATGTGCTCCCGTTTTTTGTGCCTACATGTTATATGCGTCAACAAGCGATCCAATTACACATTGCGAAGTATTAACGCGAGTAAGCCCATGCTGTTTGACGTAACCTGTGCATGGGAAATAAGCCAATGGGACATCAAACTCCTGTAAGGCAGCTACCCCTCTTCGTGCATAATGCATCAGCCAACCATAACTGGCGCTGCGGTTCCACGCCTACACGTGACTTTGATACACATCAATGAACTATCCAATCACACGTTGTGCTATATAGATGCAGCTACGCCCACGCTGTTTGACCACATCTGCTCATACGAGACTGTCCAATCAGAAGGCGCGGCAGTCTGTAGCCGCTAATAATCACCACACCCAAAAAACTTTACATTAGTAAAGGGTTTTCTGAGTAATGCAAGCACTTTTGGCACTTTACCCCTTAAACTCTTTATCCTTTTGACCCAGTTTTCCCAAAATTCAATTTTCCTTTGTCTTGTGATTTGTTTAGTTTGTCTAATTTTTCTTTTTACTTTTTCATTTTTTGCAGCATTGTCCTTTCATGTTGTCATTTTTATTCTTTTATATTTTACTGCCTGGTTGGACATTCCAACATGTCTGACCACTTCAGTAGGAGCATTGAGGATGACCTCATCATTTGTGTCAACAATCCTTACCCCCAAGGAAAAAGCACACAGGAATGAAAAAACTAAAGACAGTTGCCACTTCTTCAAAGTGCAGGAACACTGCTCCAGAAAAGGGGCAGTGGAGGTACTGTGCACCTTCTGCAATAATACTATGCCATGTCTTCCGATATCCTGCCTCAAAGTCTATAAACATCGATAATGATCAACCATCTGGTGAGAGTCCACTGGGACGATGTCGATGATGAATATCGTAAAGCCCATGAACTTCACAAAAGAATAATGCATGGGGCCCGGTACTTGAATAGACGAAGATCAGCACCACCTGCGGAACCTCCATCCACCAGGGCATCAACCAGGCCAAATGGAAATGAACCCTCTACATCAGCAGTGGTATCCACTATACTTACTTCTCCGTTACCAACACCCGACCTTTCCAGGATACAAATCATGTGGAAAGGATGCTGACAATGGGTAGTCAAGGGAGATGCCACAATTGAGCAATGGCTGAAGTTAATAGCTGAACAACAGATTACCTGTCATGCTTAGTATTTCCTTTTAAGTGGCAATTCCACCCCCTTTTTTGCTAAAAACAAAAACACATTTAAAAAAAATAAAAAATCTGTTGGATTTTATTTTAATTTTCTTTGTTATATGTTTTGTCTCTGTATTTTCATCCCCTATTCCACCCCTCTCTTTCCATCCCCCAAAATGGCCCTTTTAAGGGCCACCTTTTATGTAACAAAAATAGATAAAATCGAACACAGACTGCAAAAATATATTACAATATCTGTTATAATTTATTTTATGCAGTTTCAGTACTCAAAATTCCCAATTGTTGCCTGTAGCTGTGGTTAACACCCAGAGGTCATACTAATTCATTGTGGAGAGAACTACAACTCCCATAGGATTTTGTAGTTCCGAGCCCTATTTACTTATTAACCAGACGCGAAGGGGGCAAGCCGGTCTGTGCCGGTCCATGGCCGGACGTGTCAGCATTTTGTCCCACACTCCGATTCAGAAGGCCTTGCAGGAGGTCTTAGCTGCGACTGATGCAGCTAGAAATATTTTTTCCAAACCACCTCAAGAAACTGCTACATCTTTAAGCGCAAGCCTGCCTTTGACGGTTACCTATGCTCCTATTGCTATATCATCTGTGCAAGACTCTTGTAGCAATCTAATAGACATCCCCATGCCCCAAGAAGAACCTACTGAGAACACTATTGCAAACCAATTAGATGCCCATATGATCATTAACCTGCCTGCGATATCTGCTGAGACTCAAAAACGCCGACATCCGCCACTCTCACTTGTAGAGACCCTATGCTGCATGTAAATCAATACAAGATCGCTTGTCAAACATTCGCATGAGGTAGCAGATTATATAGAACACCACTTCTTAGACATATGTGCCCTTACAGAAACTTGGGGTTCAAGCGCCGCTGGCCTGTCCTTGCATCTATCCATTCCAGCAGGTTATTATATGCTGGGGCAGCATAGAATTGCGGGGAGGATAGGAGGAGTCGCGTTAATTTTAAAAAAATACACTGTCTGCATGGGAAGTAAAAAGTAATTTTATGGATGGGGTTGAATTCATGCATGTTAAAATTGGCATGAATGCAGTAGCTACGATAAATATCATACTTATTTACCGCCCACCTTCCCTTACAGACAATTTCACTTTAGCACTCTCTAGCTACCCAATTCCTCTCCTAAAGCCTAATGCATGCTTCATAGTTTTGGGCGACTTCAACTATTGGCTTGGACGTGCGTATGACCCCATGGCCTCAGAGCTTTCAGAATCACTCACAAACCTTGGTTTGAGTCAAGTTATTCAAGATCCTACTCACATATTGGGTCATACCTTTGATTGGATATCAGTTGCTAATTTTCTTTGTCATGATGTCTTGGTATCCCCCTGTCTCTGGTCAGATCATGCCTTTGTGCATTTCTAGTTCACAGTACCTTTCCACACCAAAATTAAGCTGAAATATGTACACTCTGGATTAGTATGTAATGTTAAGCATTTGACCTGTGAAAGAATTGAACAGGCAACCAACATTATGGCCTTGAAACTCAGGACTACCTTGGAATTGGTTGCAAATACCCTGGCCCCTCCCATACTTAAAAAGAAATCTGCTGAGATTAAAAGAAGCAAACCATGGTTCTCCCCTGAGTTACAAACCTTAAAAGCCTTTTCCCTCAAACTATTTTATATCTGGAAGGCCAATCAAACATCATCAGCACTAATGAAATTTAAAAATGCCTCTAAGAACTATAAGGCGGCCATAGTGGCAGCTTAGAAGATGTACCATAACCTAAGACTCTCTCAGGCAACCTCAGATTCTAGGGAATTGTTTAAGATTCTTAAAGAGCAGGAGATTGCACCCCAACCAAAGGCTTCCATTATTATTAAAGACGATAAGTGCTGTATCGATATTTAGAATGCAATGTCTCTGAAACTGGAGGGGATTTGAGACGGTATCTCAATTAAAAAAGCTCTGATTGCCGATAATAGGGACATTGGGGATTGTAGAGCCTTTGTTAGAGACGAGGCTATCCTTATATTTAACTTTAGGCCAATTACTACTGAGAACCTAGCTCTGGTAATTGCCATGCTTAAGGCTACTAAATGCATGGGTGATCCCAGCTCCTCCATCATCATTAAGACCTGCCCTCATACGTTAGTCTAGTCCATTTGTAAATTCATTCATTCATCCCTTACAACTGGTATGGTTCCCGACGAGCTGAAACAAGCTTGGGTTATACCACTGTTAAAAAACCTGGCCTTAACCAAGGTATTCCCACTAACTATAGGCCTACAACTAACACTCGTTCCTTCACAAAATCCTGGATCGAGTGCCTACTCACAGATTGCTCAACACCTTGATCTTTTCTCTATCTTAAACCCTCTGCAATCGGGTTTTAGACAGGATTTCAGGACCGAAACCTTGTTATTAGACCTAAAATCGAAGTTATTAAAGAGAATGGACAGAGGTCTTGCCTCCTTGCTTATCTCTTTGGATCAATACACAGCCTTCGACCTTGTCGATCATACCACCCTGGCCGAGCGGCTGAAGGAAGTCGCACATTTTACATCAGCAGCGTTCAATGGATGCTATCCTTCCTTTCCAATTGAGTCAGTAGGGTTAGTTCAGATGATGTGATGGCACTGCCTATCTCTGTGCTTTTTGGAGTATCGCAGGGTGCTTGCACATCGCTGTGCATCTATAACATATCTATGGCCCCTTTCTTTGCACATCATCTTGAACAGGAATGGGTCCTATTCTCTAACTATGTGGATGACACACAATGTGTCATTCCGCTCATAGGGTGTCACCACTAGAACGAAATGGAATTGAATAGAATCTTTGCTATTATTGAGCGCTGGATGATGCAGAACAATTTGGCGCTCAATCGTGGCAAAACAGAACTTATGGTTGTGGGTTCAGTGGACACTATTGCCAAGCTGGACCCAGCGTATAAGCACTTTCAGTTGGGGGATGTAGACATCTCCACACTCCCTAAGGTTAAAATCTTGGGAGCTGTTCTTGACCAGGTACTGAATATGAAACTTTATGTAGGATGCACTGTTGCTTCGGCAACATACTATATTAAATTGTTAGCTCATCTTAGACCATACATCTCTCAAGACAATGTGGAAGCGATTGTGTGAGCAATAATAGGTGCAAACATTGATTACTGTTGTAGTCTCCTGGCAGGAGCCAGCAAAATAACCATCAATAGAATCCAAGTGGCCCAAAAAGGTACTGTGAGAGTTGTCACAAGTCTTACCTTATGCTACCATGTAACAGAGTCTCGACTCGCGCTTCACGGCCTCCCTGTGGAGGCACAAATTACTTTCAGGATACTGGTTATCACATTCAAGTATCGAATGGGGACCATGCCGACCTACCTCCAAGATCACATTAGGGAAAAACCTAACTACAGAAATTTGAGATCAAGTAACCAAAACTTCTTATTCATTCCTAAATGTAAAACTAAGAAGGCTCAGGGAGGAGCATTTTTTGGCACAGCTCCTATATTATGGAACGCCTTAACAGCATCATTGAGAGGTTCTTCGTCTCTGAGCCTGTTTAAAAAAGAGCTCAAGTAATGGCTGTTTCGATAAATCGCTTATCCTTCTTCCTTTCTACCTGGCGGGGGGATACCCCCTACCTCCTGGCTCCCACATGTTAATTGACTTGTTTGTCATGTATGCACCCTCGCACCGACAGGTTTATGGATGCGCGTTACAAATAAACTAAAGTAAAGTAAAGGAGGCAATGATTTGGGGAATGTACAAGGGGTGTCCCTTAATAAGGGAAAACTAATGGAACTATTTCCTCACACCATCTTTATCTTTTCTAATCTCACTCAAAGGCAGAAATGGATATGGACCACCAGATTTAATAGTAAAATTGAGAAATCCTGCAGGAATGTTAATAAAGCATTTTCCACATTCATGATAGACCACAACGAATTATGGGTTGCGAACAACAACAAACAGTTCTACATGGCCAATTTCTATAGACATGACGGAGTACACCTAACCAATGAAGGAAATGAAGTGTTCCTTCAAAACATCAAAACAGTACTCCTAATGTGGCAAAGTTCTACACTCAGTGTACTCCAAAACAGTACTTTTAAGGACTGCTTATCATATAAAAATACACAAATAAAATAAATAATAACTAAAAATATTTGTTATTATAACCGCGGCTACAGTTCATTGACTTTTATCAAAACCGCGGTTACAAAAAGTCAGTTGACAAAGGACTGACTTCAAGTTTTATTCTACAATCCAACTTAAATGATCAATACAGAACAGCACTACTCATGTACTTATGTAAAGCAACTGAGAAATAGAAACCACTGAAAAATACATAACAGTAAAATAGATAGGAAAACATTGCACACCCACACAACATAATATCATAAGTGAGACTACACAACCTAAAATACATTTTATGGCGCATCTAGAACTAGACTACAATTGCTCCTTTTGATATTAATTTTGCTAAACTATTTTCTTCTATCTTTCTCCAAAATCTCACATGTTCAAAAGTCTGGAAACACACATCCAAAATAAAAAAAAATAAGAAAATAAAAAAAGACTCTAATAACTACCAGGTCAGTGATTGTTCAACCCTGACATGACTATACCTAAACAAAGTACATTAAAAAAAATAACAACATTGACACTATATAGCCGCGAATACCGTACTACACATACCCTCGGACATCTGTAGTCCTTTGTAGACTCGGATATAGCCGCAAATATCAGCAAAACAGCTAAAAAATAGAAAATACTTTTCTGCCCTCCGCACCTCACCAAGTGCCCCCCACATCTTTGCCATCTCCCCCCACTCTCCAGTTTGCCTCCTCACCTCTCCCTCCCCCCAACCACAACACACGCTGCTTCTGTGATGCAGTTTGCTATGAGAGGTCAGCTATTTGCAGATATAGCCAAGGCTACAGAATTCTTCGTGTTGCAAACTCAGTCCTGTACCCCCTCCAACTCCTACATTTCACACAGTGCCCTCTAGCCATCCCACCACCTCTACCCTGATGGCATTTGTATGTTTTTGACCTGCAAATAGCTTGTGGGGGGTCCCCCCACATGTTGTGCTATGCCACTGAGACCTGCCTGGGTTCTCATGTTTCTGCACCCTGAACAGTACATATGCACGGGTTTACCGGTCTATTTATGCTGTGCACAGAGACTTAACAGAATTAGGGCATTAGCCAAACACACAGAATCAGGTGCTTATTGAAGGAGAAGAATGAACACCAAGCCTTGATTATGTGATGTCATCGTTTTACCGATTATGTCGCTGTTCTTTCTAAGATACCTTTGTAGAGGAGGTCCCAGATATGGCCTGCACTCCAGCCCCAATTTTGAGATACCAGGAGCATACTCACCAAGATATGCGACGTATAAGGAGCAAATAAACAAACAGAGAGCCACAGTGGGGCTCTGTCCAGTACCCATCAGAAGAGCAATACCTATTGAAGCGCCAATAACCATACAACCATGGGCTGCACGGTACCCATTGAGACAACCATACCAGCAGCTGATGCGAAATGAAGATCACTTACAAACTGTCCCTGATGAGACCCAAAGGGCCCTAATTGAAGGCGAATGGTGACGACACAATGGCCCGGACATTTGTTCAGATGAACGAAATGACAAATCAAAAGATGACACACAACGATGAAATGATATGAATAAGGATGTAATGGACATAGAAGAAGAGACGATATTGAAATCTAAAGAAACGTAACCGTGAATCAGGATGGAAATATGCAAACTGGCTAAATGCATGTAAATAGGCTTGGAACACAAGAAGCTAAGGAAACGGTACTGCATGCAATGCTTAGTAGAAGGATAGAGTGGCAAGCGCCAACTATACATCTACATCAAGAAGTACATTATACAAGTGCGACTCCATTGTACGAAAGCAGAATTAAGCCCAGGATGGTAGAGGACAAACAGGCCAGGATTCATATACCAGCACAAAGCCAGACGAAAGAGCGGAATCGAAACCCAGTAAGAAGCAGCTCATGCCTGGGAATTCAAGGTCAACTCCAGAAAAGGAGGAGAGCGGCAACTTCGAAGAAACAAAACTTAAGAGCATAGCAGCCAGCCAGTGAAGGTCGAGATAAAGAGGCCCAGCCAGGTGGCAAGGCTAAAGAAAGAATCAAATACACAAATAGAGGGAGAATGAAGCAGATTCACAGTGAACTGACACGTGACCAGCCAAGCGCAAAGAGGTACCAACGTCTGATGTCATCAAAACCCAGAGGATGCCATAAGTTCTTCTGATAAGAAGCTACAGTTTCGAGGCCATCCTCTGCCAACTAATTGACACATAGCCCTAAAGTGCTGATTGATGGAAGGGAGGCAGGGTGAATCTTGGGGCACACTGCATCTGGGTGTCCATTTTGCATGCTGCTAATTAAAGTGGAGATTTATGCCTATGCTAGTAGAACCAATGAGACATCGTACTTTTAGTGACATCTATCATGAGTGATGTAGAGGGATGGGTGTAGACGCCCACCCGATAAGAGTTATCCAATCCTCACACTCCGTTACCATATACAGATATAGCACCTATACTTAAGTTACCTTTTCTGACCAATAGAATTGCATGACAAACTTTGAGTGTAAACACATCAACGATGACGAAAATCTGCTATATCTATTGCTGTATGATTGAAGAATTTGGAAGTTGAAGCGAGACGGGCCATTGCATCACTGTTGATTTCCATTTGTTTCCCCGTTTTTTGTACTTGTCATTAAACGGACTTCCCTTTGCCAAACCATTGACTTGTCCTCATTGATTGGTGTTGGGGTAAGAGATTCCTGCACCCCATTCTCCTCAAGGTGCAGCTATCTCGTCTTAAGTACTTGAGGGTGAGCTCTGATCCCATGGGCCCGTCAGAGGTCGCTCCGCCCACCTGTGCACATGGTAGCAGAGAGGATGGTTTTGACTATCAACTATTGAATTTTGATTATTGACAAGACACCTATTGACCGTCGACATGAAGTAACTCTAGGT
Source organism: Ambystoma mexicanum (assembly GCF_040938575.1). Classification (NCBI taxonomy): domain Eukaryota; kingdom Metazoa; phylum Chordata; class Amphibia; order Caudata; family Ambystomatidae; genus Ambystoma; species Ambystoma mexicanum. Next base: position 187,298,051 of record NC_090936.1, read on the forward strand.
CTTAGGCAATATCACAAGTCCTTCGCCATTTTGGCCGAGTAGACTGTGAAGCTTCCCGTGGACAATGATAGCTTAAATTTGTCCAAATAATTGCAGTGGGTTTGAAGGCACCCATTTTACAAACATAAACCTTTCCATTCCTACGGGCAGAGGATCAGATGAAAGACTAAAAAAAGGCAGTAACAGAGGTGGTGATCCCGAGGGTCCAGAGAGGAATGATGCGAGCGTTGAGTGAAACAAAAAATTGATGCTTTGGCAAATGTCTTTAGGCAATAGAACAAGTAAGGGGAAAGGTAACGGAGGGAGGTGGAGAAAAACAAAATAGTCAGAAGTAGAGAAGACTATATATATATATATATATAGGGATAATGACTCGGGAATAACTGAATAAAGAACACCTGAGATAAAAGAGAGAGGAAACCGGGGCGGACACCTGAGATAAAGAAAGAGGATACCGGGGTAGACAACCGAGAAGAGAGAGGATACGCCTTGTTCCTGCACTTTAATATAGCGGTCAGAAGAAACGTGAACTCATAGTCCCACATAATAGGGAAAGACTAGGCTACTACGATGGTTAAAGACATTGGGGTCATTCCGAGTAGGGTGGTAAGGGTTAACGGTCACCGGTAACGAGACCGGTGCCGTTAAACCCTTACCGCCCTATTCCGAGTTCCCTTTGCGGGTTGGTACTTAACGCCTGCTTTTTGCAGGCGTTAAAAAACAAACCTGCAAAGGGGCCTGCAAAGGGGCCTTGGAGGTAATTACGGTACCGTAATTTACGGTACCGTAATTACCTCCTTCCCCATTCCCATTAAGCCCTATGGGGGCAAAAATGGGAATGGGGAAGGGCCCATGGTGAATGGGGAATTACCGCCCCGCCAACCTTGGAATGGGGCGGTAATTCCGCCATTCACCATGGCGGAGTTGGAAAAATACCGGCGTCAACCATGGCGCTAATAGAGCCATGCTTAACGTCAGGGTCGTAATGAGGCCCATTGTAAAAGGAAGTTTGTTTAAACTCCATGTTGGGGTATTGATTAGAAGGCAGAGATATCTGTGTCCAGCTGGTGTCCGTCTAGTCTGTTTAATGATTGTCATACATATTCTATTGATGTGTCACACGTAAGGAAATTTGTCTCCTTTTTGTTTGAAATTGATCAAGGGGTTTTACGCGATTCTATAGTTGAGAGGGAATCGCACATTAATCGATGTTCTCGAGTAAATTGGTGATATAAAATGTTGGCTGGAAAAGATTGGATTGGAGCTTGCGGTATTGGTGCTCGCTCATATTATAAGGAGTGGTGAAGTTACATGGAAGTATTGTTAGAAACAGGTTTAAGCCTGGAAGACATTACTCCACTAGCACACTTATGTAAACAACTGCCTAAAAATGCACCCAAGCTTAAGAAATACAGTACCGAGTGGGTTAAGGGTACCGCCCACAAGATGTTTATGCCGTGGCCACAGAATGGGTCCTTATCAAAAACCGGCTTACAACACATGACGACTTACTTGCATGCCACATATACAGGGAAAAAACTAAAGAAACGCCTCACTGTTCTAGAACTTTGGAAAATGTTCGAACAGTCGAAGGATGAAGAGCCACCTGCTGACTGGATATTAAACGTATGCATGGAGGGGGGTGAGACGCATACCGTGCCACCTGCCCCGCCTGAAATAGAAACCGAGGGAAGTAACTCAGAGGGACTCTACCCATTAAGAGAGCTTAAGGCAGCCACGGGGTACAGCAGCCCCGCATATGAGTCACCTACGTACAGTAGTGATGAAAATAAAGGGAAGGATCAGGATAAGATTCTGATCTCCACAGTCCCGAGGGACAAGGAGAGACAAGATGATGAGTGGAAAGATCACGCACAGACAAGTGCACCTCTCGATAAAGAGAGAGAGGGAAAGAAATGGAAAGGAAGTGAAGACAGAACTAATGAGATAGCATTCGCAAAAGACGAATGGATGGGAGGACAGATATTGTTGAAACTCGATGGAAAAGGAAGTGATGATGTGAGGCCAAGAGAGAGGTCTGATGAGACACAGAGAAAGGAGAAGGAAAAGGAAGTAAGGGACGAAAGGATAAGAAGGAAAGATAGGCTGAGGCGAGAACAGCTATATCGCGAGGAGCAAGAAAAGCAGCTCGATCGCAAACAGAAAGCAGTCTATGACCAGTACAGACAGAATCAGAAAAGGTTGGAAGAAGAGCAAAGGGTACGTGAAAAAAAGGATAAAGAGACGAGAAGATGAGGAAGTTTGAAGGGCAAATGAACGTAGAAATGAAAGGAGAAGGGAAGAAGATAAGGTCAGAGAAGAGGTGAGGAAGCGCAAAGAATTCAATGATGATATTAAACGTAAGCATAGACAGAGGGCATGCGATCTCAAATATCTGGAGCGGGAAGTTAAAAAAACGATCCTGTTCTAGAATAGGAAGACATTGAAGAATTCTTCCCTGCGTACGATTCAGTACCAGGCACGAGTGGGGCAAATATTGAAGATGACTTCGATACCAGAAGCATCAGGGAAACGATCGATAAAATATATGATGAAATGGGGCTAGAACCAATGTCCCAAGGGGAAGACGAGCGCTTGGAAAGCACTCAGCTATATGACACGGAGGACACCAACCGAAGTAGTGGGAGCAGGAGACTGTCCCTGGATAGGCTAGACATTAGTAAGACCGATGATGACGCAAGGAGTTGCGTGAATTCGGAACAATCAATGTCCGACTCCGGTGAGGAGATGGAGTGCGAGACAAATGAAGAAGGGAGACGGCTCTAAAAGCGGCTCACAAGGGACAAAGGGGTAGGATGGTCAGATGCTAGCAAGTCTGAACCGAGGGCATCAGAGTCTGCCACGCAGTCTGACCAGCATGAAGGAACATCCCATGGTCAGAGGGGGGTGTCAGCACCCGCCTATGTAGACAAATTGAGGACATTAACAGGTAGACGGCGATGCAGGAATGTTACCCCAGCGATAGACAGAATAGCTGCTGGGAAAGAAAAAGAAGGCTGTGCAGTCCAATTTCCACTGTTAGAAAAGGGGGGAGCAAGACCGCAATACATTCCATGGCCACACATGGATCGGGAAAACCTGAAAAACAAGCTTACAATGGTGACATTGGGAGCCGGGAAGTGAATACACAAGTTAGAAAAAATGACAGGGGGTGTCACGTTAGCTATAGGGGACATTAAAGGTCTCCTGATCACCATTCTTGGTGAGAGAGCAGACGATGTGTGGAAATGGGTAGGGTACCCTGGTGTAACCATTATTAGCACTACACATGTCAGAGCGCCATTTAATAATTGCAGAGCAGCAGTATGGAAAGCGCTACGAGTGCTTTACCCAGACGCTTCCGATATGGGAGCAATAATGACTCGCAAAAATGAAGGAGTCAGAAGATCCGTTGATTTATATCCAGAATTTCCAAGATGCGTGGGTGCTCGAAACGCATGAATCTTGGACAAAATCTATACTTGTATTCTATCACATATTGTGCCAGGGGTTACCAGAGCCTGTACAAAAACAGCTTAAGAAATTGGTAGGAGCTGAGGCTAAACCTTGGGCCGAAAACAGTCGACTATTGCACATTACTGTAGATTGTTGCAAGAAAAGAATCGAAATAAGGAGGCAACTCGAAAGGGTGAGGAAGTGAAGCTGGTGCAAAAGAAATTATCAAAGTATGCTCTTGAAGGAGCCATGCTGAGTAGCTCAGCTGAACTGAACGTACAACAGGTGGCTAACCCACAGCAGAACAACCAGGGTAACGTAGGATTGTACCCGAGGGGAAGGGGATTTAGAGGAAGAGGATGGCAGAGTAATCAAGGAGGTTTCCAAGGTAATCAAGGAGGCTTTCAAAACGTGCAGATTGGCAGTCTAGATATGTCAAATGGACAAATAGCCCGACCACCGCCAGTGTGTTGGCTGTGTGAATTGACAGGGCATCTGGCATGCTCGTGCAGAAGCCAAGGGGCGTGGCAAAATGGCCAAGGAATGGGAGCAGGCACAGTGAATCCACCTGCAATTTCCCAACAAGGTGGTGCACTGAATCACACAGTGCAGCAGCAAGCACCAGGCATGCAGCAAAGTGCGCAACAAGGGGTTCAACCCCCTAACATGGGGAACTTGCCGCTAGGGCAATTCCAACAGGCACCACTGCAAACTTCTCAGGGCACAAACTCCGGAAGAGGAGGCAACCCTGGGAATGGAGAGAATCCACAAGTATATAGTGGACCGAACTTATATATGAACTAGGACAGCTCACTGGGAACCCTGATGTGCTCTATCCTATCATTGACACCAGACCCTAACAGGGAACCGAGGGTGAATGTCGTCATAGGGGGGTAAAGATTATTCCATCTTAGTTGACATGGGTGCAACATGCTTGTGCATACGAGAAGACAAGTTTTCCTTGTCTGGCGAGGCCATAGATACTCAGAGTTTTACAGGAGCTCACAGTCGAGTTCCCTTTACAGATGCACTCCCAGTCTCTGTAGGAGAGTGCGAAATGAATGTACCTTTGTTGTATTCATGTCAGACCCCAGTAAACATTTTGGGTCATGATTTAATGACGAAATTGAACATGACAATCTCGTTCACGGAGGAGGGCATAGTATGCTCCACTCCAGAAATGCATTATTCAAACGTGTGCGAAATAATCAGGGCATACTCAGGACACATAGCCATGAGGGCCGTGCCTCTAGAGCCAGAGGTCTTCGCATATGGCATGCATGTGCTTATGGCAGGATTGCCAGGCCTCGCAGATAGAACTATGTGAACCCCTGAGGAGTTTCTATTCAGACCAAGAACACCTATGCATGAAGAGGAGCGACAAGTATTTCCCTTGATGATACATGCTGCAACAGTACGGAAAGTAGCATTGGTCAAAGGATACGATGATGAAGGCAGACATCGCCTTTGATTATCAGACATCGATTTTCGCCATTGAAGAAGGGTGTCGAGTGACTGACGTCACCGATGATGATCTGCTAGAAGAGCAACCAGACTCAAAAGAGACAAGGGTGGAAGTGAGTCTCATATTTTGGGTAAAGATGATTAAAAGAGAAGTACCTCAGAGAATGATGTTGGCACTGGCACGTCTGGAATACTTTGATGATGACATGGCCCAAGTGCCTGTCTCAGTATGGACTACAGGACCATATGACGTAGGCCTCCTGAAGGGGGTGGGAGAAGTGAAAACTAAACTGAAACCAGGAGCAATTTTACCAAGAGTGCGACAATATCCCATGTCCAGAGAGGCGGATGAAGGGATCGCGAAGAAAATTTCCACCATGATGAATCCGGGCATCCTAGTGACTTCAGGGTCACCCTGTAATACTGTGATCTATCCTGTCAAGAAAGCAAAAGCAGGGTCTTGGCGTTTAATCCAAGATTTAAGAGCATTAAACGATATTGTTGAAGCCGAGTTCCCTCTGGTCCCTGATCCATCTACAATTCTATGTAACATACCCATTGAGGCAAAATATTACACAGTGATTGACTTGAAAAATGCCTTTTTCTCAATCCCATTGCACCGTGACTTTCAAGATCTGACGTCATTTACATTCAGACAAATGCGTCTGAAAAGCACGAAGTTGCCACAGGGGTACTGTGAGTCCCCGTCCATATTTAACAGAGTCCTACAGATGGACCTAAGCAATATTGCATTAGATAGTGTTGTCTTGCAGTATGTGGATGACATCCTAATCTGCAGCTCCACTGAAGAGCAATGCAGGCGCGATTCTGTTAAGTTACTGACTTTATTGGCTGAGAAAGGATATAAAGTTGACAAGGAAAAGCTAGAGTATTGTCAACAAGAAATGCTGTACATAGGCCAGCTCATCTCGCATGAGGGAAAAAAGGTGACCCCAGACAGGGCTGAAGCTATCATGAACACGGCAAAGCCACTCACGATAAAGCAAATGCAGAGCTTTTTAGGCCTGTGCAATTATGTTAGAGCATGGGTCTTCGATTACAGCTCATATACAAAGCCCTTTCTCTAGGCATTAAAGAAGGTCCAGGTGACAAAGGAAAAGATTGAATGGACCGAGGCAATGGAAAAGGGGTTTACAGAACTCAAGAGAGCGATTTGTACGGCTCCAGTTCTCGGGATTCCTAATTATGCACAGGAATTCTACCTATTTTCACACACAGATGGCAGCGTTATGACGGCAGTGCTTGCTCAAAGAATCTCATTGGGGTACAAGCTCTGGCGTACTACAGTGGGACCCTGGACCCAGTCATGAGAGGGCACTTCCCATGAGAACAAAGCTTAGCTGCCGCAGGTTCGCCATAGAGAAGGCGACAACCATTGTAATGGGATGTTCCATGACGTTATACGTCAAGCACTCATTGTTTGCCATCTTAGAGAAACAAAAGGTTACATTGACATCTCAAAGAGCTTCCGCCTATGAAGTGATCTAATCCATCGATCAAAATAGTTTGTTGTAAAACAGTAAACCCAGCTACGTTCATAGCTGAGCCAGTCACTGAAGGAGAGCCGATACATGACTGTGCAAACTATGAAGAATTCTGCAATTAAATCCCCAGGGTGAAAGAAAATGCCCTGGCGGGAGGAGAGATCGTTTTTGTTGATGGTTCTTCTAGAATCGACCAAGAAGACGGACAAAGATATACAGGCGTTGCCGTAATGAAACACATAGCAAACAGAGTATTTCAAGTACTCGTCAGTGCACAAACACCATATCACTATTCAGCACAGGCTGCAGAATTATTGGCGTTGATACTCGCCATTGAAAATCACGCAGACCAGGAAGTTACAGTGTACAGTGACTCCGCCTATGTGACGTCTACAGTGCATGCAGGCTTAGCACGCTGGAAAAGGAGGGGCTACCTCCAAGCGGACGGCACGCCAGTGCAACATGCAGCCCTATTGGACAGGCTGATTAAGGTACTACAGTTCCCAGTGGGCATAGCGGTCGTGAAATGCACCGCCCACACCAAAGGGACAGATTACGTGTCACACGGAAATCACGCAGCAGACACTGAAGCCAAGCGTATGGCATCCAAAGTGAACCGATCATGCAAGTAGAAGTGGCATGTACCCATGAAAGAATGATGGTGGCACAAACCCCACCTGAAGCTTGTAGCAGTATGGGGCAGATGCAACTAATGGAGCTTCAAGGGGAGGCACCATAGGACGAAAAGAACCTGTGGAAACTTCGAGGGTGTTCTTTAAGCCCCTCTGACGGCCTGTGGCGGCAACACAGCACTGGTAAACCAGTAATGCCTGTAGCCCTACTAAAGATAGCACTGGAGCAATTTCAGATGTCAAAAGAGAATCTAGCAGCAACATTGGCAGAAGACTGGTTTATACCGAATTTAGCAGAGAATGTTGCGTTCTTTATGGTGAACTGCATAATCTGCCAGCAATTCACCGCTAGGCACACATTAAAAGTAGTGAGAGGAGTCCTTACCCGGCCAAATGAGCCTTTTCAGCACTTACATATCGATTATATTGACATGGTTCAAGTGTGTAACGGGTACAGATACTTACTTGTAGTGGTGTGTCCATTCTCTCGATGGATAGAAGCAGGCCTATGTACACACCCAAACTCTACCTGTGCAGCCCAATTTCTAGTGAGGGAAGTGTTCCCTAGGTGGGGGGTGTGTGAAGTCATGAGATCAGATAATGGCCCTCACTTTGTTAGTGCAGTATTCAAACAGATCAGCGTGTTGCTTGATTTAAAGCACAAGTTCTCGTCAGCATATCATCCGGAAGGTAATGGTATTTGTGAGAGGCTCAACGGCTTGCTAAAGGAAAGGATAGCCAAGTTGAAGCTTACTCTAAACAGGGGATGGTTGCACTGCCTTCCACTGGCATTGTACGCTCTTCGGAAACAACCAAGTCACACAGGAAGGAGAATGAATACACCCCTTTACCCCACGAGGCAGAGCTAGATTTGATGCCCAGTCAACCTGAGAGGTCCTGGGAAACGAGTTACAAGAGTACCTGAACTTCATGACATCCAGCCTTACTGTAATTTCAGACCAGCTAAAGCGACAATGAAAAAGGGGCAGCGCAGCACAAAATACACCAAGAGACGCTGAAAAAGACGCAGTTCAAAGTCTACGTGCTCCACTCATCTTCCCTGGAGACGCCGTGTTGGTGAAAAACCACACGAGAAAAAGGTGGGACGATCTAAGATTCAATGGTCCATTCATCGTGGAGGATTGCACTACTTCGGCTGCTAAACTGCAAGGCAGGAGAGCATGGATCTTTCTCAATGACATTAAGCCCTATATCGGAGAAAGCCCTCAAGCTGCACCCCACCGTGAAGAAATTACAGACAATGGGGAAGAACCTCAGCACGTGCAGACGAGAGCCATGACGAGGAAGAAGGATGCATGAACAGCAAAGCTAAGACAAAAGAACCTGTTTGCAAGTTGTGGCTTGAACTGAACATTTCCTCTGAGCAAAAAGGGGATAAGGACATAACGGACACTCTGTGCATCCTAGTTGCAGGGTGAAGAAGAAAATTGCGCATCTAAGCCACAACACATTTGTTGACACAAACTTGTAAATCAAATCACACTAAAGCGTCGGTGAGAAACAAGACTCAAATAGATTATGATCAAAGACTGTGTCTAAGGAACTAAACGCAACATCCTGAATCATCAAAGAGCAAGACATTGCTTTTCAGCATTTATGGTGTCTCCCAGCAGAAATATCACAAGGGATTTGCTAACCTATTTCCAGTAAGTTCTAGTTTCCTATCCGTCACTTGTAGGGAGAGTCACCAGTGTCACAGACTTCATCCAAGATCCTGCCAACAAGAAAGTAATCTGGCAACTGCTTACTGTCATCGCAGAAGCCTTGATTGTGTTACCAGAATACAGTGATAAGGACACAAATGCTTCCACCGCAGGCAATTATAGATGAACTCTTCAATACGCTCTTCTTTCTCATCATAGAGGAGTGCCCAGCTATTGTCGGAAGAACCACAGACACTCTCACTTTTATTAGAGATCAAGCAAACTCTGAACATTTGAGCCAACTGTGGACTAAACTAAATTACATAGTCGCAATCCACAGAGAAGGAAAGTGCAAGGACTGTTCACGTCAAGGGTAGGGCCTGTGATCTAGAACCCAGCAAGGCTGAACAAACATCCCTGTCACCCGAGGACAGCCGACTGGCGCATAACGTCCTGTTTTGCCTAGTCACTGACTTTCCAGAAATGGTGGGGAGACCTATCGAGGTTGACATCATCACCTTCATCAGAGATCCAGCTAATGTTGCTCAGATGGGAACACTCCTCCACGGAATTATGCTCCAAGTGGAGCTGTCCAACTTTCAGAGAGATTATATGAGGAGATTTCAATTAAACTTTCCACTGAGGGACAGATCGTGGGAGCAGAGACAAGACTTCACCTTTTTCATTTTTGATTTTGATTAAATACCATTTTTTCCATTTCTTCACATTGAACAGGTTCCAGCATGTCCCCAGGACTGAAGCAGATTTGGGGGGGGGTGGATGGGGTGGACTGGGAACTCCCCTATTTTGAATATGCACAATGAAAGTGACTCACCAAAGGTATTAGTCTAATCTATTTTCCATAGTCTAGCAAGGGAACTGTATCCCATATCCAGAGACAATCGTCACCCGCAAGAGGGGGGACACTTGCGAAGCACCAGACACTTATGATACAAACTTTTTGAGAAACAATAATGGAGTGAGTGAAAAAGAATAAAACCTTGACCTTTTGTTATGATTCAGATGGGGGCTCAGAACAGTAACCTGGTCCGACCGCAAGTGGAGGGGCGCCCCCGCTTCTCTGGAAGGAAATGCTGCCACCTTTCGTACCGCACAATTATGTGTATGTGCATAGTGATTATCATTGTCTTTCTGTCATTAACAATCAGAACTGCATTCTTTATTGGTGCACGAAGCATTCCAATCTCAGTGCACCCACCGGATAACATACACATAGGTCTCACAAAAGCACCCAGACCCTATTTAGTCATTCCAGTCCCAGGAAAATCTGATGGTAAGGTAAATGAACTAAAAATGAATGTAATTAGCAGTGATATATACACACTTGGGGCAACAAATGAAGAGAAAAGCTGGAGACAGGGTCATCAAGGAATGAATGAAAACATAGCACTGACCACTAGACGCACCGACACACTGAATGCACATGAAATAGGGCGTGTTTCAGTGGCCACAGAACCCCAAGCAAAGGTAACAGAGAGCATGAGACTGCCTACCGAACAATCAGTCCCAGAAAACAAAGAAAGAGACCGAAAAGAATCAAGTGAAAGGCCGACTAAAGCAGACATAGCAAAAGCCCCCAAGAAGATAGAAGCGGCTATGAGAGAATTCACTGCAAGGACACAAATGTTGATAGATCATTTAGTCCCGTTCATAGCTAAAGCGAAGAAACTACATGAGGAACTGAAAAATAAACCCGCAGAAACTGTATTGACAAGCACACAAGTTCCAACACAAGGAACAAGTACCAGGTCCACGATGCAGCCATACTCTGTGCCGGTGACAGGCTGGTGGTTGGGAAAGGCACTTATAGAGGGCAGGAAAAGAATGCAAGAGGAGAGGAAAAGATTTTCAAAACCTCCACCTATCACATCAATGCAGATAAAGAAACCTGCTCCACCGACCAGCATGCCCGAGAGACCCCCAGCAAGGAAAAGTCACACAGACGTGTTTAGAGATGTAGTTATAGCTAACTACAGAAAGACAATAAGAATCAAGAGAAGCCCACATGAAGATAACAATGAACTAAACGATTACCTGGTTAGCACAGCACATCTAGGAAACAACATTTGGTACCAACACATGAAAGAAGTCGGGAGAAGGAAGTCAGAAGGAGATTGCTTCGTTTGTGCACTTCTACCATACAGCATGGTGAAATCCAAGATCTTTGTGGCTGTAGAAATTGATGTCCCGACAGCACACTGTTTGTCACATGTAGCAATGTGCAATACCAGAGGAGAGTTTATGGGGACGGATGCCTCACTGATATGGGCAACTGAAACAGCGTATCCCGATGAAGACGATTATGTCCAGGACATTAAGACAAGAAACAGAGCTCATACTAGGAATCATGTGATCAGGTATGACAAGTCAGAAGTCAAAGGAGCAGGAATAAGATGGGAAATTAACCTGAGACTGAACGTCCAAGGGAAAACTCCAGAAGAAGCTCAAATTTGGAAGAACAGAGGCCAAATGCAGATATGGGGAACAGTGCTTTCACCAGACAGTTGGGAAGAAGGAGTAGTGATCTGCCGAGCATGGATGGTCCTAGGAGCCTGCCAAGAAGCAATAGAAAATTCACAGAGGTTGTGCAAACCTCTATGGCCAAAGTTGGTAAAGTTACTAACATGGGTCGAGGACAGAGGAGAACCCTTGCAGATAGTGCCACTGGAAAGTCCAAAATTGTGCTTCAGGAGCAATGGCACGAGGAAGATGGGAGAGAATAAAAACTGCGGGCGAATCTTCGAAGCCCCAGGAATGACTCACGGAACTGCAGTAATTATGGATCATTACTGGGTGTGTGGATCCAAGGCATACATAAGACTAACGAAGAACTGGGGAGGCATATGCACAAAAGTGAAGATCCACGTTCCTGCATTGGTGATTCCGAAAAGTGACCTGAATATTGACAGTTTTACTAAAGCAGATGCTTACCTGAGGAAAAGGAGATCTGTGGAACTGGTATCCCGAATGAAGAGAGAAAATTACTTTTCTGCCAAATCAGAAGAAGCATTCCATGCAATCCCATACTGTCAGGAACCGTGAATGGACGGTTTGGAAGCGCTGGAAGCATTGACTGTGCGCGCTCTAGTCCTCCCCCAATATGGCGGCCGTGCCTTTAAATTCTGGCTCCTCCCACAAACCGATGCGTTGTATCTGTACACTACGCTCCGGTTCGTGTGGAACTTCGTTCTTGGATTTTCCTCCCTGCCGATCCTCCTTAAACTGCTGCCTTTTTCCCTGTGCCTACCTTCTGTGCTCGCCTTGTTTATACTCCCGGGTTTCCTGTCTCCTGCCTCTTGCTACTTCCACCTTGTATAAGTTTTTCTCCTTGTCTGTTCTAACGGCTCCACCTTGCCTGAGCCATTGCCTCCTACGTGTCTTGCCTTCCGCCGAAGCATTCTATTTATTGGGCTTCGTGCTTTCTGACTTTCGGCTTCTCTGCACTCTACAATTCTCGTTTGCTACTTACTTACTCTCTGCAGGCATCTTCCTACTTTCCTGCTTGTGGCCTGGTTATTTTCTTGCACTCTATTTTCCATACTTACTCCTTCCTATCTGGTCATTGTTATTTCCGGGCATTCCTGTCTATACTCTCATTCCTTTAGATTTCTTATTTATTTATTTGGGTTCCCGTTTCTTTCCTCTGATTGCCTCTATTGTGTTTTCAAAGTGAAAGGGTTCCCCTACTGTCACTTCCGAGCTACAGACTCTCTCCACCAGTGCTGGAATCCAACTTTCTTCGGGTTCAGCTGAAAACATAACTCCATTGTCTTGTGAAGGGAACCCACAACTCCCTCATAGAACCCATCTGGAAACAGGGTTTTTTCTGCCTTCGTGCTTTTTCCCTGACATTAGGACTGGCCCCCTAGGGGTCCCCGCAGACAGGGTTCCATCTCTGCCAAGGTGGCCTCCGCAGGGGCCAGACCCTATCTTCATGAAAAGAAGGTCAAGATTCCAAAGGACAAGACTCCTATAAGGAGGAGGGACCGTAAGAAGACGGAGTCGAATCCTAAGGAATCCGCCACAGAAGTTTCAGGTGAGGAGGAAGGGGAGAAGGCCTCTGATCTTGACACATATGAACAAAGGCTGTTCAGCCTCACCTCATCAGTGTTCACAACAATCATCATGCCAAGATTCCAGGTTGGAGCAAACACTAAATAGTTGCAAATAACCAGATGGGAATTATTACAGACCATCAACACCACCATAAAAGGATTCAACGCGATTAAAGAAGAACTAAGAGCAATTTAATTGATGACTCTCCAGAACAGATATGTACTTGACATGATCACAGCGATGGATGGAGGTGTTTGCGCAAAAATCAGAGAATCATGTTGCACTTTTATACCTTCGCAAGATGAAGAAAATGGAACTTTAACAGAAGCCATAATTATGCTGACAAACCTACAGAACTAGATGATCGATGAAACTGATGAAGTGGATGATGACAGCTGGTTTGAAACACTATTCTCATGGGTCCCACAATAGATGGCAGACATATTCAAGTTTCTGGGAGCCGTGCTATCGTGATAACACAAAATCCTAGTAGTATCACTAGGATTTTGTGTTATCAAGATAATCATCACACAATGCCAGAAAACTGCGAAGAAAGCCATGGGGATGAAGATCATGATCAATGTCAAACCAGGATGGAAGCCCAGAGACCTGACTGATGAAGAAATAAGAGACTTTGTGAAGGTCAGTGAATACGCGCCTGAAGGAAAAAAGTTCCTTTACCCAAGAAAACGTAGAAATTATGAAGGAAAATAGATCTATTGTAGTCCAAATGGACAGTGTCAGCTTATGACCTGGAACAAAGACAAACATGTAAAAACAGCAGGAAGTCTGAAAGGAGTGATAAAAATATGGACTCCAAAGAAACACACGTTCACACCATCATGTACAAACCCAGAAGACGAAGAAGTGGATACAGAAGAACCAAGTAAAACTAATCCAAAAGAGGAAGCAGGAGTGGTTGATGAACCGACCAGAGGGGGGAGTGTAGAGGAGGTCCCAGATATGGCCTGCACTCCAGCCCCACCTTTTTGAGATACCAGGAGCATACTCGCCAAGATATGTGATGTATAAGGAGCAAATAAACCAACAGAGAGCCACAGTGGGGCTGTGTTCAGTACCCATCAAGAAGAGCAATACCTATTGAAGCGCCAATAACCATACAACCATGGGCTGCACGTACCCATTGAGACAACCGTACCAGCAGCTGATGCGAAATTCAGATCACTTACAACCTGTCCCTGAAGAGACCCAATGGGCCCTAAGTGAAGGCGAATGGTGACAACACAATGGCCCGGACAGACGTTCAGATGAACGAAATGACAATCAAAAGATGACACATAACTATGAAATTATATGAATCAGGATGTAATGGACATAGAAGAAGAGACGATATTGAAATCTAAAGAAACGTAACCATGAAGCAGGATGGAAATATGCAAACTGGCTAAATGCCTGTAAATAGGCTTGGAACGCAAGAAGCTAAGGAAATAGTACTGCTTGCAATGCTTAGTAGAAGGATAGAGCGGCAAGCGCCAACTATATATCTACCTCAAGAAGCACATTATACAAATGCGACTCCATTTTACGAAAGCAGAATTAAGCCCAGGATGGTAGAGGACAAACAGGCCAGGATTCATAGACCAGCACAAAGCCAGACGAAAGAGCGGAATTAAAACTCAGTAAGAAGTAGCTCATGCCTGGGAATTTGAGGTCAACTCCAGGATGGAAGGAGAGCGGCAACTTCGAAGAAACAAAACTTAAGAGCATAGCAGCCAGCCAGTGAAGGTCAAGATCAGGAGGCCCAACCAGGTTGCAAAGCTAAAGGAAGAATCAAATACACAAATAGAGGGAGAATGAAGCAGATTCACGGTGAACTGACACGTGACCAGCCAAGCGCAAAGAGGTAGTAACGTCTGATGTCATCAAAACCCAGAGGATGCCATAAGTTCTCCTGATAAGAAGCTACAGTTTCGAGGCCATCCTGTGCCAACTAATTGACACATAACCCTAAAGTGCTGATTGATGGAAGGGAGGCAGGGTGAATCTTGGGGCACACTGCATCTGGGTATCCATTTTGCATGCTGCTAATTAAAGTGGAGATGTATGCCTATGCTAGTAGAACCAATGAGACATCGTACTTTTAGTGACATCTATCACGAGTGATGTAGAGGGATGGGTGTAGACACCCACCCGATAAGAGTTATCCAATCCTCACACTCCGTTACCATGTACAGATATACCAGCTATACTTAAGTCACCTTTTCTGACCAATAGAATTGCATGACAAACTTTGAGTGTAACACATCAACGATGACGAAAATCTGCTATATCTATTGCTGTATGATTGAAGAATTTGGAAGTTGAAGCGAGACGGGCGATCGCATCACTGTTGATTTCCATTTGTTTCCCCGTTTTTTGTACTTGTCATTAAACAGACTTCCCTTTGCCAAACCATTCTGGACCTCAGGGGTGTAGGATGCATTTTTGGGGCCAAAAATGTTTTTGGGAATTTCAGGGGTCTAGGATGCGGATTAAGGCCTACAGGCTGATGATATTTTTGGACTTTCGGAGCTCTGTGAAACTTTATCTGGACCATCAACTTTTTTGGGCCTTTAGGGGGTCTAGGATATTTGTAAACACCTTTTTCAAGCCTCCAAAGTTTTCTAGATTTTTAGAAGCCTAGGTTGTGTTGTAAGGCCCTTTTTTGGCCTGCAAACATTTACTGGACCTCAGGGGTGTAGGATGCATTTTTTGGACCAAAAATGTTTTTTGGGAATTTCAGGGGTCTATGATGCAGATTAAGGCCCTTTACAGGCGGACGATATTTTTGGGACATTCAGGCTCTCTGACACATTTTCTGGGCCACCAAATCTTTCTGGACTTTAGGGGGTCTAGGATATTTGTAAACCCCTTTTTCGGGCCTCCAAAGTTTTCTAGATTTTTTGACTGCTAAGATGTGTTTTAAGGCTCTTTTTGGCCTGCCAACATTTTCTGGACCTCATGGGTGTAGGATGCATTTTTTGGACCAGCCGCCAACCTTTTCTGGACTTTAGGGGTCTAGGCTATTTGTAAACCCCTTTTTCGGGCCTCTAAAGTTTCCTAGATTTTTGGAGGCCAAAGATGTGTTTTAAGGCTCTTTTTGGCCCGCCAACATTTTCTGGACCTCAGGGGTGTAGGATGTATTTTTTGAGCAAAAATATTTTTGGAATTTCAGGGGTTCAGGATTCGGATATAGGCCCTTTACAGGCTGACGATATTTTTGGGACATTTAGAGCTCTGTGACACATCTTCTGGGCCACCACCTATTTCTGGTCTTTAATGGGTAGGCTATTTGTAAACCCCTTTTTCGGGCCTCCAAAGTTTTCTAGATTTTTGGAGGGCTAAGATGTGTTTTAAGGCTCTTTTTGGCCTGCCAACATATTCTGGACCTCAGGGATGTAGGATGTATTTTTTGGGCAAAAATGATTTGGGGAATTTCAGGAGTCTAGGATGCGGATTAAGGCCCTTTACAGGCTCATGATATTTTTGGACCTTCAGAGCTCTGTGACACTTCTGGACCACCAACTTTTTCTGGCCTTTAGGGGGGTCTAGGATATTTGTAAACACCTTTTTCAGGCCTCCAAAGTTTTCTAGATTTGTGGAGGCCTAAAATGTGTTTTAAGGCTCTTTTTGGCCAGCCAACATTTACTGGACCTCAGGGGTGTAGGATGCATTTTTTGGGCCAAAAATGTTTTGGGGAATTTCAGGAGTCTAGGATACGCATTAAGGCCCTTTACAGGCTGCCGATATTTTTGGGACATTGATGCTCTGTGACACACTTTCTAGGCCACCAACCTTTTCAGGACTTTAGGGGGTCTAGGCTATTTGTAAACCCCTTTTTTGGGCCTCCAAAGTTTTCTAGATTTTTGGAGGGCTAAGATGTGTTTTAAGGCTCTTTTTGGTCTACTTACATTTTCTGGACCTCAGGGGTGTAGGATGCATTTTTTGGGCCAAACATGTTTTTGGGAATTTCAGGGGTCTAGGATGCAGATTAAGGCCCTTTACATGCTGATGATATTTTTTGGGACATTTGGAGCTCTGTGACACATTTTCTGGCCCACCAACTTTTTCTGGACTTTAGGGGGTTTAGGATATTTGTAAACACCTTTTTCAGGCCTCCAAAGTTTTCTAGATTTTTAGAAGACTAGATTCTGTTTTAAGGCCCTATTTGGCCTGCAAACATTTACTCGACCTCAGGGGTGTAGGATGCATTTTTGGGCCCAAAATGTTTTTGGGAATTTCAGGGGTCTAGGGTGTGGATTAAGGCCCGTTACAGGCTGCCGATATTTTTGGGACATTCAGGCTCTGTGACACATTTTCTGGACCACCAACTTTTGATGGACTTTAGGGGGTCTAGGCTATTTGTAAACCCTTTTATTCGGGCCTCCAAAGTTTTCTAGATTGTTAAAGGCCTAATATGTTTTTTAAGGCTCCATTTGTCCTGCCAACATTTTCTGGACCTCAGGGGTGTATGATGCATTTTTAGGGCCAAAAATGATTTTGGGAATTTCAGGAGTCTAGGATACGGATTAAGGCCCTTTACAGGCAGGCAATATTTTTGGGACATTCAGAGCTCTGCAACACATTTTCTGGACTTTAGGGGGTCTAGGCTATTTGTAAACCCTTTTATTCGGGCCTCCAAAGTTTTCTAGATTGTTAAAGGCCTAATATGTTTTTTAAGGCTCCATTTGTCCTGCCAACATTTTCTGGACCTCAGGGGTGTATGATGCATTTTTTGGGCCAAAATGTTTTTGGAAATTTCAGGGGTCTAGGATGCAGATTAAGGTCCTATACATGCTGCCCATATTTATGGGAGATTCGGAGCTCTGATACATTTTCTGGGCCACCAACTATTTCTGTACTTTAGGGGGTTTAGGCTATTTGTAAACCCCTTTTTTGGGCCTCCAAAGTTTGCTAGATTTTTGGAGGCCTAAAATGTGTTTTAAGGCTCTTTTTGGCCTGCCAACATTTTCTGGACATCAGGGGTGGATGCATTTTTCGGGCCAAAAATGTGTTGGGGAATTTCAGGGGTCTAGGATGGGATTAAGGCCCTTTAAAGGTTCGCAATATTTTTGGGACATTCAGAGCTCTGTGACACATTTTCTGGCCAACAACTTTTTCTGAACTTTAGGGGTTCTAGGTTATTTGTAAACCTTTTTTTCGGGCCTCCAAATTTTTCTAGATTTTTGGAGGTCTAAAATGTGTTTTAAGGCTCTTTTTGGCCGGCCAATATATTCTGGACCTCAGGGATGTAGGGTGCATTTTTTGGCCCAAAAATGTTTTGGGGACTTTCAGGAGTTTAGGATACAGATTAAGGCCCTTTGCAGGCTGACAATATTTCATTCAGAGCTCTGTGAAACATTTTCTGAGCCACCAACGGACTTTAGGGGGTCTAGGCTATTTGTAAACCCCTTTTATTCAGGCCTCCAAAGTTTCCTAGATTTTTGGAGGGCTAAGATGTGTTATAAGGCTCTTTTTGGCCTGCCAACATATTCTGGGCCTCAGGGGTGTGTTATGCTCACCTGGCAGGGGCATCGATCTGAACTGGACAGCTGCGGCCTCCACCAATGTGACACGTAGTGCCGAGATGATGGACTGGACTGGCCCACCTTGCTTCGTTTGCTTGGCCCGTAGGAATATTCTTCTGTAAATGGAGAAAGGGAATTAACCACCCGTGGAGTTGAGCGTTAACCCTCCCCCACTCCCGCTGTTCTCCCCACTGATTACCTTTGATGTCCCCTTTTATAGTCTCACCTGATGGTTTGGAAAGATGAGCTCTCCATCCTGCATTGAGCGCAGGGGCGCGTTGATGACCAGTTGCTTCACTGGCTTGAAGGAATTGGCGAGTTCCAGAACAATATTGACTCTGAGATTCCCAGCAAGACGCCGTAAGTATGTAATTCGTAAGAGTTCAAATGTCTGACTTTCATTCTTGTCCGATTCCTTGCAGGTTGCAGCTTGACCCTAGCGAAGAGTTCCTTGTGGCAACCGGTAACATTCAGGTAAGGATTTGTATTATCCAACACAGTTCGATAAAATAATGTCAATATGTAACCTGTTGCTTTCTCCCTTATTCAGGCGCTGAGAGAAAATATGAAGTCTTGGGGAAAAATGCCTCCGGCGGTAAAATCAGGTAAGTCTATTGTGGTGAGGAGGTTTCCCCTTGTTTGTCCCTTTGTTTCACCTTGCTGTCCTTTTATTTCCCCTTAGGGGCCGGGGGTCGGCGAGGATGCAGTAGAAGCTGCGCCCACCCGTGAAGAGGAATAGTACCCCCGGTGGTAAAATCAGGTAAGTCTATGGGGGGTAACTATATTGCCTCTGAGTATTCCCTTGGCTCACCTTGGGGTTCTTGTCTTTGTCTTACCCTTAGGTGCCGGAGTGCGGCGGGAGCATGCAGAAGGATGCAGTGGAATGTGAAGATGCTGCGAAGGCCGGTGAGTTCAGCGCGGCGCAGCTGCAGGCGAGGCGACGCGCATAAAATAACTTCTTTCTTCCAGCTCGAAGGCACGATGGATCGGGAATTCCGGTAAGGATCAAAGGTATTTCTCTTGTTCTAACCTTTTCTCCTTCTCTCCCCTTTTTCTAGGAGCTCCGGACTTGAGGCGGGCATGGCAGAAGACTGGATGCAGACTTGCAGGCACGGTAAGCGTTACGCTGCTGGATGCAGAATAACGCGAAGCGTGTGCTGCTCTTCGGGCGTGGTTTAAATAGCCTCCAAAGTAGTCCCAGGTAAGTATTCCTCCCCAGCCCCACCTGAGTAAAAAAAAATAGTCCCTTAGGTAAAGTACTCCCTTCCAAGCTTCCTTTGGCTTGGAGCTCTTGCAGCATGGTCTGCATCAGGTGAGTTTGCAGTATGGTCTGCATCAGGTAAGTTTAAATCTATGAGCCTGGTGCCTACGGCGCCAGAACTGACTCCCCATATGAGCCTGGCACCATAGGCGCCAGGACTGCACCCAAATAGCCCCTAGCAGGGGTTGTTGGGTTTGCTTAGAATAACTTGATGCCTGCTTCTGGGGTTGCTGGACTTGGTCTGGGTCCCCGGGGCAGGCATCTCATCACCGAAGCCGACGAGAGAAGGCCAGGAGAAAAGGCCTCCTGTGCTCTTTGCAGCTCCGCTGCGAGCACTTCTCCGCCCCCACCAGCTGGAATCCAGATCAGCTGATTACTTTTCTTTCGGAGCATGCTGCTGCTCCAGCCCGCCCACGGCCGCGTGTTCAGCCGACTCAGTTCCATTTAAGATGGATGCCTGCATCTCCATGACTCCAGCTACAACAATAGGATCAGCTGGACCACGAAGTTCACCGCCGCAGCCCAAGGTCCTGATTTGCTACGTCGGCCCGCCCGCCCCTCCCCTCCTGCTTTAAATGGAGGGGGAGTGGGCCGAGAGGCGAAGCCGACGAGAGAAGGCCAGGAGAAAAGGCCTCCTGTGCTCTTTGCAGCTCTGCTGCGAGCACTTCTCCGCCCCCACCAGCTGGAATCCAGATCAGCTGATTACTTTTCTTTCGGAGCATGCTGCTGCTCCAGCCCGCCCACGGCCGCGTGTTCAGCCGACTCAGTTCCATTTAAGATGGATGCCTGCATCTCCATGACTCCAGCTACAACAATAGGATCAGCTGGACCACGAAGTTCACCGCCGCAGCCCAAGGTCCTGATTTGCTACGTCGGCCCGCCCGCCCCTCCCCTCCTGCTTTAAATGGAGGGGGAGTGGGCCGAGAGGCGAAGCCGACGAGAGAAGGCCAGGAGAAAAGGCCTCCTGTGCTCTTTGCAGCTCTTCGCTGCTCGTCTGCCGTTTGCCCGAAACCTACGCCGCACCCAGAAGGTAAGAAGCTCTACCCTTGCAAGCTTCTCTCCAACCCCTGCAACACCTCAAGGCGCTCCAGGTTGCGCGCCCGTACTTTGAAAACTGCCTTCAGTTCACAGCCCATTCGCACGAGTAGTCGTAATACGCGACTATGCTCACGCACTGTACAACCCTCCTCACTCGCTAATAAGGCCAGGCACCCCCGCAAAACCTCAAAGCCTGCATCCACCTTAAGTACTACCAACGCAGCCACCAATAAAGTACTTAACTTTTTGTATAATCATACCGCCTCCATAACCAATGTGATTACAAATGTGTCCACCACCTCTGAAAATGTGACCCCCAATGTAAAATCTGTGATTTGCAATTCTTCTACCACCATTTTGAATGCTAGTGTGCCAAATGCTATACCACATGTGTCCACCACCTCTGAAAATGTGACCCCCAATGTAAAATCTGTGATTTGCAATTCTTCTACCACCATTTTGAATGCTAGTGTGCCAAATGCTATACCACATGTGTCCACCACCTCTGAAAATGTGACCCCCAATGTAAAATCTGTGATTTGCAATTCTTCTACCACCATTTTGAATGCTAGTGTGCCAAATGCTATACCACATGTGTCCACCACCTCTGAAAATGTGACCCCCAATGTAAAATCTGGATTGTGCATCCCCCCTAACACCCAGAGCTCAACCCCCCCCCTCCACCAAACCCTCTCTCATCATGAACCCCCTCTCAGGCACTACTGAACCCCACATGAAATGCGCCATGATTGATGCTAGGTCCATCAATGCCCACGCCTTAGACATACACGACCTCCTAACCTCCCACAACCTAGATCTACTCATGATCTCAGAAACATGGCTACATGAGGCCTCCGGCCCGGCTCTATCCCTCGCCCTACCCCCTGGCTATTCCATAACTAGACAAGACCGCCTCTCCAAAGGTGGAGGTGTAGCAATTATTGCCAGAGACTCGCTCTCTATCAGAAAGATAGAGAAATCCTTGACCAACAACAACAGCGACTACCTCCAAGTTAAAATAACCCTCTCTCCCCATTGCACCATTACTGTACACACCATTTACCACCCTCCAGGCCCAACAGTTGACTTCGAAGCCTCTCTCATCCACCTTCTCTCTGACAACCTCAAAAAACAGTCCAAAGCCATTTTCCTCGGGGACGTCAATCTAGGGCTCCGGGATAGTAAAGACATAGCAGCCAAATCCCTTGACTCTGCCCTCAATGCTCTAGGCTACAAGAACACCATCCTTAGCCCTACTCACACTCAGGGCAGAACGCTTGACTGGATAGCACAGCATAACTGCCCACTCATCATTACAGGTAACAATCCCACCCCGTGGTCTGACCACCACATCATCACCTTCAGCATCCTCACCACTAGCTCCCCTGCTGCCCCCTTGCCTCAACCGCTCCCACCTTGCCTCGCCAGAAGCTCCCGCCAGCTCACTAAGGAAAGGCTACTGCCCTTCCTCCAAGGCCCAGCCTTCAGACCACCTTTTTCATCAGACCCAGAAACACTCGCAACAACCTATGATACCGCCATCAAAGCAGCTATCAACTCCAGTGCCCCTCTCAAACCACGCAAATCCAAACCCACTACCCATTCCAACTCTTGGTTCACCACTGAGCTCCTCACACTCCGCAACAAGAAAAAAGCTGCACTCACACAGTGGCAAACGTCCCACTCTGAAAAAGACAAGATGATCTTTAAAGCCCTATCCACCAAATATAAAAAGGCAATCACCCAAGCAAAGGCCAAATCCTTTGAATTCAGAATCTCGGAAGCCCAATCTAGCACAAAAGAAATCTTCGCCATTTTCAGAGAGCTCGAGACACACACTCCCGCCCCCCAGAATTTCACCAAAGACAAAGACTGGTGTGACAAAATACAAACGGCCATGCAAACCAAATTAAGCCTCCTCAAAAGCAAAATACTAGCCACTAAAGAAGCCCTACCCAGTAGGCATATCCCTATCCCATCACCCGCCCCGAATCCCCCCTACCCTTCTCCTTCAAACCCATCCAAGAAAAAGACATCATCAACATTATGAGGAACATCAAGCCCTCTAACTGCAAAGGTGATGCATGCCCAGCCTCCATTATCAAAGACTGCACGGAAGCGCTAGCGCCCTTCCTAACAGCTTTTGTTAATGCCTCCTTTACCACAGGGAAAGTCCCCGCCTCCCTCAAGGAAGCTTGGGTCCGCCCTCTCTTGAAAAAACCAACTCTCGATCCCACCTCCCCCAACAACTACAGACCTATCACCACTGTCCCATTCCTCCTCAAAATATTGGACAAAGCAGCCTACTTGCAGGTCCAGCACTTCATTGAAGAGAACAAACTCCTTGGACTCCGCCAATCTGGCTTCCGCCCTAGACACGGGACCGAAACCGCCCTACTTGACTTGAAAAACCAAATGGACGATGCTAGAGACATGGGTAAACCAGCACTTCTCCTACTCCTTGACCTATCCGCGGCATTCGACCTCGTGGATCATGGCGTCCTATGCCACCACCTTTCCTCCACCGCCAAATTCTCCCCAGAGGCCACAGCTTGGATCACCTCCTTCTTACAAGACAGAACCATGCAGCCATACAAGACTGACCTAGCCGCCGCATCACCAACTACTATACTTTGTGGTGTACCCCAAGGCTCCTGTCTCTCCCCCACCCTGTACAACATCTTCACACGACCCCTCTTCCTCATCCTCGACACTATGGGCATCTCATACACCAACTACGCCGACGACACCCAGATCCTCCTCACTCTCACAGGTAACTATGACACCGACTCCCTGACCCTCAACAACCTCTACAACACCATCCAAGCCTGGATGGCTGACAACGGACTATGCCTCAACTCTGACAAGACAGAACTCCTCCTGGTAGGTTCCCCTGACACGCTAAAAAACCTAGATGTCCAATTCAGCCACTTCACCATTGACTCCATTAAAATCCCGGTCTCCGATTCTGTCAAAACTCTGGGAGTCTACCTGGACTCCAGCCTATCCATGGATAGACAAGTCAACGCAATAGCATCCGCAGCTGCATATCATGCTAAACTTATCAACGCAATCAGGCCATTTCTATCCAAAGAGAACTGCACCAACATAGCCAGAGCCATCACCGGCTCCAGGCTAGACTACTGCAATGTACTCTTTCTAGGAACCTCCAACAAAAACTTAAAGAGACTACAAGTAATACAGAACAATGCTCTCCGGGCAGCCAAAGGCATTGCTAAAAGAGAACACATCTCTGAAGCCAGAAAACTAGCCCACTGGCTCCCAATAAAGGAAAGGATCATATTCAAAACCCTCACACTGACCCACAAGTGCATTCACTTCACTGCTCCTGCTTACCTTTCTCAAATGATCCACCCTGTCTCCACCACCAGGCCAACCAGATCCCCGTACACCAACATGCTCTCTGTGCCACTAGTAAAAAGAGTAAAAGCGGGTGGATCCAGCTTCCCCTACCTCGCGCCCACCCACTGGAATGCCCTACCTCCCACCATCCGTGGCGAGGACTCCCTCACCACCTTCCGAAAAACACTGAAAACTACCCTCTTCACATAAGGATCGACACATCAGCACGAATACCTATCATTTATGTTTGCAATATACGACCAAATGCAATATTTGTAACAATAGTATGATTTCTTGTACTATTCATAATGTGTCAACAATCGCTATCATATGTACCATGTAACTAAGTTATTGCAAGTAACAGCGCCTCAATGCCCGTGGGCTGCTTGCGCGCTATATAAATTTATATAAATTTAAATAAATAAATAAATGAGAGGTGTAGGATGCATTTTTTAGGCCAAAAATGTTTTGGGAATTTCAGGGGTCGAGGATACGGATTAAGGCCCTTTACAGGCAGACAATATTTTTGGGACATTTGGAGCTCTGTGACACATTTTCTGGGCCACCGACTTTTTCTGGACTTTAGGGGGTCTAGACTATTTGTAAACCTCTTTTCCGGGCCTCCAAAGTTTTCTCAATTTTTTGACTGCTAAAATATGTTTTAAGGCTCTTTTTGGCCTGCCAACATTTTCTAGACCTCAGGGGTGTAGGATGCATTTTTTGGCCCAAAAAAGTTTTTGGGAATTTCACGGGTCTAGGATGCGGATTAAGGCCCTTTACAGGCTGCGGATATTTTTGGGACATTGAGGCTCTGTGACACATTTCCTAGGCCACCAACTTTTTCTGGACTCAAGGCTATTTGTAAACCTTTTTTTCGGGCCTCCAAATCTTTCTATATTTTTGGAGGGCTAAAATGTGTTTTAAGGCTCTTTTTGGCCGGCAACATATTCTGGACCTCAGGGGTGTAGCATTCATTTTTTTGGGCCAAAAATGTTTTTGGGAATTTCAGGGATGTAGGATGAAGATTAAGGCCCTTTACAGGCTGACGATATTTTTGGGACATTCGGAGCTCTGTGACACATTTTCTGGGCCACCACCTTTTTCTGGACTTTAGGGGGTAGACTATTTGTAAACCACTTTCTCGGGCCTCCACAGTTTTCTAGATTTTTGGAGGGCTAAGATGTGTTTTAAGGCTCTTTTTGCCTGCTAACATATTGTGGACCTCAGGGGTGTAGGATGCATTTTTAGGGCCAAAAATGATTTGGGGAATTTCAGGAGTCCAGGATACAGATTAAGGCTCTTTACAGGCAGATGATATTTTCGGGAGATTCAGAGCTCTGTGACACATTTTCTGGACTTTTGGGGGTCTAGGCTATTTGTAAACCCCTTTATCGGACCTCCAAAGTTTTCTAGATTTTTTGACTGCTAAAATGAGTTTTAAGGCTCTTTTTGGCCTGCCAACATTTTGTGGACATCAGGGGTGTAGGATGCATTTTTTAAGACCAAAAATGTTTTTGGGAATTTCAGGGGTGTAGGATGCAGATTAAGGTCCTTTACAGGCGGATGATACTTTTGGGACATTCAGAGCGCTGTGACACATTTTTTGGGCCACCAACTATTTCTGTACTTTAGGGGGTCTAGGCTATTTGTAAACCCCTTTTTCGGGCCTCCAAAGTTTTCTAGATTTTTGAAGGCCTAATATGTTTTTTTTTAATATGTTTTTATTAACCATTTCTTATTTTATAACTGAAAAACAAGACATTTTCAATACATGTTGTCTTCACAGTATCCTCCAACAGTATCATCCAGAAGCATTCATGTCATGAAAGGAAGAAGAAATGCGGAACATTGTCCGACTGGAGTCTTGCGATTCAGCCTCCCCTTTCCCCCTCCGAACCTCCCCCCTCCCCCCTAACCACTCATGACAGACCATTAGGCTTAAAAAGAAAAGACAGGCTTAATGCTTGAATTAGCACTGAACTCCTACACATTGTCCTCGCGTCATGCATTAATGATAGTGTCTCATTTTCCTCACCACAGGTAGCAACACGAAAACGCAATTCAAAACCTTGAGGGTAGACTAGCGAATGGCAGTGAGGGGCACTGCCCCTAGCTCTATTCGTTGGCTATTATTTAGATTAATACCAATTAGTCCATGGACTCCCAATATGCGGTGTAGTATTCTAGAAAGGGCACCATATTGCATAAACATTTCTTTGCAGTTCGTTGACAGCAGCCGTAAGGCTTTCCATTTCGTATATGGCCTGTGCCTTCAGTAACCATTCCCTCTTTGAGGGGAGAACTGCTGATTTCCATTTAACAGTTAGGCACACTCTTGCTGCTAGTAAGAGATTGCGTGGCAAGTACGTCAACGATTCGTATGTTTCCTCGTTCTCTGAATCCACCCCAAACACCACTAGAATGGTGTCCCTGTGAACACCATCCACTGCTCGGATCCAGCCCAGCACTTCCCGCCAATACACCTGAACCTTGTCTCATTTCCACGATTGATGCCAGTAGTCGCATCGTTCTTGGCATCCCCTCCAGCAGTAGGGAGATGTCCCGGGGAACATTTTAGACAGCCTAAGGGGAGTGTAATGCCACCTCATCAGTAGTCTAACATTGTGCATCTTATATTGCATGGAAACAGAAGATGACCACACCGCTCTATATATGTTCTCCCACAACTCTGGTCTAGCTTCTATGGCTAAATCCGCCTCCCACTTTACTTCTGACTGTGGGCGCTGACTTAGACCCCTCGTAATTAGCGTTTTATACGTTTTTGATACAAGGCCTCTTGATGCCTGGGGAGTACTCAAAATGTGTTCAAACGGTGTCAGGGAGCGCTTTAGGTAGTCACCCCATCTAGTGTCACTCATGACGCTTCTTAACTGGAGATAGAGCATGGGGGGGACATCTACACCCTGCAGGTCTGTCTTCAGTTCATCCCTGGTGGTAAACACTTCATCTTTCCATAACTGTCCCGCCCGGCTGAGTGCTGCCTCGTACCATGGCTGAAATCGCTGGACAGAACACAAGTTTTTGATTGGTGGGGCCCACATACAACTCAGGGTGGAGGGCCAGGTGGTTACCCCCTGCATGGCTCGAGAGGGGCGCCACAGAGACCACAGCACCTTGAGAATAGGGTGTTCCCTGATCTTTCATGTCATGGCTGACAATGGGACCCACAACACTCTCCCAGCATTAAGGAGAAAAAATGTCATTTTCTATAGCCACCCACTGTTTATCAGAATTTTCCCACAGGTGATCCGGGAGTAACCAAAATTGAGTTGCTCTGTAGTATTCCCCTAGGTCCGGGAAACTCATACTTGCCTCTTCCTTAGGTTTGATTAATGTCGAGTACGGGACCCTCGCCCTCTTGTCAGCCCATAGGAATCTTAACAATATGCGCTTAACCTCTGCCAAGAAGGATTCTGGGACCAGGACTGGGAGAGACTGGAACAAGAATAAGAATCGTGGGAGAATATTCATTTTGATGGCTGTGAAGCGTGCTGCCCAGGACATGGGAAGTTTGCGCCACCTTGAAATATCATTTTGAATGGCAATCTATAGTGGAGTGTAGTTGGCCTCAAAAAGGTCGGACAGGGAGACTGTTATGTTCACTCCTAAGTATCGAACAGAATCAGTATGGACCTGAAAGTTCCAGTTTGCCTTCAGACGTTGCGCCAGATCGGTGTTATTTCGAAGGGGGGCAGCTACGGTTTTTTGTAGGTTGACTCGAAAACCCGATAGGGCACCATACTGTGACAGTTCTTGCAAGAGAGCAGGAATGGAAGTAGATGGATCAGTGAGGTATAAAAGAACGTAGTCAGCAAACATTGCTAGCTTATATTCCTTACCTCCCCGTGGGATTCCTTTAATCGTGGGGTTGGACCGAATAACCTGAGCAAAAGGCTCCATTACAAGGGCGAAAATGAGAGGGGAGAGTGGGCAACCCTGCCTTGTACCCCTAGTAAGGGATAAGGGGAGCGATTAAACTCCATTGATCGAAACCTTGGCTCGGGCATGCCGTTATAGAGCCACTGTCCCTGTATCCAGGCAGCTCCCAGCCCGACCCACTTTAGAACGGCCCTTAAGAATGGCCACTCCACCCGGTCAAACGCCTTCTCGTCGTCAACCAATAATAAAAAGAGATCTTCCCTGGCTTCTCAGAGCATTGCCATTAAGTCAGGGGTTTTTCTAACGTTTTCCGCACCTTGCCGGCCTCTCACATACCCCACCTGGTCGGAATGGACTTGTTGGGGGAGAACCTGAGTGAGACGGGAGGCCAGTATGCTGGAGTAAATTTTGGCATCTACGTTTATTAGGGAAAATGGCCGATATGAACCACAGTCTACAGGGTCCTTCCCTTCTTTGGGTATTACAATAATGATAGACTCAGTGAAGGAATCAGGGGCTTGTCCAGTTTCTAGAATGGAAGTGAACAATTTGGCGAGGAAAGGGGCAAGTGTACTGGAGTTTCTTTTATAAAAGGCAGGTGTAAATCCGTCCCGTCCCAGGGCTGAGCCTGTGTTGAGTGCTGAGATTGCACCCCGCACCTCTATTGCAGTGATGGGGCGTTCAGCATTTCTAGGTGTTCTTCTGTTATGGGCGGGCGTGGCAGGGTGGCTAAGTATTCCTCTATATTGGAACTGGTGTCATTATTCTCCATCGCGTACAACTCCGAGTAGAACTCAGAGAAGCGGTTCACTATGTCTTGAGGGTTCGTGATTGGGACATCCCGGGCGTCTTTAACTTTGTAAACTGCCCTGTCCACCCTCTGTCTGTGAAGTCTATTGGCCAGCATTGTGTGAGCTTTGTCACCTTTTTCAAAGAATCTCAGCTTAAGATATTTAAGCTGGGTGAGGGCCTTACCATTCCATATGTCTAAGTTCTTCTCTCAGTTTTCTAATTTTTAGGATGATGTCCTGGTCACTTACGGGTTGCTCCCTAAGAGTATGTTCTAGGCGAGTGATGTCCCTTTTTAGTTCCCCCTCTTTGAGCAGCCGGAGCCTTTTCTTGGCAGCCCCTTCTGATATCAGGATTCCCCTTATAGTGGCCTTTCCCACTTCCCAGATTGTGTTGAGCGGCATACCCTCAGTGTTGTTAATTTCAAAATATTCCGTGATGGCCTCAGAAAGGGATTCTCTAAAAATGGGGTCCCTACATAGAAAGTCATTAACACCGCCACCGGTGGTCCGGGGTGGGGAGTGGGCCCCGGCCTAGTTGTAAGGTGCATAGGTCATGATCGGACCAGGCCACTATCTGGATGGAGGTTCCCAGAATATCGCTCTCATTCTCTGCCCCCAACAGAAGGTAATCAATTCTGGAGAAGGATTGGTGTGGGGGGGTGGAATAGAAGGTGAAGGATTTTTCTGTCGGGTGGGTCACACGCCAGGTGTCCATCAGGTGATGTTCTCTTAGCAGACTCGAGAACCTGTCGCCCTGAAGACTGCTTGGGGGTAAAGAAGTTTGCCGTGCAGAGTGCCAATCGCAGTCACGGTCAATGGCCACATTGAAATCGCCCCCACAAATCAACGTACCCTGCCTCCATGTTGCCTCCAGCCTGCCTCCATGTTGCCTCCATTAGAAAGTCAAGCAGGGGCTCAATAAACCTTGATTGACCTTGGTTTGGAGCATAGGTGGCACACAGTGTGAGAGTATGCGTTCTTAATCTACCTTTGAGTGCAACAAATCTCCCATGCGTGTCCTTATGTGTGAAGTCAACTTGCAGTCCCAGAGATTTGTGTAACAGAATGCCCACGCCACCCTTCTTTTGTGAGCCAGATGGCCAGATTGCGCCCCCTATGTCTCTACCAAAGATTTTCCTCTCTTTGCCACTAATATACTTTGATTCCTGGATGAAGAGGACATCTAATTTAGACTGAGTGAATTGCCTTGCTAACATTGACCTCTTCTGCGGGGAGTTCAGACCCTTGACGTTAAGGGAGCCAAAGACTACGCCATCAGAGCTAGCCATACTTTAAGATGAGGGTAATGTGCTCTCCCTCTTCGCTCGCCTGACCATTATGCCCCGTGGAGAGACCAAAAATCAAATGCCATGTTGCGTGGTGTGTGTGTGTAGCATCCATACATGCCGAAAGCGTAATATCATCAGTGGAAAAAAAGAACTCCCCCCTTCCCTCTCCCCCTGTGTGAGCTGCTGCTGAGCGCATTCCCACCCCCCAAAAAAAGGGGAAAAGAACAAAACAAACGTACAGTTAGGAAAAAACAATAGAAAAATACAACAATAGAAGTGAGACGCCCTTGATAAAGAAGGGCCACTATGGGTGGACCCCTCTCCTGGTTGTGACCTGCAATGCTGCTTGTATGCATGTGAAGAGAGAACAAGAAACCATTTTTAACTACTGGAGGAACCTTGCGTTGTCAGATATACATTACTGTCAGCAACTTCTTTAACAATTTGGTGAGCAATTTGTTCAAAAAATCAACATCTTTCTTGATTTAAACTAACTAGGATCCCAGCTGTGCATGTGGAGGAGAAATCACAATTCGAGACCCTCAGGCCGTATTCAGACGTTTGTATTTCCATTTCTGCTGCGATTTCCCCCATCGCGATGGCGTATTCTTTATGTCTTTGCAAGGGCCTGACGGCTCTCTGCGATCCCCCACATCCGGGCCCCGTGCTGATTTTTTAAGGTAGAGACGAGCCCGTGTAGCTTCCTCAACAGAGGTGATCCTGAATTCCTCCCCATTGTATGTGAAAGTGAGGGAGAAGGGGTGACCCCACCTATAGCGTGTTGCTTTCTCCTGTAACCAACCCGTGAGAGGGCGACATTCCCTCCTCTTTGCCAATGTCATTGCCGATAGATCTTCGTAAAGTTGAACCCGCAAGCCCTGGAACTCTATAATGTCTCTGGCTTTCTGTAGAATGTCTTGTTCTTGGACATAGTAGTGGCACTTGGCTAGCACCGAGCAGGGGCCTTGAGACGGGGCACCCGCCCTGTGCACCCTGTCGAATTCCAGCACCGGGGGCGATGTATTGTCATAAAGGGATAAAATGAGGGCCTTCACCTTGCTTTCCAAACTTGAGGGAGTTACCCCTTTTTCCTCCTCCAGCCTCATTATGTGGATGTTCGATCGCCGTTCACGATTCTCCAAATCATCGAGCTTGGACTCCACATCTCGCTCCTTCTGCTCTAAGTCTATGAGTCTGGCTTCATACTGCATATTGGATACGTCCACCGATTGCTGATTATTCTCAACCACCTCTAGGCGGTCCTCAACCTTTGCCATCTTTGCCTGCAGATCGGAGACCGTTTCATCGACCGGATTTCAGGATATATGATTTGGTTGCGCTGTCGCCGTCATTACCCAGAATGTGTGAAGAACTCTGGACTTCCTCTATCTCCATGGGTGAATCCGTGTGACTAAACTTTTGCAATGCAGCTAGGGTCCGTGGGTCCAGTTTTGGATGGAGTGGGGAGTCCAGGATCGCTCTGCTGCTGTGTGGGTTAATGGGTAGTGGGCCCGGGCCTCTTACATTCAGTGTCTTTAGGTCCGCATGGTGTTGTGAGGAGGGAGACCACCTCCTGCTTTGTGTGCTGCCACCACTGTCACACTAGCACCTGGGGCTAGTAGTGCCAAATATACCCCCTCACTGCACTGCAACGGCACTGTTGCTAACCAATGATCCAAGAAGCGAAGGACACCTGCCACGCGGTGGAGCCAACTGCGTATTTAGCAGTGCACCTGCACAGGAAGGCAGAACTAATTCGGGATACCGGCCCCGTAGTTTAAGGGCCTGTAGCTAGCGGTGTGTGGCAGGCTCTGGATCGTGTGCCTCATTGGGCGGCGAAGAGTAGAGGGTTAAGAGCCAGGGCTGGAGCATAGACGACACAACACTATTTTCAAATGGTGTAAGGCAGTATTCCCATCATGTGGTGAGGGAGACCAGCGCGATGTGTTGCACAAATCGAATAGTTGGGTTCCAATGCGGTTGGGACTGAATGTCAGGAGGTTCCTGCAATGCAGCCAGAGTAATGTGTGTTCAGAAAGATGCCTGCAGGACTGCCGTAACCTAGGTGTTTGAGGCAGCTTCAGATGCAACCCCCACGGGTGATAGAGTATTCAGCCAGCGTGGGGCAACGCTCACTGGTTTGCAGCGCCCCTCTCCCCGAACCAGGCTTCCCACCCGGGACCCCTACGGTCCCGGACCCCTTGGGCGGGGAGCACAGTGTCCAGCTGAAGGCTTCCATTGAAGAAAAATTACCCAGCTACACCGGGGCCCCAGGATCCTCCGCTTGGACTGCTAGCAGGGGGGCACCGCCTCACGACCCGCGGGCGCTCAATGGTAAGCAGAGCGCCCGCTCTCCCGACTTACTTGGAGGGCCGGTTCCCGACCGCTCTGCCTCCCTCGGTGCTCCGCTCTGTCTCCTGCAGTCTCGGCAGACGGAGAGCGGCTACCTCCGCGTTCCGTTGCAGCACCTCAAGGCCGTACCAATGGGGGCTCACCAGGCGGGGTCCCCAGGAGAGCAGCGACAGCTCTGCAGCATACTATGTCCTCGCCCGCGAACCGCCTCTTCTCACTGCGGCCGCCGATCTCACCACTGCATCAGCACGGAGGACGCGGGCGCCATTTTCCAACACTGCACTGTCAGTTGGGCGCAGGGGGGCCGTCGGGCGCTGACACATTTTCACATGTATCCTGCACTGTTTCAGGGGAGAATAAGCTCGAAGCTGCCAGGGCGGTTCCTCCTTCAGTCGAACACCTTTTTATGCTGGTTTCTCGTATGTAACGAGCATTGATCTTGCAGTCTTTCCGACCCGGAGAGGGAGACGATGGTTCATGCGTCCATTACGTTTGCGCCCCCTGGTGGTCTCCCCCTAATATGTTTTTTAAGGCTAAGGCTCTATTTGTCCTGCCAACATTTTCTGGACCTCAGCGGTGTAGGATGCATTTTTTGGGCCAAAATGTTTTTGGGAATTTCAGGGGTCTAGGATGCGGATTAAGGTCCTTTAAAGGCTGCCGATATTTTTGAGACATTCAGAGCTCTGTGACAAATTTTTCGGGCCACCAAGTTTTCCGGACTTTAGGGGGTCTATGCTATTTGTAAAGCCCGTTTTCGGGCCTCCAAGTGGTGTAGGATAACTCGTCCTTGGCACTTAGAGGATTAAGGACCTTTACAAGCTGCCAATATATTTGGGACATTCAGCGCTCTGTGACACATTTTACCGGGCCACCGACTATTTCTGGACTTTAGGGTGGTCTAGGCTATTTGTAAAGCCCGTTTACAGGCCTCCAAAGTTTTCTAGATTTTTGGAGGCCTAATACATTTTTTAGGTGCTATTTCTCCGGCCAACATTTTCTGGACCTAAGGGGCGTATGATGCATTTTTTGGGCCAAAATGTTTTTGGGAATTTCAGGGGTCTAGGATGCGGATAAAGGTCCTTTAAAGGCTTCCGATATTTTTGGGACATTCAGAGCTCTGCGACACATTTTCTGGGCCACCAACTTTTTCTGGACTTTAGCGGGTCTAGGCTATTTGTAAACCCCTTCATCTAGATTTTTTGACTGCTAAAATGAGTTTAGGGCTCTTTTTGGCCTGCCAACATTTTCTGGACCTCAGGGGTGTAGGATGCATTTTTTGGGTCAAAAATGTTTTTGGGGATTTCAGGGGACTAGGATGCAGATTAAGGCCCTTTACAGGCTGCCAATCATTTTGTGATATTCAGAGCTCTGTGACACATTTTTTGGGCTACCATCTTTTTCAGGACTTTACAGGGTCTAGGCTATTTGTAAACCCCTTTTTCGGGCCTCTAAAGTTTTCTAGATTTTTGGAGGCCTAAGATGTGTTTTAAGGCTCTTTTTGGCCCGCCAACATTTTCTTGACCTCAGGGGTGTACGATGTATTTTTTGGGCAAAAATGTTTTTGGGAATTTCAGGGGTCTAGGATACAGATTAAAGCCTACAGGCTCATGATATTT
This sequence comes from Ambystoma mexicanum, assembly GCF_040938575.1. Classification (NCBI taxonomy): domain Eukaryota; kingdom Metazoa; phylum Chordata; class Amphibia; order Caudata; family Ambystomatidae; genus Ambystoma; species Ambystoma mexicanum. Next base: position 187,331,987 of record NC_090936.1, read on the forward strand.
TTGGACTTTCGGAGCTCTGTGCCATTTTATCTGGCCCACCAACTTTTTCGGGCCTTTAGGGGGTCTAGGATATTTGTAAACACCTTTTTTATGCCTCCAATGTTTTCTAGATTTTTAAAAGTCTAGGTTGTGTTTTAAGGCCCCATTTGGCCTGTAAACATTTACTGGACCTCAGGGGTGTAGGATGCATTCTTTGGGCCAAAAATATTTTTCGGGAATTTCAGGGATCTAGGATGTGGATTAGGCCCTTTACAAGCTGCCGATATTTTTGGGACATTCAGAGCTCTGTGACACATTTATCGGCCCACCAACTTTTTCTGGACTTTATTGGTTCTAGGATATTTGTAAATACATTTTTTGGGTATCCAAAGTTTTCTAGAATTGTGGAGGCCTTAAATGTGTTATACAGCTCTTTTTGGACTGCCAACATTTTCTGGACCTCAAGGGTGTAGGATGCATTTTTTGGGCCAAAAACGTTTTTGAGAATTTCAGGGGTCTAGGATGCGGATTAAGGCCCTTTACAAGCTGCCAATATTTTTGGGACATTCGGAGCTCTGTGAAACATTTTCTGAGCCACCAACTTTTTCTGGACTTTAGGGGGTCTAGGCTATTTGTAAACCCCTTTTTTTGGTCTCCAAAGTTTTCTAGATTTTTGGAGGCCTAAGATGTGTTTAACCCTTTAAGTGCCATGGGTATTTCCCCCCAGTGCCAGGGCCTTTTTTGGTGATTTCGGTATGTGTCCATTCAAAGCCTTGTGACTTTTTTGTTACATGAGATATCTCGGCCAAATTTGGCTCCTTTTTTTTCCCACATGTAGTCGGTCGCAACGCCACCCAGGAATCCTAGGTTGCTGTAGGGTGTAGGGGGGTGAGAGAAAATAAGCGTAAAAAGGGCAAACATTTTGGGTTTTTTAAAAAAAAATGACAATAAAATGATGTACAAAGAAGCCTGTGTTTTTTTCCTTGTAAGAGCTAGGAACAAATGGTTTGCTGTGCTGAATTCCCCAGTTTCCTGGCTTTCAAGAACATGTTGAGTGGAAACAACAAAAAATATTTTGATGTGGTTATCAACTATTTTGTGAGAGGTAGGCGATTTTGGCCATTTTTGCCATTTGGACATGCATGGACGGAATGGAAGAAAAGGGTAGGAAAGCCAAATTGGAGGACAGAAAGGCATATATTTCTGAAAAGTAGACATAATTCCAAGTTTAGGAAGGGGTGATTTATGTAGGTCAGGCAACAACTAGGTTGGGGAAAATGTCATAGATTGGGAGAAAAGCAGGAAAATGACCGAAAGAAAAGGTATGTGTTGGACATGGTTAGCTTAGTACGGCAATGGCTTCTATGAATTTTGAAAAAAGCAATGCTCCGCTACATTCCCCCCGACTCTTGCAGTTAGGAAAGCACACATTTTTTGTAGTGTTTTACAAAACAAGCAATACCACAAGCCAAACACTGAGCCATGGTACATAGGAGTTTTACGCTCACGGCCTGAACAGACGCATTTAGCATGTGTAAATCGGGAAAACCAATGTGGTGAGGAACGGCAAGCATACATTTTTTGAAAGAGTACAGGCAGACCTTTTCAAGGGTAGTTGACTTTTGCAGGTTACAAAAGTGTATGGTGCCTAAAGCAGCGACTAAATGTAGGTCACATTTGGGAAATTAAAGGGTTGTGTGACAAAGGGCACCAGCAAATGGGTCAAAACATTATGAAAACCACAAAAACACAACAAATGTTATACCTTCCCGCGTTCCCAAAGGAGTCTTGATGAAAACGGTACCTCACATGTGTGGGTGCACCTACCTGGGTGCCAAGGGGAAAGCTTAAAACACAAGTAAACCCAAGTCTGTTTTGACACCTGAATTTCAGACTCTCTGCCAACCGGTACACCATACAGATATGGGCCTCGGGTGTCCAAGCCACCAAGGAAAACAGGGAACCCAATGCATTTCCAAAAAGAGGACACCTGTGGGAATCCGCAGAGGTATGATTTGCGCAAATTGGCCCAGAGTTGATCACCCAGACACCTGCCCAAATCTGAAATGTAGGGAAAAAATGCATTTTCCGCACATTTTGCTCGGCTCACCCATCGAAACACACCCCCAACAACACATGGCCTACCGTCTCGCGTTCCCACAGGTGTCCCAATGAAAATGGTACCTCACGTGTGAGTGTACCTACCTGGGCACCAAGGGGAAAGCCTAAAACACAAGTAACCCCAAGTCTGTTCTGACACCTGCATTTCGGACTCTATGCCGACCGGCACACCATACAGATATGGGCATCGGGTGTCCAAGCCACCAAGGAAAACAGGGAACCCCATGCATTTCCAAAAAGAGGACACACGTGGGAATCCGCAGAGGTATGATTTGCGCAAATCGGAACAGAATTTATTACCCAGACACCCCCACAAAGTCTCAAATGTGGGGAAGAAAACGCATTTTCCGCACATTTCGCTCGGCTCAAGCATCGAAATGTCTGGAAATTGTGTTTTTTTACCCCCATATTTGGAATTTGCCGGGGGTTCTGGGTAGTAGATTCTGGGCTGATTTGCGCAAGTCAGACCTCTGTGGATTCCCACGGGTGTCCTCTTTTGGGAAATGCATGGGGTTCCCTGTTTTCCTTGCTGGCTTCGACACCCTAGGCCAAAATATGTAGGTTGCCCACATGAACAAATTGTGCTGTGGCGAAAGGCTTGGGGTTACCAGCGGGTTACCCTTTTCCTTTTGCACCCCCAGTAGGTGCACCCACACATGTGAGGTACCTTTTTCGTCGGGACACCTGTGGGAACGCAAGAAGGTATGACATCTGTTTTTGGTGACGTGTTTCGGTGAGTGGACAAGGGGTCCTCCAAGGGGTCCCAATCAGCTTCTATGTGTCCTGGTTCCTGTCTTCAATGCAAGATGTAGGCCTCTCGGCTGGGATGTTTCTCACCAGATTTTGGCAGCATGTTGTCTCTCTGAATAAGTGGAAGAACCCCAGCTCTAATGCAAACTAGTTTATTTATAGGGCAAATGACCTCACTAACTTGTCATGATTATCGTGAAAGGGATTTGCTGGTTTTCACTACCCACCTCCCCCTGTGTGTTGATAGGACAAGGGGATGGGGGTAGTGATTTCGGACAGCTGTGGGAGGAGAAAGCTTCCTCGTCCCACTTTGACAGGTGGGCTCGGCATGCTTTGGGCTCACAAAATCTCTCAACATAGCAAGTACCCTACATTTTCAAATATTTCCATATATGAACATATTTTTAAGAATTTAATTTTAAGGTGAATCAGATAAGACTAGTCTGAAGTCAGCACACCTTTCCTATGCAGAGATACCGTTTTTCTTTGTTTACTCAGGAGCCATATCAGTGAAAGATATGCCTCTTTACAGTCCCCATATTAATTATGACCTGAACGCTCATACCAACTTTGACATCTCTCGGAATCAAGCAAAGGCCCAAATCACATTTTTGTTAATAACTTCAGTTAGGGTCATCTTCAAGATCGTTTTAGCATGGTTAAAAGGGGGTCACTGTCACCTTTAATAAAAGTCTGGAATGACCGTTGTGGCATGCACGCTGCACTTTTCATGTGATAACATGTATTTCTTTCATTTTAATCAGACTGCAGTTTCACACTCCTTCACTGCGGCCCCCACCCTTGCTCTTCCAGTTTAATTTATCCTTAGACATGTGACTAAGCAGAGCCTGGTATGCGTTTAGGTCCGCCTCCCCCTTCTAGGCATGTGAGGCCCTGATAACAGCTCATACTGGACATGTTTATGGTACTTGTAACCTCAAGGTCACTCCTGCTGCAAGAACCGACATAGGCTTATCTGTTCTTCACCGTGTTTTCGATCTAAGCCATGTAATTCTTTCTTATATTTTTAAGTAATTGCTCTGATTGATGATGACAACCAAGCATGTCTTCAGGACAGCAGAGGGGAGGTCCTGGAGTTTAGTTTCATGTTGGGAGAAATAACCGTCCATGTACCCTGCAGCAAATAGCCTTTAAACTCACACATAATTGGAATTTTACACAGCTTCTTATAAGGCTTTCACAGTTTCAACACACACGAGTGCCACTTCTCAATTGTCCATTTGTATAAGGCTGTTAAATGAGAACACCATATTCACACTTTGAAAGTCTGGTGAGCATTTCTCTTAGCAACTGTCAATTTGGGTGAGGGAAAAACGAAAATGACATTCTTTCATTTATTTTACATGCAATGCTCCATTTCACTTTAGCTGTTTGTAGCACAATCTGGTATCCCATTAAAGATACTGTGCACTGTGGTTTGTTTATATATCAGTGTAGCTCTGCATGGATTGTCAGCCATATGTCTTCCTTTTCCTTCCTGTAATGTGTTGCGCACAACTTTGCACTTTTAATTGAGGGCCACTTTCTTTCTTGGTGATTTAGGTTCAAAAGGCCTTATATCCGACATCATAATTTCTGTGCTGGCCTTATATTTCGGTGAGCATTTACATATGACTCTGGCCTCTTTATTTCTCGCATTCAGGGGCTACATTTCACCCCACAAATCTACGCTCTCTTCCAGGTCAATTACAATATATCAAACAAAACAGTTTTAAATTAGCTACATTATTTTCAGATGTTCATATTTAAAGCACCAAAAAGAGCTCATTTTTGTTAGAATGTGATATTTATATCACATCATATATGAACCCTGCATTTTTCAAACACAAACAGGTAACCTTTTCACACATTACATGTTGTTATACTTCTTGGAGATACATTTTCAAAACTCAAAGGCCATTTTTTTGTATGAATTGGTATTTGTACAATTGTACACTTAGTTGAATGGGTACTTATAAAATAATCTTTATAAAGCAGAGTATTGTTGAAAGCCAGAGATGGGGCTGAGGAGCGGCAATGATAAGAGGGCAGCGAGTCCAGAATATTTGGCCAGGATGTGGCAAGGGAGGTTGCAATCCTGGAGACTGGTGCAATTATGTTTCCCTGATTGTGGCCATGTGCTGCTTTTCAGGGGACAAGTAAAGGATACATGTGGGTGGACAGTGTAACTTTTTTCAGAGGGCAGATGCAACTCCCTTGTGTGTTTATGAGGTCAGCAAGCTTGCTCAAGCATTTGGCTACCAGGATTTTACCCAGGTGTCATGTTTCTAGTGCAGACACTTACTCACAAGATGCATAAAATGATCATCAAAGCACATGCTCGTATTGGGATTTTGTTTTCTTGGGAATATTTCACTACATATTGCTGGGTTAAAAACATGAGCACCTTTTATACTTGGCCAGCGTATTTAATGAAAACTTTACGCTCTCAGGTTATTTTTCGGTTGTTAATAACTTTTTTTAAAGGCCAATTCTCCAATGTCTGGTGCACTTTCTTCTAAGGCGAAAGGTCAAGTGGAGTAAATTTGTATCTTTCACTTTAAGATATGTTCACTTATTGTGCGTATATTGTTGGGGGCCAGCTTTTGATTTTCGCTGTGGGGGCAAACGTTCCTACACTGAGCAAAGTGTGGGAGCCATACTCATCCCCATGTGAAATCACATTTCACAGCACATGCTGCTGCAGGAATAGGAAAGAAAGCATGATTCACAGGAATGTCTAAGCGTATAACATCTCAGCAACTGTCTCCCAATCTGCTCAGTTCATCTATTAAGCATTTATTAGGTGCCTATACAACAGAATGGTGATTCCAGGCTCCACAATGCAGAAGTGGGGAGGGAGCAAGGGATTCAATAACAATGGTAAAAACAGTAAATATACAATTGTAGTCCTACTAGGCCTTGTGACATTCAGACGTGCAAGTGCAATGAAGAGATTTGCAGGAGCAGAAGGGAGGGGGGGAACAAGGTATGGGCAAGTGCTGGTGGGAGCTACGGAGGGAAGTTCCAAGGGAAGAGGCGACTGGTTAAGTGCTAGGGTAGAGGAATCCCATGGGTGGGATGCACAGCCACCAGGTAGGGGGCCAGCAAGGGCAGTGCTAGGCGGGGGAGGTGCTGATGACGACTGGGTAAGCTGTGAGATTCATGAAGGACCAGGGCGCCAGTCTCAGCAGCAGTGGGGTGGTTATCAGGGAAGGGAAAGACATAGAGAAAAGCAGGGTTTGAGATGTTTCCGGAACTTAAGGAGTTCTGCTGAAGTCTGAGAGGGCCAGGGAGACTGTTCCAAAGAGAGGCCACAGCTGAAGAGAGAGACCTGCTCCCCACTCTCTGTTTGGAGAAGTGTTTGACAAGAACAGAGTTGGAGTTAGAGGAGTGGAGGACTCTAGCAGGGACGAATTTAGGGAGGGAAAGATGGAGATAGCATGGTGACAGGCCCCAGAAAGCCTTGTCGGTGATGCAAAGGGTCTTGAATTTGATTCTTGCCGCCACTGGGAGCAAGTAGAGAGATTTTAGGGCTGGAGAGGTACGGTCCCTGGGCTTGAGGCCAAGGATAAGTCTTGTGGCCCTGTTCTGGATTAGCTGATGGGGGCATAAGGAGGAAAGGGGGAAATTGAGGAAGAGGCTGTTGCAGTAGTCTAGCCTAGAGAAGACCAGAGGTCTGAGGACATTGAGCTTCTGGGGAAAGGTGAGGAAAGAGAGAATGCCTCAGGAAGGTGAAGCTGGAAGTGAGCCTTCTTGGCAAGGTCCAAGATGTGAGGGGTGAAGGAGAGATAGGAGTCGAAGATAACCCCAAGGTTTTTGGCCTCACAGGGTGGTGAAGGTAGAGTACCCAAGGAGGGCGGCCAGAGGTTAGGGGGAAACAGAGTCCAGGTGTCCCAATAAGAAGGATCTCTGTTTTACTGGAAAAAGACAGAGATCGTTAGCCGCACACCATGTCTGGATGGCGGTCAGACAACTGGGTGTGAGAGATGAGAAAGAGGAGGCAATAGAGGGAAGTTTGAAGAAAAGCTGTGTGTCCTCAGCATGACACTGGAAATGCGGAGAGAAGGAGGAGATCAGGTGGGCCAGAGAGGCGAGATAGATATTGAAGAGCCACAGTGATAGGATAGAGCCCTGGGGGAATGCCGCAGGTAGCAAGTGAGTTGGTGGAGGAGAAAGGGCCCAGTGGCAGCTGGGAAGGGCTGTTAGTGAGGAAAGAAGTCAGCCAGTCCAGTGCCTGGCTGTGATGATGAGGGTAACACAGAGCCGTTTAATGAGGATAGAATGGTTGACTGTGTCAAAGGCAGAGGAGCGATTGAGGAGAATGAAAACAGTAGGAGAGTTAGATTCAAGATTTGTGGGCATGTCTTACCAGGTGTTCAGGAGAGCAGTTTGCATGCCCTTGGATGTCTGGAATCCAGAATGAGGGTCATGGAGGCAACCAACAAGTTCACTATGAAGGATCCATTGGGGGAGGGTCAATTTCTCCAACATTATACCAGAGAAAGGGGGTGGTGGAGATAGGGCAATAGTTAGCCAGGCAGGAGGGGTCCGCAGGTAGCTTTTTTAGGAGAGGGTGCACAAGGGAGTGCTTGAGGGATAGAGGGAAAGCACTAGTGGTGAAGGCGAGAGAGGAGATGTCCTTAATAGTTCTAGAAGAGCAGGAGAGCACACCTGTATGGATGAAACCCTCATAGAGCAGACAACTTTAGAGACCTCATTGGGTGCTATGGGCAGGAGGGATAAGAGTGAGGGAAGCCAAGGGAGGCAGGGCAGCAAGAGCGGGAGTGGAGATGGAGGTGGTGGAGAGTGAGCACAGGATGTCCTGAGTTTTAGTTATGAAAAGGAAGGCCAAAGTGGTGTATAGAGCCTGGGAAGGAAAGAGAGAGGTGGAGACTTTGGTTGAATTGGGGAGATCCTCGGAGATTTTTAAAAGTTCAGCCGTGTTGTTAGTGGCTCCAGAGATGTGGGCTTGAATGTGAGCCCTCTACCTGCAGTGAATAGGAAAACTAAATTGCCTTTGGAGCGGGAACATGCCATTTGTCAGAGGATGAACCTGAGGTCTGCCACTTCCGTTCAGCAACTCTGCACTTATGTTTCAGAAAAGCCAGATCAGAGTCATACCAGCCACTGCACTTGGAGGCAGGCTTCAGGCGGATCATGATGGCAGGGGCAAGGATGTCAAGGTTGTTTCAGATGGAAAGGTGAAGGTTAGCGAGGACAGAGTCAGAGGGAGAGTCAGAAGCAGGTGTCGGAGGGGGGTGAAAAAGGAAGCAAAAGCAGCAAGTGAGACTTCCTTCATCGGTCGAATGAAGGCAAAAGAGGCTGGTAGTGCAGAAGGAGGCTGAGACAGAGGGCCGAGGGGGCCCCAAGCGGGAGGAGAGGAGAGAGTGGTTAGACCAGCAGAGGGGGTGGTAACCGGGTTAGAGATAGGGATGTCTCCAGAGATGAAAGCAGCAGAGTGTGTCTGTCTGAGTGGGGTGGGCCGGATGGAAGAATAGTAAGAGAGGGAGTCACACGTAACAGAATCATGAAGTGGCTGATTCAGGAGAGTCAAGGAGGATATTGAAGTCACTGAGGAGGAGAGTTTGGAAGTAGAGGTCAAGAGGGAGGAGGTCAGATCAGCCCATTCACGGTGGAAATGAGGGATAGGGCCAGGGGGCCTGTAGATAGTAGATAGTAGCAAGGGTGAGTGAGAGAGTAGGAGAGACCCAAACCTTCAGAAGAGGCATTCATAAGAGGTGTACGATTGATTAGGTATGATAGAAGCAGGGACCCACTCAGGGAAAATCAGGGCCACTCCCAACTCCAGGCAGGTTGGGCCTGGGTTTGGAGAAGAGTTTGCAGCCCTCAGGAAGGGGAGTGTCAAGAGCAGTGACTGAGCTGGCATTGAACATTAGCTCGGTAAGGGTGAGAAAATCATGGTCAAAGTCTTCAAGCACAAGACAGATGTAAGAGGAGTGTTTGACAGCAGAACGAGCATTCAAAGTAGCTAAGTGAAGCTGATTACTACCTTTGAAGGTTTTCCAAGGAGGGGTAAAGGGGTGTGGTACTCCCATCGGTGGTGTTGGAGCGGTTAGAAAGGAGGAAGGAGGAGTCATTCTGCTATAGGATCCCTCGCTATTCTACACTCGGTGAACAGTTTTGGCCAATCAAGGGTCAGGGGGGTACATCAATGAGGCTACTTTCTCATTTTGTAGTGAACAGCACTTGATAAATGTAGTTATTATTTGCTATTATTTATTTGACAGTCAAAATACTCCTTATCGGAAATTGAAACATATTGCTAATTTGAACAATGTGCCCAAATATACACACACAATAAAAATCAAAACAATCCTGAAACTACAGGAAAGACAGACGTTAGTTTCAGTTAATAAAAGACAATCACCACATTTTTGCAATGACTTCCATGGATAGAACCTCATCAAGAGTTTGGCGGTAACCCTCAAATGCGGCGGTAACGCTATTACTGCCACATTTAAGGGTCCGCCAAATCATGGACTTGGTGGATTTACCCCTAGCTTTAAACTGGGGCAAATCCGCCACGATTTTGCCGACTTCCAGCGCTAATACCGCCGGCGGTAATAGCGCCAAACATTCCCCATTGGGCCCAATAGGGAATAGGAAATTCCCGAATGGGCCCAATAGGGAATGGGGACTTACGTTCCGCCAAACCCGTGATCTGGCGCTAATACCGCCAGAGTTAGCGCCCAACTCGGGATGAGGCCCATAGTGTTTTTAAACCAAACTTTCAAAAGACCTTTTGCAAACAATATTTCTATCAATTACATCTGGGAAGAGATGTGTTAAGGTTCCTGAATTGGAGAATACTCTCAAATCGGTCCGTTGCCATTTAACCAAAGTGAGTGTTCCCACAATTTTTAATCACACTATGTCTTATCTGCCAAAATTAGAAGTCTGTACAAGCTGCCTGCCACAGTGTATTTGGTCCTGGAGGATAGCTCAAGGGCAACGCGTTTGTCTTAGAAGCAAAACAACGCATAGCAACACAGGTTTGAATCCTGGACTCTAGCAACACAGGTTTGAATCCTGGATTCTAGCAACACAGGTTTGAATCCTGGACTCATGCTCAGATACTGATCGAATAAAACAATAATTATACTACCTTACACATGGCAGCATGTTTTAATTTAACGTCCCATGATAGCTTTGCTTACTAAAAACTCATTCTGTGATATCAATGATGTCATATTTATGCAATTAGTGAGGCCCACGCATGGGCCAGCCCTGCTCACGCCCACTGTGAAAAGTTGACATCTATAGATGATATATGCACTGCAAAGATGCATAGCTTAACAAAACATCCCAACAACACTTTCAGCTACAGAAATGTACCACAGCAGTAGTAGCATTGCGTCCTCATCGAGCTTACACACATGCGCCGAGAATGCAGCGGGCTTGCTCCTAGGGGATGCTGCCAGCATCAATCTGCCTGTCAATCCCGAGCAGGCCCCGCCCTCAAGAGTCCCGCCTCTCTTCTTCAAGTAGATTGATGCTGATTGACAGGCAGGGCAAGCTCTATGCAATTGAGTGATGCTAAACCAGAAAGGCAGGTTAAGCGCCCGGTGTCTGCGATCAGCTATGGGAAGAAGGGGGGAAGGGTGGCCGGTGAGACTGGGGCTCGATCTCAAAACATTGGCGCCCCACAAGCGAGCGAATTGGGAGTTACGGCTCAGCTGGGCGCAAAAGTGGAAACGGGCGAATGCTCCGTGTGCAATATTGAATGAAGTGAACAGCATTACGCAATTTCTAAGGACAATTGACTGCGTCACGTGACTAGTCACCGTGTTTCGTATGGTAGCTAGCAGAAATTGTTTAAACATATATATGTCTGTGTACAGCCGTGTTATTGAACAATAAAGAGATAGATGGTCTAACGAACCTTCACATAATACGCTCAACACGCCGAAAACCGTGAAACAATGTTAAGGTAATGTAGAGAGCAACAAGCTCACCTGCGCGTCCTCAGCCTCTCGTTTCGTCAGCTGGGTTTACTGCCAGTTTCACTGCCTGCGCATGACGTTATTTGCACGCGAGTGACTCAGCGAAAATGGGGAGATGCTTTCCACATGCTTCTCGGACAGAGCTTTGAGGGGAAAATACCATTAAAAGACCGGCCATTTCCAAAAGAAACAAGAACAAAAAATCATATCCGCAACATTGAAAATATGTGTATCATGGTATTGTACAGAATGTCACATATTTGCAATTGATATTGCAAGTCCGTACTTAAGGCTAGAGAGGCAGTGCGCCCAGAGTTCATCCTTTCGCTGAGGTTAATATACGACCTCAATGACTTGGTTTGTAAAGAGTCAAGAGAAGGGTCAAAAAGTTCACCATGTACACGGGCTAGCCGTTCGATTTCTTGTTTGTTCACCCCCGGGTGAGCTAGGATGGCTCTGTGGTGATCTTTCCATTTGCTGGCCGTCGTGAGGCTGATCGCCAGGGCTGTCGTCGGGTCGGCTGCCGATGCGGTCGCTACCCTTTCAAGGGACAGCGCCGGAGGCAGCGCCTGGGCTGCCACATACTGCACATACGCGACGTCACCCTTTCGTGCGAGTGGGGCCCCTACGGGGTGTCGGGAGAGGTAGTCTGCGGGGTTGAGGTCGCCCCCCGGGCGGTGTACAATGTCATAATCATATTCCTGGAGGCGGATGCCCCACCTCTCAATCCTCGGTGGCATCTTGGTGTGCGGGTTCCCGAACAGTGATAGAAGTGCCTGGTGGTCGGTGATCAGCGTGAACCTTTTGCCGATTATGAAGTTGTGGAAGTGCTCACACGCCCAGACCGCTGTCAAGCTCTCCTTCTCGGCCTGGGAGTAGGCCAGTTCGGGCGTCGACAGCGCTCGGCTTGCGTATGCAACCACGTGTCTGGGGTTAACATCCGCGCCACTGGTTTGGGCCAGGATGGCACCGAGGCCTACAGGGCTGGCATCCACTACCACCTCGGTGTGTCACAGTGGGTTGAAATATGCGAGACGGTGAGCCTCCGCAAGGGCTTGCTTGATGTCCGCGAAGGCCTGTTGGCAGGCCGGTGTCCATTCGAATGACGACTTCTTCTGCAGCAGTTTCCTCAGCGGGTCTGTGATGGAGGCATAGTGGGGGATGTACCTCGCACAGTATCCTGCCATGCCGAGGAACGAGCGGACGTCCGCCACCTGCCGGGGCTCGCCGAGGTTGGTGATCGTCTCGACCTTCTCGGGGTCAGGCATCATGCCATCCTTGGAGAAGATGTGTCCAAAGAACTTGAGTTTCGTTTTACTGAACCGGCACTTCGAGATGTTAAGCGTGAGGCCGGCTATCTGAAGGGCTTCGCAAGTGTCGTGTAGTGCCCTGTCATGGGCTTCCTTGGACGATCCAAAGACGAGAATGTCGTCGCTGTAGTTGAGAGCCCCTTTTATAGGTCGGATGATTTGGCGTATTGCTTCCTGGAAAATCTCAGCGGCCGATGAGATTCCAAAGTTCAGTCTCCGGTATCTGAAGAGCCCATCGTGTGTCGCAAATGTGGTTATGGGCCGGGAATCAGGGTGGAGCTCCAACTGATGGTATCCCTGATTCAGGTCCAGTTTGGAGAACATTTGGGCACTGTTCAGCAGCACAATCATGTCCTCGATACATGGTCCCGGGTGTCTCTCCCGCTGAATCGCCGTGTTGGCCACCCTCATGTCCACACACAACCGGATCTTTCCCCCTTCCTTGGGTACCACCACTAGAGGGGACACCCACGGCGTCGGCCCCGTCGCCGGTTCGATGATGCCGTCGCGGAGCAGTTGCTGGAGTGCCTCCGAAACTGTCTCCTGAAGATGGAAACCAACCCTTCTGGGATGTTGTGGCACTGGTCGTACGTCGGGGTCGATGTGGAGCCTGATGGGGGGTCCCCGGAGCTTTCCTAGTCCCTCGCATAGCTTGGGGAAGGCACCCACGATGTCTTCTTGTGAGACGAGCGATTGAGTCTGATGAGAAGCTATCGATCCCACAGCGTTCCCCGGGCTGGGGTCGGCCGCTGCGGCAGTGATTACGTCTCCCACATTCACGTGGATCTCGATCAGCCCCAGATGCGACGCCGTGTGGTAGCTGAGGAGGCATCGACTCCTGGCGAGAGACCTTATCACGTGAATGGTCGCATCCACTTGCCGCCCATTCAGGAGAAGGCATTGGGTGAATTGGCCCACCGTCTGTAACGGGGTGGCAGCTCCCCACTGGAAAATTCTGGAACGGGGCGGATTAAGCTGTGGTGGGCACGGTATACGGTCATAGTCTTGTTCACCCATGATGTTCACAGTGGCCCCGGAGTCGATCATAAATTGAAATTGGCAGTTCCCCATCTTGAGCGGGATTTGCGGGGCCTCCCTGGCCTCTTTGTTGTCGAGTATAAGGTTCACAAACTCGTCGTGGTCGTATTGATCCTGCAGTGCGTAGTAGGCCATCGCCTGGTCCTCTTGCTAGAGGGTCTCAGGCCTGTAGTCTGCAGGAGGGTTGTCGTATTCGTCCGTGAAGTGTCTAGGCTGTTCAGCCTGGTCATACGGTGGGGGATATCCTGCCGCTTGGTATTCATCCATCGCTCGAACGTAGCGCCTCTGCCCAAGGCCCTGTTGGTATGGTCTTGGCTGACTGTACTGCAGGGGCTGCGGCCGGAAGAGCATCCTGGGGGCCGCCTGGGGTCGCATCGGGGGAAAAGGTACGCCCTCCCTGCAGACGGAGTGAAAGTGTCCCTCTCTCCCGCAGTTGGTACAACGCTGGGACAGGGCTGGGCAGGACCCCGAATGGGGGAAGGACATCCCGCAGCGGTAGCACTGTCTTTGTAGACGCGGGGTGGACATCGAAGAGGTCGTCGGCGGTCTGTATGGCTGCGGGCCCCTGTCGCCTTGACGGGGGGGCAGTATGGCGGCCACAAGTTCCCCCGTGTCAGCTTTAGGGTTGTTGGAGTGTCCCATGGCTGAGGCCTGTGCATCCACTCTCTCATGGATGCGGGCAAGTTCGCTGACCTCGGGCATGGTGAGCGGTTTTTTGAGTAGCTGTTTTTTGAGTGCGGGGGAGAGGCACCCTTCGATCACCCTCAGCCGAATGGCTTCCTCTAGCGAGAACGCATCAAATTGGCAGTTCGCCCCTTTCACTCGTAGACGTGTGATGAATTCGTCGACAGTCTCTTGCGGGAGTTGGGTGCACTGGTTGAACAAATATCTTTCATAGTCCCGGTTGACCTCGATGATCAGCAGTTTGTCCAAAGCACCAATCAACTTGGGAAACGTATCTTGGTCTGTGGCCGGAATGGCCTTAACAACCGTTTTGATTTCCCCCCCTACCAGGTTGAGGAAAATGTCTCTCATGTTGGGGGAGTCCCCGTCGCCGGATCCTCTCACGAAATGACGAAAATCATCCATCCAGTCGGTCCACCTGGGGCCTTTGGTGGCTTGAGGAGTCATGGTGAACGGCGGGGGCAGACGTAGTTGTATCGACTTCGCCACCCGCGGCAGTTGAGGAGAGCCCTGGCTGGACCCAGGGTTGGAGGTGCTCATGGCGCCTGGGAGACGAGGCCCGCACGTGCGTAGGCGACGCGTGGGGCGAGGTAGTCGGGCCTAGGACGAGCCTACGTGCACCCGGCGCCCGGCAGAGGGGTCCACCGCTTTCGCCGATTCAGGCCTCTTCTACGGCCAGGCGTTGACGGGCAGGGTACAGGATGGAGGCGCGGGCGGGATCGCTTCCGCGGAGCTTCGGAGGAGGAGGTCCGGCGAGGCGGATCCGGCGGAGTGCCGTGTTGCGCGGAGGTGGAGCAGGAGGAGGAGGTTTGCTGGGTTGCCCACCACGATCGGACTGCTGCAGGAGGAGGACTCCAGTGTGTGGGAGAAATCCTCGTCGCCAAATGTTGCCTAGGGATCTAGGCCCAATGAAAGACGCACACACGGAGAGATAGGAGGAACTTCTTTATTCTTTTACAACCAAGTCGGAACTGGCGCTTGCTGCGCACGTGCCCCATAACTCCCTTGCCCAGTCAAAACTCCGCCTTTCCAACGGAGGGGGCTCATGAGCATTAACCCCTTGAGCCCCGGGTAACAGTTATAAGCAGTATTTAATAAAGCTCCCACATCCAAACTGACTAAACTTCAAGCTACGTGTAGTATCTTTTGAAAACAGAAACAGTCGTAAGGGAAGCACGTGTCTCTTTAAATGTAAGCTTGTCAGTCTAAGGCATACATTTCCCTGAGATATTCCGTAATCATGGACACCTTTCACCCTGCCTTACTTTCATCTGTGTGATACAGCTAGGAAGTATATCCTGTGGCCATGGACTCGGTGTTCGCTAACTTTGTGCTATACAAACCAATTGAAACGGAACAAATGAGCCTCTTAGAGCATGATATGATGTAGAGTGCATTTCTGTGGTGCAATATTTATTCTGAAATGAACAAACGGAAGTGTGCTGAGAGTGTTCATGGTGCTGAAGCTCTTAACATTTTGCCAATTGCTGCTTGTGGATATGTGTATAATGATAATGTATTTCTTGCATTCTATGACAAGACAGGAGGCTCATATTATGCATAACAAGCTTTACTCTGAAACCACAGCAGCAAAGAAAAAAACTTTTACAAACAAAAAAGTTGTAAAGAACAGAACTAAATAGAGTTCAATGTCAATGTAAGGGAGCTTCCCAACCCATCATGGAGGACCGGCCATGCCCTGCAGGAGACCAATGAGCAGGGACCCTTCCTTATATAAAGTCCATTATCTAAACCCAACTCCTCTTTCTTTGCTGCTGACACCACAGCTAAGTCACTCCTTCTAGTTGTGCCTTGCATGCTAGTCGGTAGAGTGCATAATATTTATACTTTATTGGGAAATTAGATATATATATATATATGCTGTTAGAATGTGTATAATGTTTTACTTTTGAGTTACACTCTTACTGCTTCACTTTGGTGTCTCTAATTAGGTGTTGTTAATCCTTGTGTGCCACTGAGACTGCAGTTTTGTAACGTATGCGTGCGAATGCCGCTTTGTTTTAAAGCAGTATTTGTTTTATTAAGCAAGCAGCTCCGCTTTGGAGTTCCGCTTTCACTCAACCCGACACGCGTGGCCCTGATGGAAGCTTTAGCTTCAGGCCAGGCGCGTGTCTGCTTTCTAGCCCGCCCACTACTGGCCTACACTCGTGGGTCTATTAGAGGTTTTCACCTCAGACCTGATGCGTGTGGGCCTTTATTGCTTCATGTTTAATGCTTCATGTTTATTTTGCGTCTGTTTGCATCTTCTTCCTGACATTTTCTTCGGGAGTTACGAGCCCGGGAGGCCCACCCACTTTGTATGAACACGCGCCGGCCAGGTAGAAGCTTTGCTTCAGGCCCGGCACGTGGAGATTGAGATTGTATAGCTCAACAGTTAGAGCTCCAGTCCTCCAGTGCTGTCACGCAGGGTTCAGGAAACCTCTCCGGATGATTATATTTTAATATATATATATTTTTAAAAAAAGTTATGAAATATTTTAATGTATTTTGGGCGCATGTATGAGCTGTTTATAATGTGGTAACTTTGAATGTGATTTATGATTAAGGTGATGCCTGGGAACACCAGGTGCTATAGGCTACTGGGCTTTGCCTGCCCTTTATGACTATGTTCATTTATTATGTTGGAGTGTAACAAAGCCTCTGCTTCATTTAAAAAGCAGGATAGCTCAATGATGGAGCTGCATGTTTTCCAGGCGGGAGGGCCTGGGTTCACTTCCCGATATTTCCAGTATATATTTGTTTTAGATATATTTTAAAATTGGCGTTTTTTAATTGGAGGTTTTAATAGGAATATTTTACAATATATATATATATATATATATATATTAGCACCCACTCAGGAGCCTGATGCGCTGCCAATCTGCATCTTTGTTTAAGCGCTGCATATTACTAGTGATGGCCTTCTCTATTGGCATGCCATAACCTGCTCGGTGGCAGGTTTTGCCTGCGTTCTAGGGCGCTGGCTCAGTGTTTAGGTGCTGCATATGGCAGATGTCATTATTTTACCTGTAAGCATGCCATAACCTGCTCGGTTTCAGGCTTTGCCTGGGTTCTACTGTGAGGTGCTCCCTCGTGTTCTGCTGGTTGCCACACCCTGCTAGGGTGAGCAGTTTGAGGTGCACTTGCTCAGTGTATTCCTCCCTTAAGGTCGGCAGCTTTGTTTAGGTGCTGTGTATGGCAGATGGCATTGTTTTCCCTGTAAGTGTGCCATAACCTCCTCGGTTTCAGGCTTTGCCTGGGTTCTACTGCGAGGTGCTCCCTCGTGTACTGCTGGTTGCCACACCCTGCTAGGGTGAGCAGTTGGAGGTATGCTTGCTCAGTGTATTCCTCGCTTAAGGTCGGCAACTTTGTTTGGGTAATGCATATGGCATTGGTGATTACCTTAACTGTTTGTCTGCCATAACCTGCTTGGTTTCAGGCTCTGCCTGAGTTCTAATGTGAGGTGAACCCCTTGTGTACTGCTGGTTCCACTCCCTGCTCGGGTGAGCAGCTGAGGTGCACTTGTTCAGTGTTTTTCCTCCCTTAAAGTCGACAGCTTTGTTTAGGTGCTGCATGTGGCAGTCGTCATTATCTTCCCTGTAGGTGTGCTGTCACCTGCTCGGTGGCAGGCTTTGCCTGTGTTCTTTTGCAAGGTGAACCCCTTGTATACTGCTGGTTCCACACCCTGCCAGGGTGAGCAGTAGAGGTGCACTTGCTCAGTGTACTATTTCACTAATCAATATATTTAAGTGGTGCCTGGAACACATTTGAGTTTTCAGAATTGTCAGTATCCCGGATAGCTCAGTGGATATTTTATATTGTTTTATTTATTTATTCCTTAAGTACTTTAAAGAAAACAGTATGTGGAGGTGGTTGTATACAGACCCATGGGCGGGTGTACCTTCCTCTCTAGCCATCACTCAGGTGTTAACCTTCGTCTTTTAGTAAAGTTCTGTCGCCATTTACCTTAGTTAGTTTCAGGACAACTCAGTCCGTTCCTTGGGTGTTTCTTTCACCAATAACAATTGTTCCACCCAGTACCCGTGCTGATTGAGCTGCAGAATTTTTCTCTTGACGTAAGGAAGAAAAAATTATACTTTATACCCCTATCGAGGTCTGCAGGGCTTGAGGCTCTCTGTAGTGAGGACGTGTTTTCCCTTACTATTTGTCCCATTTTGACATTCATTATACTATTGGACTATTTGTGGAGACAAGGTCAGCTCGAGGGTAACTGTTCAGTTTTGTTGCAAGGCAAGTTGAGCAACCATGTTGTACTTGGATGGAGTGTTTGGAAACCCTTGCTGGTATCAGATGGACGAGTTGCCAAATAATAACGTTCTGGCGCCTGCCCCATGGTTTTCCTCCCAAACTTGGCCTGTTGTTCAGCTAACCGCCTAGCAGTGCGTTACAATTTCTCCTCTGCTCGAGGAGTACAAGCAGGCTTTTGTACCCTCAAGAGATTTGTTTAGCCTCTTTAGTTATATATATTTTTCTTCAGTGCAGCAAATAGAGTGCTGTCTTTCACATCCGTGCTGATCCTACTGATGCAGTTTCCTAATTTGGAAAGGTCTAAATCAGTCTTTCATCGTGCTGCAATCGATAAGTGAACACCTCACACCACACATCGTTGGTAGTAGTGATGAGCAACACTCGTCTACCTGAGGGTTAGTAGCACTATATAAGTGCTATTTTGCTATGGGCAATGTGCTTATTTTTTTCTTCCCCCTGATTCCCTTAGTGGCCAGTCAGCCTCACACGAATACAGAGACTCAGACCTCAGGGTTTGAAGGGACAGTGGTCCCAGTATTCTTTCACAACCTTTTCATTTACGGGGCATTGATAATTCTCCCAGAGTCCTTTTCCCCTCTCATGCCCCTTCCCGCCCTCCTTGGGGGAGATTGAATCATAATATTACAAGTCTTGGAGTAACACCCGATGCTTTCCGTTTTTTCTTTTACAGGAGTTCTGGCTCGTGACCAGTGCAGACTCGCACTGAGCATTTCCCCCCGTCAGTTTACTTTCCTTTGTGCTAATTCCTGGTATTTCAATACATTAAGCGGAGGCCTTCCACGGTCAGGGGGTTGGTTAGAAGTGCAAGAGTGTATTTATTTTAAGGGTGTAAAGCGGGGCTTTAGTGTAGTCCTCAGGGTAGCCTTCTTCTGGGTTGAAAGATTTTTCCTTAGATAAATGGGGGAGGGATCTCCTCCTTTGGGAAGGCTCAATATCCCTTGGTGGGATAGAGGCGCCTGGGAGTGCTACTAACCTCCCATCCAAGTTATTACGACCCTCTATCACAATGCATTCCAGCGTCTCAACATTAACTATCAGAAGGTGTCTATCAGTGCCATTCCCAGAGGGCTGGGATATATTTAGTTAATGACTTGATTCTCGAAGTCACTTGCATGGCAGGTGGACCTTTGGGTTTTTCACAGGAGTTTGTTTTTGCAATAAGATGCCAGCTCAGGGTGCTGTGAGCTTCAAGGTTCTTCAAATTGGCTAAGATAGAGGTTAGTCCTCTTCTGGTGAGCAACTTCAGTTTAACTGTTTAGTGATCAGTTTTTGCAGTTTAGAGTCTTTGCTAAGACTTAGGAATTTAGGGGTCCTCCTTCGGTTAGTTTTTGATCCTCTAGGGAATTTATCAACCTTGGAGGAGGGAACAAGGTTCAAGCATCAGGCACATCTACAGGGGGGTTTAGATATCACTATAATGGTAGCGATTGGATGTAAGATACATTTTTTCTCCTTGCCAAGTTTGGTCTCTTAAGGGTCAGGTTTTTGTAAATATCTGCCTTTGTCATGGTAGCAGAGACCTTCTTCAAGAGCTCAGGAGGTCTGGAGGTCTCTGTCTTGGCGGTTTGGCAGGTTAACTTTTCAGTTGGGGCCCCTCTCTTCCATTCTGCTTCTGCCTCCAGAAGACATATCTTTCTTAGTATACACATATGTCTGGGGACAATTGTGTGTTAAGTGTGTAGCTTTTCAGCTCCGCTCAGGATAGGTCGTCCTAATACAGACTAATAAAATGACCCTTTACTCCCATTTGACCTTTTATGAAAATTTGACTTTCCCACTTGGTTCCCCAGTGTGGTTATGTGACATGTCCTGTTTCTAATACGATATCTTCCTTTAACGCATGGGATGGAACATACAAAGCTTTCACCCTTAAGGGGTATTTTTCTTTATCTCCAGAAGAGCTAAGTGCTTATCTTCTTTGGTTTGCTATCTAGGTTCCCAAAGATGGTATGAATTTAAGTGTTTTAAATGTTTGATTGGACAACCGGGGAGTTTTTTGTTCCGATGTTTTTTTTTTCCTAACCTATTAGTATAGGAAAACTTTGTTCAGTGTTTTCCTCCCTCTTTTTAACCTGTAAGGAACACTGGAATTAGCACATCTTCCAGTTGTTTTTTTCTTGCAGTGCATTTGGCTATGCCTTATAAGACAGTTATTCGGGCAGCCTAGTCTTGGGCAATTCTCTTACGGTCAGCTGATTGATCTAATGAAAGCATTTAAAACATTTTCTTCTCCTATTATTTTATTATATTGTCTCTATTGTATTGATCATGTTGTGCTAATGGAATGCAAGGGCTTCGAACTTGCATAATATGAGCCTCCTGTCTTGTCATAAAATGGCTAATCCCCCACACTAACGTGAGATGGGGGTTTACATTCTATTAAAGACAAGGGGGCGATTATTATCCCACCCACCCATTCTTGATATGATATGACAATTATGACACGCATGTACACAGGTGTTTCAAGAGAACATTCTTTGGTTTGTTGTTCTTCCCATCCACCCACCCTTCTTGCTTGTTGTTCTTACAGCTATGAGTTGAGGTTCTGATCAGGAGTGTGGCTCACAGTTACAAATTGTGGAGTGCGTGGTACGAGACCTTCGCTGGATTTGCCTTCATCGTTTATCATCTGATCTGTGCAGTGGACGTCTGGTTCAAGACAGCTACAGAAAGAGGAGTTGGGTTTAGAGTAATGGACTTATATAAGGAAGGGTCCCTGCTCATTGGTCTCCTGCAGGGCATGACCTCTACTCCATGATGGATAGGGAAGCTCCCTTACATTGACATTGAACTCTATTTAGTTCTGTTCTTTCCAACTTTTTTGTTTGTAAACGTTTTTTCTTTGCTGCTGTGGTTTCAGAGTAAAGATTGTTATGCATAATAATCGCCTCCTTGTCTTTAATAGAATCTAAACCCCCATCTCACGTTAGTGTGGGGGATTAGCCATTGTGCTACACACCGATAGGTCTAAAGTGCTGAAATAAACAACCACCCCTTCTGGAAAGCAGGTATTCCTGCTATTCATGTAACTCGCTCATAGAGATAAACGGAGGACTGTGAAAAGATCATCTTCGGTTGCCAAGTGACCCGCACAGAGCCCTGGGAACTACACCATCGTATTTCGATTCAAGGCCTGCGTAACTACGCTTCCCGCGCTCGGGAAAAACACCATTGCATTTGGATTCAAGGCCTGCGTAACTATACCTCCCGCGCTCGCTGAGGGTATTTAAGCCCCAGGTTTAGCCAAGTGTGATGAAAAGTGGTGACCGAGTCTGTGGTGCTAGGTGACAGTACACTGTATTCTGATTCCTTAATTCTTAATTATCCAGCCCCTGAATTAACTATGAAAGAAAAAGGAACATGACAGCACATTCTGGTCCTGTGGGCTCTGCGAAAGTAGCTGTAAAATCTGATGACAATTTGGATCATGAGAACTTGATTCCGACTCTTATTAATAACCAATTCATGGAAGAATTGTCTGACTCTTTGCTTGAATTTTGTTACAGCCAGCAAAGTGAAATCTCTACTCTGCAAGGACGATGTATGTTTGTTGGATTAGATAAAAAGGATAGTAGGCGACTAGTAATGACAAATTGGTGCAACGTTTTTTAAAAATATGCATTATGTGCAAAGTTTTTTTTCACCACATCACATTAAAAAAATAAATTAATTAATGAAGAATTAATAAGCATAGGTGAATCCACAAAATGATCTTGATAATAATTCTCTGATTTTTCTAAAATGCACTAACTCTGGAAATATTAAATGTGCCTCTACTCCTTTCCTAAAGTCACTACACCTTTAATGGATTTTATTTGAAATTAAATACACTTGTAACACTTTGTCAAAATATGTAAACAACACTCCAAGCTCTTGGATTAATACTTATAGAGATTATTAATATAATGGGGATGGGGGCAAGTATTAGGATGTTTATCATACACAAGGAACAATCGCTGATTGCTAATATTAATAATAGCCTAGGTGTAACTCTAGATAATACGGTTGGAGATCCAAAGAAGACTGTACACTTTGCACAAACTGAAAAAGACTTAACAGTGATTACCTTGGTAGTGACTTGTTGGATGTGGAAATATAAGGAGCAGTAAAATAGGTTGATAAACCAATAATGAAAATGACCAAGCAAGGTAACAAAAGAATACCAGATGCAAGCAAAATATAAAATCGGGAAAAAGAAAAAGACATACACAAAAGACCCTCAGTAGAGAGTGTGGGGTTGCCCTGATCTTCCCCGAGTTGTCCCCTTCCTCCCCCGAACCCACCCAGCCATACTCCTCCTTTGAGAGATTGGTCTGCAAGCTGGTCATCTTCCCTACTTCTTCCCTGACCATTGCCACTATCTATAGGCCACCTGGCTCTACCACCCTCTTCCTCTCAGAATGGGCTGATTTCTAGTCCTCTCTCCTGGCATCCTCCTCTAAACTCCTCCTACTGGGTGACTTCAACATCCACCTTGACTCCTCAGTCATGGCTTCCACTCTCTCCTGTGACCTCTGGACCTCGCTCTTCCTCTCCATTCTCCCCTCTGGTCCTACCCACTCGGCTGGACATATTCTCAATGCCTTTATCCGCACTGATCTTTTGCTCTCCGCACCACTCCCCACCCCGCTCTCCTGGTCAGACCACTCCCTTCTCTCCTCTCACATGGGTCCTCTCAGCCTTCTGACTGCACCTCTCACAACTCTGCCAACCTCATTCATGGATACCCACCTGATTAAACTGGCCTGTCGCCTTCTCCAAAGGCAATATCATCTCTCCATTCATTCCAAGAAGAGGGCCCACATCCAGGCTCGCGTCTATGGAGCATCCAACAACACAGCTGAACTCTTTAAAATCTGAAATGAACTAGCTAATCCTTCTGTAGTCTCCACCATGTCTCTCCCCTCTCAGGCCCTCTGCGCTGCACTGGCCACCCACTTCACTGCAAAAAACGAGGACACCCTGAGCACTCTTTCTTCCTCCCCTCCTTCCGTCCCCTGCCACCTCTGGCCTCCCATCCTCCCTCAGCCTTCCTCTGCTCCTTCTCTCCTATCACTTAGGACAAGGTCACTAAGGTTGTCCGCACTATGAAGGTCTCAACAGGTCTCCCCCTGTTCTTCCAGAACTATTAAGGACAACATTGGCTCCCTTGCTCCTGCACTTGCTGATTTCTGCAATCACACTCTTGCAACTGGGTCTTTCCCCTCTTGCCTCAAGCACTATCTTGTGCGCTCCCTTCTGAAGAAGCCTTCCGCAGACCGCTCTTGTCCGGCTAATTACCGCCCCATCTCTATCACTCTCTTCTTTGGGAAACTCCTCGAGAAGCTGGCCTTCCCTCAACTGACCCAGCATACTGAGCTCGTTGGTTGACTTAACGAACATCAATCTGAATCTCAAGCATCCAGAGGCATGGAAACTGCACTCCTGAAGACCTGTGAAGAACTGTTCACATCTCTTGACTGTAACTATCCTGCTGTTCTCATGCTACTTGATATCTCCTCTGCTTTTGATTTGGTAAACCACTCCATGCTCATAAAGGGGTTTGATGATACTCTTGGTATCTCGGAGCGGGCACTGGACTTGCTGACCTCCCTCCTCGCTGATCGTCCCTCCCAGGTCATCCTGTGCTCTTTCTCCTCTCCAATGTCTATTTCCACCTGTGGTGTTCCCAGGGGTGCCAACCTCTCCCCTTCTCTTTAATGTCTACTTGCTCCGCTTGCTCACCTGATTTCCACATTCTCCCCTCATTTCTAGTGTTATTCAGATGACACCCAACTCTTCTTCAAACTTCCCTCTGATCCTCTTCCTACTCCCTCTATCATTCCTGACTGCCTATCTGCTATCCAGTCCTGGCGTGCCTCTAATGATCTATGCCCCAATGCCAGCAAGACTGAGATCCTTCCTATTGGTACCCCTGCTCCCTCTTTCCTCCCCCTCACTCTGGCCACCCTCATGGGCTACCCCACTTCTCCTGCATCTGAAGAAAGAAATCTTGGAGTCATCTTCGACTCCTATCTCTGTTACCTCCCTCACATCTTTGACCTTACCAAGAAGGCCAATTTTCAACTTCATCTCCTCATAGGTAGCCTTCCTTTCCTCACTTTCCCCCAGAAGCTCAATGTATCTAGAGCTCCGGTATTCTCTACGCTTGAATATTGCAAAATCCTCTTCCTTCATCTACCCTCTTCCTCTCTCCGCCCCCTACAGCTTATCCAGAATAGGGCTCTGAGACTTATCCTTGGCCTCAAACCCAGGTACCATATCTCTCCAGCCCCAAAAATCTCTCCAAGGATCCAATTCAAATCCCTCTGCATCATCCATGAGGCTGTGTGGGGCAGGGTATCACGCTAACTACAATTTTCTCTCACCAAATACTCTCCCTTCAGATCTTTACCCTTCTTACGGCTCCAACTCTCTGCTTGTTAAGTGCTTCTCTAAGCAGCAAGCTGGTGGCCAATCTCTTTCCTCAGCTAGCTCCCTTGTCTGGAAAAGCCTCCCCTTCCTCTCAGTCTTGACCCTGATCTCCTCAAGCTCTGGAAACTCCTCAAGACTTTCCTCTTCACCTCCGCCTTCCCCCCACTCCCTCCCATGCTGAACTCCACAGTCACTGAGATTGGTGGCCTGGACCCTTATGTGTCCTCTGGGTCATGGCCTTCCGTCCAATCGCTCGCAAACCTCTGACATATGCCAGCACTTCCCACTGGGCACGCACTGGCCTTTGTTGTCTCACAGTCCTGCACTTATTTCTATTGGCAGGTGATCACTATGTACCAAGTGATCTCTGCCAGGCACTTTGCTGCATGCAACTGACTCCATGGCACTTCCCTCTGCAGAACTCCTAGCACTTACCCCTTCCTTTGCTCCTTCTCTCTCTCTGCACTTGCTCGCTCTGAATGCCCACCAGTCCTAGTAGGTCTGCCTCTTTCTTGTTCACCAGTTTTATTCTATTTGCCTTTTGTTCCCATGTCCCCTTCCCGTTTGCACTGTGGGTGCTTTGAAAGACAATCTCTTGATATGTAAGCGCCTTACAAATGCACAATAAATAAACAAATACATAAATACTGTTGCAGATCTGATACACATATTTTAATAGCTAATAGTAATGGAAACTATTCCGCCTGAACATAGATGATCAGAAAAATATGGTTCAGTGTAGAATTAGTAAGAAATGTAAAAACCATGTAGGAATATAAAGGATTGGATTATTAGACAGAGTCTCAAGTGATGGAAGACATCACTAAACAATTGTTGAAAAAATCTAAAAAAGTGGGAAATACGGAGTACAAAAGTACGTAGGAAAAGGACACCTCAGTTTGCTAAACTGAATGAAGAAAAGTTGGAAATGTCAGAAGAAGAGCTGAATATCATGGGTCAAGAACCAATAACACTGAGGATGAATGAAATGAGAATTTCTAATTCTGAAACCCTGAATGATGCACAGTTGGGGATAGAGGAATGTTATGTTATGTTACTTGTCATTTGTATAGCGCCTTATGTATCATTGGTATGATCTCAAAGCGCTGATATGTTGAATGCCCTCGGGAACCGCAGTCCAAGTCAGTCGAGAAAGAGTGAGAGTTGTAAAGTGCACCAGGTATGTGTGCAGCTGGTGTGGTTGTTGCATGATAGCTGTTTCTTAGCGGTAGGTGTGGTTCTGAGGAGATCAGTTGAATGTGTTCAGTCTGGAGGGTGTACACTCAGACTGAGTTCTGGCTGCGTTAGGCCTGAGGAGACTCCTAAGATATCCGGTATGTGCTCAGTTAGGTGTGTTTTATTAGGATGATGGGTAGTTTGATGAGTCATGTTAGTATGAGAACAGCTATACCGAATGTGTCATAGTACAGCTGTGTTCTAGTTGAATGGTGGTGTATAGGCGAGAGTAAGCGTAGTAGTGTGATATTGTGGTAATCAGTAAAGTGCATGCGACCAGGCACACTCAATGATGTTGGGAATACCTTTGAAATTCAATTTTAACACAGTGACACTATTGGGGCACACTCAATGATGTAGGGAATACCTTCTTAATTCGTCTGACACAGTGACGCTATTAGACATACTTTCTAAGTTCAACTTTAACAGTGATGCTGTTAGGGCACACTCAATGATGTTGGGAGTACATTTCTGGATTCAACATTAACACAGTGATGCTATTAGGGCACGCTTTCTAAGTTCAACTTTAAGAAAGTGACGCTATCGGGGAACGCTCAATGATGTAGGGAATACCTTCTAAATTTGTCTGACACAGTGACGCTATTAGGGCACACTTTCTAATTCAACTTTAACACTGTGATGCTATTAGGGCACACTCAATGATGTTGGGAGAACTTACTGGATTCAACATTAACACATTGACGCTATTAGGGCACACTTTCTAATTCAACTTTAACACAGTGATGCTATTAGGGCACACTCAATGATGTTGGGAATACCTTCTAGATTCAACATTAACACAGTGACGCTATTAGGGCACCCTTTCTAAATTCAACTTTACCACAGTGACGCTATTGCTGCACACTTTCTAAATTCAACTTTAAGAAAGTGACGCTATCGGGGAACGCTCAATGATGTAGGGAATACCTTCTAAATTTGTCTGACACAGTGACGCTAATAGGGCACACTTTCTAATTCAACTTTAACACTGTGATGCTATTAGGGCACACTTTCTAATTCAACTTTAACACTGTGATGCTATTAGGGCACACTCAATGATGTTGGGAATACCATCTTAATTCAACTCTAACACAGTGACGCTATTAGGGCACACTTTCTAAGTTTAACTTTACCACAGTGACGCTATTAGGCACACTTTCTAAATTCAACTTTAACATGTGATGCTATTAGGGCATACTCAATGCTGTTGGGGATACCTACTAATTTCAACCTTAACACGGTGACGCTATTAGGCACACTTTCTAAATTCAACCTTAAACGCTATTAGGCATGCTCAATGATGTTGGGAGCACAGTCTAGATGCAAGGTTCAACACAGTGATGCTTTTAGGGTAGGACTAATCGTTTGGCCTTAATATGTCAATGTATGATGTATCACAGTAAAACTTGATATGAGTAAGAGTGGTAGGGCTTTCTGGCGTGAAGTAATTGCTCCAGTCCCCACCCTTGCCACACTTACTTATTGGTTGGTGCTGGTTGACGGCAGGCTACTGGCTTCTTGCTTCTCCTGCGGATACCTGCAGATACGATCTGGAGCCGTCTCTGTAAGAGCCGTCCTTTGCCTCAGGGTCCTTAGCCAAAGGGGGCTGCATGGGCAGAGGGCTGCCCTTGGAGAGTCAGATATGATCAGAGGTCTGGCCAATCAGGGGTCGGGGCGGGCTGATGAGGGGAAACAGGAAGGCAAAACCAAACGGGGGCATGGGGCTGCAGCAAGGGTCAGTGGCTCCAAAATGCTTAAGAGAATCTAAAAAAACGTGGATATGGGGACATTTAGTTTAGTAAGCACAAACCATGACCATATTATGAAGCTATTAATTATGATAATCCCTATTCAGATCATATGTATCTTGGTTCTTGGAAATGCTCAATATCTATATGAGATTCTATTTGAAAAACAATGTGAATTGAGGAGGGAAATATATAGATTATAAAACAAGAGGGTTGGTGACCTAATGAACATATACCAGAAAAATAGGGAAGACTCCTATAATAATTGGATTAAACAATACAAATATGCCATACATTCTACTAATTGGCATATCATGCTACATATGTTTACAAACAATGATACAAAAAGTCTGGTATGTGATAAATAACTTAAAATCTTTTAGATGGAGGGTCTGTATTGGGTGGGGAGCACCTTTCTTTCTACCTAGAATTGACTTCGATACATGTGGTTTGAGACTACTTTCATGATACCACTTATAAATGAAACAGGACAATTAAGCCCATGCTGGATTTTGTAATAAAGTCCTTTTGGTTTTCAAGATTTGTGGATGTTCAAAGAAATGTTACCACTTGTCCTGTTTGTGGCCAGAATATTCCTTTACATTATCAGCCAATTGAATTATTTTGTCCTTTGTGGGTAGGCACACAATCATGGCATACACTGTCATAGATGGCCTGAGGAACATACCAACTCTCGAGGACAGTTCAAGGGTATTAAAAAAAAAACAAGTAGAAGGGAGCTACTAAAAGTTGACCCTCTCTCTCTCTCTTTCTCTCTCTCTCTCTCTCCTCTGTCCTATGCAGTCTCCTCCCTTGCAGAGGCATCTGTAAACCCATGGATGGATACTAGACATTGGTAACCCCTGCTGCTTATAACTGACTTGCTGTTTGTGAATGGCCCAAGTGCAAACCCTCTTTCTCTCTCTCTCTCTCCATCTATGACTAATCTAGGTACATCATAACCTAGGCCTCCCAATAGGAATATCATCTAGAAAAGGTGACTTTCATTCATCCAAGGTCACAATCCGGTCCTTCCTTTCATGCTCTTATGCTCCTCGTCCTTATGTTCTGTTCTTCCTTTTTGTGTCCCCTACACTCTCTACTCTCTTCCTCCTGCTCCTCTTCTCGCTCCCTCTCTTTCTTCTCACATGTCTTCAATTGTCTCCTTTCTACTCCTACTCTCCTTTGCTCTTTGTCACTATGTTTTACATTTTTTATTTATTGAACATTTGTATGGTGCCTATACATCAGAAAGTGTTTCCAGGCACTACAAGACAAAAAAGGGGATGGGGTAACAGAGGGAAAGAGATAACAGTAACAGTCCTACTAGGCCTTGTAACATTTGGATCGAGCATGTGCAATATCAGGAAGTGCAGGGAGAGAAGAAGAGGGAGAAGTGCAGGAGAGAGGGGGTAGGGGTAGGGCAAGTAGAACAGAGGCCCAGGAGGGCAAGTGCTCAGGGTATAAGAGGAAGAGGTAAATTGGTGCGAGGGAGGGGGAACCAGACTAAGTCGGTCGGTCAGGCAAAGTTGCCCGAGGATAAGTGCTGGCGGGGGAGACTGGTCGAAGGATGGCTGTACCCAGTAAGGCTCATGAGGGAGATAGTCAACCAGACAGAGGCAGGTGAAACTAGCAGGGGAGGTGGAGGGAGAAGGAGGAGGAGAAGAGAAAGATCTTGAGAAGCTTCTGAAATGTAAGGCGATCTGTCTCAAATGGAGAGGACCAGGACGGACATTCCAGAAGGAGGCTCCTGCCGAAGAGAAATATCTACACCCCACTCTCTGTTTGGAGAAGCGTTTGACATGCAGAGAGTTCGAGCTAGAGGACCGAAGAACTCTAGTAGGGAGGTATTTAGAGAGCGAGAGTTGGACCTTGAACTTGATAGTGGACCATAGATAATCTATTCTTTGGTTCCTTTTTCCCCTTCTGTTTTTATCATGTTTGATTAAGATTATGTTTGTTTGTGTGTTTTGTTTGTGCACACTGAGGCCCATGCCCGTGTTGCGCAATATAAGAATCAAAATAAATAAATAAATACATACGGTTTCAAGACAATTAAATGTTCTTCCTTTTCACTTTATTTTATTAGAATTACAACAGGCTTGCAATTTGCTTGCTCAAAATTCTCATAAAGTAAAGGAGACAATGAAAAGAAATAGTGATATCTAGAAAAGTCCGTGGACAAAATGTTCGTTTGACCTCACAGTTTCGTTCAGCTCATTTTGGCCCTTTTAAAATGGCTCTCAAATCTCATGGTCTCTTTCTTGTTTTGCATATTGTCAATCCAGTCAATTTTCATCTTGGTTGCCTGTACCTAGACAGTTTAACCAGTATTTATTGTGTCTTATCCACATGTGGATGGGAACACTTTGTGCATCATTCCGTTCAACCTTTTTCCGTGACTCTCGATCATTGTGAAGAAATACAATTTTCTGTAATCTGTAATATCCATATTCTTTAGGATTGTTTGCAGAGTTTTGTTTATTTGAAGGTTCAGCTATCATTTATTTACTCTCCCTAGATGAGATGTCATTTGATCATGTTACTTGATAAAGCTGGGGCTGAAGTTGTGGTTGAGGGTAGGGGGTGTATACTCAATGCTTGGACGTTGCCAAAAGCATGATCGTCAGGAGTCAGTACATCTTCGGACATTGTGATCAGTAGGTGCTACGGCCATTGGTAAAAGTTTGCTGACAGTGGGCATCCTGGTGTTGTTTCCACATTGTAAATAGCGGTGTTTGTGGTGCAGAGTAAGCCTGGGGCCTGGTAAGAATCAGAGTTAGTTTCTAGAAGAAGATGTAATATATGAAATGGGTCTTGGACAATATCAATCTGCCAACCATGCTGTTAATACTCTTTGAGGGCTAGAAATGTGACTATTTCCCACCTTGGAATACCTGGCTGTTGCTCACCACCCACATGTCCTTTCTCACTATATATTTATTGCAGAAATCGGACGTGGGACTTAAATTTTGGGTGAGGTTGGTTTTGCAGCACTCCAGGATGAACATACACGAGAAGAACATACAATCCCCAAGTAATTTAAGAGTGAGTTACCCCACCCCTTTATTAACTGGTCTTTATATCTTATCAGCACATTGAATTCAATAGAATGCCTTAAAAATGTCATGACACTAGTAGGGAGGATTTCAGTATTTGCCCATTTACACAATGTATAATTTTGTAGATCCGGGGAAACTCAGACGCCCATGGTAATTTTCCATTGTTCAGGAGATAACCATCAGAGATGTGTACATCTTATACAATTAAGGTTTGCAATCCACTAACAGCATTTCCTTATAGTAACATTGTGTTACTTAATAAATGTTTGGCAGATTTCATGTGTTTCTAAATAATTTGCTAGCACAGCAGAATACAAAGGTATGAGTAAATAGATTGTTAGTTGGCAAGTTTCTCTTCTCCATTCCACCTGCAGACATATTTCACAATGTATCATATTCTCAGCTACATTGGACTAATGTCAAATCAATCAATCAAAATCTTTATTTTGGGTGCAAGCCCCAAAAAGAACGAATACACACACAAATCATTAAAACTTTACAAACTGAACAAATAAATCCAGTCTTTGAAATTGCTTACAAAGTGGACAGGTAAAACAGGCATATTGTTCTAACAATATTATTAAATGCTGTCAACAAAATACAGTAAAAACACTTTCAAAACAATAGCAGTTTTGTACCATAAAAATGTAAAGAGAAATCATGGACGACATCTTGCTCTTTGACCACACCTGGCATGCTTTGGCTAAGTAACTGGAAACTACAAAATCCACTCGTTTAAGCCAGGTCATCTTGCAGATGACCAGAGCGTCTATAGTAGATTGGGCCTGAAATTTTTAGAAAAACAGGAAACAACCACCTTTTCCTGTAAAATGTAACATTTGGGACAGTCCAAAAGAAAGTGGGTTTTAGTTTCCCTAACAGTTAAATAAAGCAACCAGGAAAATGTTTAAACTGAATTTTGAATTTTGTATACAGTATCCTGTTATAAATAGGAAAAATCTCATTTAAATACACTTCTGGGGCAAGGCCGGTTTATGCACAATGGAGTTGTGGAATCTTGTCAAAGTGAAGATTGCATCCCCACCTTCAAGCGTGGAGGAATGGAAGGAGTGATCTGGGGTAAGGTGCGAACACTTTCAACAAACTTATTTACAGATTTCATTAAACAGTCGAATAAATAAAAAAAAAAAAAATAAATTAAAAAAAAAAAAAAAAAAAAAAAAAAACAGCAGCAAATGCTTGTGTCTGATATACATCAAATGCTGTTAGGGTGGGCGTAGTTTTCCAAACGGCTATTCAAAGTGCATTAATACGACACAACAAAGTTCATTCAATCCTGGCTCTTTAGTTCGTCCATTTTACATAATTTTGTAACCTAATGCTGAAGTAATCATAATGGTTAACTTCATCAAAAACCTTGCCATCCAGAGTAATTTTAACATTAGTCTTACACAGAGGGTGACAAAATATCACCATATATTTTGGGCCGTTGACACTTACATTTCTTTCTTTACAAAACCCAAGTATGATATCTAATTGTTTTTGAAGGCTGACTTGAGTCTTTGAGAAAAGGTCGCGTCACCTGTACATAATAGTATGCCGATGTTTTTGTTGGCTGTTTTTTGGGTATCAATACTAGAATTGACATTTCTCATCGCCAAATCATGTATATTTAGCACAAAAATCTAAAGGGCGAGTACGCATCATTGTCGGACCCCATTTGGTACTTACTTTGAATGGGTCTGTTGTTTCCCTGTTCTGGTCCAATCTAACCACTGCTGTGTTGTAATCATATAATCTTTGGATGGGATTTAAAATAGCGACAGGAATTTGTAACTTGACTAAAATGGACCACAAAACATTTTGTTTCACAGAGTGCTATTTTAAAATCAATAAAAGCCAGATATAATGGTGTCTTCTTTAAAATCACATATTTGGTTAAAATTAGATAAAGATAGAATGCCTTGTCTATGGTGCCCATTTCCCAGGTGAATCCTGCTTGTAGTTTGGTGATAATATCTTCCTCGTGTCCTCACCTTTTCAACCAGCTTAAGAAAATCTTGCCATACACCTTGGCTAGACTATCTTTCAGACTTATTGGTCTGTAATAGCCGGGTACTGAGCCATTGCCTTTTTTAATGATGGGGACTATTCTGCGGGACGCAAATTTGCCAGAACCATATCAGCTTAGCAATAACAATTAAAAACAGATGTTAGAATAGGTATTCAAATAGCTTTCTGCTTACTCAAGAAATTGATGGGGATCCAAAGCATTAACTTTTTTTTGGGAGCCAGCATCACCTCTGCTTCTGTGGTTTTATGGAGTACTCAAAGGAAATCCTTATCTACTACAGCCATTGAGTTAACCAATTTTTCATTGTTATATAATTGGCTGAAGAAAGTGAACTAGTCATTTTTAGAAATACAAGAGTCACCTTTATGTTGGGAGCCAATGTTTTAAGAAGCTCCCATTTCTCAAATTCAGCATTTTATTTTTAAGACTACATTTTTATAGGCTGCATGGAGCAGGAAGACCATATTGTAGTCTTTGGTAGATTTTAGTTCTGATAAAAGAGCAAGCTTAGGTCATCTGCAGTCCTTGTCATACCAGGAATTTCGGTTTCTGGTTATCCGAGTGATTTTTGTTACAAAAGGGAAGCTATAGCAGTTAGGGTTTGATGAAATGATTCAATAAAGTGAAAATCATGCTTCACTTTCAGATTACTTTGTTAGAGGAGCAGCATTAGAGCTGTATATAAAGGGTAGGCAACATTCACTAATCGATCTTCACCCATTGTAGTCTCCTAGGTTTGTTAGAGCAATGTCAGATACTCACTTATACATAGAAGGATCTACTTTAATAAACGGCTAGGGACCCAAAATAAGACAAAACAGGTCATAATTGCTCTCAATGCCCGTAACAACCTTCAGCATCTTGGCTAAATGCCAATAAGATGTTTCTAACAAAATTTAGTCAGAGTGGCTAAAACAAGTACCCCTCCAAAAAGTAGCAGCTGCTGTTTGGTCTGCTGGTAGTTGAACATTGCCGCTACGGAAGACCAAAGTATAAATAAGAGACGCAATGGCTCGGAAATTGGGGTAGTTGCATTTTGAGGGGTGACAAGCTAGGACAGGGATTCCCCAACTTTCATCTTCCCCAGCTGTCATATGGTTTATTGCACTTAAAGAGTCTATTTGGTTATTAAAATCACCCAGCAGAATATTTTGTGAAGACTGTAAAGTTGCTTCCTGTGTCAATGTTTTTGTTTACAAGGTTTTTAAGCAGCTAATCTAAAGCTAAAATTGTGTTGCCATAGCAATTATTCCTAACATAGATGTTGAATGAAGAAACTATGCGAGAAGAGAAAAAAACGCATTTCAAAAACTAACAAATCACTGGACCTTGCATGAACACTTTCAATAGCAACATTCAGCCTAGTGTCTATCCAGCCTAACAATGCACTGCTTGGTATTCCCTTGCTGCTTTTAGTAGCCTGTATAAAAAAAGTGTGTGTTTCCTACTTTATAAGTAAATTCAATTGCCCATGTTTCTTGCAAACAGATAATTTGAAATGTTGTTAAATATTGAATAGAAATGCCTAATATTTCTTGAATCAGCCCACTCTTTACACTTAATTCAGATAGAAATAGTGCATTTCTCCTTGACAGACCCCCATCGGTCCCATTTGAGTCTCAATGTCAAACATGCCTTTGGTTGTTTTCATCAAAAGTAGTCTCTGCTGAACCTTCAGAGCAGCAACCGTTTTCTTTCCCAGACAAATAAAAAGACACCTGATTAACAAATTTTGCAATACATCCCCAAAAATATAGCAAATACAAACAGAATTACATGTATTATAGAAACCCCCAATGACCAACATAATTGGTGAGTCAGGACTAAAGAGAGCACCCAGTGTACGTGTTTTCTTTGTGTAATATAATCATAGAATTAATACAAGTGAGTAATGAGGTCAGTATGTTAATCTGAATAATTCTGGACAAATGTACAACAGTCTGTTCAGACAAGGGCGCAGACACTCCCTTTTGATGCCAGAAAAGGGTCTGAGGCCATTCAATGTTGCACTACCATGAGAACCAAAACCATTGAGGAAGAGTAATTAATGTGAGAGATTTTGATATGTCATTTCCCACTTTCCCTAACAGCATGGACAACCTAGGAAGAATCAGGTCCTCAATGCGTTTAATTCCCACTCCAGGAAGAAAGTAACCCTTACTTCAGCATAGGTTGTGCAGGCAGCTTCTCTTTTGTCTTTCAGTGTCGGGAAGGGGTAGCAGTTTCGTGAAGGGTCTATTGGCAGGTAACACATATCCCATCTAACATCTTCCGTCACAATTCATGGCCAACTGTCTTTAGACTGAGAGTTCGCCTATAAAGTAACTGCCTTGATGATTGGCATAACCAGCTTCAGTGAAAAAAAATGTGTTTATTAAAAGAAAATGAGACATTATATGTAGTAAAGCTGTTTTAGTATTCCTTTGGCATGAGAAGATATTGCAGCAGGTCTCTTCTCAAGCTGAACAGGAGAAGGAACATTTGGCAAGCCCAAAACCCCCAATTGTGAATAATGAGCAGAGTAAGATTGTGTACCATTAAATTAATAACTAATCACAAGTCTCCACAATTGTCATTCCAATTAAAAGGGATTGTCCGATAGGAGTCAATAACATGTTGAAGTCTGACACATTTTAAAAGCAGGCATATTGCCATGTTGAATGCAAAGAATGTGTTCTTCCTCTCAATACAAGAATGAGCAGTCTGCCTAGTGATGGATGGCAAGAAGTAATAGAGGCATCAAAATACAAAGCAGCCAATGAAGTCAGAAGATAAGTAAGGCTCATTTTCAAACAGTGTAAAGTTTATTTCAATTTTTAATCTTCTTTGTGCAGGTTACTTGGTGCAGTTCAAAAGTCTATTTTGTCTTCACAGGCTATCAAGAACGTGATATGATGCATAAAAGCCTAAGAGCATACATAACAGTGATGCTTACTATAAACAGATATTGGGCCTCATTATAGGTTTGCCGTTCCGGAAACAAGGGTGCCGGTAACCTCACCGGCACCCTTGTTTCCAGACCGGCAAACTACGTGTCTGCCTGCCGCCCGACAGGTTTGACTCTGCCGGGCGCAGCGGCCATGGTAGGCAGACCGTTCACGAAGTGCCGGCACCGTTAACAATGGTGACAGCGCTTCTGAGTCCCCACTCCCATAGAGTCCTGGGAATGCGGACTTACATTTTACCGGCACCTGACTTCCAGGGCTACCAGACTTGTAATCTCCCAGTAGCGCCGGGAAGTCAGGCACCAGTAAAATATTACGAGTTTGAAAGCAACCCACCGGTAGCAATGGCAGGGTTACTGCCGGACTCGTAATGAGGCCCATTGTCATCTGAATCTGCCAATGGAGGGACAGGATGATCATCAATGTCTTCCATCATTAGAAATATCCATGCAAAGAAATACCTTGTAGACCTAGAGAATAAATACAGTGGAACCCATGAAAAGGGAACCCTTGCTGAGATCAATGGCTTTCTACAGAAATTCAATGAGTTAGCAGCCAGACAACTACAGTACATGACATCTCCCATTGGGGCACGCAGATACGGAGAGGGTAATAAGGCAGGACGCTCCCTAGCAACTCTTCTGAAGTATGAACGGTACCATGCACCAATCACTAGCATTATAACGGCAAACTGGGAGGTCATAAACAGTGAGGAGGGGATTAACGAAGAATTTACTAAATTTCATACCGATATTTATCCAAATCATGACACACGCCCAGAGATGGAAATGAGGGAATATCTAGATGGGATCACGCTCCCATCGCTTTCAATAGAAAGATCTTCAGTCCTTGAGCAACCAATAACATGTAATGAAATCGCTGAACCGAATAAATCACTAACATCTGGCAGAGCCCCAGGGTCGGATGGACTGGGTGCAGAATTAAATTAAGAATACTGTTCTGAATTGGCTCCAATATTGACTCTCTTGTGGGAAGAAGCGTTGACGTGTAGATCGCTGTCCAAAACAATGAGGGAGGCAATCATCACAGTGTTACTGAAACCTATACGCCCCTCGCATGAAATGACCTCCTACCGGCCTCTCGCTTTGATTAATTTGGATGCAAAAATATATGCTAAAGTTCTTGTCACTAGACTGCTACCCAGTATGACCACGCTGGTCCATCCAGACCAGTGCGGCTTTATCCCGACCAGATCCACTGCGCTGAACTTATGCAGAATATTTGGAGTAATGGCCCAGATCAAGTCAAAGTCACAAGCCATGGTTATATCACTAGATGTTGAAAAGGCTTTCGACTGGCTTTCCTGGTCATATTTATTTGCAGTACTTCAGAAATTTGGAATGGGACCATATTTTGTTTGATGTGTCAGACTACTGTATGCTCCCCCAGAGGCAAGGGTCCTCACCAACCATATGATCTGCAACGCCTTTGACCTGGGCAGAAGCACGAGGCAGGGCTGCCCATTCTCTCCCATTTTGTTTGCCCTCACGATAGAGCCGGTAGCTGCAGCTGTTAGACAAAAACAGATACAGAGGGGGATCAGAATCACCAGAATCTACCAGTCCATATCTTTATATACAGATGATGGATACACTGCTGTACATTCGTGAACCGGACAAAAACCTCAGCCCCTTACTGGAAGTCATGCATGAATTCGCAGAATACTCGGGATACAAGATTGATACT
Source organism: Ambystoma mexicanum (assembly GCF_040938575.1). Lineage (NCBI taxonomy): Eukaryota > Metazoa > Chordata > Amphibia > Caudata > Ambystomatidae > Ambystoma > Ambystoma mexicanum. The sequence goes on from NC_090936.1 coordinate 187,369,273, forward strand.
TCTAAATTTGAAATCGTCCCCCTAACGCCCACTACCAGTTGTCCAACTAACACACATGGCCTCCGGTGGTCACCTACAAGTATAGGGTACCTGGGGATCTTTGTGTCCAAGGACAGATGTCCCTATATGTTGATAATTATGAGCAACTCCTACATATGATCATGGCCAAGCTTCGGTTGTAGGCCAAACTCCCCATTTCATTGATTGGCCGGGTTGCAGTTCTTAAAATGGTGATTCTTCCTAAGCTCATATATGTTTTTAGTAATGTCGCCAGCTGGCCGGGCATACCGTTATTTGATAATCTACGTTCAATGGTGACAATGTTCATATGGGATGGGGAGCCACCAGGATGAAGTGGGAGAAACTAGTTGAGCCATAAGAGATGGGTGGCATAGTGGCACCAGATTTTGAACTATATTACTTAGCAGCCCAGGCACAATACGCCAAGTACTGGCAGCAGACACTGCACCACACATCCCCGTAGAGCGCCACTCAGTATGTCCAACAGACCTACGCTCCTTAATATTTACAACACGTCACAAAGACAATTGCAGGTTTGATGCTACGCATCAGAAGCATAATTCTCAAATTACTATGGGCAGGGAAGGTAGTGAGAGGGGCATACACCATGCTGACTCTTCCTGTGATGCAAAGCAGGCTGGCACTCCCAGATCTGGAATACTACTATTGGCCCTGCCCAAGCGCAATTCATCAGTCATTGGTATGCCACGTACTTCATCAGACCCCACGTCCAGATAGAGAGATCTCTTGCATCCCCCTACCTTCTCCGAGCAGTGATTTTTGGTCAACTGCAGGCACCCCCCACACAAATGAACATCGTTGCAACCACATACACTATTTGGCGAAGAATGGCATTGAAGGCAGAAATCCAGGATAGATACTCCCCCCCTCCTTCCAGTGAGATATGTGCCAGAAATACCCATCACTTGTGAAAAGATTTTTCAACACTGGACTGACAAGCTACAAGTGAAAACCATAGGAGATCTCTTCCCAGAGAACACCTTCCTGTCACCCCAACAGGTCCGTGACAAAGGGGGAAATAACGCCCTAGATATATTAATCTACTTTAGACTACGCCAGGCTCTCCGAATCTACATCCCCACCTTCCCTCAACAGCCGCCCACCTGGCAACTGCTACACGGAGTGATTCAAGCTTAAGGGGAAGGCCGGCTGGTGACTAACATATACAAATCACTCATGAGTAAAACAGACTTACCACAAGCTAAAGCCAAAAGGAGATGGGGAAAAAGCACTAAGCACCACCAAAACAGAAGATAATTGGAACTACATACTTTGACTCACCCAGAAGGTCGCACTTAATACCAGTTGTAAGCAAATTCACTTCAATTATCTCCACCAAGTGTACCACACACCAGCAAAACTCGATGCCCAAAAACCAATGATATCAGGAGAATGTAGCAGGTGCAGAGCACCCGACGCGGACTTCATTCATCTGGCATGGACATTCCCCAGCATAGCGACATTTTGGAATACAATACTTGAGAAAATCTCAGCAATTATCGGAACAAGACTGGTACCTGACCCTGTGCTAACCCTTCTAGGCTTAATCAAACACCTACTGAGAGAGGTGCAGAAACATACAGACTTACTCCTGGTCCTTGCACGCAGAAGGGTCACGATCAACTGAGGTCAAGGACCTCCACCAAACTTGCAACGTTGGCTGAATGATGTTACGTACTGTCAAGATGTGGAAATCATATGGGATGGGGTGCCACCAGGATGAAGTGGGAGAAACTAGTAGAGCCATAAGAGATGGGTGGCATAGCGGCACCAGATTTTGAACTATATTACTTAGCAGCCCAGGCACAATACGCCAAGTACTGGCAGCACCCAGCAGACACTGCACCACACATCCTCGTAGAGCGCCACTCAGTATGTCCAACAGACCTACGCTCCTTAATATTTACAACACGTCACAAAGACAATTGCAGGTTCGACCCTGTAACCACCACGATCAATGCATGGGCTATGATCTACAGGCCGCTAAAAATAGACACATCTTACGACTCGGAGACCCCGCTATGGAACTTCCCAGGGACTAGACCTACATATGATGAAGGCATACAAAAGACATGGGTCCCTGAGTACGAGATCAAGATGAGATATATGTTCCCGAATGGGAAATTTGTCACACCAGGAGACTTTGCAACCACAGTGGGGGGAGGTCAGCTCTCAATGTTGCAATATCATCGCATGAAGTCTGCATTCAAAGCAAAATGGCCATCATTTCCAGATGAACCCACCCCACACAAATGTTTTCAATCCCTATAGTCACAAACGGGGACCGGTGTATCTAAGCTATACAACATAAAACAAACACATACGCAATCATTAAATACGATTAAATCCTCCTGGGAAACAGATATGGGTGTGGTCATTGATGATGAAAAATGGAAAAGATATTGTTTGATGTCGAAAAAAGTGTCGTAAAAGGCAGGTCTTCGTTTAATACAGTTATATAAAAACCACAATTGAGCAAGGTCATGGAGGTCTAACTGCTGAAATAGAGACACTGAATCTTGGGTTTGTCACAGCAAGACTGAGTGGACACCGATTTTGGACAAAGTCTGTATACTGCAGTTCGGATTTAATTGATGTGGAGTAAGTGTTAATATACACTTAATTTTATAAAACCTAGGATATTGGACATTAAAACATACATTGTGTAGTACCTGAGTTCCAGAGATCAAATGACAAATATTTTTCAAAAACAAATTCTTTTGCTTTTACATTCTCTACAGATTTCTTGGGAAGGAAACTAGAGAACTTAGTGAGGTAATAGTCAGGTAATCAGTATAGTGGTGTGCGAACAATTTAGAGTTGAACAGCAACACAAACAACAAGTCAACACGACAGTGTTTCAGCCATTTTAAAGATAAGCTAAATAAGCTCTGGTGGTGTAGGCCTTCATCAGGATGGAATATTCTTTTCAGGGAAGTATCCTATGTAGTCTGTTGATATAAACAGACAGAAAATACGTCAGGGTTCAGTGTAGTCTAACAAGTCTAGCAGTAAAGATGTAAATATATACATGGAGCACAAGGGGATCACAGTGCTTACCGGATCCGGGGAAGCACATTGGCATAAAGCATCTTAGTGTTTAAATACACTGAGGGAAGTCGAGAAATTCAAGAATTCATATTCTGTGAGGTGGCCATTCCCGTCAATAAAGATCATGGAATAGTCATTATAGTTATGAGTAGCCATCTTCTTATTGTGTGGGTGGGATAGGTAGAGCGTCTTACCTATTGGGAGCCAGTTTCTTAGATGAAATTGTACTGGGATGCGATGCAGCTAATGCGGTAAGTATTCGGGAGAGACCAGAGTGGATAAGTCATTGCGGATACAAACATGAACAGGGGGGTAATGAGCCATGTGGTGGTCTCAACACAGTGGTACACAATGCAAAGTACGGTGGTATGATACCATGTTCAAATTAGGAGAATTGGGCAGTGATAGTGCTGCTGAATATGATTTGCGTGACTCCATGGATGGCGTGCAGTGATTCTAGTGTACTTGAAGAGAGAGTCAAGGCGTAATGCAAGATGGCTGACATGTTATGTCGGTGCGCGTATTGCAACTTGCGTGTGATGAAAAACTGTCCATGGCAGTGTGCAAATTATCAATGCTGTATAGACAGCGTAATAGGCGGTTACAGTTTCCATGCAGGTGACTGAAGGGTGTGCGTCGCTGTACCTGAGTGCCTATAAGTTCATGGTGATAATAGTTAAAGATGAATGTTAAAAATGAAAGGGACTGCGAGGTGCGCGGTGCTCGCAGTGATGAAAAGGAGATGACCGCGAGGTGCGCTGCAGGTGTCAGGCCTGCCGGGCTTAGAAGGCAGTGCATCTGTCTAATCTTACCTATAGTTAGGATCGGTTCTCATACAGACCGCTAGAGAATGCCGGCGGTCAGCTTGCAATCTCCAGCGCGGCTCGCAGTGCGTGCCATTGCCATGGAGATGTGTTTGTTTATATTGATGGCGGCCATTTTTGTAAAGCTGGAATTGTGGTGTTCGCTGTAAATGCCAGCTGCAATTTCAGTTCAGTGGCGAGACTGAAGCGTTTAGTTAACAGAATGTAATATTTATTTAAATAGTGTGTACGTGGAAGCACACTTGATAATGTATGTCGTTGTGTCATGATTGCTGAAACATGGCGGGAACAGCAAAACAGGAGTAAAAAAAAAAAGACCCTGTAGGAATGAGTGTTGCCAAAATATGGGATGAGCACATGTAATGAGATGAACAGTTGTGTAAGGGTCTGGTAACATTCTATAGATCATAGAAACAAATCGTTTGTGCAAACATTGCCAGCATGTTTAAACATTGCCCCACATTAAGCTGGAAGTTGTATGTACACAATACAGTCAATACATGTAGAAGTTGTTATCAAACATTGTACACAACATGTGGCCTGTCCATTCACACGGGTTGGTACATTTAGTACATATTGTAAAGGCCCAGTGGAAGAGAGTCACTAAGTTTGTAGATAAGTTGTCAAAAATAGTTCAACAGTGTACACTTGAGATACGACTTTTTATGGATTTTCTCGGGGCTTTTTTAAGGTAAAATTCCTCAATGATATTAGTTAGGTTTCAGCATTGTGCCTAAAAGGCTAGGCTAATGTCACAGAAATTTTGGGTCATATTCACAAGAAGTGCTTCCACTCTAAGGTGATGTTTAGGCCTTCTTTCACAGTGTGTAGTTTGTGGACCCATTTATGTTCCAGTTGGGTGAGGGTTCTGTCAATGTCGCCGCCTCTTTTGGTGGTGGTCAATTTTTGTATCACAATCCATTTCATGTCCATATTGGTATTGTCTTTTTAAGGTAATGTTCAAAGAGGGGTTTGTCGGGCACCTTGTTCTTTATACAAGATCGGTGTTCGCAGATTCTCGTTTTCACTGCTCTTATGGTTTTACCCATGTATAAGAGTCCACAGGGACAGATTATGATGTACACAACCTGCTTTGTGTTGCAGTTGGTATGATCCCGTAAAGTCCAGTTGATGTCATTGTGTTTGAGCACTTTGGTTGTTTCTGTGAATCGGCATGCTGTGCATTTCCCACATCGATAGTGACCTTGAGAGCAGTGAAAACGAGAATCTGCGAACACCGATCTTGAGTATTCTGATAACGATCTTCTTTTATTCTCCTGATTCTCCAGGCTGTTTCCTGGTTGTCTTGATTGTGGTGAATATGGATATTCTGACAAGGATTCTCATTCACTTCTCTCCTTCCCAATATTATTTTTTCATTATATGGACTGGGACGAATATGAAGGTCCATATAATGATTTTCATTCACTTCTCTTCCTCTCAATGGTATATTTTCATCAGATTGACTTTGGCGAGTATGAATGTTTATTGTGATGAATCCTGCAGAGTCATCACTGATCCCCAGCCTCAAGTTTCCTCCCATGAGGCCAGGGGAAGGCAGCTACTTCCTTATCCTTGTGGTGGTATTCTGAGGGTGGATCACATGGGAGAAGATGGCTGTCAAGGGAGAGTGGGTACTCCAACAGGAGAGTAGCAGTGTTCATCACTTTCTTGTAAAGAGGATCCCTAAATTCCTGGATTTCTGATGGTATGTTGTCATTGTTCAGAACTATGTAATTATACAAATCTGAAAACAATTTTTTCAAACAAAACCCTATTCATTCTTCATGTGTACATAAGTCTAGACCAGCGGTATTCAAACTGTGGGGTGCGCAAAAAACTTTTTGTTTTTGTTTTTTTATTTTAGATTGGAAGAAATGGGAAGGGGCGGCTCATATGGTCGGGCTGAATCATGAAACTGTCTCAGGCACCAATGAAAAAGTGGCCTGCAGTTGTAAATGGATATTCATTCCTTTAGTCACAGACTGTTTGAATAGTACCGAAGAGGGTGCTTTGTGTTAAAATGTAAGTAAATTGTGATATTTATTCAGCAACAATGGTCAAAATGACTAACTGCATAGTGAAGTAACTCATCAAACTGGCCCACATTGGCCAAAAAGGTGGCCCATTTTGACTGGCCCACACTAGCATTTTTCATTTTAGCTACAGCATTGCCCTATTGCCCTATTGCCCTATAGGCCATTCCGTACTGGCGGCTCATCCATAATGGTGAGGAGTCACCCACCCAGTGGCCCCCTCATCCATTATGGAGGAGCTAAGGAGCCAGCCCAGTGAAACTATGAGCACTCCCTCAGCTATCTTCTTCCAGCTGAGGAAGTGCTCCTGGGCTGGCTGAACTGTCAAAAGGAAACTTATTTCCCTTTGACAGTTCAGTTCAGTTCCCCGCCGCACATGCTCATTGAGCCATGCAAGGCTGGGGCGTTTTGCTTCGCCAGCATTGCATAGTTCATTGGAAATGCTGGTTGGTGCACTGCATGTCTGTATGTGAGTGGGGGAGCTCCTGCGCCTCCTCGCACATACAGATAGAGCAGCATGGAGCAGGGCTTTTCAGCACCCACATGCAGGCCATTGCAGAAGGTATGTTTATGTTCATTTTTTTAAATTTAAACATGTGTATGGATGCGTGTATGCTTGTGTTATGACTGAGTGTATGGTGATGGATACTCGTGTGAATGATAGAGTGATTGCTGTATGGATGTGTGTGTGTGTGTGTGTGTGTGTGTTAGTTTGTTTTGGTCCGTTGAGCTGATTTTGGCAAGTGGTAGATAGAGGGGGAAGGATGGTTGTACAATAAAGGCATTTTAAAAATGCCCAAAGGCCTTTGTTGCACAATCCCCCTACCTACCTGCCAAAATCAGCTCTCTTTCTGAGACGCTGTGGAGCCCAGGGGACAGGGATGGTATTTTTTTACTGGATTTCTATCATAGATGTCCATTCAAAAATACCATGCTCTCCCCCTTGGCACCCCAGCGCCTTGCATACACACATAATCATGTTTGTTGATTGTGTTAGGCCCAGTGGGGCCCAGGGGGCAGGGATGGTATCTTTTTTTTGGACATCTATCATAGATGTCCAGTAAAAAATGTCATGCCTGCCCCCTGTGCCCCCAGCACCATTTGCAAAGTGTTTGGCTATTTACCCATTTTGTTTTTGCAACTTTTTAACCCATTATTTGAAAAGAATTTCACAGGGGGAAACCCCTCAAAACCCCCTGGATTGGCGTGGGCTCCCTCACTGTGCCCTGTCACTATAGCATTTTTGGGAGAAATAGCTATTCTCGGAAGAGATACCTGGCAGAAAGTACACCACAGAATCTGCATGAGACAAAAGGGGAATTTCCCTGACAGGAGAGAAAACTAGGATATCAAGAGAATCAGTTGAGAAGTTTCCTGGCAGGAGAGTATACCAGAAACCCATTTTGAACCAGTGTGTTAAAGAGAAACGTTGCCATATCAAGATGTTGTTTAAAGTGAACATTTGTCAACCAGAGAATTAGAAAAGACTTCCCTTTTGCCATGCTTAAACCAATATTGGACAAAAGACATTGCTTAACCATCCTGAAAATCAGGGATGTCATTTAGGGGTCGCCAGAGGTCGCAACTTCGACCTCTGTGGTCTCCCTTGCGACCTCTAAAATAAAAACCAAACAAAAAAATCTTTATTTTATTTTTAAATTGCAAGCTCCTGTGCTGTGGCCAGCACCTTGTGGCTTTTTGGTTCTGGAGTGGCTGACTTCTTGTTCAGGCCCCTTAAAAAAAAAATAAAGAAAACAAAATAAGAAAAATAAGAACCTGAGTGCCACAAGTCTAACACTTTCAACACTAACCCTAAATCAGAAAGAATAGGAATACCAATAATGTGTCTTTCTGGAATTCTATACAATAATTGCTAGACTCATTAAAGGTTTATTTCAGGCACACTTCAGGGGGTGAGCCACTGATTTAGTCTGTTCTTAAATGCCTCAACTCAGCCTTTCATCCTTCTGAGGTCGTGAGTACCAACACAGGTTGGGTGATATTGGGTGTATATTTTTTCTATATATCTTAAGCGCAAGTGCTATATAATAACACATCATTATCATTTGCTCATGGACGTCTGCTTTCATTCACAGGCATTTGGTAATATGGGCCTATACGCACTGATCTTAACGATACATATGGCAATCCATTCTTGTATGAAATGTACATCACGTTATAGTGCTATCGTAACCATATTATTCGTAGTGTACAATGCTATGTGATGCCACTTGCCCTTTTGTCAATAGTTGAAAGGTCGTGTTCCATCGCTTCCCGCGATATCATTTCAGGGTGGGGTCAAATGACATCCCTTCCTGTGATGTCATCAGGGGGTCAAGGGTTGTGTGATGTCACTTCTGCCACCCCTGGCATTTTGGTGAAATGACGTCCCTGCTGAAAATTAAGAAAGTTTTTGCTTGGCAATATTCCAACCAGTGTTGCGGAAAACGCATTCTGTTTTGCCATCCTGAAAGACTAGGAGAGACTTTCTCTTTGTTATATCCAACCAGGGTTGTGGAAGAGAAATTTGTTTTGCCACCCTGAGGTGAGTATTAGGTGAAAGAGAAATTTCCATTGCCTTTAATAGAATATTGCTAATACAGAACATTTTAAACAATTTTCCTGAAATAATCATCCAGTGGAAGGGAGCCATGCCCCGGACACAAGGATTGTTTTGTTCAAGTTATATGTTTATGTTTTTGCACATTTTTGTTGAACTGAAATTCGAAACATTTACCTTGCACCTTTTGATTGTGCATGTTAGTGTGAGTGTCAGATTTTGTTTCGGACACAAGATCAGCCTGCTCTAGTTTTAGTTTTATAGGAAGAGACATTCGCTTTAGGATAGGCAAAGTTAGGCCGTTATACAAATCCCTTTCTGTTAATAAATTGGCTTATGTTGAGAATGTTAACACTTTGTATCCGGCTCTCATTTCTGACTCCTCACATCATGTAATGACTTTCATGCACTTCTCTTCTTCTCAATTATTTATTTTCATTACAATGACTGGGACAAGTATGAACGTTCATGTAATGATTTACTGTCTCCTCCCCAGATCTCCCACTTTCCACATTACATGCTTCTCTCGGGGATAACGTCACTGGGTTTTCATTTCAGTCAGGTTCACTTTTCTCTTCCACTAGTCTGCAGCATTTTTCTAGTCTGACCTCTCATTCTCCATCTCTTTGTACCTGACACCTTCTTGGTATCAACAAAAGCTGTTTGTTATGTGGTCTCACCCGAATAGCAGCATCAGCGTGATTGCAACAATGTCCAGTCCAACATTGGCTCTATGTGGCCATGCTACAACTTACTGCTCTGCTTTCTCTCCGGCAGTTAGGATGCTGTGTGTCTGCCTCCTCGATTCTGGATTGACAGCCTGTTTGAAACTTGTGGGCTCCCTGAGTTTCCAGTCTCCTCCCCTTGCAGAAGTTGTGGAATCAGAAAATACAATATTAAGGCTTTTACACCATGCAAAGAGAAATACACCAAAACGGGCTTGTAAAGATTCCCAGAATCTTTATTGCAATACTGAACAGTTTACAAAACAAAGTACACAAATAGCTATTTGGCCGTCAGTACTTCACAGAGACCACCAGAAGGTTCAATGTGAGCAGTGAACAGGAATTGCTAGCTGGACATCAGCATACTTATACAGTTTCTTCATAACGATGTCCAGCCTCCTACAAGTTAATCATGTACTGGGCTAGGGTTCGCGCCAGGTTCATACCTAATTTACATATCTTGTGCATGCGGTTTACTTCTTAATACATTTACTAACAAGCACTATTATTCTCTGGGTTTAACTTTACACTCTTTACACATTTGTTTCAATGCAGGTCAAACAGATGTTTCACATGTCATGTTTACATAGCGTTATTGTTCTTATATACTTGTAGGTTAACATCGCTGATTCAAGTAATCCCCTGATCCCGAGGTCAACAAAGGACAAGGTCTACATGACCCTAACATGTAGCCTGCAGGCAGGTTGGACGTTAACTCGCCTACAGATGGTGAAGAGGTTAAGTAAGAACAAGAGAACACAGGTTGGCCATTTTAGGCCACAGGGTGACTTTGCACGACTAACTAAAATGGCGGCTTTAACCTAAAATGGAGGCTCGATTAACTTAAGGTTACGACCTTGCGATGCGGATTTCCTCGCAGAGCGACTGGGCATGGGCCAACATATACAATGAGGATGAAACAATATTATATCAGTTTTAACAAACCCTCCTTTTGGCCTATGTCAAGTGCTAAACTACTAACAAAACACCAAAAAACACTTGCACACCAATTTTCAATCAGAATTCCACAAAGCATGGGTAGTAGCCATTCTTAAAGTAGGTTAGTAATATTTAAGGTGCAGGGGAGAAGGGCTCAGCCTTGGTATATAGGCCGGAATACAATAGAGAACAAGAAGAAATCAAAATTATGGATTTCTGCATACTTTCAAAAGGGCCAAAGGCCTAAATGGATTAAACGAAAAAGATTTTTCTCAAAAATTACTCAGCAATGCAATTTAGTGTCTCTTTAGGATTCAGAGTTCCAGTGTGTAAAGGTTCAAAAAAGAAGGAAGCATTCCGGAAGTCGTTTTCTTTAGAAAAAGATGGTCTTCTCTTATTTATTGATTTTTTTCTAGTTGCCCAGCGCGTTTCGAGATAACATTCTCTCTTCATCAGGGGCTTATGTTTCAAAATCAAATGTCACAAGCATCTACAAAAAACATATATAGAAAATAAATCAGATTCAATCATCTTATCCAAAAAATGTCACACCTAAATGGTAAAAAGAACTCATTATGCCTCAAACAGCTTAACTTGTCCAAGCAGAGCTTAATTTTAAACAGTGTTTCTATTTTCAAAACATAGGATTAGTTCAAGATGGATAACATATCCTTTGTGTCATTGGCTGTCTAGAGATACCTTGATCTCAAACATTTAGTAATCAAACGTTGTTTTTAAAGAAAATAACAGTGTATTAACAAAGGCCCATCGTGTGTTAAAAATGAAGATGAAAAGATAACAGGGTAAGGTTTAAGCTGTACTATCTCACTTAGACTATGTGAATCTAAAGGTATTTTAGAAAAGGAGTAAGAGAGAGGGACTCACCCTTCTTCAACGATCTAAAAAGGGGAAGCTCGGTGCCAGGGCTGGGAGCTGGTATTATCCCTGGTGAATATGGTTCAGTGGAGACAGACAAGTCTCAAGTAATGAAAGCCAGTATCTGACTCCTAAAAAAGGGAGTGCGTCATGTTAAAGTGTAAGAAAGAAAGTCGGAGTGTGCAAAGATTAGTTAATGATGAAAAAAGGATAAAGGGGCATCCATATTACCTTGTTTGTACAGACAGCTGTCCCAGAGAAGCAGACAGGAAGCGCAGCTTTCCGACTGCTTCCGCTGCGGCTCTGTTTTTATATGTTGAGTGGGTCCTGTGACATCACCCCCGTGCGCAAGTGACGTCACCCACACGTGCGAGCGGCGTCAGAGGTGATGACGTCACTCACGCATGCGCGAGCGGCGTCAGAGGTGAAGACGTCACTCACGCTAAGCGCGAGCGACGCCAGTATTACTAATTTGTTGAAAAAAGTCTGTTGGGCAGATCATAACAAAATGCGCACAGGTTCAATTGGCGTCAGAGTTAGTGACGCCACCCGTGCCCGTGCGACCCATCTGGTAGGGTATGTCAAGTATGTGTCAATGACCTTATTCGCAAATGTATGTTGGTACTAAAGATGAAAGCTAGGAGTGTATGGATAAAAGAACATAGGTGGTAGAGGGTGTAATACCTCCCGTGTAGGGAAGGTGGAAAGCCTGTAGAGACTGGTTATCCGAGAAACAGAAAAAAAGCTTTAGGGTCCATATTAAAATCTTCATGGGTGGAATCACATAGAAGCAGAATCACATACAAATGTTTTACATAAAAAGAAGTGGAAGAAGTAATTTTTCAATATTGTCTAACCCCAAGACAGATGGGTATACAATCTTGTGTTGATCTCAATATGCATTTATAACGTTCCAAATTTTGTTTGCTCTTCTTGGAACATTTATATCATAATCACAAGCACATAGTGGTGAGATTCAAGGAAACTAAAGGTAGACTTTGTACGTGCAATATGAATGTATGCCTACAGGAATGGACCTAAGTAATATTTTTCATTTAGTCCTTGGGGAGTCGTAGCATCAAGTTTATTCATCCAGAACAGTTCCCTTTGTGCCAATAATTTAGGTAAATTGCCCCCTCTGCTGAACGGACTTATGACTTCCAATATTGCTAGTATCATTTGAGAGACGTTATGTCTCATGTCTTGGAAATGTCTGAAGACGGGTGAACTTAAGTTTTTAGTTCTTATGCATGATTTATGCTCCGTCCACCTTTCTTTGGCCCTTCTGTTGGTTTTCCCAACGTAGTATTTTCCACAGATACGATCATCAAAGCTATCGAATGAGCTGAAACTCAAGACAGAAATTGTCATGATGCCCGCTCCCGGGGAGCCGGTTCAAGCCCTGCGTCCCTGAAAGCGGACATCCAGTCCCCAAAGAAGGACCCAGCAACCCCATATAGGGGCCCTTTGGACAGTGTCCTGGCGCCTATGGCGCCAGGCTCATAAAAGACATCAGTCCTGGCGCCATAGGCGCCAGGCTCATTATGGGAGTGCTTGGGTGCACTTACCTGATGCAGACCATGCTGCAGGATCCCGGCCTCCTTGAGGCCTGAAAGGAACTACTTTACCTGTGGGACTAATTTACCATCCGGGCGTGGTCGGGGAAGGATACATACCTGATTGGAGGAAGGATACATACCTCGAACTTCTTCCAAGGCTATTTAAACCCCACCCGAACAGCCACACGTGCTTCGTGTTGTTCTGCATCTAGCAGCTGGACACTCACCGTGTCTGCTCCTGCATCCTGACTTCTGCCACGCCTGCCAGCATCCTGATTCACCTGCAAAGGAAGAGAAGAAGAGAACAGAAGAAGGAAAAGTCCTTACCTGCTAAAACCGCATCCCGGAGACATCTTGCCGACAATCCTGAAAAGGAAGACTTTTATTTAAAAGCTCATCGCGTCGATCGCTGCAGCGCCGCATTCCACTCACCTTTACAGGGCGCCTCCATGTTCAGCAGCGATCATCCGGATTCGCAGTCACGCCCCAGCGCCTAAGGAGAAAAAGACCAGAACAAAAGGTGAGAGAGAGAAGGGAATAAGGAAAGCTAAATCTCCATGTTAAGACTTACCTGCTGATTCATTCCCTCTCCATTTCGGGTCCGCGCCGCATCCTGGCATTTCCGGACCCCGGCCCCTAAGGGGAAAAAGAGACATCAGCGTTAATGAGCGAATGAAAAGACATTACCAAAAAACGCTCATTAAAGACTTACCTGATTTCTACAAGGATTTCACCTCTCATCTCGGGTCGGTGCCTGTTCCACGGCATTCCGTACCCCGGCCCCTATGGGGAAAAAGACACTAGCATTAGTACATTAATGCATGGACACAAGGGGAACCTCTTATCAAAAACTTACCTGGAAGCCAAGCAAATTTGGTTCTCACCAATCCGAAAATCCAGTGAAGTAACTGGATACCGACGCGCCCCTGCATCAGAAGCAGGATGGAGAGCTCGTCCTTCCAGACCCTAAGGTGAGACGCTACGAGGAATCACAGAAGGGTTTCGAGGAGGGTGAGAGGGGAAAGTGGGAGGCCGATTGCATTACCCCGCAGACAGTTAATCCCCTATTTTCGCCTACAGAAGGATACTTCTGCGAGCCAGGCAAGCCAGATTTAGGGGCCCGGTCCAGTCCGTCTTCCGAACCCTGCGCATCACCTTAGAAGAGGTCACAGCAGTGCGAACCAGGCCAGCGCCTCTGTGGGAGTCAGGTGAGCGTTACAGAACGCGAAGCCTTCCTACAAATTCCCACCCAGGCGCTATGGAAAGTTCTGAGACTGATCAGTTGGCCCAATTACTGGGGGAATTACGGGCCGAAGTATATGCCGCTCGTCAAGAGACTAATGCCCTCAGGAGGGAATTAATAATATCAAAGGAAAGAACTGATGACCTGGCCAGACAGCTTTTGCAAGGTCAAGCTGGGCAAACTCCTCTACCCGGTTCCGGAGGGAACCCCGCTCCCATGGTTTCCAGTAACCCTGTGCAGATTAATCTACCTGGAAACATGCCGCTGGCCCCACCCGAACGCTTTGCTGGGGACCCCAAACGATTTGCCGTGTGTTGTTTGCACTTCCTATGCAGACCTGGGGCCTTCCCTAATGATCAGACCAAGGTAGCCTTTGTATTGTCATATCTCAGCGGCTGCGCTGCCGATTGGTCAGTTCCACTGGTTACTCAAGATGACCCGATTCTCCGTGATTTTCAAGGGTTTCAAGCAAGAATGGAAAGGTTATTTGCTCGACACTCTCAGGGGCTGGCTCTGGATAACGAACTTCTATCCCTGCGACAGGGCAATCAGGACCTCCTATCCTATATTGCAACCTTTAATAGACTAATTGTGGAAACGGGATGGCCAGAGGATAAAAGAGTCACGTTGTTTTATCGAGGCCTACGCGGAGAACTTAAAGATGTCTTGGCCCAAGTTGTAAATCCGCCTCAAGAATGCACAGAGTATGTAGACTTAGTGGTCCAATTGGATCACAGACTTCAAAACAGAAAAGCAGATCGGTCAAGGTTTGAGACCCGGGTGTTGGTCAAGACCCATGCTAATCCCAAGGGAGTTGATGTCTCTGAGCCTATGCAAATTGGAGGGGTTAAAGGACCCTTAACTCAAAAGGAACGTGAAAGGAGGCGGCAGTTAAAATTATGTCTTTATTGTGGGAATTCTGGACACTTTCTACGAGATTGCCCGGCAAAACCGGCCCGGAAGGCGGTAGGAGCCGCTGCTAAAAACCATGAAGACTCTGTTTCGGGAAACGACTCCGCCCGACAAGTGTAGGGGTCCGCTTGCCGAGCTTGAAAACTAACTCTCAGACCACGCATTTCATTGTGCCAATGGTTCTCGTAGATCCAGAACAGCCTAAGCAGTTGCATGCAATAAAGGCATACATCGATAGTGGGGCTATTGGAAACTATGTAGATCGTGAATTGGTCTCTAGGATTAACCTCCCTCTCCGTCCTAAAACCAGCAAAGATGTCATCACCACAGTCGATGGAACTGAAATTGCCTCTGGACCGGTAACACATTCCACTACTGAGGTGACTCTTATTGGTCCCGACGGCCATCGGGAGGGTGTTGTGTTTGATGTAATCAAGGCTCCACAGTTTCAGGTTATTCTTGGAATCCCTTTGTTAGTGACACATACTCCTCGAATTGATTGGCGAGCTAAGAGAATAACCTTCCCGGATTGCACACAAACCTGCTACCCAGAAAACCTGAAGATTAATCTAGCATCTGTAACCTCAGCCTCCATGCAACTACCTCCGGAATACCAAGACTTTCAGGACGTCTTCCAAAAGGAACAGGCCAACAAGTTACCTCCTCACAGATCGTACGATTGCCAAATCGATCTGGTGCCCGGTGCACAACCCCCTTGTAGCAGGATTTATGCCCTTACCGAACCTGAGAATCTGCATTTGAGACAATATTTGGATCAATACCTAGCTAATGGTTTTATTCGCCCGTCAAAGTCCCCGGCATCCTCGGCTTTGTTCTTCGTGCCCAAAAAAGAAGGCAACCTTAGAACTTGTATCGATTACCGCGCATTGAACCAGATAACGGTTAAAAACCGTTATCCTCTGCCTCTGATCCCTGAACTCCTTGACCAGGTGAAGGACGCTTGCATATACACCAAGTTAGATCTCCGGGGGGCTTATCATCTGGTACGAGTAAAAGAAGGCGACGAATGGAAAACTGCCTTCCGTACTAAATACGGATTATTCGAGTACCAGGTGATGCCTTTCGGATTGTGTAACGCGCCGGCTGCCTTCCAATACTTCATGAATGATGTCCTTCAGGAACTCATCGATGTTTGTGTTGTTGTATATATCAATGACATTCTGGTGTACTCCTCTTCGGAATCTGATCACAAAAAACACGTCAGGGCAGTACTTGAAAAACTGCGGCAACACAAACTATTTGCTAAATTGGAGAAATGTGTTTTCCATACCACAGAAGTCGAGTTTCTAGGTTTCATTCTGACACCCAAAGGAGTCCGAATGGACTCAAGAAAAGTGGATGCCATCCTAAAATGGCCATCACCTAGCTCTGTAAAAGGGGTTCAAAGCATGCTCAGCTTTTCCAATTTCTATCGCAAGTTTATCCCGGAATTTTCACGCGTGGTACAACCCATTACTGCACTCTTGAGTAAAAATAAACGTTTTGAACGGTCTGAAAAAGCCGAGCAGGCCTTTCAGGATTTAAAAGCTAAGTTTACCTCCGCACCTATAATGAAACACCCGCATCCAGATCTCCCTTATGTCGTCGAGACTGACGCATCCAGCCTAGCCATGGGAGCTGTCCTGTCCCAAAGAGATCCCGAAACCAACTGCATCCCGTAGCATTTTGGTCCAGAAAATTCTCAGCACCAGAGGTTAATTATGCAATCACGGACAAAGAACTGTTAGCCATTAAGTCCGCTTTTAAAGCCTGGCTGCATTATCTGCTTGGCGCTCGACATACCATCACAGTGATCACTGATCACCGGAATTTACAGTATTTGAAAACCGCCAAGGCTCAGTCATCACGGCAGATCCGATGGGCTTTGTTTTTCACTGAATTTGATTTCGTGATTACCTATCGACCTGGCTGTAAGAATGGCAAAGCAGGCGCCTTATCCCGAATTGGAATGGGAGAATCTGATACAAACTCAGAACCAGTACCAATAATTCCTGAACAGAGGATTCTAGGCATGACTTTGTTACAGACGCTTGAAGACATTCAAGCCAGAGTGAAACAACTCCTGGATCCTACAACCTTACAGGATTGGATACAAAAGGGATCAGACTTTACCATAGATAATGGTTTACCTTATTTCCAAGGACGCGTATTCCTGCAACATAAGGAATTACACAAACTAGTTATTTCCGGTTATCATGATACATTAATAGAGGGACACCCCAGTATTGCCAAGACAGAGGAAAAGGTGAAACGACAATTTTGGTGGTCCTCTTGGCGAAAAGATGTTAAATCTTTTGTGATGTCCTGTGGTGTTTGCGCCCAAAATAAAAGTCAAAAGAAAAGACCAGCCGGTCTCCTTCAACCTCTAGACATACCACCAGCACCCTGGCACACCCTATCAATGGATTTTATTACGGACCTGCCTCCTTGTTCGGGGTACAATACTATTCTGGTAATTGTGGATTTGTTTTCCAAAATGGCCCACTTTATTCCTTTGAAAGGTTTACCTTCAGCTTCTGTCCTAGCCAAAGAATTCCTCGAAAATATTGTTCGGCTACATGGATTCCTATCTATACTAATCTCTGACTGGGGAAGCCAATTCATTTCCCACTTCTGGCGCAAATGTTGTCAAATGGAGCAGAACGACGTAAGATTATCGACCAGTCACCACCCTCAGACCGATGGTCAGACCGAGAGGACAAATCAGACCCTTGAGCAGTACTTACGGTGTATGTTACAGCAATCTGAAAGCAACTGGAAAGAGATTCTTTGAATAGCCAAATACGCATATAATAATTCGGTACACTCTGGAACTGGCCACAGTCCTTTTTATACTTTGTTTGGGCATCACCCTCGAACCTCAAACCATGACTCACCTCAGAACCTCGGAATGCCTGCAGTAGAACATCTTCATTCTACAATTACCCAAGCCTTTAAAGAGGCAACTACACATTTACAGCAAGCCAAGAGAAAATACAAGGAGAATGCTGATTTACATCGAAGTGAAGCACCTCCGTATCAGATTGGGGATCAAGTGTGGTTAGCTACCAGACATTTACCACTCAAAGGGCCTCGAACTTTTAACCCAAAATATCTGGGACCTTATTCTATTACGGCAATAATTAACCCAGCGGCTGTTAAAATTGATTTACCAGCTAGTATGCAAATTCACCCTGTTTTTCATGTGTCACTTCTGAAACCAGTGGTACCCGGAACCCGACTACTCAAACCTCCAGAACCTATTCTAATAGATGGGGAGCCCGAATTCGAAGTGAAGAACATTTTAGACTCAAAAATGTTTAGGTCAAAACTGTTCTACCTAATTGATTGGAAGGGGTACGGACCTCAGGAGAGGTCGTGGGAACCCAGCGACCAGGTGCATGCACCTCGATTAGTCAGGAAATTCCACCGACTCTTCCCAGACAAACCAAAACCCCCGGAGGGAACAACCTTGGGAGGGGCCTTGGGGGGGGAGAGCTGTCATGATGCCCGCTCCCGGGAAGCTGGTTCAAGCCCTGCGTCCCAGAAAGCGGACATCCAGTCCCCAAGGAAGGACCCAGCAACCCCATATAGGGGCCCTTTGGACAGTGTCCTGGCGCCTATGGCGCCAGGCTCATAAAAGACATCAGTCCTGGCGCCATAGGCGCCAGGCTCATTATGGGAGTGCTTGGGTGCACTTACCTGATGCAGACCATGCTGCAGGATCCCGGCCTCCTTGAGGCCTGAAAGGAACTACTTTACCTGTGGGACTAATTTACCATCCGGGCGTGGTCGGGGAAGGATACATACCTGATTGGAGGAAGGATACATACCTCGAACTTCTTCCAAGGCTATTTAAACCCCACCCGAACAGCCACACGTGCTTCGCGTTGTTCTGCATCTAGCAGCTGGACGCTCATCGTGTCTGCTCCTGCATCCTGACTTCTGCCACGCCTGCCAGCATCCTGAATCACCTGCAAAGGAAGAGAAGAATAAAACAGAAGAAGGAAAAGTCCTTACCTGCTAAAACCGCATCCCGGAGATATCTCGCCAACAATCCTGAAAAGGAAGACTTTTATTTAAAAGCTCATTGCGTCGATCGCTGCAGCGCCGCATTCCAGTCACCTTTACAGGGCGCCTCCATGTTCAGCAGCGATCATCCGGATTCGCAGTCACGCCCCAGCGCCTAAGGAGAAAAAGACCAGAACAAAAGGTGAGAGAGAGAAGGGAATAAGGAAAGCTAAATCTCCATGTTAAGACTTACCTGCTGATTCATTCCCTCTCCATTTCGGGTCCGCGCCGCATCCTGGCATTTCCGGACCCCGGCCCCTAAGGGGAAAAAGAGACATCAGCGTTAATGAGCGAATGAAAAGACATTACCAAAAAACGCTCATTAAAGACTTACCTGATTTCTACAAGGATTTCACCTCTCATCTCGGGTCGGTGCCTGTTCCACGGCATTCCGTACCCCGGCCCCTATGGGGAAAAAGACACTAGCATTAGTACATTAATGCATGGACACAAGGGGAACCTCTTATCAAAAACTTACCTGGAAGCCAAGCAAGTTTGGTTCTCACCAATCCGAAAATCCAGTGAAGTAACTGGATACCGACGCGCCCCTGCATCAGAAGCAGGATGGAGAGCTCGTCCTTCCAGACCCTAAGGTGAGACGCTACGAGGAATCACAGAAGGGTTTCGAGGAGGGTGAGAGGGGAAAGTGGGAGGCCGATTGCATTACCCCGCAGACAGTTAATCCCCTATTTTCGCCTACAGAAGGATACTTCTGCGAGCCAGACAAGCCAGATTTGGGGGCCCGGTCCAGTCCGTCTTCCGAACCCTGCGCATCACCTTAGAAGAGGTCACAGCAGTGCGAACCAGGCCAGCGCCTCTGTGGGAGTCAGGTGAATGTTACAGAAATGATCTCATACAAGGGAAACAGAAGACGGAAGAAGAAAAAAACTTAATACACACGCTCAAATTCTCAAGCAAGAGTTTTCAAGTTAAAAGAATCATTCATAAAAATTGGGAATTAATTAAATCTGATTAAACTTTGTCACGACTATTCCCTGAACCACCCATGTTGGCCTACAAGCTCATTCGATAGCTTTGTTGATCGTATCTGTGGAAAATACTACTTTGGGAAAACCAACAGAAGGGCCAAAGACAGGTGGACGGAGCATAAATCATGCATAAGAACTAAAAACTTAAGTTCACCCGTCTTCAGACATTTCCAAGACATGAGACATAACATCTCTCAAATGAGACTAGGAATATTGGAATTCATAAGTCCGTTCAGCAGAAGGGGCAATTTTCCTAAATTATTGGCACAAAGAGAACTGTTCTGGATCAATAAACTTGATGCTATGACTCCCCTAGGACTAAATGAAGAATATTGCTTAGGTCCATTCCTGTAGGCATACATTCATATTGCACGTACAAAGTCTACCTTTAGTTTCCTTGAATCTCACCACTATGTGCTTGTGATTATAATATAAATGTTCCAAGTAAAGCAAACACAATTTGGAACGTTATAAATGCCTATTGAGATCAACACAAGATTGTACACCCAACTGTCTTGGGGTTAGACAATATTGAAAAATGACTTCTTCCACTTCTTCTTATGTAAAACATTTTTATGTGATTCTGCTTCTATGTGATTCCACCAATGAAGATTTTAATATGGACCCTAAAGCTTTTTTTCTGTTTCTCGAATACCCAGTCTCTACAGGCTTTCCACCTCCCCTTCACGGGAGGTATTACACCCTCTACCACCTATGTTCTTTTATCCATATACTCCTAGCTTTCAACTTCAGTACCAAAATACATTTGCGAATAAGGTCATTGACACATACTTGACATACCCTACCAGATGGGTAGCATGGGCATGGGTGGCGTCACTAACTCTGACGCCAATTGAACATGTGCGCATTTTGTTATGATCTGCCCAACAGACTTTTTTCAACAAATGATTAATATTGGCGTCGCTCGCGCTCAGTGTGAGTGACGTCTTCACCTCTGACGCCGCTCGCGCATGCGTGAGTGACATCATCACCTCTGACGCCGCTCGCGCGTGTGGGTGACGCGGCTCGCATGCGCGTTTGACGTCATAGGACCCACTCAACATATAAAAACAGAGCCGCAGCGGAAGCAGTCGGAAAGCTGCGCTTCCTGACTGCTTCTCTGGGACAGTCGTCTGTACAAATAAGGTAATATGGATGCCCCACTATCCTTTTTCCATCATTAACTAATCTTTGCACACTCTGATTTTCTTTCTTACACTTTAACATGACACACTCCCTTTTTTAGGAGTCAGATACTGGCTTTCAATACTTGAGACTTGTCTGTCTCCACTGAACCATATTCACCGGGGAGAATACCAGCTCCCAGCCCTGGCACCGAGCTTCCCCTTTTTAGATCGTTGAAGAAGGGTGAGTCGCTCTCTCTTACTCCTTTTCTAAAATACCTTTAGATTCACATAGTCCAAGTGAGATAGTACAGCTTAAACCTTACCCTGTTATCTTTTCATCTTCATTTTTAACACACGATGGGCCTTTGTTAATACACTGTTGTTTTCTTTAAAAACAACGTTTGATTATTAAATGTTTGAGATCAAGGTATCTCTAGACAGCCAATGACACAAAGGATATGTTATCCATCTTGAACTAATCCTAGGTTTTGAAAATAGAAACACTGTTTAAAATTAAGCTCTGCTTGGACAAGTTAAGCTGTTTGAGGCATAATGAGTTCTTTTTACCATTTAGGTGTCACATTTTTTTGGATAAGATGATTGAATCTGATTTATTTTCTATATATGTTTTTTGTAGATGCTTGTGACATTTGATTTTGAAACATAAGCCCCTGATGAAGAGAGAAAGTTATCTCGAAACGCGTTGGGCAACTAGAAAAAATCAATAAATAAGAGAAGACCATCTTTTTCTAAAGAAAACGACTTCTGGAATGCTTCCTTCTTTTTTGAACCTTTACACACTGGAACTCTGAATCCTAAAGAGACACTAAATTGCATTGCTGAGTAATTTTTGAAAAACATCTTTTTTGTTTAATCCATTTAGGCCTTTGGCCCTTTTGAAAGTGTGCAGGGGACGCAGTTCTCCATAATTTGGATTTCTTCTTGTTCTCAAGTGCTAAACTACTCCCAATCACTTTACGAATAACTCCATATTTCAACGTCTATACACCCCAAATCATTATCAGACCTATCTATTGGCATCAGATCAGACACTAGAGTTTCTTTCAACACATACTCCTTGGAAACCTTATCTGGGGCATATATTTTATGCCCTAATACACTTGTTGCTTGCGCGCAACACCCCCCTAATACTGAAAATATACCAGGGAGATACTGTATACAACAACAAAGGAATAGAAAACTACCCAAGATAATCAGCAGGGCCGAAAACAACTTCCATCCCCACGACCGTAGGAGGTCCCAAAACCATGCACTAAGTTCCCAGTTTCCCTCAGGAACATGTACTTCCGAACTAAGAACATGTAGATTTTGGATCGCCCTAAAGATCGTTGGAGAGGAGTCTGGTACGTAAACGCAGCAAGCGGATCCCACTAATTTACATACTCCTCCACGCTCTGCCAGAATGACATCTAATGCCATCCGGTTCTGAAGAGCTACTAATCTTATCGCTTTCTGTTCTAACGTCATATTATAGAGTATGTCAATGGTCCCGTTGATGGTTTTCTCCAGTACTCTCGCTAGTCCCCTGATATCTTCTGAATTCATAATTTGCCCAAAAAATGGCACAAAGGATTTCATGATGTCTCCTAGAGTTTGCGCTGGAGTATCCCCCTTCACATCTCGTTGTGGACGAGTCTTCGAAAATTTCTGCAGTACTGGCAATAAATACCCTAGGTAATAGAATCCCTAAATAGCAGGTTCCTTGCCAATCCCTGGGCAACCATGGAAATGCCACATTACCGCAAACGAAATAGACAGGTTCACCTACATGCAGGGGTCTGTTCTCACTAGTGAAATTCGCAACGTTGGCGCATCTTCTAAAATCACCCATTGACCGTGTTCCGTTCCTCTGTATGCAGAAGGAAACTGAATCGGGGCTATGGTTAACAGAATAAAATGGAGGCATGGCATCCTTATTGCCTATAGGAGCCATTTTGAAAGGGATCAAAGACTGAAAAGGACGAGACAATCTATCAGAGGGCCTAACAGAAGCAACTTATGGCTTACTCCTATTTGCAAACAGCGAGCATCCCAGGGGCCTCAAAACACGTTTTTCAAAACTATTCAAATTTGTACCATCAAAGTTCCCTGAGATGCTGTCATTCCAACGGCCAAAGAATAGTGCTCTGAGAGAAGCATAACAAGCAGTTGTCAAAGGTAAAGGATGAATGTACCAACCTAGCCCCTTATCCCCATGTTGCGGTAAATGCGAGCAGATCCAGCAGTTGGTTCTATTAAAAATTGCATGAGTGGCATTCATTATTAACAAAAGAGTATTATTCTGTTATTTCCGTCTATGCGAAGAATCTCTAGGCGACAAGGTATGCAATTGCACGGAAGGAGTGGGTATAACGGATACATTTTCAACAGGTAAAAAGTCCTCTAGCGGATATGCTTCTTCCAGGTACCATAACCCAAAACCAATAGTTATTAAGAACCCAGTTATTATTATAAAAAGGCAACAATACATTTTCGGGGTCCCCTTACACGCTTGATCATTGTCTCTGTTAGTCACATATTTATCTAAAAGTTCAGTACGAGCGGTAGCGGGTGCAGGCATCGTAGTCTTCAATCGAAAAACACCAATTGTTCGTTTGCTGGTGACTCCAGTCGCGCGTCTTCTTAATGTTTTTCCCACAACCCTTAGTCAACAGAATCCTTTCCTACAGTCGGGCCAAAAGGCAAGCCCTCAAATGAATTCTTCAATCGCACAGTCAAACCGTGCCGTACGTCTATCTTCTTGGATGTAAATTATATTTCACAATTTCTGGTGCTGAAGGGTCAGAAAACAGTATGTCGTCACTTCCCACTGGAGGTGGCGAGTGAACGGAAATGGGATCAGAAAATGGATGATCCGGAAGTACCACTGTTGGAGAGTGCGGAGACAAGATGGCCGTTTTGTCTGGCCTTACGAACTCTGGAATGGTCTCCGATACTCTCTTGTCGGTTGTTACTGTTTCGGGCACGTTGGTTACAGCATTGGAAAGGGATTCTGTGTCTTCTGTATCGTATGGCACGGGCTGCGGGATCCGTTTGGTGTGTGTTGCATGTATCCAGTTCTTCCGCCCTGCTCCCCGCACTGCAGTCTGGGTGACTAGCAGGACCTGGTAGGGACTCCTCCACCGAGGTGCAAGGCAAGACGACCTTTCGAAAACTTTTGTGAGGATCCAGTCCCCTGGTCGTAGACTGTGACCGGGACCCTCATACCGTACATGTAATGCCTAATAGATTTTTAGTCAACTGGTTACAGTAATCTGAAAGAAGCACATTCTCTATATCCCGCAATGAGTGACACTTTGGCATACCCCAAATATTAGCAGGCCTCCCCATTACCACCTCAAAGGGAGAGAGCCCAGTCTTAGTTTGAGGGGTTGTTCTCATCGACAGCAACACGATCGGTAAGGTGTCCGGGTATTTTAACTTGGTGCCAGCACACGTCTTAGCGAGCTTGTTCTTTATAATGCTGTTGTGCCTTTCCACTAATCCGGCACTTTGGGCATGTCTGGCCGAATGGAACCGTTTATCAATCTGCAATCCCTCACATATTTGTAGGATTACAGCAGCGATAAAGTGTGGTCCATTATCCGACCAGATGACTCTCGGCAGCCCGAACCTAGGAAAGAACTCTTTCAACAGAGTGTTTGCCGTGGTTATGGCCATTGCATCTCTAACAGGGAAGGCCTCAACCCACTTGCTAAATGCACAAATGACAACCAGTACGTATTTAAGATTGTTACAATGTTCCATCTCAATAAAATCAAAGTGGATGACCTCAAACGGAACAGAAGGTGGTGCGAAACGTCCTCTAGGAGTCGAGGTACTTTTTCCTACATTGTGCTGCAAGCAGACCATGCACCATTGGACAAAGCGCTCCGCAATTTTGAAAATTTTATCATTGGCCCATTCACTATGTAACATTTTAGTCAATTTACGCACACAGACATGGGTCGGACCATGAGCCATGATGACCATCATTGTAATGTAGGCGTCAGGGAGTAACCATTTTCCTTCAACATTGTCCCCCCAACACCCATCACCATCCAATCTCCCTGCACCCTCGACCCATTTCTTGGTCTCCGCTGCAGTAGCATCTGCTTGAATGTCTTTTACAGAATCGATACTTTCACCAAAAGTACAAACATTCCTGGTTTCCCTTAGAGCATACATTTCTGAACTAAAATCAGTGGCAGTTTGTTTAGCTATCTGATCAGCGAAAGCATTCCCTTTTCCTATATCATCTGTACCCTTTTGATGTGCTGTACATTTTACAATGGCTAACTGAACAGGGAGTGCGAGCGCTGAAGGTAATTGCACTATTAAAGCGCTGTGCTGTATTTTTGTGCCATGTGAGGTCAAGAAATCTTGTTCTTTCCAAAGCTTACCGAAGTTGTGAACTACCCCAAAGGCACACTGACTCTCGGTATATATATTTACTGTAAGCTCTTCAGAACGTTCATAAGCTCGAGTTAATGCTATAATTTCTGCGGCCCGCGCGGAATTATGCATAATTCTTTTTGTTTCCACAATCAAGATACTAGTGATGGTGACGAAACGTCACACGATTGCCTTTACACTACAGAACAAGAGACTAAATGTAGAATCGATTTGAAAGACACGCCTTTGAATAGTCCACAAGGAGAGCTATTTTGTGATGGCTCCTGTTTCAAACTTCCGAATAGTACATCCACGGCTGCTTATGCCGTCACTACCTTAAACTTCTCATCATTATCATCAATTGCCCATAAGCATTCCGGAATGTTACTGAATTCTGGCGGTAAAGGTCGAGTCAAAAACTGAGAGGCGAGTGATTGCTGAGGTGAAATTGTTAACCGAACTCCGTCCGAGGAGCAATATATTACTGCATTCAATTCCGTCAGCAAATTTAACCCCAGCAAATTCTCCCCACATGTTGTAGTAAGTAGAAATGGACACTGCTCCATGAAGGGACCCAGTGTTATCGGTACCTGCAAAGAGACTGGACAAACTACAGGTGTGCCTGAAAACCCTACGGAGACGTTGGACTGCCCTGACAGGGGAATGTTTGGAACCCGTGAATGGTCAATGGAACACTTTTGTGCTCCCGTATCTACTAAAAATAGATGCTTCCTATTTCCCACTGCCATCTCAACATAGGGACCTTTCTGATGGGCGTTGGTTCTAAATCCTGATTCGGGCAATCCTAACAAAACAGAATGTCGTCAAAAGGAAGCTCTTCAGAGAGGTACGCGACAGAAGGATGATCAAAAATGTTTGTTATCCACACTTGAAACTTGTTTATCCTGTGAAGAAGGTTGCTGTGATTCTGGCGCAACCTGACCTCTGTCAGGCCCCCCTGCACATGGGCGACCTCTGGATCGTCTACCCATGTTCCCAAATGACCTTTGCTGCAAGGTCGGACATTGGGCGCGCCAGTGACCTTCCTGCCGGCAATAGGCACACTGGTTAATGGTTACCGGAGCCAAGGGCGCACTTCCCTGTGGAATGTACTGACCTCTAAATTAATTACCCCCTCTAGGGTTTCTAACAATCTGCTGTAATAAATCTTTAGTTTTCAGGTCACCCTTTCTTTTCTCAAGTTTTCCCTTTTCATTATTCACACAATTTTCATAGTACTGAGCCATGTGCAGTACTTCTGATTGAGACTTCGCCTGCCAAGCGCTTTCTGAGGACATAATCTGTAACTGGATGTCAGGCAGAAATCCATGTACAAATTTGTCGACAAACAGCCTTTTCCCTGACTCTGTGCCTAAGTCTTGTCCACTGAAATCTGAAAATACCTGTTCGAACCGATTGAAGAACTCGGTAGCACCCTCAGACTTTCCTTGGACACAGGCCGTAAGCTTGTCCCAAATGATTCTTTTTTCAGGAACTATAGTTTTTAATTTTACAATAATCGTATCAGGCAAAGTTAATATCACTTGAGGCGGTCGCTCGCCAGCTGGTCTTTCTCTGTCGAGCCTAACCATGTTATCCCATGTATCTCCTAACCCAGGTACATCATCTACAGTCCTAATCTGTTTCCACAAATCAACTGGCAGGAGTATGGGAAATAATAAATCAATATCACTTAAGGTGAATACCGATGATTGTAACCCCGTTGGATTCTTTCTTATATCAGGAATAGATTGCATTATGGTGTTCACTTCCTGTCTCGAGAACGGGACATGAACAAACTGCGATACATAATGTGCAGGAATGTCCACAGCGACTATACCTCGTGCAGCATCGTCCGCAATCTCAACTTTTGGGACAAATGTCACAGGGACCTCTCTCATAGGCAACTGAGAAGTAGGTAGCTCCGAACGCTTACTAAGCAACAGAGTCAAATCAAGCACCAAGGCAGTCGAAGTGGTATCAATCGAAAAGGCTCTCTTATAGACACTCAACAATTCTGCGGGACAACAAATCCTTCTTTTTACACACTCATTCTGCAGGTATTCTACCATAACCTGTATCAATTTCTTTTGCATTTCTAACGTATACTGACCATATGTGTCTTATACTTCATCTGGAGTTATCGACATATCCGAAATCCATCTTATCGCATCCTTTGTACAAATTCGCGCTTCCTCACCTAACAATTCACGGCGAGGAGAAAACCGTTTCTGTAAGAACATAGTACCTAAACTATCACCATCTGCTTCTTCATTCAGTAACTCTTCCAACTCCTTCCTATACACAAAAATCCTCTTGACATGCTCATATACTTTCTCCGCAGTATCTCTAGACAACGCTAAGGTGTTCAAATCCCGTAACCCTTGTGGGAGATCTACATCATTTAATCTATTCCATATTATGCTCAATTGAATTCCTAACGCTTCAATAAAAACATTTTTTTCAGGAATACTTTTCAGATTTTTGAGTGTGGAAAAAACATCAGCTTCACCCTTCTCCATACAATGTTTAGCCCAAGCAATTAATTCATTCTTTTTTATCTGGGGAAACATTATTACGAGTCACAACCCTTGATCCCGTTCCCTGGTCTACTACAAGCGATGCAGAATCACTTGGAAAAGGAAGAGTAGGCACATTCTAAATGTCAATAGGTGGAAGCAAGGGGGCAGGCAAAGGAGCAACGGCTGGAAGAACAGCAGGAAGAACAATAGGAAGGACCGGGGGAACTATAGGAGGAGGAATAACGACAGGAAGGGGCAAAGCACCAGGAGGAGGGACGTACGGGGGTGGAGCAGAGCCATCGGGCCTTCGTTCATGCAAAAGTTTATTAATCAATTCATCGGACGTATGAAAATCTTTTGAAGGGTACATTTTCTGAATGCCTAATTGAAACACCCTGTCCGTGTTCCTAACTGATTCCAATTGTTTATTTTGATCATATAACAGCGCCTTTTCGGCATTCGTCATATGTCGACGCATATGTTTCTCTCTACTTTTTTGTTGCTGCAAAGCTTCTGTTTTCCAACTGTGCAATGCATCAAATGCCGCAGGTCTAGCCTTTTTCTTTACCAATACAGACTCTAGATATTCTATACGAGGGATTTCAAAGCTACCATTGGTTGGCCACCAAGGATTAGAGTTATGTCTGGTCTGTCTGTGCCAAATATCATTAAATGCTATACTACCAAAGCTTTTCTTACAGTACATAGTACATGCCGGCAACCCCTCCTGTGGTGCGGGATGGCTATCTTCCAAAGATTGTCTGTCGGTGCGGAATAATGCCCTGAAGCAGGCAGACAATTTCTCAGGCATATCAGAATTCTGGTGTTACCTGGTCAAATTATTGTGCTCGCGAGTACAATGTGCGAAATTCAAATGGTCAGGGTTAAATTAAGAATCGGGTCACGATTCACCTGACCAAAGGACTGGGAGGCCCGATCGGGTTACTAAGAACAATTCTAAGGACCCACATGTCTGGTGATTTCGGCAAATTTACCCACCTCGATATATGGACCCTCGTCAAGATGTCGTCTCGGGCTACAGCTCACCGTTCAGGGATCAGATGGCGCTGTTCTGTCGAGGAATTTGCTTCTCGTCCAGAGGGGCCGTTTTGTTGGCACCGTCCGATCCCGGTCCGATAGCCGAGCCAACCTTCAACGAGACAAAGTCAATCTTGAGGGTCCCTGTTCGGTCGCCATCTGTGGAATCAGAAAAAACAATATTAAGGTTTTTACACCATGCAAAGAGAAATACACCAACACGGGCTTGTAAAGATTCCCAGAATCTTAATTGCAATACTGAACAGTTCACTAAACAAATTACACAAATAGCTATTTGGCCGTCAGTACTTCACAGAGACCACCAGAAGGTTCAATGTGAGCAGTGAACAGGAATTGCTAGCTGGACATCAGCATATTTATACAGTTTCTTCATAACGATGTCCAGCCTCCAACAAGTTAACCATGTACTGGGTTCACGCCAGGTTAATTCCTAATTTACATATCTCGTGCATGCGGTTTACTTCTTAATACATTTACTAACAAGCACTATTATTCTCTGGGTTTAACTTTACACTCTTTACACATTTGTTTCAATGCGGGTCAAACAGATGTTTCGCATGTCATGTTTAAATACCGTTTATTGTTCTTATATACTTGTAGGTTAACATCGCTGATTCAAGTAATCCCCTGATCCCAAGGTCAAGAAAGGACAAGGTCTACATGACCCTACCATGTAGCCTGCAGGCAGGTTGAACATTAACTCGCCTACAGAGGTTGGAGAGGTTAAGTAAGAACAAGAGAACACAGGTCAGCCATTTTAGGCCACAGGGTGACTTTGCACGACTAACTAAAATGGCGGCTTTAACCTAAAATGGAGGCTCAATTAACTTAAGGTTACAACCTTGCGATGCAGATTTCCTTGCTAGCGACTGGGCATAGGCCAACATATACAATGAGGACGAAACAATATTATATCAGTTTTAACAAAGTGACGTAGCCATGGGCCTTCCGTGGCTTCATTTCCTCTCTCTTGCTCTCTCTAGTGACCTCTTAAAGCCCTTCGTCTTTGTTATTCATCTTCTTCACCCCAGTAAAATAAAGTTCTTCCCTTAGAGGGATATTTGCAGTTTAAGTTTCACAAGTTCCATTTTTGTAGGCATGGTAGAAGAGGCAGCTTTAGAACATTCTTTAGGAGTCCCTCACAGGAACAGGAGTCATTGTCCCCAGAGGGGGGTCTCGCCCAGTGAGGTTCCACTTGTCTGTATCCCTCAGAAGGGTATTGCAGAGCAGGCTCACCTCCCTATCCTCACAGGGGGGGTCTTCCCTTAGAGAAAATTGACAAATTCCTGTGATTCGTCAATTATCACATTTCTGAACTGGGGTCAGAATGGTGACACTTAATGCAGAAAAACTGCATACAGGAAGAGATTTGGATGTGGATGATCCTGATTATGCAATCTCTCCAGAACCAGTGTCCTTCAGAGACGCCATAGTTGACCCTTCTGTATGAGATGACGACTGCACCTTCCGGCAGTTGGTGCGTTGGAAACAGGTCATATGCCCTTTGCATTTGATGATGCTCAGGGTTGTAAACAGGATCTGATAGAGCCCAGGCCAGTGCAGTTGCATTACTGGTGGCACACTCGCAGGTAAACCCAATCTCTGGATTTGAGAAAATGGCAACAGGTTCCAACAGTCCTCATTGACCTTTTGATAGGGAGACCTGACAGCCTTCACAAGGGATTATACTTCATAATTTCACCATCTTCCAAATGGAGATTCAGACTGCTTGCTCTAGGGGAGGGGCCAGGGCTATGTGCATAGAGTGCTGAATCAGGATTTCATGGGATAGCAGTCCATGCTTTGCTTTCTTTTAGGATTATTTCACATGTGAAGCAAAACTAATGGCATGGCTGCATCCTACTTAACGCCTGTTTCCTTTCAGACTTTAGAGAATCTATTTGTATATCACCATTCTGGTTTTCTACTGCTCCACAAAATATTTCTGAATACTTGACCAGTGAAATGTATACCTCTGTCACTATCTAAAACCAAAGGAAGACCACATTGCAGAAAGCATTGTCTAAGATGTTTCTTTGCCACAGTGATAGTCTTTTGGCACGGATAAGCTTCTACCCAGAAAACATGCCATAACAACCGAACAAAATTCAACAGACAGACATTTGGGTAATTGTATGATGTAAAATTGGGTGTTAAAAAGTGGACCTTCTGTGGCTGGGAGTGCTGAGGTTAAAGTTGACAGCTTGTCCCAGATTGAGGACCGGGCACACTGAACACGTGCTGTTGTGCAACAGTAGGAAAATATGGTGCATACAAGTCTCTTCTAACAATGGAGATCATTGCACCTTTACTGGCATGGGCCAGTGAATGGGCCAGTCTGGCAAGGATAAGTAGAAGGGATTTAAGAGCAGACAGTCAGCCATCTGGATAATGCCACAGTGTATCAAGATGCAATTTACTGTTTTCCTGAGACCAGTGTTCTTACTCGTGATCAGGTGCTAAATATTTCAGCACCCACAGTCTAGAGAGGGTTGCAGTCACGGCCCGATCCACGTTAGTACAGATAAGCCACATTGTTAGGAGCAAGGGGGCATTTGGTGGCCACAATTCAGCCACATTTATCGACTATGATTTTCCCATCAACACCCCTGATTCTAACATTTCATGTGCCTTGTTCATCGCTATAGCCACTGCAGAAGGTTGAGGTAAACTCTCCAACAAAGCAGCTAAATAAGTAATATTACATGAAGGCATACCAGCTGCCGTTGGGTAGCCACCCTGATTGCACAGTATGCCAAAGCGGCATCACAGGAATCTGAGAAATCTTGGCAGAACACAAGGATGAGTGAGTATCAGTTCAGCAACATGGGGAGAAGGAACATATGGCAGCTGATTAACTTCTAAAAACTCACATTTCTTGCAAAACCCATAACATGAAGTAATTCTTTCTTGAAAACTCCTAAAAAGAGACCTATCAACAAACAGATGTTTGCAGTAGGACAACCTTTAAATGAATGTGGGGGTCAATCCGCAATCATAGGGGTCTTGATCAGAAGGTGTCGGGAGCAGAAAAGGTGGGTTTGAAATAGAGCATTGAGTTAAAGTTCCATTAACCCCTAAGTGCTAAGGGCATGTAAGTTCGGTTCCATGTGCTAATATCCCTGCAAAAATATCGACATACAAGAATGGGGCCGAATTTTTGCGCCAAAATATTAACCCATTGAACCTGTGGGGGACACCACTGCAATCCCCATATTATTTTAAAGGGAGAGGGGGACACCCTCGCAACCCCGCTCCCATTTACCCCAAAAATGATCCCCACTAATAGTATCGCCTATGGCCGTTCCCGACGACCATTATATATATATGGCGATATTATTGGTGGTGATAATATTACCTAATACCGTATGTTTGTCCTGAATTACCGTAAGGAATCATTGTAGTCTCTGCCCACTCCTGAACCTAAGCAATTAAAATAACTATCTGTATTTAGTTAAATGAGAATTAGAAACTTGCTGCATGAGGCGCTGCTATAATAACCGGATGGCCCTGGACTAAAGAGTCTGTCTACTATCAAAGCAGTTGCCACCACTGTGTAAAAGCCAGGTGTCCACTCATTTTAGTCAGGACTCACAGAGCATACCCATCTCAATTACACTAGAGAGTGAAAAGATTTTGATAATCCAGCAACCATTGATCCTTGGCCATTTTCTAGCTTGATTTCAATAAATTCCTCATCTGACTCAGTAGACCACGAGGGTGTTCAGGAGTCGAATGAAGCGCAAGATTCTGTAGAGGTTCTATAATTGATGCATAGCCATTATCCATGAATGGCAGTAAAATACAATTCCTAGAAATCTCCCATTCGTTTTCGGGTCTTGGATTTTGGTATTTGTAAGATCGCATTATGTTGGGCTTTGGACAAATGTCTCTCCATAGTGGAGGTATGGCCAAGCTAAAGGACTTAGGTCCGACACAAATGAAACTTTTCCTTTGAGGCTTCATGTCTTCTTTTTAGAGAAAGAGCTGTTCATAAATAAAGAGAATCATGTTTATATACTTTTGATGAAAGGGACACCAACAAGTCGATGTCTATGCGCTGAATTAAAATGGACCCCCCTCTGATGCACCACAGAATCAAGATCTCATTCTGAGAAATGAGAGCCTGACTTTCCAAATACTCCCGTCGGAGATAAGAAATTGGTACTGCAAGTATTTACAAATATAAGCTAATGAAAATTGACTGTCACGATGTACAGGCATAGAAAAGAGTGAAGAGCATAAATGACCCACTGCAAAGTGTATTGCAGATGCAGCAATTCAAGATGAAAATGGCTGTGTGATGTAAGGATATATTTGGGAATTTTATTGACAGTATGCAGTATGGAAATGCAGCCAGGCACAGTTTTTCAAACAGCAGGCATTATTTTTAAAAGCATTTAGTTTGTTAGCAGTATGCAGTATGCAATATCTAAATGCAGCACAATAGGTGCAAAGCAGTTTTCAGTAACAGCCAGCAGGCAATTTTTCAGAGCATTTAGTAAAACATTTTAGCACAGTGTGCTGTCAGTTTAAAATGCAGAGGTGCACATTTCTTTTACAAATTGGATGTTTTCATGTGTGCGAACTGCATTAGAAATACAGAATGAATTAACCTTATACTAATTGTCCTACTAATATATTAACTGCCCCTTTAACATGTTAATGCAATTCAACATGCACAATTTAAAATCCACTTTATTTTTTCCATGAAGAGATGCACATTCTGAAATGCATACCATGTTAGTGTTTTCCACGGAAAGCAGAAAATGCCACTGGCAGGAAGGCAAACGGAAATAGTTGCTTTGCAGGGCTGAAATCTTCATTGTCTTGAAAAACAAGGGCTGGTACAGGGCACATTCTTTTATTCTGATTGGTAGGGATTGGAGGTGGATGGGCCACGTCAATAGAGGGCTGACCTAGGGGTGATAGACAGGAGGGGTTTTCTTGATGAAAAAGGCAGTGGGAAGAGTTTGTTCGAGCTGGGACGGAGGTACAGACGGTGCTTCCAAGGAAATACTGCTGGACTCCATGTGGGTGTTAGTGCTGGCTACAAATTTAAACAGCTGGGAGCTCCCCATACAAGGAGGTCTAGTTGCTGGCTTTGATGCGAAGAAGTCCTTAGCACTGGGTCTGCGAAGCGGTGAGGTCATGCAGATAAGGTCCTGACAACGAGAGTTTCAAACTTCGCTTGTCTAGGGTGAGTTAGGTGCCAAGTGAGCAATGAGAATGAATGGGAGATGACGTAATTTGTTGGCAGTGCAGGGAGTTAGAAAAAAAATAATACTGCATGTTCATGTCTCTCTCCACGTTTAAACGTGCTGAACACCAAATTTGTTATTTTGCAATG
This sequence comes from Ambystoma mexicanum, assembly GCF_040938575.1. Classification (NCBI taxonomy): domain Eukaryota; kingdom Metazoa; phylum Chordata; class Amphibia; order Caudata; family Ambystomatidae; genus Ambystoma; species Ambystoma mexicanum. The sequence continues at coordinate 187,403,553 of NC_090936.1, forward strand.
TGCCTGTTGTTTTCTGTTCTCTTTAATATTTTGTAGGGTCGATGCTGTGATATTATGTGGTAAGATTTAACTATGTTTATAATGGTTGTTTAATACATAGTGTTAAAAAAACAAAGGCTGGGATTTTGGTGTAATTTCATGCGTCTGTGAATCATTTCTACATAAGGGAATCACAAGGGTTTGATGTTTATACCAGAGCGGTAAAGCATTCGCTATTTTATCACTGTAGCTTAAGTAGCCAGCAAGGAAGAGTGAATAAATACCTGCAAGGTAGGAAGGTGTGTGTGTATGTGTTTTGAATGCACTTTTCACTGCATGCATTTGAGAGAGCGGTGTCATCATGACCCATAGATTACTGGATGTACATAAGCCAGTAATACAAGCCACATATAATAAATGGTATTCTGAATAAACTCACTGGGTTCTCTAAAAATGTGATAGGTCTGGGGTGTTCTCTACAGGCGACCAAGAGTCATTCTCATAGAGAGGAAAGGTTTGTTTCATGATGGGGCTGTAGTATAAAAAGATATGCTCACCACTATATCACAAAAATAAGGTCATTCTGAAAATACCACAAGGTAAGATACCACTAACATTACCACCAACACAAGCTAACACTATATTTTCACCAAAATGGGTAATACTGAACTATCTCTAATGGTGAGGACAGTTTACGGCCAGTTTACCACCAAAATATCACAGTAAGAAAATACCACCAAATCCCGAATTTGCCCCAATAAGACAAAATCTCCAACAGTGATTGGCCACAATGGGAAAAAGTGGACAGAATGGCTGTACTGACAGTACAACCGTCTTGCACAAAGTGAAATATGTGCATTGAAAGTAATTTGGGTGGGCACAACAATTCCATGCTAAAGTAGGGATTTGGGAACAGGTTTTAGTCTCTGTTCCATTTCCTTTAAACTGGGATATTGTCGAATGCACAGAAGATATTTGGCTGGGTTTAGACTGATATTTACAGTTCCCACATTCAATATTCATCCTCCGTCATTTGTTTTGGTCAACTATAATTGCAGGGTCTCTGTTGCAACAAGGGAATGGTTCCCGCAACTCTGTTCTCAAATTTGGAGACTCATGTAACCCAGCTGAAAGTTCCAATTATTTATGCACAGGAACATCAAACTGAATGCCAAGAGAGGAACTATAATAGTATAATCTAGTTTACATAACAGATACGATCCTAATTGATTCACTGGCATGAAATGCTTCAATAAAAAGGCAAGATGTTTACAAAAAGGATTCAAGATGACAGTCATAGGTCATGTAACCAGGTAGGTTATTGGCCAACCTCCAATACACACCACATTCACTTCATCTGAACGGGGGGTATGTGGAAATTAAGATGCTCTCAGACTGGTACACAATGCCCGAATATCAACTAAACAAGACAAACTCTTCTCATTAACGGAACAATTTATGTAAGGTGAGCCTTCAAGCGGAATCAGTGGTGCAACAACATTACTGACCATTAACTATCCTATTCCATATTAAATGAAGCAGGTGGTGGAAATGACTGTAAAAAAATTAGGAGGAAGCTGCTCTCCTGAGCAGGCTGATTCAGACTTCCAATGCCCACATGCCTTTCAATAATTACACTGGGCCTCATTACAAGTTTGCCGATCTGGTAACAACAGTACCAGTAAGCTACCAGCATCGTTGTTACCGGACCAGCAAACGATGAGGTCTGCGGGTGGGTGCCTTTCCGCCCCCACCAGGTCTGACCTGGCGGGCGGAACAGCACCCACTCCTAGACCTTGACGGATGCACCGACAACATTCATGAATGGTGCCGGTGCATCCGTCCTCCCCATTCCCTTTGAGTCGAATGGGACTCGAATGTGGAGTAATTCTTTCCAGCGCCCAGGAATAGGGACTTACTGGGACAGGTGGGTCTGTAATGCCCTGGTAGGTCCCCATTGGCAGGGCGCTGTAAAAAAATGATTCTGGCAGCAGCCGTGCCGCTATTTACAGGCACGGCTACCGCCGGACTCATAATGAGGCTCACTGATCACTGTACAAATTCAACATCTATTTATCTGGAGTTACTCATTGCTCTACATTGAGAGGGATTCCTCTTCCTTTACCCCTCTTTCTTTCCAATGAGTTGGATCCTGTGCTGTGTCCTGTCATTCCTTGTGAAGGTTGGAGCAGCTAGATTTGTAACACCATCAGTCTAGCCTCAGTAGTCTCTTTCTCTCTGCCTTTTCATGGAAATGCTGCATAGCTGATAGCACGTAGCCAAATACCTTTTCAACCAATGAATACTTCTTTAATTTGAGGTCCAATTTTGGGGTGCAACCCTCTTACAAATATGGAGACCAAGGCATGCTGTGCATTTGTTGCCACATTCGGGAAAATTGCAAGACTTGGGCAAATCATTTGTATACATAAATTACGCTGGACTCCCTTCTTTAGAAGGAGTGCCCCTGCTCCAAATGACTTGTTTTATTCTCACAGGTCAAAGAAAACGATTGAATTATGATAAAGTCCATGTCACTTTTTGCAATGCCCTGGGCTGTCTCACCAAGACACCTCTAGACTCAGCAACAGCTCATGGCTGTCACCCAGCTACCATGCCCCACCCTGCAGCGTCGAGACACAATCTTTTGTTTAGATAGTAGTTGAGAGTTGTGGTTAGGAAGAAGATAAGGGTAGCAAACAGATAAAGACAACAAATAGATGAGCCTAATTGGATACCATTGCTAGAAAAGGAAGAACAGACCAGTAGAAATAGAAAAAGCACCTTTACAGAAGCTGCTGAAACTAAGAGAATTCAAATTACTGTCCCTGGCACTTCAACCAGAGAACACTAGAATAGAGGACACCCGAGAGAAAGAAATATAGTTTTCACCAAATCCATGTGTGGTGGAGCATTATGACTGTGACTGCACAAATAAATTGGATTTGGAATGGGTGGACAGAAAGACAACAAACTCTTCCAAACGGTCGCTTATTCTCTTCGACCTGCCCTGTTTGACAAAATATTCCCGGTAATGACACTGTGGGGCTTGCAGGATGGCATGAAACAGTCCAATGGTTTGGAATTGTGCACATGTAGTCACATTTGGAGGGTTCCCGGTACTCAATTGTTAGGATGCTGGATGTGACATGCTGTTTATTGCCCTGGTGGGACAATCATGCTAGATTTTCATAAATTAGGGCAGAGATGGGGTGAGGTCCCAAGAACCATATTGCAAAAAGACACCTTAGGTCATTTTCTGATGGTAAACACACCAGGCACCGCAAGGTTACCCCAATTTCTTGTATCTGGCAACAAATATATGTTGCCTCACAGAGCTCTTCCCTAATTATCGAGAGTAATGTCTAGCAAGACAGGGGGCCTCATTACAACTCTGGCGGTAGCCATGCTGGTAAAACTGGCAGGCTGCTGCCGGAGTTGTGATTTTTTCCGGCACCTGGCTTTATGGAAACACTGGGGGATTCCTCTTCCTTTACTCCTCTTTCTTTCCAATGAGTTGGATCCTGTGCTGTGTCCTGTCATTCCTTGTGAAGGTTGGAGCTGCTAGATTTGTAACACCATCAGTCTAGCCTCAGTAGTCTCTTTCTCTCTCTGCCTTTTCATGGAAATGCTGCATAGCTGATAGCACGTAGCCAAATACCTTTTCAACCAATGAATACTTCTTTAATTTGAGCTCCAATTTTGGGGTGCAACCCTCTTACAAATATGGAGACCAAGGCATGCTGTGCATTTGTTGCCACATTCGGGAAAATTGCAAGACTTGGGCAAATCATTTGTATACATAAATTACGCTGGACTCCCTCCTTTAGAAGGAGTGCCCCTGCTCCAAATGACTTGTTTTATTCTCACAGGTTAAAGAAAACGATTGAATTATGATAAAGTCCATGTCACTTTTTGCAATGCCCTGGGCTGTCTCACCAAGACACCTCTAGACTCAGCAACAGCTCATGGCTGTCACCGAGCTACCATGCCCCACCCTGCAGCGTCGAGACACAATCTTATGTTTAGATAGTAGTTGAGAGTTGTGGTTAGGAAGAAGATAAGGGTAGCAAACAGATAAAGACAACAAATAGATGAGCCTAATTGGATACCATTGCTAGAAAAGGAAGAACGGACCGGTAGAAATAGAAAAAGCACCTTTACAGAAGCTGCTGAAACTAAGAGAATTCAAATTACTGTCCCTGGCACTTCAACCAGAGAACACTAGAATAGAGGACACCCGAGAGAAAGAAATATAGTTTTCACCAAATCCATGTGTGGTGGAGCATTATGACTTTGACTGCACAAATAAATTGGATTTGGAATGGGTGGACAGAAAGACAGCAAACTCTTCCAAACGGTCGCTTATTCTCTTCGACCTGCCCTGTTTGACAAAATATTCCCGGTAATGACACTGTGGGGCTTGCAGGATGGCATGAAACAGTCCAACGGTTTGGAATTGTGCACATGTAGTCACATTTGGAGGGTTCCCGGTACTCAATTGTTAGGATGCTGGATGTGACATGCTGTTTATTGCCCTGGTGGGATAATCATGCTGGATTTTCATAAATTAGGGCAGAGATGGGGTGAGGTCCCAAGAACCATATTGCAAAAAGACACCTTAGGTCATTTTCTGATGGTAAACACACCAGGCACCGCAAGGTTACCCCAATTTCTTGTATCTGGCAACAAATACATGTTGCCTCACAGAGCTCTTCCCTAATTATCGAGAGTAATGTCTAGCAAGACAGGGGGCCTCATTACAACTCTGGCGGAAGCCATGCTGGTAAAACTGGCAGGCTGCTGTCGGAGTTGTGATTTTTTCCGGCGCCTGGCTTTATGGAAACACTGGGGGATTACGACCCTGGTCTTCCTGGAAGTCAGGCACTGGAAAAATGTTAATCCCGATTCCCATTTGAGTGTCATAAGACTCAATGGGAATGGGGATGACGGAAGCAACGGCAACTTTAATAATGGTGCCGATGCTTTCCGGAAAGTATACGGGAGGGTGCCGTCCCGCCCGGCAGATCAGACCTGGTGGTGGGGCGGCAACCACCCGCAGACTCGGAGTGTGCCAGTCCGGTAACAACAGTGCTGGTAGGATAACCGGCACCATTGTTACCGGACCGGCATGCTCCTAATGCGGCCAACATTCTCCCAGAGAGAGGATCTGTGAAAAAAGCAGTTTCTCTTAAAAAATGTAGTGGATCTGTTCTGCTTGGGTGTGGAATAGCTGAAGATTTAGGGTTACATCAATATTTTGGGAAAGGAATGTGTATTGCAGAGTCTAAACTGATCTAGACCCAGGTATTGAAGACCGAGTGCACAATGATCAGTTTCACCCAGAATGTTGTGACTGAAAGTAGTGGCATTTTCTTAAACCGGTTATCAGCAACTTATGTGAGCAAACCTTGGCTAGGGCTGGTGGCCAATTGTGGATGGGCTTGGTAACACACTAGAAAACAAAAATGGGAACCTGCAAACTGTGCACGAAACATCTGATGGTGAGCCCGAAGCCTACATGTGTGAGATTTGTCAGCAACACTGTAAGGGTTAATTATTTCACAAAACATACCATCCTTTCACACCAGGTACATATGCAAAGTCTCAATCCAACATACCTAGATAATGATACCTTTCTTTAGTGAAAACTATTTACTCATATGTTTCGATTTTGTGGATGCATTCAAAACATGCACATATGATAGCCTGTACCAATATTAAAGTATTCCACAAACAGGGCTGAACCCTATGATTAGGATGGGAGAGAAATGTTACTGGGATTCTGTCCTCTCAGACAGCTTTATACTCTTAATTAATGTAAAGCTATCTCTACAGCTGTACTGATAGTTTGTTGATTTGCGTCATTGTTTCTGTTTTCTAAGGAGAAATATCAATTCATCCATCAGGATTTCAAATTCTGCCCTTTATGTCCGCACAATGAATGCTCTGATGTCTGAATCTCTTCTATGCTCTCCAGTCTCTGAAAGAATAACAATCACACATTGTCAAACCCATATTGGCAACATCTTATGTACAACTTGCATTATATCTGTAATCTGTTTCATTGTATTCTTTTACATGGGTTATCCTTTTTTTAATTTTACTTAGGACATTATTTTACATGACAGAACCTGCTATACGTGTATCTGCGTGCATGGCGTTGTCACATATACACCATTTTGTGAACTAATCACAATATATTATTTGTTCAGCGTTGTCCTTTAATTGTATGACCACTCATTAGTAGCAGTTATTTCTCATTAATATTCAAATTTCAAATCATCAAGTACAATTACATTATTTTTCCTCTTACAGAACTTTAAAGATAAAACATGATTCTTTTATGTTCATGTTTAAACGTTGATTAATGCTATTCCAAGTGTTCTCTTGCTACATATATAGGTTACTCTATGTCAAGCTAAGTCTCTCAAACGTCCTGAAAGTTCTTCTGTCAAAGATCCAGCTGCACTGAATGTTGCATGGTATAAGCAAGGCTGATCGGTATTATTATGTCTCTATAACCATTTCATGAGTGAGATAAAAAACCACAAACAGTGTGAGCATTTGACATGATGGCAAGGCACATCAATTTACTTTGTTTTAAGTCATTTAAGGCCTTTCAGATAAAAAAAACTGTACAGTGTGCATTTTCCAACATCAATTTGCTGTACAATCCGTGTTTACTTATGCATGCTCTTTCAGGAAATGTAGCCATTCAAACGACCATTCAAAACCACTTGTTATCAGTGGTAAACCTAACATGTTTCTTCCCTTGAGGATTGATAAAAGAAGATAAAAGATTAATTTAAATGTTACTCTATTTTATCATCTGTTTAGCAATCTCATGTTTTCCGTATTCATTTTGTTAGACAAAGCTCGAATTGAAATCCTGCGCCATTGAAAACATTGCAGGCTATGAACGTCTCTTAGCCAAATTTACTACAAATCAAAAAACTACAATCAACCTCATAGTGATCTACAGATCACCCAATTCCAATAGCCATCCTGAAACAGATATCCCATTATTATTAGCTCCACTCTTCAAACCTAACACCAAATGCGTCATCCTGGGAGACTTGAACCTAGGATTAAATGATAGCGTAGACCCCGAAGCAGAAGCCCTACACTCCTCCCTCAAGAATATGAGATTTACATAACTAGTGCATGCCCCCACTCACATTTAAGGGAGAACATTAAATTGGATCCTCTTGCTCAATACTACAATAACCATTGACTCAATCTCACCTTTAAACTGGACGGGCCACAATAATATCAAGTTCGCCCTCATCTCCAACAAACCCCCTCCCATCAAACCCAAAGTAACTGATACCTACGAAAATAGGAATCTTCACAAGCTTACACCTGAGAATCTTGTCCCCGTGCTTAGTAAAATGTTAGATTCCATGCCAATCTCCAGTGACAACCCCTGCCTTCTAGCAGACACTGTCACGGATGGCACTCTATTAAGAGTGGCACAGGACACCCAGAAGAGTTTGGGTACTGAAAATAAGTGGACAGACAAGTACACACACCACAGAACGGAAATAGAACGAAGAGTAGGAAAGAGTAGCAAGGGAAAAGGTACAGAATGGATACCCTCTTGGGGTGTATGCAGAATAGGGAAAGAGTATTCCACGAACCTTGGAAATACTCCAGCCTTCTGCACAGTTTGCTATAACAGAGGCCCACGCTGTTTGCTCATGACTTGGAACAGCAGCTATGGGTGTCTGTAATGTAGAAACAAGACAAAGGAAGGGGCAGAGGTTGACTGATGGGGAACCAACAGACAAGCTCTGAAACAAAGGGTCGACAAACGGTACAAGAGATGTTACAACAGACAAATCCAGGAAAGGAGGTGATAGCAAACTAGCAGAAGGAATAGAAGGGAAAGTCGAGTAACAGGATAGGATAGCAGAGGACAGTAAGGTACAAGGTAGAGAGCTCAGAGGAGCAGGAAAGTAGTGAGTAAACCTACAGGAGTAGGACGGTAGGGTAGAAAGCCAGAGGAAAAGGGTTTAGGGCAGCCGGAAAGAGGTAGGCTGTAAAGCAGGGAGCCCAGAGGACAAGGGCTAAGACAGCCGGAGTGAGGTAGGCTGTAGAGCAGGGAGCCCAGAGGACAAGGGCTAAGGCAGCCGGAGTGAGGCAGGCTGTAGAGCAGGGAGCCCAGAGGACAAGGGCTAAGACAGCCGGAGTGAGGTAGGCTGTAGAGCAGGGAGCCCAGAGGACAAGGGCTAAGGCAGCCGGCGTGAGGCAGGCTGTAGAGCAGGGAGCCCAGAGGACAAGGGCTAAGGCAGCCGGAGTGAGGAAGGCTGTAGAGTAGGGAGCCCAGAGTACAAGGGCTAAGGCAGCCGGAGTGTGGCAGGCTGCAGAGCAGGGAGCCCAGAGGACAAGGGCTAAGGCTGGAAAGCAGCAGAGCGAGATCCGCTACAATGTGGAGAGCCCGACAGGGCAAGGGCGGAGACTGGAAGGCAGCAGAGCGTGATCCGCTGTAATGTGGAGAGCCCGCAGGGCAAGGGCGGAGGCTGGAAGGCAGCAGAGCGTGATCCGCTGTAATGTGGAGAGCCCGCAGGGCAAGGGCGGAGGCTGGAAGGCAGCAGAGCGTGATCCGCTGTATTGTGGAGAGCCCGCAGGGCAAGGGCGGAGGCTGGAAGGCAGCAGAGCGTGATCCGCTGTAATGTGGAGAGCCCGCAGGGCAAGGGCGGAGGCTGGAAGGCAGCAGAGCGTGATCCGCTGCAATGTGGAGAGCCCGGCAGGGCAAGACTGTGAAGAAGGGAGCCTGGAAGGCTATGGCTGGAGGCAGCAGGGTGGAGCAAGCAACAAGGCAGGGAGCCCAAAAGGCTAGGGCTGTAGGCAGCAGGGTGTAGCAAGCAACAAGGCAGGGAGCCCAAAAGGCTAGGGCTGTAAGCAGCAGGGTGTAGCAAGCTGCAAGGCAGGGTCCAAGCAGGAGTGATGATTAACCGCATACAAGGAACCGAAGTCGGGAGCGAAAGGTGGAGGGAGGACTCTCAGATGCAAGAGACTGAGCCACTGCAGGCAGCAGCCTTTATACTGCCTAGCCCAGCACAGGGGCAGGCTAATTGGTTTCACCTGGCGAATCACACCTGCAGGCAATCGGCCACCTCCCTTTCTGTTCCTGGGCTGGTGGAAACAGGACCAGACTCTAAGGCTTCTGGGGGGTGTAGTTCCATAGAAAACCAATCGGAACGGCCAGGAAACAATGCTTGCGACCAGGTGCATTATGGTATGCGTAGTTAGTTGACAATAATTATTAAGCAGCAAAGTCCAAATGGAGCATAAATGGATGTGCCCATGGCGCAGGCATGACAGACACTTACCATGACTGTCTCACCTCTACAGTCAATGCCGTAGCTCCTCTAACTGCAAAAACAAAACGCACTGACAAACACTCATGCTTTTGGTTCAATGATGACCTAGTTATACTCAGGAGAACTAAATGTGCCCTCGAACATGCCCACAAAAAACACTCCACCACAGAGTCTGGAAAAGCCTTCAAGGTGGCAAATAAAACCTATAAAACAGTTATCATCACTCACAAAGCTAATGCCTATAATGCTCGGATCAGTAACGCTGCATCTGATTCTAAAGAACTATTCTCGATCCTGAGAGAACTGGAAAATTCTATTCCGCCTACCAATTCCACTATTTCTAGCAACGAGTGGTGAACCACCATCCAAGATGCCTTTGCCACTAAGATTGATCTTCTAAAAAACAAAATTACAATTAAAATGCAACTACTAGCCGACAAATCCTCCATTGACAACCCCATCTTAAACTCTAATGTGAACACCAATCCCTTTTTTTTCTTCTCCCCAGTCTCACAAGAAGTAGAGTTTGACATATACGGGCCTCATCACGAGTTGGGCGGTAACGCTGGTGCTATTAGCCAACCCCCCCGGCGCTAATAGCACCAGATCACAGGTTTGGAGGAACGATTGGTTCGCATTCCCCATTGGGCCCATTCGGGAATTTCTCATTCCTCATTGGGCCCAATGGGAAATTTTCGTGCTATTACTGCCGGCGGATTTCCCGCCGGCGGTAATAGTGCAGAAAATAAGCAAATTTGCAGTGGTATTACTCCCAGCTCAGAGCTGGGGGGAACTCCGCCAAGGCATGATCTGGCAGACCCTTAAATGCGGCGGTAATATCGCTACCACCACATTTAAGGGTTACCGCCACACTCATGATGAGGCCTATATCTAAACTCAAAGCCTCGAATTGCAAAGGATACTCTGTCCCAGCGCAAGCATTCAAATCATGCGCCTATACCCTCACACCTATCATAACCAACTTTGTTAATGCTTCCTTTAATACAAAACTGGTCCCAGTCAGCATTAAAGAAGCCTGAGTGCCACCTCTACTAAAAAAAAACACCATAGATCCTACTGTGCCCACTAATTACTGGCCAATAACGAAAGTCCCATTTTAGCTTAAAATCCTTAACAAAATAGCCTACAATCAAGTCCAAGCTCATCTGGAACATAACCAGCTCCTTGGCAATAGACAATCTGGATTTAGGCCCAATCACAGCACGGAAAGGGCCCTTCTGGACCTGAAAATCTCGATGGCTACCATCAGGGACACAGGAAAACTCTACATTCTCCTTTTATTGGACCTATCCTGAGCGTTCGACCTTGTGGATCACAATAAACTCTGCTCCACCCTAGCCAAAGACTTCAACTTCTCCGATGACGCCACCATGTGGATTAAATTGTTCCTAGCTGAACAAACCTCCAGAGTCTCCATAGGCAAAGAAGCTGCAGACACCATCCCAGTCCCCATTGGAGTACCCCAAGCATCTTGCCTCTCACCCACCTTATATAATACATACACAAAACTCCTCTTCTCAGCTTTAGACAATATGGGTGTCATCCACACGAACTTCGCAGATGACTCCCAGATCCTTATTCCACTCTCAGGGAACTACACCCAAGATACTCTGACTATTAACAAAATCTATGCCATAATATAAAATTGGATGGCACTTAATAGTCTCTGCTTTAACGATGAGAAGACAGAGATTCTCATCGTGGGCTCCCAGTCTAAAATAGGTGCTCTCCATACTGACTACTCTTCCATTAACATTGATGATACAATGATACCGGTACTGAAGCAAGTCAAAACTTTAGGCGTCTACTTGGATGCGAACCTTACAATGACTAAACACATTAGCAATCTCTCATCTTCCACCTCTTACACTGCCAAACGAATCGCCCTAAGCCACCAATTTTGACCCCCACAAATTGCATTGCACTGGCCAGGGCATTGACCCTATCAAGACTTGACTATTGCAATGTGTTGCTAGTCAGTACATCTACTGTAAATCTTAAAAAATTACAACTAATTCAAATTAAGGCTTTACGGGCCACACTAGGAATAAGAAAATCTGATCACATATCCAAGCCCAGAAGAGATAATCATTGGCTTCCTATCGAAGCGAGAGTCATCTTCAAAATTCTATGCATCACCTTCAAATGCCACCATAAAAGCCCCTATCTACCTGAAACACCAGAGCAGGGGGCAGTAGCTTCGGATACCTAGCCCCCAAATACTGGAACTCCCTCACATTCAGAATCAAAAAAGAGGATTCCTTCATGGGCTTTAAAAAACTGTTATAAACGTGGTTATTCAACTGATACTAAGAAAACCATTACCTTAGAACTTGTAAATAATCACTGCATCAGCGTTGTACTATTGTATTGTTGTATATACATTGTATGCTTGTAACCATGCTGTAATTGTCTATCAATTAATGTTTAAATAAACTGTCTGTAACCTCGCTGTGATACCCACGGGTCTGGGCATGTAACAAATGCAATGAATAAAATAAAAAATATATATTTCTGTTTTTTTAGTATGGTGGTGTGAGAAACCAGAAGGTGTCTCACCCTCTAGTCCCCAGGAATTTGTCATCCAGGTGGCCAGGACACGGCCATCACTGTTGGATCCAGTTCCTGGGGTGGACCAGTGTGGGAGGATCACCTTGATGAGGGGTCTTCGGGGAGTGAGATACCGCATGGTGAGACGCGGTATCCCCTCCCCTGTAACACCTTTACCCAATCCTAATATGAAGGATAAATGGGCACTCTACCCCGCCCCCTTTTCCAGTGCATACACTTTCACACAAACGACCCGCTGTGGGAGAAAGCAGACTAATGCCTGAGCAGTACACTTGACATCTCACAATGCAATGGTCAGGCGAGGTCAGGAAATACTGACCATCACACACACCTGCAGCTTTTTAACATGACCGAGGTGTATGAAGATAGGCAGCTTAGAAGGAGGATGAAAGTGTTGTACGAGTGAGGCAAAGCATATGAGGAAACAGCAGTTTCGAGACATCAGCTGAAACAGAGCAGAAAGATCACAAGGGGGGAAGTTCTCTTGACCTTTCTGACAAGGAACCATTATTATCAAGAAACCTCAAGATTAGAAAGCGTAATACCAGGAAACCAGGCTGAAGAATCCTGCATGCTGTATCAGAGATACCCACGGCCCTCCCGCATCATTAATGAAGGCAGGGAGAAGCAGCTGCCGCCGTGGTACCATCCTTGGCTCCAAGAACAAAGCAATGTCAGTAAAATGAACACAGCCAGTGAGTTGGGGAGACCGATACATGTTGAAGCCAAGGTTGCAAGCAGCAACATTATATGGCGAGCACTGGAGCAAACATTGTTAAAACATGTGTGATGAAAGATGCAAGTAAAGTTGAACTGCTGATGAGGGCTTGACCTTTGAAACCAAGATACAATACCTTTGACAGAGTGGACTGGTGCCGCGTGTGTGCTCACTCGAAGATCTCTGTAAGGTATACAGCTGAGAAGTGACAGTAGTGAAAGTTAAACAAGTTGTAAAGAATTGTGAATCGAAGTGGTCCGCAACGGGACAAGGAAAATCCTGTGCAGTCGAAAGTCTTCGATGTTGATTCAGTGCAGAAAGTCTGTGTTTAAGTAGATGAATTGGTCCAAGCCCGGCGGAGGGAGATTGATTGAATATTTTGTGTTAAAGTGGGTCTCAGCCTGGCAAAGGGGGACCCAGGGTGAACAGTGAACCACCCGAGAAATTGGATACATGATAATCCTGAGAACATTTTGTCAAATGGGAGTCTCAGCCCAGCAAAGGGGGACCCAAGGTGAATAGTGAATCACCTGAGAAATTGTGTATGTGTGAAATCTTTAATGTTTGTTTGTCGCATCAGGCCCTCTGTAATAAGAGACTTTGAATGGCAAAGAGACTTTGATGCAGAGGTTTCGAACTGCATCCTCGTGCCAGAAAAGCCAAAGAGTGTTCTAAGCTCAAGTGTGCCGCCTTGTCCCATGTTGAAAACGTGGGAAGGGAAGCCAACGTCTTGAATATCCTAACATATCATTTCTTGAACACTTTTCGTTTGCATAACAATGTTTCCCACACTATTTGGATTTAGAAGGAAGGATTGGCAATAGGTTCATTAGTACAGGCCCTTTTTGTTTTGACAGACTCGACCAGAACTGCGTTATTATTATTTGGTGGTCGTAGCTTGCTCCCATCTTTAGATGTAGGATTAGATAGGCGTTTTTCAAACCCAATTGAAGTTCAATAAACACCCTTGAACTGCGATCACGTGTGTTGTGAAAACAAAATCAAAATATCGATGCTAAGTACCCCAAAAGTAAATACACCGGACATGGGTTACAACGGAACATACAAAGTACTTTTATTTATACTGAATTCAGTTACGAAGAACAGAGCAAAATCAGATAGCTATCGGCCCTCAGTGCAACACAACGAACTCCAGCAGGGTTCAGTGTGTTCAGTGAGAGACGCTGTACATAAGAATGCATTGGTGTTTTATACTCTTCGTGAGCACGATGTCCAGCCCTACTTCGGGTTAATATTCCGCTAATACATCACCAATCTAGGGTTCATGCCGAGTTTCGCACATCCACATGTAACTGGTTTGCTTTTAATACATATATCAACAAGCCTATACAGCAACTGTGTATTCCGGGATTTTCCATGCAGGTCTTCTCAAACATTAATACAATGTAGTTAAAAAAGTGTTCTATGTGCAGTATTTGAATACATTGTTCTTAACATATGCTCGCGGATTAGTTTCATTGCACGAGTAATCCTTTATACACAGGTCAACGAAGGACAAGGTGTCAGTTCACAACCTCAACAGGTGGCCTGTCGGCAAGTTACATATTAGCTACATACAGAGGTCAAGACGGCCATGTTGTATTGCGGAATGACATCGTCCATCATTTTGACTCACAGGGTGACTTTACAAAGCAAACCTAAAATGGCGGATTGACCTAAAATGGCGGCTTACATTGATTTTAAGTTCAGGAGCTTGCAACACGGATTTCTTCGCAAGCGACTTACAAGCAGCTTGGCGCAGGCCAATATACATATATTCATTGCAATAGGAGGCACGATATAATTTCTCTTTTGACAAACCCTCCTTTTGGCCTATGCCAAGTGCTAAAACTACTTTGGATCTCCTTGCAAATAACTCCATGCATCATCGTCCATGCACTCTTAATCGTTGTCATAAATATCTATTGCCATTAGGTCATTCACTAGAATTTCTTTTAACACACATTCTCTGGAAGTTTTATCTGGGGCATACACTTTATGTCCTACCGTACCTATCGCTTGTGCGCAACATCCCCCTAGCATCGAACATATACTAGGTAGACACTGAATACAGCAACAAAGAAACAACAGGATTCCCAAAATAATCAGCAAGGCCGATAGTACCTTCCAACCCCAAGATCGCAAGAAGTTCCAGAACCAAGCGCTAAGATCCCAGTTTCCCTCAGGAACATGCACTTCTGAACTAAGGAAGTGAAGATTCTGTATTGCCTTGAAGATAGTTGGGGAGGAATCTGGCACAAAAACACAGCAAGCAAACCCCACTAATTTACACATTCCACCACGTTCAGCCAGAATGACATCTAATGCAATCCGGTTTTGAAGTGCTACTAGTCTTATCGCCTTCTGTTCTAATGTCATATTATAGAGTATGTCCGTGGTCCGGTTGATGGTTCTCTCCAGTACTCTCGCTAGTCTTCTGATGTCTTCGGTATTCGCTATCTGCCCCCAAAATGGCACAACTGATTTTGCTATATCTCCCAAGATTTGTGCCGGAGTATCACCATTCTCGTCCCGCCGTGGGCGAGCCTTCGAAAGTTCTATTGTGCTAGCTATAAACACCCCAAGTAACAGGATCCCTAAATAACAGGTTCCCTGCCAATCCCTGGGCAAATATGGGAATGTAACATTACCGCAGACAAAGTAGACAAGTTCGCCTACATACAAAGGTCTGTTTTCCCCAGTCAAATTTGCAACGTTGGCACAACCTAGAAAATCTCCCATTGACTGTGTACCATTCCTCTGTATGCGAAAAGAAACTGATTTGGGGCTATGGTTAACAGTATAAGAAGGAGGCATGGCATCCTTATTGCCTATAGGAGCCAACTTAAAGGAAATCAAAGATTGGAAAGGACAAGACGTCTATCAGAAGGCCTAATAGAAGCAACATTAGGTTTACTCCTGTTTGCGAAAAGCGAGCCTCCCAGGGGCGTCAAAACACATTTCTCAAAACTATTCAAATTAGTACCGTCAAAGTTCCCTGAGATGCTATCATTCCAACAGCCAAAGAACAGTGCTCTAAGAGAAGCATAAAAAGCAGTTGTCAAAGGTAAAGGATGAATATACCAACCTAGCCCCTTATCCCCATGTTGCGGTAAATGTGAGCAGACCCAACAGTTAGACTTATTAAAAATGGCATGCGTAGCATTCATGATAAGTAGCAGAGTATTATTGTGGTACCTTTGTCTATGCTGAGAGTCCCTAGGGGACATAGTATTCAAATGTACAAAGGCAGTAGGAACAGTAGGTACACTTTCAGTAGGCAACAAGAATTCTAAAGGATAGGTTTCCTCAAGGTACCACAACCCTAAGGCAGTGACTATTATAAACCCAAACATCATTATAAAAACACAGCAATAGGTTTTCGGGGCCCAGGCACACTGTCCATTGTCCCGGTTGGACACCCCATCATTTACAAGTCCCATACGAGCGGTAGCGGTGGCAGGCATTGTATTCTTCAAAGGGAAACCCCCGATGTTTGTTGCTGCAGACTTCGCGGCCGCGCGACTTCTTAGTCCTTCCACAACCCTAGCCAACAGAATCCCCTTTATCAAATTTGGGCAAAAACAAGCCCTCAATTATCCTTTTCTTCTTCGAATGCACAGCCGAACCGTGCCATAAGTCTATCAGATGCACAGCAGAACCATGCCGTAAGTCTATTTTCGTGGACGCAGATTGTACCTTGCTTTTCCCGGTACTGATTGATCCGGAAACAATGTGTCGTCACTTCCCGTTGGAAGCAAAGTATCAGAGACAAGTGAAGATGCCAAATTCGGAACAGCAGTTTCCTGCTTCCAAATTTTTGGAGAGTGTGGAGACAAAATGGCTGTCTCCACAAGCCTAACGGGCTCAGAAAGATTCTCCGACACACTCTCGGCGCTATTTACTGCTTTGGGATTGTTGGTTGCAGCATTAGCAAGGGGTTCTGTTTCTTCTGTAACATGCGGCACTGGGTGAGGAAGTTTCTTGACATGGGACACGTGGATCCAGTTCTTTCTTCCAGATACCAGCACCGCTGTTTGGATGACCAACTGGACCTGGAACGGGCCACGCCAGCAAGGTGCAAGGCAGGAAGAGCGCTCAAATGCCTTGATGAGCACACAACATCCAGGCCGTATGTTGTGGCCCGGGCCCTCTGTCACGCTCACCTGATTCCCACGGAGGCGCAGGTCTGGCTTCGAGTGCTGATGCTTCTTCAATGGTGAAGCGCAGGACTCTGAAGATGGACAGGTAGGGTCCCTCTACTCTGGCTTCTCTGGCTCATAGGAATATTCCCCTGTGCGTGAAAAGGGAGTATTACCTACTGACGGAATAATGCTCAAGCCTCCCACTTCCTTCCAACCCTCCACGATACCCTTCCATGATTCCCCGTGAAGTCTCACCTTAGGGTCTGGAAGGATAAGTTCTCAATCCTGCTTCTGATGCAGGGGCGCGTTGAAACCCAGTTACTTCACTGGATTGAGGTTTGATGGAAGTTCAAATAAGCTTGACTATTCAGGTAAGGCGCTGTAAGAGTTCTGTTGCAAGTTCAAAAGTTCAAGCTTAATAATAATGTTCATAGTCTTATTGCAGCAAGCGCTAACGCTTATGTCTTTTTCCCCTTAGGGGCCGGGGTTCGGAATGCCGGAGATATGGCGCCGACCCGAAGTGAAACGTGCAGTTCCAATAAATGACAGGTAAGTTCTGGATGAGCGTTCGGGTAATGTCTTTGCATTCGCTCATTCAATGTCTTTGTCTTTTTTCCCATAGGGGCCGGAGTCCGGAATGCCAGGAAGCGGCAGGACCCGAAATGAAATGGGAATGACCCAACTGGTAAGTCTTAGAAGGAAACTGAGCTTTTCCTATTCCCTTCCTTCTCTCACCTTGTGTTCTTATCTTTTTCTCTCTAGGCACTGGGAAGTGGCTGCGGATCCAGATGATCGCTGCTGAAGATGGAGGTGCCCAGGAAAGGTGAGTGAAATGCAGCGCTGCAGCGATCGAAACGAAATGCTTTTAAAATGATGTCTTCCCTTTCAGGATCGTCGGTGTGATGTCTCCGTGGTACAGCTTTAGCAGGTAAGGTCTTCTTTCTCTCCAATTCTCTCTTATCCCTTTGCAGGTGACCCAGGATGCTGACAGGCGTGGCTGAAGTCCAGATGCAGGAGCTGACACGGTGAGCGTCCAGCTGCGAGGAGCAGAACAACGCGAAGCAAGAGTTGCTGATCTGGCGTGGTTTAAATAGCTTTGGAAGAAGTTCCAGGTATGTATCCTTCCACCGATCAGGTATGTATCCTTCCCCGACCACACCCAGGTGGAAAGTAGTCCCACAGGTAAAGTAGTTCCTTTCAAGCCTCAAGAGTGCCGGGATGTAGCAGCATGGTCTGCATCAGGTAAGTGCACATTGAAACACTTAAACACATGTCTAGCTTTATGAGCCTGGTGCCTAAGGCGCCAGGACAGGGGTCCAACATGAGCCTGGCGCCTAAGGCGCCAGGACTGTGTCCAAAGGGCCCCAGCTTGGGCCCGCTGGCACTTCCCTGGGGGGAATGATGCCTGCCTCTGGGATTGCTGTGTCGGACTCAGCTCCTTGGAGGTAGGCATCATGACAGTACCCCCCTGAAGGCCCCTCCCAAGGTTGTTCCCTCCGGGGGTCTTGGCTTGTTCGGAAATCTCCGGTGGATCCTTTGTATTAATCGAGGTGCGTGAACATGGTTACTAGGCTCCCACGATCTCTCCTGAGGTCCATATCCCTTCCAGTCAACAAGATAGAAGAGTTTTGACTTTAACACCTTGGAGTCTAAAATATCTTTAACTTCGAATTCTAATTCCCCTCCAATTTGAACTGGGTCTGGAGGCTTGGACAGTCAGGTCCCTGGTTGTACTGGCTTCAAAAGTGATGCATGAAAAACTGGATGAATACGTATGTTGGACGGTAAATCCAGTTTAAAGGCCACGGGATTGATTATAGCCTTGATGGGATAAGGTCCTATGAATCTGGGATTGAAGGTTCGCGGGCCCTTGAGGGGTAAATGTTTCATTGCTAGCCATACCTGGTCTCCTACTTGGTAAGGAGGAGTTTTACTTTGGTGCAAATCAGCGTTTTCTTTATACTTTTTCTTGGCTTGCTGTAAATGAGTTGCAGCTTCTTTGAAGGCTTGGGTTATTGTGGAATGCAAATGATTTACTGCGGGCATTTCCAGGGTCAGAGGTGGATCTAGGTCAGAGGTCCGAGGATGGTGACCATACAAAGTATAAAAAGGAGTTTGCCCGGTTCCAGAATGCACTGAATTGTTGTATGCATATTCTGCGATCCAAAGGATGTCTTTCCAATTTAACTCGGATTGGTGTAACATGCACCGAAGATATTGCTCGAGAGTATGATTGGTTCTCTCGGTTTGTCCGTCGGTCTGGGGGTGGTGGCTGGTGGATAACCGCACATCTATTTGTGCTAGTTGGCAACACTTCTTCTAAAAATGGGAGATAAATTGACTTCCACGATCCGAGACTAATATGGAAGGGAAACCATGTATGCGAACTATATTCTCCAGAAATTCCTTGGCCAAGGTGGAAGCTGAAGGCAAACCTTTTAAAGGGATAAAGTGGGCCATTTTGGAGAATAGATCCACAATTACAAGAATAGTGTTGTAACCAGCACAAGGAGGCAGGTCAGTTATAAAGTCCATTGACAAGGTGTGCCATGGTGCAGGTGGAATATCCAAGGGTTGAAGTAGGCCGGCTGGCCTTTTCTTTTGACCCTTGTTTTGGGCACAAATTCCGCAAGACAATACAAAAGACTTCAAGAAGGCCACCAGAAGTGGCGTTTGATTTTTTCCTCCGTTTTAGCGATACCAGGGTGTCCTTCCATTAATGATTCATGATGATGGGCAATAACAAGTTCTTGCAATTCTTTACTTGGCAGAAACGACCGCTCCTGGAAGTAGGGTAAATCATCCTTAACGGTGTAATGAGGACCCTTTTGACTCCATTCCAGTAAGGCTGAAGAGTCTAGAAGTTGTTTTACTTGCGTTTGGATGTCTGCAATAGTTTGCAGTGAAGTTAGGCCTAAGATTCTTTGTTCAGGTATGATTGGCACAGGTTCTAAACTCGAATTGGGTTCTTCCATGCCAATCCGGGATAAGGCGTCCGCTTTACCATTCTTGCAGCCAGGACGATAGGTAATTACAAAATCAAATTCCGCAAAGAACAGAGCCCATCGGAGTTGTCGTGAAGATTGAGCTTTGGCCTTCTTTAAATACTGTAAATTTCTGTGGTCCGTAATTACGGTGATGGTGTGTCTTGCCCCGAGAAGGTAGTGACGCCAAGCCTTGAAAGCAGATTTAATAGCCAGTAACAGTTTGTCGGTAATTGCGTAGTTGATTTCAGGAGGAGAAAATGTCCTGGACCAAAAGGCCACTGGGTGTAGTTGGTTAGTTTCTGGGCCTCTTTGCGACAGGACAGCTCCCATGGCCGAACTAGATACGTCGGTTTCCACAATATAAGGGAGATCTGGGTGCGGGTGCTTTAATACAGGTGCAGAGGTGAATTTGGTTTTCAGGTGCTGAAAGGCTTGTTCGGCCTCAAGAGTCCATTCAAAGCGTTTGTTTTTCTTTAGGAGAGCTGTGATGGGTTGGACTGTTCGGGAAAATTCCGGGATGAATCTTCGATAGAAATTGGCGAAGCCGAGCCTGCTCTGAACTCCCTTCACGGAGCTAGGAGATGGCCATTTGAGGATGGCGTCCACCTTTCGCGAGTCCATTCGGACTCCTTGTGGTGTCAGGATGAATCCGAGAAACTCAACTTCTGTGGTATGAAAAACACATTTTTCGAGCTTTGCAAATAGTCTGTGCTGGCGCAATTTCTCAAGAACTGCCCTAACATGTTTTCTGTGCTCGGATTCTGAAGAAGAGTACACCAGGATGTCGTCAATATAAACAATGACACAGACATCGATAAGTTCCCGAAGAACATCATTCATAAAGTACTGAAAGGCGGCAGGTGCATTGCACAAACCGAAGGGCATCACCTGATATTCGAAGAGCCCAAATTTGGTGCGGAATGCAGTCTTCCATTCTTCGCCTTCTTTTATACGTACCAGGTGATAAGCTCCTCGAAGATCTAACTTGGTGTACACACAAGCGTCTTTCACCTGGTCAATAAGCTCAGGGATCAGGGGCAGAGGATAACGATTCTTAATCGTTATTTGATTTAGGGCGCGATAGTCTATACATGGTCTAAGGTCGCCCTCTTTTTTCGGCACGAAGAACAAAGCTGAGGAGACAGGAGACTTGGACGGGCGAATAAAACCATTGGCTAGGTACTGATCTAAATACTGACGCAAATGCAAGTTCTCAGGTTTCGTAAGAGCATAAATCCTACTACAAGGTAGTTGAGTATTGGGTACCAGATCGATTTGGCAATCATAAGACCGATGGGGAGGTAACGTGTTAGCCTGTTCCTTCTGAAAAACGTCTTGGAATTCTTGGTATTCTGACGGTAGCTGTACAGGGGTGGAAGTTGCTGAGGCTAGACATCCTTAAGCTTTCCGCGCAGGCCTCGATGAAACAATGTGATCCTTTTGTTTTCTGGCCATCCAGTTTCCACAACCAGTCTATTAAAGGTGGCAACGTAGGACAGGAGATCCTGATTACCTTGTCGTAAGGATAGCAGTTCGTTATCAAGGGCCTGTCCTTGAGAGTGTCGAGCAAACAATCTTTCCATGCTGGCCTGGAAACCCTGAAAATTCTGGAGAATGGGATCATCCTGATTTACCAATGGAATAGACCAATCGGCAGCACTGCCACTGAGGTAAGATAGTATAAAGGCTACCTTGGTCTGGTCGTTAGGGAAGGCCCCAGGTCTGCATAGAAAGTGTAAATGACATTGGTTCATAAAGACGGCATATTTCTTGGGATCCCCGCAAAACGTTCAGGCGGGGCCAAAGGCATGTGTCCAGGTAGATTGATTTGTACCGGGTTATTCAAACCCATTGATGTGGAAGTACCTCCGGAATTAGGTAAAGGAGTGTGCCCTGCCTGGGCCTGCAATAACCTTTTGGCCAGGTCATCTGTTCTTTCCTTGGATAGGATCAGTTCTCTTTTGAGAGTGTTATCCTCCTGGCGGGCTGAGTGCACTTCTGCCCGTAATTCTCCCAAAAGCTGGGCCAGCTGATCTGTCTCGGAAGTCTCCATAGCGCCCGGGTAGGAAATTGTGGGTAGGCTTCGCGTTCTGTCACGCTCACCTGATTCCCACGGAGGCGCAGGTCTGGCTTCGAGTGCTGATGCTTCTTCAATGGTGAAGTGCAGGACTCTGAAGGTGGCCAGGTAGGGCCCCTCTACTCTGGCTTCTCTGGCTCGTAGGAATATTCCCCTGTGCGTGAAAAGGGAGTATTACCCACTGACGGAATAATGCTCAAGCCTCCCACTTCCTTCCAACCCTCCACGATACCCTTCCACGCTTCCCCGTGAAGTCTCACCTTAGGGTCTGGAAGGATGAGTTCTCCATCCTGCTTCTGATGCAGGGGCACGTTGAAACCCAGTTACTTCACTGGATTGAGGTTTGATGGAAGTTCAAATAAGCTTGACTATTCAGGTAAGGCGCTGTAAGAGTTCTGTTGCAAGTTTAATAATAATGTTCATAGTCTTATTGCAGCAAGCGCTAACGCTTATGTCTTTTTCCCCTTAGGGGCCGGGGTTCGGAATGCCAGAGATATGGCGCCGACCCGAAGTGAAACGTGCAGTTCCACTAAATGACAGGTAAGTTCTGGATGAGCATTCGGGTAATGTCTTTGCATTTGCTCATTCAATGTCTTTGTCTTTTTTCCCCATAGGGGCCGGGGTCCGGAATGCCAGGAAGCGGCAGGACCCGAAATGAAATGGGAATGACCCAACTGGTAAATCTTAGAAGAAAACTGAGCTTTTCCTATTCCCTTCCTTCTCTCACCTTGTGTTCTTGTCTTTTTCTCTGTAGGCACTGGGAAGTGGCTGCGGATCCAGATGATCGCTGCTGAAGATGGAGGTGCCCAGCAAAGGTGATTGAAATGCAGCGCTGCAGCGATCGAAACGAAATGCTTTTAAAAATGATGTCTTCCCTTTCAGGATCGTCGGTGTGATGTCTCCGTGGTACAGCTTTAGCAGGTAAGGTCTTCTTTCTCTCCAATTCTCTCTTATCTCTCTTTGCAGGTGAGCCAGGATGCTGACAGGCGTGGCTGAAGTCCAGATACAGGAGCTGACACGGTGAGCGTCCAGCTGCGAGGAGCAGTTCAAATAAGCTTGACTATTCAGGTAAGGCGCTGTAAGAGTTCTGTTGCAAGTTCAAAAGTTCAAGTTTAATAATAATGTTTATAGTCTTATTGCAGCAAGCGCTAACGCTTATGTCTTTTTCCCCTTAGGGGCCGGGGTCCGGAATGCCGGAGATATGGCGCCGACCCGAAGTGAAACGTGCAGTTCCAATAAATGACAGGTAAGTTCTGGATGAGCGTTCGGGTAATGTCTTTGCATTCGCTCATTCAATGTCTTTGTCTTTTTTCCCCATAGGGTCCGGGGTCCGGAATGCCAGGAAGCAGCAGGACCCGAAATGAAATGGGAATGACCCAACTGGTAAATCTTAGAAGGAAACTGAGCTTTTCCTATTCCCTTCCTTCTCTCACCTTGTGTTCTTGTCTTTTTCTCTCTAGGCACTGGGAAGTGGCTGCGGATCCAGATGATCGCTGCTGAAGATGGAGGTGCCCAGGAAAGGTGAGTGAAATGCAGCGCTGCAGCGATCGAAACGAAATGCTTTTAAAAATGATGTCTTCCCTTTCAGGATCGTCGGTGTGATGTCTCCGTGGTACAGCTTTAGCAGGTAAGGTCTTCTTTCTCTCCAATTCTCTCTTATCTCTCTTTGCAGGTGAGCCAGGATGCTGACAGGCGTGGCTGAAGTCCAGATGCAGGAGCTGACACGGTGAGCGTCCAGCTGCGAGGAGCAGAACAACACGAAGCAAGAGTTGCTGATCGGGCGTGGTTTAAATAGCTTTGGAAGAAGTTCCAGGTATGTATCCTTCCACCGATCAGTTATGTATCCTTCCCCGACCACACCCAGGTGGAAAGTAGTCCCACAGGTAAAGTAGTTCCATTCAGGCCTCAAGAGGGCCTGGATGTAGCAGCATGGTCTGCATCAGGTAAGTGCACATTGAAACACTTGAACACATGTCTAGTTTTATGAGCCTGGCGCCTAAGGCGCCAGGACAGGGGTCCAACATGAGCTTGACGCCTAAGGCGCCAGGACTGTGTCCAAAGGGCCCCAGCTTGGGCCCGCTGGCACTTCCCTTGGGGGAATGATGCCTGCCTCTGGGGTTGCTGGGTCAGACTCGGCTCCTTGGAGGTAGGCATCATGACACCCTCATATCACACAGGTATAGCTTCTCTTGCCTGGTGATAAATCAAATACATGCCCTCGATCATGCCCACAAATTACACCCCGCCACAGAGTCTGGAAAAGCCTTCCAAGTGGCAAATAAAACCTATAAAACAGTTATCATCACTCACAAAGCTAATGCCTATAATGCTCGGATCAGTAACGCTGCATCTGATTCTAAAGAACTATTCTCGATCCTGAGAGAACTGGAAAATTCCATTTCGGCTACCAATTCCACTATTTCTAGCAACGAGTGGTGAACCACCATCCAAGATGCCTTATCTGCTAAGATTGATCTTCTAAAAAACAAAATTACAACTAAAATGCAATTACTAGCCGACAAATCCTCCACTGACAACCACATCTTAAACTCTAATGTGAAAACCAACCCCCTTATTTTCTTCTCCTCAGTCTCACAAGAAGTAGTGTTTGACACATATGGGCCTCATCACGAGTTGGGCGGTAACGCCGCTGCTATTAGCGCTGGGGCTATTAGCGCTACCGCCAACCCCCCCGGCGCTAATAGCACCAGATCACAGGTTTGGCAGAACGGTTGGTTCCCATTCCCCATTGGGCCCATTCAGGAATTTCTCATCCCCCATTGGGCCCAATGGGGAATTTTCGTGCTATTACAGCCGGTGGATTTCCCGCTGGCGGTAATAGCGCAGAAAATCAGCAAATTTGCAGCGGATTTGCTCCCAGCTCAGAGCTGGGGGGAAATACACAAAGGCCATGATCTGGCAGACCCTTAAATGCGGCGGTAATATCGCTACCGCTGCATTTAAGGCTTACTGCCAGACTCGTGATGAGGCCTATATCTAAACTCAAAGCATCGAATTGCAAAGAAGACTCTGTCCCAGCGCAAGTATTCAAATCATGCGCCCATACCCTTACACCTATCATAACCAACTTTGTTAATGCTTCCTTTAATGCCAAACTGGTCCCAGTCAGCATTAAAGAAGCCTGGGTCACACCCCTACTAAAGAAAAGCACCATAGATCCTACTGTGCCCATTGATTACCGGCCAATAACGAAAGTCCCATTTCAGCTTAAAATCCTTAACAAAATAGCCTACAATTACGTCCAAGCCCATCTGGAACATAACCAGCTTCTTGTCACTAGACAATCTAGCTTTAGGCTCAATCACAGCATGGAAACGGCCCTTCTGGACCTGAAATTCTCGATGGCTACCATCAGGGACACAGGAAAACTCTACATTCTCCTTTTATTGGACCTATCCGCAGCGTTCGACCTTGTGGATCACGATAAACTCTGCTCCATCCTAGCCAAAGACGTCAACTTCTCCACTGATGCCACCATGTGGATTAAATTGTTCCTAGCTGAACAAACCTCCAGAGTCTCCATAGGCAAAGAAGCTGCAGACACCATCCCAGTCCCCATTGGAGTACCCCAAGGCTCTTGCCTCTCACCCACCCTATATAACGCATACACAAAACTCCTCTTCTCAGCTTTAGACAATATGGGTGTCATCCACACGGACGCAGATGACTCCCAGATCCTTATTCCACTCTCAGGGAACTACACCCAAGATACTCTGACTTTTAACAATATCTATGCCATAATACAAAATTGGCACTTAATAGTCTCTGCTTCATAGATGAGAAGACAGAGATTCTCATTGTGGGCTCCCAGTCTAAAATAGGTGCTCTCCATCCTGACTACTCTTCCATTAACATTGACGATACAATGATACCGGTACTGAAGCAAGTAAAAACTTTAGGAGTCTACTTGGATGCGAATCTTACAATGACTAAACACATTAGCAATCTCTCATCTTCCACCTCTTACGCTGCCAAATGAATCGCCCTACGCCACCAATTTTGACCCCCACAAATTGCATCGCACTGGCCAGGGCATTGATCCTATCAAGACTTGACTATTGCAATATGTTGCTAGTCAGTACATCTATTGTCAATCTTAAAAAATTACAACTAATTCAAATTAAGGCTTTATGGGCCACCCTAGGAATAAGAAAATCTGATCACATACCCAAGACCAGAAGAGATAATCATTGGCTTCCTATCGAAGCGAGAGTCATCTTCAAAACTCTATGCATCACCTTCAAATGCCACCATAAAAAGCCCCTATCTACCTGAACAATGCCATAACCAAAAAAGAATCCACAAGAAATGTAAAATCTAATAACCTACTTTTAGCAATACCCCGCTTTAGAAACACCAGAGCAGGGGGCAGTAGCTTTGGATACCTAGCCCCCAAATACTGGAACTCCCTCACATTCAGCATCAAAAAAGAGGATTCCTTCACGGGCTTTAAAAAACTGTTATAAACTTGGTTATTCAACTGGTACTAAGAAAACCACTACCTTAGAACTTGTAAATAATCACTGCATCTGCATTGTACTATTGTCTTGTTTTAAATACATTGTATGCTTGTAACCATGCTGTAATTGTCTATCAATTAATGTTTAAATAAACTGTCTGTAACCTCGCCGTGATACCCAAGTGTCTGTGCATGTAACAAATGCAATAAATAAAATAAATAATATATATTTCTGTTTTTTTAGTATGGTGGTGTGAGAAACCAGAAGGTGTCTCACCCTCTAGTCCCCGGGAATTTGTCATCCAGGTGGCCAGGACACGGCCATCACTGTTGGATCCAGTTCCTGGGGGTGGACCAGTGCAGGAGGATCACCTTGATGAGGGGTCTTCAGGGAGTGAGATGCCGGATGGTGAGAGGCGGTATCCCCTCCCGTGTAACACCTTTACCCAATCCTACCATGAAGGATAAATGGGCATTCTACCCCCGCCCCCTTTTCCAGTGCATACACTTTCACACAAACGACCCGCTGTGGGAGAAAGCAGACTAATGCCCGAGCAGTACACTTGACATCTCACAATGCAATGGTCAGGCGAGGTCAGGAAATATTGATCAACACACACACCTGCAGCTTTTTAACATGACCGAGGTGTATAAAGATAGGCAGCTGCGAAGGAGGAGGAAGGTGTTGTACGAGTGAGGCAAAGCAGATGAGGAAACAGCAGTTTCGAGACAGCAACTGAAACAGAGCAGAAAGATCACAAGGGGGGAAGTTCTCGTGACCTTTCTGAAAAGGAACCATTACTATCAAGAAACCTCAAGATTAGAAAGCGTAATACCAGGAAACCAGGCTGAAGAATCCTGTATGGTGTATGAGAGATACCCACGGCCCTCCCGCATCATTAATCAAGTTGGGGATAAGCAGCAGCCGCCGTGGTACCATCCTTGGCTCCAAGAACAAAGCAGTGTCAGTAAAATGAACACAGCCAGTGAGTTGGGGAGACCGATACATGTTGAAGCCAAGGTTGCAAGCAGCAACATTATATGGCAAGCACTGGAGCAAACATTGTTAAAACACGTGTGATGAAAGATACAAGTAAAGTTGAATGGCTGATGAGTGCTTGACCTTTGAAACCAAGATACACTACCTTTGACAGAGTGGACTGGTGCCGCGTGTGTGCTCAGTCGAAGATCTCTGTAAGGTTTCCAGCTGAGAAGTGGCAGAAGTGAAAGTTAAACAAGTTGTAAAGAATTGTGAATCGAAGTGGTCCTGCAACGGGACAAGCAAAATCCTGTGCAGTCGAAAGTCTTGGGTGTTGATTCAGTGCAGAAAGTTTGTGTTTAAGTAGATGCATTGGTCCAAGCCTGGCGGAGGGAGATTGTTTGAATATTTTGTGTTAAAGTGAATCTCAGCCTGGAAAAGGGGGACCCAGGGTGAACAGTGAACCACCCAAGAAATTGGATACGTGATAATCCTGAGAACATTTTATCAAATGGAGGTCTGAGCCCAGCAAAGGGGGACCCAAGGTGAATAGTGAATCACCTGAGAAATTGTGTATGTGTGAAATCTATAATATTTGTTTGTCACATCAGGCCCTCTGTAATA
Source organism: Ambystoma mexicanum (assembly GCF_040938575.1). Taxonomy (NCBI): domain Eukaryota; kingdom Metazoa; phylum Chordata; class Amphibia; order Caudata; family Ambystomatidae; genus Ambystoma; species Ambystoma mexicanum. The sequence goes on from NC_090936.1 coordinate 187,431,463, forward strand.
AGAGACTTTGAATGGCAAAGAGACTTTGATGCAGAGGTTTCGAACTGCATCCTCGTGCCAGAAAAGCCAAAGAGTGTTCTAAGCTCAAGTGTGCCGCCTTGTCCCGTGCTGAAAACGTGGGAAGGGAAGCCAACGTCTTGAATATCCTGACATATCATTTCTTGAGCACTTTTCGTTTGCATAACCATGTTTCCCACACTATTTGTATTTAGAAGCAAGGATTGGAAATAGGTTTATTAGTACAGGCCCTTTTTGGTTTTGACATACTCGACCAGAACTGCGTTATTATTATTTGATGGTCGTAGCTTGCTCCCATCTTTAGATTTAGGATTAGATAGGTGTTTTTCAAACCCAATTGAAGTTCAATAAACACCCTTGAACTGCGATCACTTGTGTTGTGAAAACAAAATCAAAATATCGAGGCTGAGTACCCCAAAAGGAAATACACCGGACACGGGTTACAAAGGAACATACAAAGTACTTTTATTTATACTGAATTCAGTTACAAAGAACAGAGCAAAATCAGATAGCTATCGGCCCTCAGTGCAGCACAACAAACTCCAACATAGTTCAGTATGTTCAGAGAGAGACGCTGTACATTAGAATGGATTGGTCTTTTATACTCTTCGTGAGCACAATGTCCAGCCCTACTTCGGGTTAATACTCCGCTAATACATCACCAATCTAGGGTTCATGCCGAGTTTCGCACATCCCCATGTGACTGGTTTGCTTTTAATACATATATCAACAAGCCTATACAGCAACTGTGTATTCCGGGATTTTCCATGCAGGTCTTCTCAAACATTAATACAATGTAGTTAAACAAGTGTTCTATGTTCAGTATTTGAATACATTGTTCTTAAAATATGCTCGCGGATTAGTTTCATTGCACGAGTAATCCTTCATACACTGGTCAACGAAGGACAAGGTCTCAGTTCACGACCTCAACAGGTGGCCTGTAGGCAAGTTACATATTAGCTACATACAGAGGTCAAGACGGCCATGTTGTATTGCGGAATGACATCGTCCACCATTTTAACTCACAGGGTGACTTTACAAAGCAAACCCAAAATGGCGGATTGACCTAAAATGGCGGCGCACATTGATTTTAAGGTCAGGACCTTGCAACACGGATTTCTTCGCAAGCGATTTACAAGCAGCTTGGCATAGGCCAATATACATATATTCATTGCAATAGGAGGCACGATATAATTTCTCTTTTGACAAACCCTCCTTTTGGCCTCTGCCAAGTGCTAAAACTACTTTGGATCTCCTTGCAAATAAATCCATGCATCATCGTCCATGCATCCTGAATCGCTGTCGGAAATGTCTGTTGCCATTAGGTCATTCACTAGAATTTCTTTTAACACATATTCTCTGGAAGTTTTATCTGGGGCATACACTTTATGTCCTACCGTAACTATTGCTTGTGCGCAACATCCCCCTAGCATCGAACATATACTAGGTAGACACTGAATACAGCAACAAAGAAACAAAATGATTCCCAAAATAATCAGCAAGACTGATATTACCTTCCAACCCCAAGATCGCAAGAAGTCCCAGAACCAAGCGCTAAGATCCCAGTTTCCCTCGGGAACATGCACTTATGAACTAAGGACGTGCAGATTCTGTATTGCCTTGAAGATAGTTGGGGAGGAATCTGGACAAAAACACAGCAAGCGGACTCCACTAATTTACACATTCCACCACGTTCAGCCAGAATGACAGCTAGTGCTATCCGGTTTTGAAGTGCTACTAGTCTTATCGCCTTCTGTTCTGATGTCATATTATAGAGTATGTCCCTGGTCCATTTGATGGTTCTCTCCAGTACTCTCGCTAGTCTTCTGATATCTTCGGAATTCGCTATCTGCCCCCAAAATGGCGCAACTGAGTTTGCTATATCTCCCAAGATTTGTGCCGGAGTATCACCATTCTCGTCCCGCTGTGGACGAGCCTTCGAAACTTCTATTGTACTAGCTATAAACACCCTAGGTAACAGGATCCCTAAATAACAGGTTCCCTGCCAATCCCTGGGCAACCATGGGAATGCAACATTACCGCAGACAAAGTAGACAGGTTCGCCTACATACAAAGGTCTGTTTTCCCCAGTCGAATTTGCAACGTTGGCACAACCTAGAAAATCTCCCATTGACTGCGTACCATTCCTCTGTATGCAAAAAGAAACTGAATCGGGGCTATGGTTAACAGTATAAGAAGGAGGCATGGCATCCTTATTGCCTATCCGAGCCATCTTAAAGGAAATCAAAGATTGGAAAGGACGAGACAGTCTATCAGAAGGCCTAATAGAAGCAACATTAGGTTTACTCCTGTTTGCGAAAAGCGAGCATCCCAGGGGAGTCAAAACACGTTTGTCAAAACTATTCAAATTAGTGCCTTCAAAGTTCCCTGAAGAACAGTGCTCTAAGAGAAGCATAACAAGCAGTTGTCAAAGGAAAAGGATGAATATACCAACCTAGCCCCTTATCCCCATGTTGCGGTAAATGTGAGCAGACCCAACAGTTAGACTTATTAAAAATGGCATGCGTAGCATTCATGATAAGTAGCAGAGTATTATTGCGGTACCTTTGTCTATGCTGAGAGTCCCTAGGGGACAGAGTATGCAAATGTACAAAGGGAGTAGGAACAGTAGGTACACTTTCAGTAGGCAACAAGAATTCTAAAGGATAAGTTTCCTCAAGGTACCACAACCCTAAGGCAGTGACCATTATAAACCCAAATATCATTATAAAAACACAGCAATACGTTTTCGGGGCCCAGGAACACTGTCCATTGTCCCGGGCGGTCACCCCATCATTTACAAGTCCCATATGAGTGGTAGCGGTGGCAGGCATTGTAGTCTTCAAACGGAAACCCCCAATGTTTTTTGCTGGCGACTTCCTGGCTGCGCAACTTCTTAGTCCTTTCACAACCCTAGCCAACAGAATCCCTTTTCTCAAATTTGGGCAAAAACAAGCCCTCGATGATAATTTTCTTCTTCGAATGCACAGCCGAACCGTGCCGTAAGTCTATCAGATGCACAGCAAAACCATGCCGTAAGTCTATTTTCTTGGACGCAGATTGTACCTTGCTTTTCCCGGTACTGATTGATCCAGAAACAATGTGTCATCACTTCCCGTTGGAAGCAACGTATCAGAGACAAGTGAAGATGCCGAATTCGGAAGAGCAGTTTCCGGATACAAAACGTTTGGAGAGTGTGGAGACAAAATGGCTGTCTCCCCAAGCCTCACAGGCTCAGAAAGATTCTCCGACACACTCTCAGCGCTATTTACTGCTTTGGGATCATTGGTTGCAGCATTAGCGAGGGGTTCCGTTTCTTCTGTAACATGTGGCACTGTGTGAGGAAGTTTCTTGACATGGGACGCGTGGATCCAGTTCTTTCTTCCAGAGACCTGCACCGCTATTTGGGTGACCAACAGGACCTGGAACGGGCCACACCAGCGAGGTGCAAGGCAGGAAGAGCTCTCAAATGCCTTGATGAACACCCAACTTCCAGGCCGTATGCTGTGGCCCGGGCCCTCATATCGCACAGGTAAAGCTTCTCGTACCTGGTGATAAATCAAATACAGGTTTTTAGTCAACTGGCTGCAATAATCTGAAAGTAATACATTTTCAACATTTCTTAGCGAATTACATTTAGGAAGGTTCCAGATATTGGCAGGTCTCCCCATTACCACCTCAAATGGAGAGAGCCCAGTCTTAGTTTGAGGGGTTGTACGCATGGATAATAACACGATCGGTAAGTCATCCAGCCATTTTAACTTATTGCCGGCACACGTCTTAGCGAGCTTGTTCTTGATGATACCGTTGTGTCTTTTCACTAGTCCGGCGCTCTGAGCATGTCTGGCCGATTGGAACCGTTAATCGATCTGTAATGCCGCACATATCTGCAGAATTACAGCAGCGACAAAATGTGGACCATTGTCCGACCAGATGACTCTTGGTAGCCCAAACCGTGGAAAATATTCCCTTTACATGGTTTTCGCAGTAGTTATGGCTGTAGCATCTTTAACGGGGAAAGCCTCAACCCATTTACTAAAAGCACACATGACCACCAGCACATATATTTTATTGTTACATCGTTCCATTTCAATAAAGTCAAAGTGGATAACTTCAAAGGGGACAGAGGGTGGCCCGAAACCTCCCTTGGAGTTGCTGTCCCCTTTCCCACATTGTGTTATAGGCAAATCAAACAATCCTGGACATAGCGCTGGGAAAAGTTTGAAATTTTGTCATTTGCCCAAACTTTTTCTAACATCTTTGTCATCTTCTGGGCACATACATGCATAGGACCATGGGCCATGATGACCACCATCATTATATATGCGTCAGGGAGTAGCCATTTCCCTTCAACTATGTCCACCCAACATCCATCATCATCAAGTTTCCCCAAGCCTTCAGCCCAACTCTTGGATTCTTCTAACGTGGCATCAGCTTGGATATCCCGTACAGACCCAACACCCTCATCCTTTGCATAAGCATTTACAGTCTCCCTTGAAACATACATCTCCGTAAGGGGGTCGATAGCAGTTTGTCTAGCTATCTGATCAGCGAAAGCATTCCCTTTTCCTATGTCATCTGTAATCTTTCGATGTGCTGCACATTTCATAACAGCTAACTGAGTAGGGAGCGCAAGTGCTGAGAGTAGTTGTACTATTAGGGAGCCATGTTGGAATTTAGTGCCATGTGAAGTTAGGAACCCTCTCTCCGACCAAAGTCTCCCAAAGTTGTGAACCACCCCAAAGGCATACTGACTATCAGTATATATGCTTACTGCAATCCCTTCAGAAAGTTCACAAGCTCGGGTCAATGCTATAATCTCTGCGGCCTGTGCAGAGCCATGCGTGATTCTCTTGGTCTCCACGACCGTGCTTAATGTGGTGATTGCATAAGCAGCTGTGGATGTACCATCCAGAAGTTTGAAGCAGGAGCCATCACAGAACAGCTCTCCTTGCAGATTATCCAAAGGAGTGTCTTTCAAATCAATTCTACCCTTTGTTTCTTGTTCGGTAGTATACAATCAAGTGACTCTTCATCGCCGCAAGTAGTATCTTGCGGGAAAGGTAGGAGTTCAGCCGGATTAAGAACACAACACCTCTTAATTTCAATATGAGGAGCAAACAAGATCAATTCTTATCTTGTCAACCATGCAGAAGTGAGGTGTTGTGTTTGGGTATGGTTCAGTAGAACATCTACAGAGTTAGGCACCATCACGGTTAGATCATGGCCTAGGACCATTCCCTCACTCTGTTTTGCAGACGCAGCAGCAGCAGTGACAGCTCGCAAACATCTTGGCAAAGCGCATGCCAGGATCAAGGGCGGAAGAAAAGTAACCGCACAGCCTATTCTTCCCTCCATGTTCCTGCGTTAATACAGCCAAAGCACATCCATCTCATTCATGCACAAACAACACAAAGGCCTTTTCATAGTTTGGTGTGCCCAAAACTGGTGCAGAGCATAATGCAGTCTTAAGCAAGTCAAGCGATTGCTGGTGCTCTGTGTTCCATGGCAATGGCGAAGAAATGCCCTTCTTTGTCAAAGCCAACATCGGTTTGATCACTAGTGAAAAATTTGGGATCCACAATCTACAGTAAGAAGCCATACCTATCAAGGCTCTAACTTCCTTCTGTGTATTTAGGACAGACATGCCAGAAATGTGTTTTATTCATTCAGGTGTCAATCTTCTTCCATCCTTTGACAGGAGATAGCCTAAATAGGCGACCTCCTGGCAACAATATTGAAACTTTTTAAGCAAAGCTTTGTGACCATGCTTAGCTAGATGGATAAGCAATAACACAGTGCCCTCCTTACAGGCGCTCTTGGAGTTGGCAGCTAAAAGCAAGTCATCAACATACTAAAGCAATGTGCAAGTAGAGGGCAATTCAAGGGTATCTAGCTGTTCTTTCAAAGCCCTACTATAGATGCTAGGACTCTCTGTGTACCCTTGAGGTGCACGAGTAAATGTGAGCGAGCGTCCCCTTAAGGTGAACGCGAACAAGTATCTACTATCCTTGTGTTTAGGAATACTAAAGAAAGCATTCTTTAGATCCACAACACTAAAGTAAGTAGCTGTAGCTGGAATCATGGTCAATATCATTGTCACATCAGGCACAATTGGAAATTGCGGAGCGGCGACCTTATTAATGGCATGTAAATCAATTATGAAACGGAATAGAATTGCATTATCGCCTTTTTTGTACACGGGCAAAATCGGACTATTGCACAAACTTCCTGAAATTTCTTCAATCACCCCGCGATGCACAAAATCAGAAACAATGCATTTCAGAGCTCGCTCGCCCTCAACTGAAATCTCATACTGGGGAATGCGTGGCAGACCAATTCCGTGTTTCAAAACTATCTCAGCAGGCTCAATCTGTAAAATACCAACATCATTGTCGTCAACAGCCCATAAGCTCTCTGGTACATTAATGAATTCCGGCGGGAAAAAGGTCTAGTCAAGAATTGCGAGACAGAGTATTGCTGCGGTGAAATCGTCGGGCGCACTCCATCAGAAGAACAATAAATCACTGCATTTAATTCTTTTAACAGATTCAACCCTAGCAAGTTCTCTCCACAATTTGAAATCAACAGAAATGGACAGTGGTCCATAAAGGGACCCAAATAAATGGGTACCGATGAAGAAACCGGACAAAACTGCTGTGCCAGAAAACCCTACAGAAACATTGGTTTGCCCTGACAGTGGAATGTTTGGAACCTGTGAATGATTAATGGAACACTTCTGTGCTCCAGTATCTATCAAAAACAGATGTTTCCTATTTCCCACCACCATTTCAATGTAGGGACCTTTCTGATTGACGGGAATAGGTGTAGGTTCCAAACCCTGCTTCGGGCAATCCTATCGAAACACAATGTCATCAAAAGGAAGCTCTTCAGATAAATATGCTGCAAAAGGATGATCAAATATGTTCCTAGTATCCACACTCGGAGTCTGATTATCCTGAGAAAAAGTTTGCTGAGGATCCTGTGTAAACTGACCTCTACCAGGGCCCCCTACACCCGGGCGACATCTGGATCATCTACCCATATTCCCAAATATGTTATTCGACCTCTGTTGAAGGATGGGGCATTGAGCATGCCAATGACCCTCTTGACGACAATAGGCGCACTGGTTAATGTTCACATGACCCAATGGTACATTCCCTTGCGGGACATACTGACCTCTAATCTGAGAACTACCCCCTCTGGGGCCTCTAACAATTTGTAATAGCACTTTAGTCTTTAAATCACCTTTTCATTTTTCAACTCTATCGTTTTCATTATTGACACGATTCTCATAGTACTGAGCCATGTGCAGTACTTCTGATTGGGACTTCGCCTGCCAAGCGCTCTCAGAAGACATCTTTTGTGACTGGATTTCAGGCAGCAATCCATGCACAAACTTGTCCACAAATAACCTTTTCCCAGACTCTGTGCCCAGGTCTTGTCCACTGAAATCCGAGAATACCTGTTCGAACCGATTAAAGAACTCGGTAGCACCCTCAGACTTTCCTTGGAGACAGAACGTAAGTTTGTCCCAAATAATTATTTTCTCTGGAATTATGGTTTTCAATTTTGTAATGATTCTATCAGGTAGCGTTAGTATCATCTGAGGCGGTCCTTCACCAGCTGGCCTTTCTCCATCGGGTCTAGTTATATTCACTCATGTATCTCCCAACCCTGGCACGTCGTCTATAGTTCTAACTTGTTTCCAAAAATCTACGGGCAGGAGTACAGGAAATAATAAATCAAAATCCCCTAAGGTAAACACAGAGGACTGCAAGACGGACTCTATTTCTTTATAGAATACTGTCGGATTGTTCCTAATATCAGGAATAGATTGTCTAATAGTATTCACTTCCTGTCTCGAGAACGGGACATGAACAAACTGCGATACATAATGTGCAGGAATGTTCACAGCAACTATATCCTGTGCAACATCGGCTGCAAACTCAACCTTTGGGTCAAATGTCGGAGGAACCTCTCTCATAGGCAACTGAGAAGTAGGTGACTCCGAAAGCTTACTAAGCAACAGAGCTAAGTCGAGCGCTAAAGCAGTCGAAGGAGTGTCAAGTGAAAAAGCTCTCTTATAAATACCCAATAACTCTGTGGGACAACTAATCTTTCTTTTTACACAATCATCCTGCAGGTACTCTATCATTACCTGTATCACTTTCCTCTGCATTTCTGGCATATACTGACTATATGTGTCATATACTTCAACTAGAGTTATTGACATATCTGAAATCCATCTAAGCGCGTCCTTCGTACAAATTGCTTCCTCAGATATCGATTTATTACAAGGAAGGAACCGTTTCTGTACATACATACTTTCCCCCTCGTCATCCTCATTCTGTAACTTTTCCAACTCCTTTCTATACCCAAATAACCTCTCGGCATGCTCATTTACTTTCTCCACAGTGTCTCTTGAAAACGCCAAAATATTTAGATCCCTTAACCCTTGCGGGAGATCTGCATTATTTAATTTTCCCCACATTACACATAAATTAATCCCTAAACCTTCAACAAAAACATTTTTCTCAGGGAAATTATCCATATTATAGAGTGTGGCAAAAAAATTTGCTCGATCATCCCTTTCCATACAATGCTTAGCCCATGCAATCAAATCACGTTTCTTCTCTCGTGGTACAGTATTGCGAGTGACAATCCTCGACCCTGCACCTCGATCGACTACAAGCGGCTCAGGACCACTTGGAAGAGAGGGAGCAGGCAAATTCAATGGAGGTACTGTCACAGGTGCGATAAAAAGAGGTGGAGGAGCTGGAGGAAGCAGAACATTAGAAGAAGCAGGAACAACGGGAACAACAGCAAGTAGAGCAGGCATAGCAGGAGGAAGAGGCAAAGCAGCAGGAAGAGGAACATACGGAGGTGGCGCAGAGGCACCAGAGCTTCGTTCGTTTAACAATTTATCTATAAATTCGTCGGAAACACGAAGTCCTTTGGAAGGATAGATTTTCTGAATTTCAAGTGAGAAAGCCCTATCCATGTTCCTAGTCGATGCAGAATGTTTATCTTGGTCATACAGTAATGCTTTTTCGGCGTTCGTCTTATGACAGCGCGCACGTTTTTCTCTACTTTTAAGTTGCTGCAACACTATTTTTTTCCAATTCTGCAAAGCATCAAATGCTGCAGGTCTAGCCTTTTTCTTTAATAGAATTGACTCTAAATACTCAATACGAGGGATTTCAAAAACTACCATTGATTGGCCACTGAAGTTCGGAGGCATGTCTGGTTTGTCTGTGCCAAATGTCATTAAACACTATACTTCCAATGCCATGCTTACAGTACATAGTACATGCCGGCGACCCCTCCTGTGGTGCCTGATGGCTAAATTCCAAAGATTGTCTATCGCTGCGGAACAACGCCCTCAAGCAGGTCGACAATTTCCCAGGCATATCAAATTATTGGTGTTACATGGTCAATAATTGTGTCTGCAGATACAATACGCCAAAATCAAATTATCAGGGTTACGACTCAAGACTAAGGAGGTCCGATCGGATTTCAAAGAATCTGACCTAACTAATCTTACCTCGTGTATGGTGATTTCGCCAAATCTGCCTGCCTCGATAAGTCGACCTTCGTCAAGATGCCGTCTCGCACCACAAGCTAATCGTCCAGGGATCGGGTCGTGCAGCGCTGCTGAGGTGTCACGTCTCATTCAGTGGGGCCCCTTTTTGTCACACCGTCCGATCCCGGTCCAATAGCCTGCATCAACCTTCAACAATCCGGCATCAATCTTGAGGGTCCCTATTTGGGTACCAATTGTGAAAACAAAATCAAAGTATCGAGGCTGAGTACCCCAAAAGGAAATACACCAGACACGAGTTACGAAGGAACATACAAAGTACTTTTATTTATACTGAATTCAGTTATGAAGAACAGAGCAAGATCAGATAGCTATCGGCCCACAGTGCAACACAACGAACTCCAGCGTGGTTCAGCGTGCTCAGTGAGAGATGCTGTACATTAGAATGCATTGGTCTTTTATACTCTTCATGAGCATGATGTCCAGCTCTACTTCGGGTTAATATTCCGCTAATACATCACTGATCTAGAGCGCATGCCGAGTTTCGCACATCCACATGTAACTGTTTGCTTTTAATACATATATCAACAAGCCTAAGGAGCAACTGTGTATTCCGGGATTTTCCATGCAGGTCTTCTCAAACATTAATACAATGTAGTTAAACAAGTGTTCTATGTTCAGTATTTGAATACATTGTTCTTAACATATGCTCGCAGATTAGTTTCATTGCACTAGTAATCCTTTATACACAGGTCAACGAAGGACAAGGTCTCAGTTCATGACCTCAACAGCTGGCCTGTAGGCAAGTTACATATTAGCTAGATACACTGGCGTAACAGGGGGCCCCGCCCACCAGCACCTGTCCTGGGTGGGGGCCCCACTGGAAGAAAAAAAAAAATTCTTAAACATTTTTTTTGTTTGTTTTGTTTTTTAATTTACTCTACATTCATAAAGAAATGATTTCTAACAGAAAACATTTCTTTATGAAGGCAGAGTGACTACAAAACGAAATGTTCTTTTTGAAGTACGAGGGCTCTGCCTTCCCAATGGCATGGAAGACCTTAGGATGGAGGACTTCATGTCATGGGGTTGGGGGAGCCCTCTGACTTCAAAAAGAAATAGTTTATTTTTGAAGTCGCTCTGCCTTCACAAATAAATGATTTCCGTTATAGTTCGGTCCTTCACATAAATTATTTCTTTATTAAGTCAGAGTGACTGCAAAAAGAAACAATGGGCCTCATTACGGGTTTGGCAGTAACCGTGCCGGTGCTACCAGCAGGTTGCCGCTGGACCATAATGATTTACCGGTACCCGACTTCCCGGTAACACCGCGGGATTACAACCCCGGCAGTCCGGGAAGTCAGGCGCTGGCAAATGGTAAGTCCCCATTTCCATAGGACTCTATGGGAATGGGGACCATAGAAGCATCGGCACTGTTGGTAATGGTGCCGGTGCTTCTGTGAAAACTCTGCGGGTGGATGCTCTTCTGCCCAGCAGGGCTGAACTGTCGGGCGGGACGGCAACCACTCGCAGTGCTGTAATATGCCAGTCCAGAAACAACGGTGCTGGTAAGCTTAGCGGCACCATTGTTTCCAGACCGGCATAGTTCTAACAAGGCCCAATTTCTTTTTGAAGTATTAGGGCTCCCCTCAACCCCATGACGTGTGCGTGTGTGAGTGTATGGTGAAAGGGTGCACACTTAAATGTATGGGTGGGTGGGTGCCTGAGTGTGTGTGTCTGTATGGTGAAAGGGTGCACACTTAAATGTACAGGTGGCTGCCTGGGTGTGCCTGTATGGTGAAAGGGTGCACACTTAAATGTATGGATGGCTGTCTTTGTGTCCTGTATGCTGAAAGAATGCACACTTAAATGTATGTATGGATGGCTGGGTGTGCGTGTTTGTATATGGTGAATGGTGTGTGTTCCTGCGTTCAGGGGCTCAACAAAACCTACATTCAGAGGGCTAACCCTTCAAATGTTGGGCGAGGCGCTAACTTCATGGGCAGTGGAGGAGGGGAAAACTTATTTATTTGGGGGCATCTCATTTCTTTATGCATTTTAATGATACTATTCTAGTGCAGCTTCAATGGTACAAGCAGTTAACTCTCCCCTTTATGGTTGAAATCACCCACTTATGGACTGCTGTGAGAATGAGTGGTCTCCTGTTTCTTCTCTACCCTTCCAATCACTCCCCTGGCATGCAAGTATTAAACCCACATCAAGATTTCAATTGCCTAAAAAATGTGGCATTTGAATGCAGGTACTAACACTGAAATTCTTCATGTTAGTAATTGCTGGGCTCTTGTTAACAGAGAAACCCAGGTGCCATTTAACATCTATGTCCTGTTCTGTCTGGCAACTGCTTCAAGGTCAGTAAGGTCGAGTCAACATAGCCCAAAATTTCAGGGGGTAGGGAGAGTACTGAATCCCAGTCAACTCAATGGTGTTGCACCAATACTTGTGTTTAATGCCTTGATTAATCATTACTCCTAGCCCTATTCTTCCTCGTCCCAGTTTGTATGAGACAGAACTTGTGTATAAGGCCCTCTGCCCCATACACAAGTACTGGGATGAGGTAGAGGTACATGGAGGTAATGCCTGAACTTGGCTACCTGTAATCTTCATTACTCCTAGTCCCACTCTTCCTCATCCCAGTACTTACCTATGAGGCAAAGAGCCTCATACATAAGTTCTGGGACAGGGAAGAGGGACGTGAAGGTAATTCTGGGCCCATGAGCTGATTTTGGAGGTTGGGGTAGGGTTGGGAGGGCGAGGGGATGTGTGGGGGGCAGGATTGTGCAACAAATCATAATGGCTGTCCATGTCCAAACTAAGCAGCCATTATATGTGGTATTAGTGGCTAGAGAGGCATTTTGGTGAAGCCAGTCTAGTCATTCCTCAGTTTGGTATGACTTTTTCTGAACTGGGCATTTCTGATCAAGCAGTCCTGCTAAGTGAATTGCCTGGCTAGACTGCAATTTGGATGCTGCCAGTCTAGCCATTTCTTACTGCAGAATTGTATATTTATCTGGGCATCTATGATCAAATGATATGATATAAGTCATTTATAACGCGCCTGTACACAAGTGTTTATAGGCGTTACAAGATGAGGGAGGGAAGATGGAGGGAGGACAAGACAAACAATCTTACTAGGCCTTGTGTCATTCAGATCGTGCAAGTGCGAGAACGAGAAGTGCAAGGGGAAAGGGAGAGGGAATTGCAAGGGAAAGGGGAGGGAAAAACAGGGCAGTAACACTCTGAGTAAGTGCAGCCAGGGCAGTCTGGCTCTAGGTAGTGCAAGGAGAACAAGGGACTGTAGGGTGACAGTTACAGCCCCTATGTGCCTGGTAGGCCCAGAGGCAGGGCAAGGGCGACTGATCAAGAAAAAGTCTGGACTCAGTGAGACTCTGAGGGTAACAAGCAACCAGTCAGTACAGAAGACCGGTAGGTCAGGTAGGCCAGCAGGGGAGGGAGAGAGAGAAAGCAGAGGAGAAGAGGAAAGTTTTGAGCTGCTTCCGGTCCTTCAGGTGGTCCGGCTCAAGTTTGAGAGGGGCAGTGAGGCTATTCCAGAGGGAGGCACCTGCAGAGGAGAGAGATCTACCCCCACTCTCTGCCTGGAGAAGCATCTAGCCCTTGGAGAGTTGTAAGTAGCTGAGCAAAGGGCTCGAGAAGGAAGACATTTTGGAAGAGAGCATTGGATGTAGTGTGGGCCCCAGGCCCAGAAAGCCTTGTGGACAATGCAACGGGTCTTGAACTTGATCCTTGCAGCAAGTGGGAGCCAGATGGGAGATTTCAGGGCTGGAGAGATACGATCCCTGGGCTTGAGGCCAAGGAGAAGTCCCGCAGTTCTGTTCTGGATTAGTTGCAGAGGGTGGAGAGTAGAGGAAGGCAGACTGAGAAAGAGGCTGTTGCAGTAGTCAAGCCTAGAGAGAACCAGGGCTCTGGAGACAGTGAGCTTCTGGGGGAAAGTGAGAAAGGGAAGAGTCCCTTTGAGGAGGAGTAGTTGGTAGTGGGACTTTTGGCGACGTACGAGATGTGAGGAGAGAAAGAGAGAGTGGAGTCAAAGATGACACCAAGTTTGTTTGCCTCACAGGTAGGCAAAGGAAGAGGGCCCAAGGCGGGCGGCCAGAGTGAGAGAGGGAAATCAGGGGCAGGAGTCCAAATGAGAAGGATCTCCATTTTACTGACATTAAGGCAGAGATCGTTGTAGGCACACCAATCCAGAATCGCGGATAGGCAGTCAAGAATGAGCGAGAGAGGGGAGGAGTCTGAGGGGAGCCTGAAGGAAAGGGGAGTGTCATCCGCATAACACTGAAGGTTAGAAGAGAAGGTAGAGATCAGGTGGGCCAAAGGGGCCAAGTAGAGGTTGAAAAACCAGGGTGAGAAGATGGAGCGGAGAGATAGGGACCAAGTTGGACCTGGGAGGGGCTGTCCAAGAGAAAGGAGGTCAGCCACTCAAGGGCCTGATCTGTGATGCCCAGGTTCTCATGGAGACAATTGATCAGATTGATCAGGATGGCGTGGTTGACTGTGTCGAAAGCAGAGGAAAGATCAAGGAGGATGCGGACAGAAGGAATGCTGTAATCACGGTTAGAGAGCAAATCTTCACAGGTGTTCAGGAGAGCAGTTTCCGTGACTCTGGCAGCTCTGACGCCTAACTGAAGCTCATGGAGACAACCAACAGATTCCGCATGGAGAGTAAGCTGGGAGATGGCCAGCTTTTCCAACAGTTTGTCCAGGAAAGGGGTGATGGAGATTGGGCAATAGTTTGCCGGGCAGACAGGATCGGCAGGCGGCTTCTTGAGGAGTGTGTGCATAAGGGAGTGCTTAAGGGGCCAGGGGAACATTTCAGTGGCGAAAGAGTGATTACAGAAATTGGTCAAGGCTGGAGCGATGGTGTCAATATGGTCCTTGATGGTTCTGGAGGAGCAGGGGAGTACCTGTTTGCATGACACTTTCACAGATCAGACTTGTCTAGAAACCTTGTCAGGTCTTGTCAGAGAGAAAGAGGAGAAAGGAGGAAGAGAGGTATAAATGGCCTAAGGGGGTCCGAGAGAGGAAGAGGAGATGGAGCACAGGATGTCCTGAGTTTTAGCAGAGAAGTGAGATGACAGAGACATACAGAGAGCCTGGGAGGGAACAGGAGAGGTAAAGACTGCAACAGGATTGACCAGTTCCTTTCAGATTTTAAAGAGTGTGGCCGTGTTGTTAGAGGCCACAGGCTTGAATGTGTGTTCTCTTCTTGATGAGTGCAATTGCTTCGATTGGCATTTTGGTGCAACCAGTCTAGATATGTCTAAATGTGGCCTGGCATGCTTCACTGTAACGTTATTACATGTCTACACTGGTCTACATTGTGCAGTCAGTTGAACATGTTTTCATTTTGGCATGGCATTTTTAATAGCAAAGCATTCATGTTCATGTGCACTGTTGGTGACTTGCATCTATTGGATTGGTGTTACCCTACAAAACAATTGCAAATACTCCGGCTTTTTAGGCAATTTTTCTCAGAAAGTGTTCTGTATATCGCATTAAAACACATATTTATATCTTTCTCCTAGTGCAGTGTACTGCATATCCCTTCAGCAGCACGTTTGCACGTATTGCACAAGTGTGATAATCTATGCCGGCCCAGAGTGAGGTGTGACCCATGATTTGTTGCCGAGTTCGGGGGGGGGGGCCCTCAGCCTGGCTCGCAGGGGGGCTCCCACATTTTGTGTTATACCACTGGCTACATACAGAGGTCAAGATGCCATGTTGTATTTCGGAATGACATTGTCCACCATTTTAACTCACAGGGTGACTTTACAAAGCAAACCTGAAATGGCAGATTGACCTAAAATGGCGGCTTACATTGATTTTAAGGTCAGGACCTTGCAACACGGATTTCTTCACAAGCGACTTACAAGCAGCTTGGCGTAGGCCAATATACATATATTCATTGCAATAGGAGGCAGGATATAATTTCTATTTTGACAGTGTCTTACTATTTGATGCCATGCCTTCCTTACAATGGCTACAAAGTAGAAATCCAACATTAATATCTGCTTAAGGAATGTTTTTTCATTGTTTGTGTTTCAAAAATGAAAACGAAATGATGCAGAGTTTCAAAACCTCGTACCTTTTGGTGCTGGAGATTTCATCTCGTCATACCACACTAACTTTTTGAAGAGGAGGGACGGACTATATTACTTTGTCTCTCCTTCAAGTCGTCATTATACATTAAAAACCATGTTGTCCATCTCAAAATCTTTTTTCACAGCCTTCAATACTAATCACATTTTGAATGTATTATTAAATAAGATAATGATCAAGAAACAGCTGCACGCTGATCATCAACATTCTTTTTTGATTTAATGGGAGTGATTACATGTTTTATATGTAAATGGTAACTGGACGGGTGATGAGGCAATGGATGCATGTATGGTTGAGTGAGTTGATGGATGTGTTGGTGTGTGTTTTGATAAGTGAATGTGTGGGTGGCCAGGTGAGTGAGTGAAGTGTGTTTCAATACGTGGAAGGAGAGTTGTGTTTCGAAGATGGATGACTGAACAGGTGAGTAAATGAGTGTGTCATAGGGTGTTTCTGTGTGTTGGTGCATGAGCGAGTGGATTCGTAAAGGGGAGTGAGAAGATGTGTTGTGTGAATGGGTGGTTAAACGAGTAGATTGGTAAGTGACTGGCTGGGTGGGTGAATAGATCGGTGAAGAACACATAGATGGGCGAGTGGGGGAATAAAAAAGTAGTTGCATGGGTGAGTGGAAAAATGGGGGAGTGAGGAGTGGCTGCATATGCATATGGCTATGTTAGATGGTTGAGTGAGTGACTCACTTAGATCCTGTTAAACCAAACTTAAGGTCCTTTGAGGACACAGACACAGTAACAGTGTTCGTGTTGGTTAAATACTTTTATTATGGAAGGGAGAGAGGGGTTGGGGAAATCCTACCTATCCCAAACTCTAGGAGAGGTTTCCCAGCCTCAACAAAATGAAGGACAGTCTGTGTCAGGCTTGCCTCCCCTTAGGGTTCTTCTGGCTTTTAAATGTGATTTTTACATAAGAGCACTCCATAGTCTCAATGGGGGAACTCTTCCCCTAAGTTTACTCCATTTAAACAGCACATTCATAATCTAAAGGGGGATGGCTTCCTCTGAGTTTCCTCCAATTACTTTCAGATATACAATTTTCAAAAGGGGTATGGTTCTTCCCTTTCCGACCTTTATCTTCAATCCCTGGTTTACTCTGTTGGCAGGCTTTCTATTATCTTGCTTTCATAATTTCTTCAATTCAAGGAGGGGGTCTCTGCCCCTGAGCCTTTTAAGCTTTTTCACAGTTGCACATTATGGGGGACTCTCCCCCTTTCCACCCCTCGCTGGTTTATTCTCTTGCCAGGGCTTTTTATCTTGCTTCAGTATTTAGGTGTAAATCCCAGGTTTACACCTCTCATTCAAAATCACTCTCTTTTGTATCCAGTTAATTATATACACCCTTTGCCAGTCCTGCTTTATCCTTATCAGGACTTCCTTAGGTGATGTACTTTAGACACTGTTCAACTTGACCTTGCCTGTTATGCTTCCTTACCAGGAGAGAGTCTCTCATTCTGTTCTGCTATGTCATATTTGAATGTCCCGGCACCTGTTAATCTCCTCCAATGACTAGAACGTGGCATTGGTTTACTGCGTTTAGTGACTATCCTTATTACCCCATTTCATTGTCTCAGTGTTATTAAATGGTGGGGGGTAAGTAAGGCTGATGGTCAGTTAACCATGGAGATTCTCGATCCACACTACAATATGCCATACAATAATGGAAAGAAGGCAAGTGGGTGTTACCAAGGAAATCAGGTAAAGGTCTGTTCTGACCAAGTGGCTTCCCTGTGTCCCCCTGCAGTGTGTCCTCCCTCACATGGCCTTCCCGCAGATAGCCACCACCAGGGTCAGAGGAGTCCGGCCACTTCAGCCTTTCCCTGGAAATATCAGGGAACCTTCCCTCTACGGTTGCAGTTACAATATTGCCAGATTCATCACAGTCCTTACATTGGCTTTCTCTCCACTCCTGGATTCTTTTTAAATTGGGCTGTCTGACTTTTAAGGCTCTTCGGTTAGGCCACCCTTCTTACCTATCCCAGAAACTTTGTATTTTAGGGAGAAAGGAAAATGCCAGAAGAAATTACAATTTGGTATTTTTTAATCTCAAAGATTAAGAAAGCTCAAACTAAAAATCTGGCATTTTCCATTGCCGCCCTGACCTTTTGGAATTCTCTTCCAACTCATATTCATACATCAGATGTGTTATTTCATTTGTTTTTATTGCTGAAAACGTACCTTTTCTCTAGAAACTGAATCTGTTATTATGGATCTGATGATGTCTTACTTTCTGTTACCTGAACATTTTAACTTTTTATTGAATTGTATTTTTCTTTTTAAACAGTAACAGTGCTTCATATATCATCTGTTGATATGGTGTGTGCTATATCAATTAAGAAAAGAAAATAAATAGTACATAAATAACCTATGCTAAATATGACCTAATTCACATTCTACAGCATGCTCTTTGTCTACTGCCTTCGCTCTTCACCCATACTTTGGCCTATCCTTGCCACACCCTCCCACCTGCCCTCACACAGTCCTAATGCCTGTCCTCAACCACTTCCTTTACCCACAATACTCACTGCCCTCACCTATCTACCCTCCCCAGCATGCCCTCAGTCCTTTGATCCCGAGTGCCCATCTCTACTAACCATGCACTTGTCTACCAAAGCAGTGCCAGGGGAAGATTTCAGGTCTGTTTCAGCATCAGATGGTGATTTGAATGCAGGCCATATTTTGGTTTACCTACTGGAGTGCTTGTACTGTCAGATTGAATCTATTAGCTGGGATTACACCCTTTAATATGGATTCTCCTAATTAATTGCCATTCAACAGAACCTTAGGTTCTTTACTTTACTTTACTTTACTTTATGCTTGTTACGCGCCGAAAGCCCGCAGGCATCAGGGCGCGGTGAAGCGCAATTATGGTTACATGCAATTTATATCTCTCAATAATTCGCTTGAAACTGGACTACGCTGGGGTGAACGAAAAAACAAGGCTAAGCTAAGTTTATTGGAAAAGTCTAGTTTTCAGAGCTTTTCTGAAAGTGGCATAATTTTCTTGTTGTCTTAAGTGCATGGGGAGCTCATTCCAATATTTGGATGACTTGACGGGGAAGGATTTGCCCCTTCCTGATGTCCGTTTGGCTTCTGGGACGTTTAGGAGGCCAGTATCAGCAGATCTTAGGCCTCTACGGGGGGCATACCAGGAGAAGTGCTTTTTAAAATAGGCTGGCGCCTTTCTTTTTTTCTAAGAATGTGCGGTAAGGGTTTTATTATTTATTTTAGCCCTGCTGGCATGATGTGAATTGATCGCATCTTGTACAATCGATGTGTATGGGGGTGGGCCACTAGCTGAAGGCACCATAGGGGTATACTATTGCATGCTGGACTTTGCTAATACGCCAGATTAAATAAGAAAAGCACACATTTAAACGGAGGGCAGGACAGTGGCTGTTTGACATATATTCCAGTATGAAAAAATCCCTGGAGAGGTCCCCAGGGGGCGCGGACAAGCTGACCGCAACCCTGTGAAGCTCTGCACCATCTTCCCCCTTCTTTGTTTGTTGTGGGGGCTAGATGGCCCAAGGCAATGGGCCTCATTACCGGTTCGGCGGTAAACCTGCCGGTGCCACCAGGCTATTCCAGGCCCGGCAGCTGAGAAGTCAGGTGCCGGCAATTTCATTAGTCCCCATTCCCAGAGAGTCCAATAGGAATCTCTGGGAATGGGGACACAGGAGCACCGGCACTGTTGATAACGGTCTGACCTGCTGGGCAGGAGGGCCTTGCCTGGCAGAGTTGTAGTGTGCCGGTCCGGTAACAACAGTGCCGGTAAGCTTACCAGCACCATTGTTTCCAAACCGGCACACTTATAATGAGGCCCAATGTGGTTTAGTGTGTTTGGTGTAGGGGTGTACCGAACTTCGTCATCGAGTAAGTATTCGGCCGAATGCCAGCTGAAAAAAAGCAGTTTGGCTCCCGCCGAATAGTTTCTTGATATTTGGCTCTTGCTGAATACTTTCTCATTCTCATTTTAATACAATGCAACTTGGACTCAGAAAGGCAAATATAGATTTCACTTTGCAAAACTGAATAAAATTAGACCAGCCACTTAGCCACAAGACCAGACAAATTGCAATCACACAGCTGTAAAATATCTTGTATTGTAATCTGCTCTTTAGGGCATGTTTTGTTATAGATTCTTAGACATAAAAGGTGCTTACCTTTTACACTTAGCCAGCATATACATGAAAATATTTTCTTTTGGCGAGTGTGTCTATGCAATGTGAACTTTCTTCAGTTGGAAAAGACAGACTGAATGTATCCTAAGTGAAATATACACATTTCTTTCAGTTCCTGTCATGTCACTGCCCATTGCCTACGTCGTAGTCCCCCTTTTATTTTTTTAAGGAATTGAGTGCTGAGTTTACCATTATCTGATATTTGATCAGGAATGATAAGGTGCATATGTTTGTGTATTGGCGAGAAGGAGTGGTGAGGATAAGTGAAAAGTGAGCAGCATTTGTTCCTATGGGCCATGCCCATGGAGAAACATTAAGAATTCACAGTAGGTAGTGCAGACTAGCAGGACTCGGTTATGTCAGGCAGAGTAATATGCCCCACCTGACAGGCCTCTCAGAGGAATTTATGTTGGGTAATCTCTCCAGTTCCAAAGTGCGCCAGTGTGTGACGGCGGGTAAAGATAGGTGTGAGAAATCTGTATGAGACAGTCTGAGAGCTATGCTTTGTTGATGGAATTTGTAGGATGTAAAGTTGGGAGAGCCAGAGAATTCCTGGGATGGGTCAAGTCAGTTTGGACATGTGTTTTGTCTCTCCTAAATGTTAAGCCCGTTCACATGCTTGTTTCTCAAAATGAGCCTTTTTCTCTTTTGACAAACATTAACAGCTGGTCTAATAACTGCCAAGGTGACAAAAAAACAGACCAGGCTGAGACACAACACCTTTCCATCAGCATGAGTGATTGCAGACCATTGTTTACTCAGAAATGGGAGAAGGTCAGAATTGCTGTTTAATCACTTCTAGCAGCATTTGAATTCAGGGGCAAGAGGAATACCGGCAGCGCTCGGGAGAAGGGGTCAGACTAGCCGTTTTTAAAGAAATGGGTATAAACTCTACAGGGGAGCATTCAGCATAAACACAACTGGACGAGGGAGTGGAGACAGGGCGATCTTGCAAAGCTCTCTCTCAAAGCCACCAGAGGGCTGCAGTTCAATATATGGGGCAGATTTCCTTGTACGTTTGCATACCTGTCTATCTTTTATATATACTGCTTTATACTAAAAATGTGATGCTTGTGAAATTACCCTTTGAAGAACAAAAGGATGAATCGTGTGAGACCAGCAAGCCGATTAATTCAGGGTCACCGCTGCTTTAACACACCAGACTATCCAAGAGCTTTCTTCATTGCCCAAAGAAATCAAAACAAAAACAGCACTACATAGGCAAAAATACGACATTGACAAAAGCAGCAACAAATTTGGTGGAAAACTGCAGCAAATATATTGGTTAGAATAGGACTATATTTCGATCAAGTATGAAGTAAATGTTAAGGTGTATTTTAGAGCTAATATCATTTGTTTAATTGTTTTCGTGGCCAATAGTTTTACATTAACAAATGTCCCCTATGTGTGGTCCATAATTGTTATTTCTTTTTGTATTATTTTTTTAATAAAATGAATAGTTAGACCTGATTTGAAAAATCAATTGTAATAAATTAACGAGTGCTTACCCATTCACCAAACATCAACAGCCTCTCTGGAAGAGTCCTCTTCTTTGTTTGGCCTATAAGGGGGTGGGGTGAATAGTTGTGAGATGGAGTTCATGCATTTCAGATATCTTTTTGACTTGTGTCCTGCATGAGCCGACATGAACCATTTTAAACATTTCTATGTAAGCTGCAAAGAAGTTTCGAAACTCCACCGCAGTGATTTTACAACTGGATAGAGAATGCAATGCGTCTTATTCACAAAGGCAGTTGCAATTTGCAATATCCATTTTGCTCATTGCAACCTAGTTCTTTTGCATTTGTGAACCCTCCTACTTTTACTGAGACTGGTTTCGAATATGCAACAACCTTCTATAGATTTGGTCACTTCATTTTGGTTAAATCTGCTGCTTTTTTTCTGGCTTTTATACTTTAAATAAATATTCTTCATTGATTACAATGAAGAGAAATAAAAGTATAGAATACATTTAAAATGGTGCTTTTTTAAGTATGTTTTTTCAAGTTTGGGACATGATTTATGAAATAAAGCAACTATTCGGCTTCATATTCTGCTTCGGCCGAATAGTTGACAAACTATTCGGTATTCGGCTGAATACTAAATATGCTATTCGGTACAGCCCTAGTTTGGTGCACCGGACCCCACCCCGTCAACCATGGAGATGAGTGGCCCGCAGATCTACAGCACCTGTGAAGGTGGCATGTATGAAGGGCATTGCCGCCATCCTATCTTAGATAAATCCAGGGATCACAGTGTCTGTCTGAGACCGCTGCTGGGCTCCCACATTGATGCAGATGACTGGTGGGAGGAGCAGAGGACTTGCTGGAGTCATCCGAGCCATGGAGGTGTTAAGAGACCCAGGCACAGCCCAGATGCCTGAGGATTTTGTAACTTGCTCATGGTTCATGATCATACCACTTAATGCCAAGGAGAGGCCTCTGATTGAAAGAATGTTGGAAGAGTGGGTTGCCATGCATTGGAGGAATGTTACCCTTTAGACTGTTTCCCAAAGAGCATAGCTGGAGGTTGTGCACACTTGTTGGTTTTAGTGGGAGGCCTGCTTCAGCTGCTGCTTCCCTGTTGGCGGACTAGGCATTTGGGTCAGGTGATGTGAGGGTCATTTGGCGGTCAGTGCAGTCTGTGAAAGCTCAGATGAGCTGGAATAGTGCTTTACAACAATTTCAGATTCAAGACATGAAGGCGACTGCTGCTTTGATTGTTGGAAGCCATCAAACTGCTGCCAGTGGAGACGGCAGACATGGGATCAACTAAAAGTAACATCTTGGCTATTATAGAGGAATTTAAGGGAATTTGCGCTGATCTTGTGTCCAGGCTGGATGGGATGGATAAGAACATGGAAACCATGGATGAGGAGTTGGTGGGCCTGGAGGCCGCCCAGACATCAGTGGATGTTCTGGAAACCTACTTGGATGTCTGTATTTCAGTGCTGGAAAGACAGAGGGAAGAGATTAAACTACTGATGGACGATTTTGAAAACTGGGAGAGATGTAATAATCTGCACCTGTTCGGTCTTCTAGAGAAGGATGGTGAATCACCCCTGGACTTGGAGAATGGGAGGAGAGCTGTGTTTGGTGTCTTGCTCAAGGAGAGATTGATGTGACTATAGACCGGGTCCATAGACATGGAAGACGTGGAAAGGGCCCAAGGTCAGTCCTAGTGTGATGCCACTATTATTCTGAGAATCTAAAGATCTTCCACAAATCAAAGTCCTATGGTAAGGTGGTACTAGGGACTTCCGAGGTATCCATATTTTAGGATCTCTCTGCATACACGCTTGCCCGATGAAAACAGTACTCTGGACACTCTTCTGCTGGGGCTATCCATTCTCCATTGTATTCGAGTGGAAAGGTACAGAGTACTCCTTGATGACAGAGGATGATATTGAGAGGGTAAAGCAGGAATTGCTGGGGTTCAGTCACAGTGAAACTTATGGCTCATTCGTAATGTGCATGCAATAGATAGATTCACAGACTAACTCAGAGTCCAAATAATCGAACCAACTCAGGAAGATGGCAAAGGTTGCTGATTTATCAACAATTATCTAAAACAGGGAGGTTACAACAGACATCAACTGATGTTCGCTCAGCTCTCGTCAATTTTCTCATTAGACATTGACTTTATACTAAAATATGTTAGAGGTGACATCATGCTACATGGCAAATAAGAAAAACCTACAAACGATTATAATTGGTTCAAGGGGAACATCGAAGTATACTTTCTCTAAGGGCTAGGATTGTGATGGGCTGCCCCACTGTCAGGTGAACAACTTATGCCTACCTCTAAAACATGTAATCTACAACACTATTAAGTATGAGGTTTGTCATTGGTTCTTAAACTGTAATGCCCTTCATTATATGGCCCTCTACAATTGGTTGGCATGATTGTGCCATGTCTGGAACATTCGGTTCACTTAGCAGCACGTAAGCTCAGACCCAGGTGCCAAGAGGTGGAAATGACTTTACGTTCCCACCGAATTAGTCCAACATCTCTCTACAACCATGCCTTCTGCCATGAAGATTGTCTTTGAACTTGGCCTTGCAAAATATCCTTTTCTGTGGGACTATATGGGAGTGCAGGCTCACACTATCGTTGTTCTAGGACTTCAAGCTCAACTCTATTTCCATCCTTGGCTCACATGACAGGAGACCACGATTTGGTCTATTCTGCAGCATTTAAATGTCATAAACAAATAAAACATGGCACTCTTGATGTTCTTCCTTTGCCCCTTAATAAGGGATGATACATCCTTTGCACGTTCACTGCTTTCAAGAATAGATAACTGACCTTGGCAGTTTAGAACAATTTGACCTAACCCCAAAAGTTCGACTCCCAAAAGTTCGACCCCCAATTTCACGCATTTATATATGTGGGGGGTAAAGTATATAAAAAATGTATAGGGGTAAGGTGGGGATCTCCCCCCACATATATATTTGCGGGAAATAAAAAAAATAAAAAAAATTGAACTTTTGGAAAGTCGAACCTTTGGGTTTGGTAAAATCACTTAGATTCGACCTTGGCTGCTTCAGTGTTGATGCCAGGCCAGACAGCCTCACCCGGCACTTTCACGATTTCAGTTTATTCTCACAACACAATTCTTGGCCTTTCCTCTCCAGGGGTCATAGTTACTAAAATTCATGACACCAATGTCCAGTTTCTATACAATGGCGGCTTCACCTGCAATCTATTCACTACATATAGCCAGCTTCTAAGATTACTTAGTTTAATTGCGTTTCTCCATCTGTACAATTATTGAACGGTTGATTTTTTGTAGCACTTTGCACACATACAATCTTCACTCTGCATACGAAAGTTTACTCATTTCTTAACTTCGTCATCAGATTCTGTAAGGTCTATGCATTCTGTTTAGCCAGTATTCTCAGGTTGTCACGCTTTTCTCTTATGCTCCTTTTCATATTCCTTGAGGGAGTTCCTCCCTCAGATTGTCGTCTCTTTGGGGATACATTCAATAGGGTTTCCTCAGTGGATACCTTTTTTCAAAGATTTGCTGTGTTATTGGCACAACTACTGGTGTCAAACATGAAACAGTCACAGACTTCCAACATATGGGAGGTAGGGGGGCAGGATTTCCTGCAGAGGCATGCAGCCGCTCCTCTACATTCCCCCCTCTGGTCGAGTCCTCAACCACTTCTTCAATGGTTTCCACATCTTGATATTTTCTCTTGAATAAGTGTTTCTTGTCATGATCTCTGCTTCCAAAAGGTCAGGGTTTTCCCAACTCCCTTGGAAGCAGATCCATAACGCAGGTTCCGAGGGCCAACCAGTCCCAATTGGGACCTTTTGGACCCAGTCCTGGCGCCAGTGGCACCAGGCTCATAAATATGCCCAGTCCCAGCGCTGGAAGCGCCGGGCTCATAATGCTTGGGTGGACTTACCTGCAGCAGACCATGCTGCTTACTTGCCTGCCAGTTGAGCCTCTGATCCTCTTCTGTTTGGAACTACTTTTCCTGTTGGGTGGGGCAGGAGCCACTCCCTAGATTGAGAACACTGGAACTCTTCTGGAAAGCAGGAACTCTTTTCTTGCCTAGGCGTGGCTGTGGAAGGAGATACCTAAGCACTACAGGAGGCTATTTAAACCACACCCGGTGGATGAATCTTGCTTTGCGTTATTCTGCATCCTCTGCAGCAGAACGCTCATCGTGTCTTCTGCATCGGATCCTGGGCCTAAGGAAAAAGGCTTACCATCCTGAATCCAGTCTTCAGCAACTCCTATAAAGACAAGAAAGAACAGGTTAGCATTCCGGCATCTGAAAGACAAAGGCTTACCTACTCTTCGTGCGCTCCGGAGGTCTTCACACTGCATTCCGGCATCTGAAAGACAAAAGCTTACCAACTCTTCGCACGCTCCGGAGGCCTTCGGCGCTGCATCCTGAATCTGAAAGACAAAACAAGGTGCGTTTAAAGACATTGGGGAACTTTAATACTCACGTGCCATTACTCCTTTCCACATCTAACCAGTGGGTATTCCGGCACCCTGCAGCCGCTCCGAACTCGTACCTGCAAAATAAAAGACAGTTAGAGCGCATCGTGAAGCAGGCAACAAGCGCTTACTTACGTGCTTCCAGGCGCTTCTATTCATCACACGGACTCCATCTTCAACTCACTTCAGCCCGTCATCCGCCATCGCCGGAACCCTGCAAAACAAGAGACATCATTACTAAAGACTTTAAAGACAATAGAATTACTCGAAACTTACCGTTCGTGCAGTAAACGACGGACAGCAGTCCTCTGAAGTCAAGAGGCCTGCGCTACCTACCCAGTGAAGAAACTGGTTACAGCACCCTGCCCCGAGGCAGATGGAGAGCTCGGCATTCACTTACCTAAGGTGAGAGCGTTAACCTTTGGGGGTCTACAGGAGAGCAAAAAAGGAAAGAGATAGGGACACCCCAATAACCCCAGTTCATTAATCCCATATTTTCTATCTGCAGACATCTTACTCTTGAAGTCAGGCATACAGTGCACAGAGGTCCAGCCCAAAGAGCCAACCGGGTGCTACACATCACCTTTGAAGATACGGTAGTCGCCCAGTCAAGACCGGTGCCTCTGCGAGAATCAGGTGAGCGTTACAGAACGCAAAGCCTACCGCAAAACTCTCGCCCAGGCGCTATGGAAACCTCGGATACTGACCACCTAGCCCGGTTACTTGGGGAACTAAGGGCAGAAGTGCATGCAGCTCGTCAGGAAACAAATGCTCTAAGAAGGGAACTAATTATTTCCAAGGAGAGAACAGACGGTCTTGTTAGACAATTGCTACAGTCACAAGCCGGACAAACCCCGTTACCCGCATCAGGGGCAAATCTTCCTTCAACATCCTCTATGAATCCAGTGCAGATCAACCTACCTGGGAATGTACCTCTGGCTCCGCCCGAACGATTTTCTGGTGACCCAAAGAGGTTTGCAGTATTTATCAATCAGTGCCGGTTGCACTTCTTATGCCGGCCAGCAGCCTTTCCAACTGATCAAGCTAAAGTAGCTTTTGTACTTTCGTACCTTAGTGGCAATGCGGCAGACTGGTCGATCCCTCTAGTTAATCAAGATGATCCGGTTCTCCATGATTTTCAAGCCTTTCAGCTTAGTATGGAAAAACTGTTCGCAAGACATGCACAGGGGCAGGCCTTGGACAATGAGCTTCTTTCGTTGCGACAGGGTAATCAAGACCTTTTGGCTTATATTGCATCTTTCAATAGACTAATAGTGGAAACTCAATGGCCTAAGGACAAAAGGATTACGCTGTTTTATAGAGGTCTATGTGGAGAGCTCAAAGACGTTTTAGCCCAAGTAGTGAATCCCCCACAAGACTGTTCGGATTATATAGACTTGGTCGTTCAAATAGATCATAGACTGCAGAACAGGATGGCCGACCGTTCCAAGTTTGATGCTCGAGTATTTTCCAAACCGCCAACTCCTTCCAAAGGAGTAGGCTCCGGGGAACCCATGCAAATAGGGGTCTGAAAGGTCCTCTAACACAAAAGGAGCGGGAAAGGAGAAAACAGTTGCAATTATGCCTATATTGCGGAAACTCAGGGCACTTTCTTCGAGACTGTCCGGTGAAACCTGCCAAGAAGGCAGTAGGAGCTGCAGTTACCAAAGTTACAAACTCTGAGCAGGGAAACGACCTCGCCCAACAAGAATAGAGGTCCTCTTGCCGAGCGTGAAAACCAGTTCCGTGACCTCGCATTTCGTGATACCTATGGCCCTCATTAGCCCTGATAATCCGGATCGATTACATGCAATTGAAGCTTACGTCGACAGCGGTGCCATCGGCAATTATGTGGATCATGAAATGGTTTTGAGGATGAATCTAACTCTTTGTCCCAAGGCTGTAAAGGACGTCATTACTACAGTGGATGGTACGGAGATAGCCTCCGGGCCAGTAACGCATACCACTCAAGAGGTGACGCTAGTAAGTCAAGATGGACACCATGAGAAGATCGTGTTCGATGTGATCAAGGCCCCTCAGTTTCAGATTATTCTAGGAATACCTTGGTTAGAGAAACACAATCCTTTGATCGATTGGCGAGCAAGAACGGTCCAGTTTCCAGAATGTGTCTCTACTTGTCACCCTCCACCTGGTGTTGCACTGGCAGCAATTTCTTCAGAGACTCCCCAGTTACCTCCCGAATACCTAGAATACCAAGATGTTTTCCGGAAGGATCAGGCTAACTCTCTACCTCCTCATAGGTCTTATGACTGCCAGATAGACCTGATACCTGGATCTACTCCTCCTTGTAGTATAATTTATGCCCTCACCGAGCCGGAGAACCTTCACCTTCGACAATACCTGGATCAATACCTGGCGAATGGGTTTATTCGTCCTTCCAAGTCCCCTGCTTCTTCAGCTTTGTTCTTCGTTCCAAAAAAGGAAGGAGACCTTAGAACTTGTATCGATTATCGCTCCCTAAACCAGATCACCGTTAAGAATAGATATCCGTTACCTTTGATCCCTGAACTCCTGGACCAAGTCAGAAAAGCATGCATATATACAAAGCTGGATCTTAGAGGAGCTTACCACTTGGTACGAGTAAAAGAGGGCGATGAATGGAAGACGGCCTTCCGCACAAAGTATGGGCTATTTGAATATCAGGTCATGCCCTTCGGACTTTGCAATGCCCCGGCCGCCTTTCAATATTTTATGAACGATGTCCTCAGAGAGCTCATAGATGAGTGTGTTGTTGTTTACATTGACGACATCCTCGTTTATTCTTCATCGGAATCTGAACATCGGAAACACGTGAAAATGGTCCTCGAAAGATTGCGTCAACACAAACTTTTCGCTAAGTTGGAAAAATGTTTTCAACGTGACTGAAGTTGAATTCTTGGGATTCATATTATCACCTGGCGGAGTACGTATGGATTCAAAGAAGGTCGATGCAGTTCTCAAATGGCCATCACCATCCTCCGTAAAAGGTGTGCAAAGCATGTTAGGCTTCGCTAACTTTTACCGCAGGTTTATCCCTGAATTCTCTCGAATAGTCCAGCCCATCACTGCCTTGTTAAAGAAAAACAAACGTTTTGAATGGTCTACCGAGGCGGAACAAGCTTTCCAGGATTTGAAGACTAGATTTATCTCTGCACCAATCTTAAAACACCCTCGCCCCGAACTCCCCTACATCGTGGAAACTGATGCTTCAATCCTTGCCATGGGGGCAGTTCTATCACAAAAGGACCCGGTAACCAATCAGTTGCATCCCATGGCATTTTGGTCCCGCAAATTCTCGCCTCCTGAAATCAATTACACGATTACTGACAAGGAACTTCTGGCTATCAAGTCTGCCTTTAAGGCTTGGCGGCATTATCTGCTGGGGGCCCGACACACCGTTACTGTGATTACGGATCACCGAAACCTGCAATATTTGAAAACCGCAAAAGCCCAATCCTCTAGACAACTCCGTTGGGCATTATTCTTTGCCGAGTTTGACTTCATAATTACCTATCGACCTGGTACAAAGAACGGTAAAGCTGATGCCCTTTCTCGGATGGGAGTGGAAGAACACTTGATCAACCCTAAACCTGTACCAATCATTCCCGAACAAAGAATTCTGGGTGTAATCGCCACAGAATCCATAGAGGAAGTTAAGGATAAAGCCAGGCAACTTGTAACTCCAGCAGACATACAGAATTGGCATCTGCAGGGAAAGGACTTTGCAGTAAAGGACAACTTATTGTATTTCCAAGAACGAATTTACCTACCCAGCACAGATTTACAGGAAAAAGTAATCTCTTGTTATCACGATTCTTTAATGGAAGGTCATCCCGGTATGGCCAAGACCTCAGAAAAGATCAAGCGCTACTTCTGGTGGCCGTCTTGGAAAAAAGATATCAGAGACTTTATAATGTCCTGTGGAGTATGCGCCCAAAACAAGAGTCAAAAGGAAAGACCAGCAGCCCTCTTACGCCCTATTGACATCCCACCTCGCCCTTGGCATACGCTTTCTATGGACTTCATCACCGATCTACCTCCATGCTCCGGATACAATACGATTCTAGTAATCGTGGACTTATTCTCCAAGATGGCGCATTTCATTCCGCTCAAAGGCTTGCCAACAGCAGCAACTCTGGCCCGAGAATTTCTCGAAAACATCGTCCGACTACACGGTTTTCCTTCGGTTCTAATTTCGGATCGAGGTAGTCAATTTATTTCTCATTTTTGGCGAAGTTGCTGTCGGTCGGCTCAAATTGATGTGAGACTATTGACCAGTCACCACCCTCAGACCGACGGACAAACCGAGAGGACCAATCAAACTCTGGAACAGTATTTACGCTGCATGCTGCAACAAACTGAAAAAACTTGGAAAGACATCCTTTGGATAGCCGAATATGCCTACAATAACTCTGTCCATTCGGGAACTGGGAAAACACCCTTTTTTCTTTTGTACGGCAGTCACCCTCGAACCTCGGAGTTGGATCCCCTCCAAGATCTTGAAACACCAGCAGTAGACTACCTGCATTCTACAATCACCCAAGCCTTTAAGGAAGCTGTTTCTCACCTTCAAAGGGCTAAAGAACAATACAAGAAAGGAGCAGATCAACATCGGAAGGAAGCCCCTCAATATCAAGTAGGGGACCAAGTCTGGTTATCCACCAAATATCTACCTCTAAAAGGGCCACGCACATTCAACCCAAGATACCTTGGTCCCTATTCCATCACTACCATAGTAAACCCAGTAGCGGTCAAGTTGGACTTGCCCCCGCACATGAAGATACATCCGGTCTTCCACGTCTCTCTATTAAAACCGGTGCAACCTCAAACCCGACTAACTAAATCTCCAAAACCCATCCTAGTTGATGGAGAACTCGAGTTTGAAGTCAAAAGCATTCTGGACTCCAAGATCTCCAAATCTAAACTATTTTACCTAATTGACTGGAAAGGCTACGGCCCCCAAGAGAGATCCTGGGAACCTGCTGAATATGTCCACGCTCCTCGCCTAATCAAAAGATTTCCCGAACATTTCCTGACAAGCCAAAACCCCCGGAGAAGCCCGGTTTGGGAGGGGCCTTGATGGGGGGGTACTGTCATGATCTCTGCTTCCAAAAGGTCAGGGTTTTCCCAACTCCCTTGGAAGCAGATCCATAACCCAGGTTCCGAGGGCCAACCAGTCCCAATTGGGACCTTTTGGACCCAGTCCTGGCGCCAGTGGCACCAGGCTCATAAATATGCCCAGTCCCAGCGCTGGAAGCGCCGGGCTCATAATGCTTGGGTGGACTTACCTGCAGCAGACCATGCTGCTTACTTGCCTGCCAGTTGAGCCTCTGATCCTCTTCTGTTTGGAACTACTTTTCCTGTTGGGTGGGGCAGGAGCCACTCCCTAGATTCAGAACACTGGAACTCTTCTGGAAAGCAGGAACTCTTTTCTTGCCTAGGCGTGGCTGTGGAAGGAGACACCTAAGCACTACAGGAGGCTATTTAAACCACACCCGGTGGATGAATCTTGCTTTGCGTTATTCTGCATCCTCTGCAGCAGAACGCTCATCGTGTCTTCTGCATCGGATCCTGGGCCTAAGGAAAAAGGCTTACCATCCTGAATCCAGTCTTCAGCAACTCCTATAAAGACAAGAAAGAACAGGTTAGCATTCCGGCATCTGAAAGACAAAGGCTTACCTACTCTTTGTGCGCTCCGGAGGTCTTCACACTGCATTCCGGCATCTGAAAGACAAAAGCTTACCAACTCTTCGCACGCTCCGGAGGCCTTCGGTGCTGCATCCTGCATCTGAAAGACAAAACAAGGTGCGTTTAAAGACATTGGGGAACTTTAATACTCATGTGCCATTACTCCTTTCCACATCTAACCCAGTGGGTATTCCGGCACCCTGATGCCGCTCCGAACTCGTACCTGCGAAATAAAAGACAGTTAGAGCGCATCGTGAAGCAGGCAA
Source organism: Ambystoma mexicanum (assembly GCF_040938575.1). NCBI lineage: Eukaryota > Metazoa > Chordata > Amphibia > Caudata > Ambystomatidae > Ambystoma > Ambystoma mexicanum. The sequence continues at coordinate 187,463,268 of NC_090936.1, forward strand.
CAAGCGCTTACTTACGTGCTTCCAGGCGCTTCTATTCATCACACGGACTCCATCTTCAACTCACTTCAGCCCGTCATCCGCCATCGCCGGAACCCTGCAAAACAAGAGACATCATTACTAAAGACTTTAAAGACAATAGAATTACTCGAAACTTACCGTTCGTGCAGTAAACGACGGACAGCAGTCCTCTGAAGTCAAGAGGCCTGCGCTACCTACCCAGTGAAGAAACTGGTTACAGCACCCTGCCCCGAGGCAGATGGAGAGCTCGGCATTCACTTACCTAAGGTGAGAGCGTTAACCTTTGGGGGTCTACAGGAGAGCAAAAAAGGAAAGAGATAGGGACACCCCAGTAACCCCAGTTCATTAATCCCATATTTTCTATCTGCAGACATCTTACTCTTGAAGTCAGGCATACAGTGCACAGAGGTCCAGCCCAAAGAGCCAACCGGGTGCTACACATCACCTTTGAAGATACGGTAGTCGCCCAGTCAAGACCGGCGCCTCTGCGAGAATCAGGTGAGCGTTACATTTCTTTGGAGTCCAGATCTTCATCAACCCCCTCAGGGTGCCGGTTGACTTAACATGGTCATCTACACTCCAGGTCATATAGTTACACTGTCCATTTGGATTACAGTAGACCCATCAACCCACATATTTCTTATGATTCTTTGGATACAGGAACTTTGTTCCTTCAGTTGCTACAATTCTGGCATCTATGTGTTTTCTGACATCTTTATCCGTCAATTCCTTGGGTCCAAATCCAGATTCGACATCGATCATGATCTTCATTCCTACCGCTTTCTTTGCTGTCTTCTTGCACTGGGCATTTTTTATCCTGATCACGCAGAATCCAAACATTACCTCACCAATATTGCGCCAAGAATCATGAATTTCTCTGCAAGTCTTTGCAAGTCTTTTCACTCTCTGCTAAAATATCTATAAGGAGTGTCCACTTAATTTTCAGTTCAACGTAAATCTGCTAGTTGCTTTATCGCCCTTCTTTATCATCGATCGAGTTTGCACACGCTGACATTCTTCTTCTTGTCTTGCTTCTGGATCAGCTATGTTGGGAGGGCAGGTGTCACCTTTATAGGCCTTTACATCACCCAGGTGAAGACAAGCTCATCTCCCTTGGACCTTAACAGCTGAAGGGGTTAAATTCTCAATACGAAAGGGACCATTAAAATAGAGCTCATGCCAGCTTCTAGTCAAATTCTTAATTAGGACTAGGTCTCCAAGATATAACTTAGGTACCGGTAGTAGTTCAATTGGGTTGGTTGTTGAATTGCCTTCTTCTGTGTTCTGAGACCAACCCCCTTTGCGCTTGACTTGATCTGAAATGAAAGCAGTGCTAAAGGTCATACATGTCAAATAGTCATGCATTTCATCACCTAAGATTTTAGCTACACTCTGGGCACCACTTCTGCTCCTAGATGGAGGTGTATGGGGCATTCTCATATATCGCTAGAGGCTAGAGGTAGGCAATATAGCCATCCCTTCTTCGAATCAATTTAATCTTGGCAATCCTTTCTTTAAGGAGGCCATTGAGTTTCTCACAAAAATTCTGTTCACTTGCGGGTGATAAGCAGAAGAAATCTTGGGTTTTATACTCAATAGAGGCCCTATCTATTCAAATAGCTTGTTAACAAAAAGTGGCCCATTGTCGGATCTCAGCACCTCACACACACCCGATCTTGGGAATATTTTGCACACTAAAAACTTCACTGTGCAAGTGGCATCAGAGTGTGTACATGGACCTGCTTGATCCACCTAGAGAAGGGACACACCACCACTAATACCTATATCCGTTACACACCTGCAGCATATCAACATAGTTGATATGTAAATGCTGAAACTGACCATTTGGTTGAAGTATTACCCCTCTAATTGTCCTCAGTGTATGCCCAGCAGTAAACTTTTGACACACGATACAGTTTACCATAAATAGTGCAAGGTGTTCCAACAAATTTGGAATGAACCAGTCTTCTGCAATCGTAGTATCAAGACTCTCCTTAGTTACATGGACAGGGTAAAGCAGCTGTTGAAGTGCGATTTTAAATAATGCTGCTGGTATCACCAGCTTTCCAGTGCTGTCTTGTCACCATAATGCTTCTGTAGGGGATAAAGAACACCCCCTTTGTTTCCACAATTCCTGCTCTTCCTACAGTGCACTCCCTTGAATCTCCATTATTTGGGTTATCGATAACTTATGAAACCCTTCTTGCACTAACATGGTTGTGACTACTTTTTGTTTAATATTATCAGTATCAAAACTCAAAATATCTGGGGAATATGCAACCCTTTTGGCTTCTTCATCTGCGGCTCTGTTCCCGCAAGAGAAACATTCTGTTCACTTAGTGTGCGCTGTACATTTTACAACCGCTAGGGCCACTGGGAGTTGTAGTGCCTTAATAAGCCTATCCAATAAGAATGCGTGCTGCACTGGAGTGCCGTCCCCATGTAGGTAGCCCCTCCTCTTCCAACGTGCCAACCCTGTGCGTACGGTTGATGTCACGTAGGCAGAGTCACTATACACCATCACCTGCTGTCCTTGGTGTTTCTCAAGTGTGATAATGAGCGCTACTAATTCTGCCGCTTGTGCTGAAACGAGAGACGGTAGCCTTGTCCTTCCTATGACTTCAAATTCTCCATTTAATCTATGTCTCACTACTGCGGCGCCTGAATGCCTTTCCCCACTAGTCTGATCAATTTTCGCCTTCTTTTATTGGCTCAGCTATAAACATGGCAGGATTCACTATTTACTGTTCTCAAAACGGCTCAAAGCCACAGGTGGGGATTCACAAACTTCTTACTCCATGGAGCACTGTCTGTTTTCTACAAAAAGAAGTTTGGTTCCTTAGAGGTGCCAAACACACATGGGTATCCTATCTAGTGGTTAAGTAATACTATTATACTAAAAAAATTCACATTTTATTAGTCATACACAGTCAGTAAAAAAATCATCATAAAAATGATCCTATCACATAAAACATTAATTCAACCTTAAAGCAACACAAGTTAATCAACCTAAGTGGGTTCTATTCATGAATTCAATCTTGGGTCAAACCCGTGTAGTCTAATCACACTGAGATCCCTTAGCCTTAGATGTTAATGACTATTGCGTATTTTGAATTTGTAGATTCCCAACTTGTACAAGTTTCTGTCCCATTCGCACAACAATGTGGGACATTCTTCAGGGGTGTGCAGTATCTTGTGTCGATTCTATTCAAGATGAAACTGTACTACTAAACCTCTGTCTTCTTGTAAAGACGATGTACCCTGTTGATAAAAAGGAGGCACTGTGTTACTCCCTCATGTTACAGTCCTAATCCATTAATTAAACTAGCCGTATAACCCTTATCCCCATAAGGGTGAAGAGCATGCTATAAATTTACATACCTCTCTGTCTCGAGCGTTCAATATCCTGGAGTCTTCGCTAACCTTGATTGGTTATCGTAACAGCAAAAATTCCAATTACTATAGAAATTGATGCCCTGTTTCCTCTATCTTCTCTCCTAGTATACAACACATATTGACATTAGACTCATATATGCCAGAAATATATTATTATCATACCCTGGTATCTTGAGAAAAAAAGTCTTACCATATTGTTAGAAACATATGGTCAAAGTGTCACTCCATCCATCGAAACATGGTGTGTTCCTATTTCTCAAAAAGATTTTTACTTCTCCAAGAAGTTGTCTGTTCCCTAATAGATATAATTATAGAGAAAACTCCCCTTAGTGGTATGTCCACTTACTGAATTTTAGGCCAGTGTGCTTATTGTATTGAAAGCATACACTTACTTGTCAAAACAGTATACAGGAGGAAGATTCCAAGGCACCCGGCCCGTAGGGTAAGTTGTATTTTTCAGAACTCAGGCACTCCCCAACTGGAGTTGTCCTCTACCTTCTAAGTGGCTGTAAAATGACAAAACCTCACGAGGCCAGCTGGTCTGTAAACCAAGAGGAGGCTAATTATTATTATTATTTATTTAGTAAAATACTCACTGAGTAGGTCTAGAAATGGCCAGAAATTCGATCCGGGCTATACCTCCAACCAACTCCGTTTTGAAATGAGTGTCCCGGGATCGCTCGCGGGGACACAATGACGTCATCACGCCGCAGGCCGAGGTCTAAGCCACATTGCGCAATGACATCATCACGTCCACGCACATGCAAGGATTATGGGTAATGTAGTGCGGTCAACAGAGCACTATCCGTGTGTATCATAAGATAAATCAAATAAAGTCGGCGCTCGCCCTATACTAGAGGTTGTCCTGACATCAATTCAGAATGTATATTTAAATCAGCTGCAGCACTCATTCTGAGAGGGAATCCATCTCCTTATAGTGGACTCTATGCACGGTGATTATATTCAATTAGAAAAAACATACAGAATTAGGAATTCTCTCCTGTATATTTAAAAAATGGGGAGTCTCCCTTGAATATTTCAAATATATTCCAAATATATTCATTGGACACATACCTCATTTAAAAGATATTCCAAAAATATTCATTGGACACATACTTCATTAGTAAATTTTTTGAAAGGCCTTGGCATTGCATATACAACCAAAGTTTTTATGTCAATTAAAGATGTGTTCCTGTGTTCTAAGCCAACTAAACATAGACATAAGTGTATTTTAAATGTATTTTGAACATCCGCAGGCCAGTTATAAACAGATCTTGTTCATGATTACATCTCAAACGTGTCAATGTGCAGTTGGTATAGATTTACATGGATGTTCTGGCTCTTGCATAATTCCAAACCCCAAGGTCCTACTTCCAACAGCGATGATCGAGTATCACAGGTTGCCTAGGCATTGTGCCATTCCACCCCTTCATTTAAACCGTGAATATGGCTTTTGGACAGAAAAATCAATTTCTGTTCTAATTGAAGTAACTTTTTGTTGATCAATTCCTGTGATTCCCCTTTTATTTGTTTCAGGATCACCCATTCAAATTTATTACTAGTATGCTTCTTTTCCATAAAATGTTTAACCATTGGTGCTTGTTCAATTCCATTCCTAATGCAACTTCTATGCTCGATCATCCTTGTTTTACATTTTCTGTTTGTTTTTCCTATGTATATACGTTGACAGGGACATTTGTTTAAGTAAATAACATTACTCATTTCACAATTTGTATGCTCATTGATTTTCCACATTTTGCCAAAACCCAAATCTGCAGTCATGGTTTTTCTTTGCGTGCACATTGTACAAATGCCACAGGGATGATGTCCTGATACTGATGGGAGTCCCCATAGATTAGTCTGTTGGCATACTTTCTTCCTGTTCTTCACATAATTTCTCATGACTAAATTACGCACAGTAGTGCTTTTTTTAAAAGCTACAATAGGCCTCCCAATTTCTTTGGTCATAATTTTCTTCCAATTTCTGTGAATAATACTCTTGATCTTATACGAGAGATTACTAAATGTGTTTACAAAAACCAAGGGTGTCTCTTTTGCTTCTCCATCTCTGCATATTTGTTGGTCTAAAAGGGCTTCTCGATTATTGTTAAATGCTCTCTTAGCAGCATTTTTAACTAGAGGGATGGGATATCCTCTGTGAGCCAATTTATCAATAAGAGTATTGGCTCCATTTTCGTAGGAGGCATTGGTACTGCTGTTTTTCTTTAACCGGAGAAATTGCCTAAAGGGCAGATTGTTTTTCATGTGCTGTGCATTGGTGGCTGTTATAGTGCAATAAAGCATTTCTATCTGTTTCCTTAGTGTAAGATTTGAACAACAGCAACCCTTGGTCATGATATATTCAGATATCAGGATTCACTATTTTACATCTTTCAATTTTAATAGTTGGGTTAGAAATCCTTACCTCATAAGCTGAAGCTCTTTGGGATGTCAATGTGCCTTTGGGTTTCTGTAAAATGCAAACATAGAATCCTCCATGAAGAGGGTCACAGATCAGCCCATGACAATACTTGTAGACTTCTCTATCGCATATGCGGCAGCTGGCAAAGATTGTTCGCAAGGGAAGTGTCCTCTCATAACCCGGTCTAAAATCCAACTGTAATATGCTAAAGTTTTAAATACCAATGTAGTTCTCTGCGTAATCACTGCTGTCATGACTGTCCCATTTGTGTGTGAAAACAAATAAAATTCCTCAACATAATTAGGAAGTCCTAAAACAGGGGCTGTACACATTTTTCAGCTCCTCAAACCCTTCCTCCATTTTTTCAGTCCATTCTATTTTTACTTTTTCCACCTGTTCTTTCTTTAAAGCTTGCATAAGTGGTCATGTGTACGTACTATAATCAAGCACCCAGGCTCTAACCTAGTTGGATAATCTCAAAAAACTGTTGCATCTGTTTTACTGTGTTTGGTTTCGATGTTTTCATAACCGCCTCTGCTCTTTCATGTGTCAATTTCTTTCCTTCATGCAAAAACAATTGTCCTATGTATAACACCTCTTCTTCTTGCCATTATTGTAACTTCTCCTTATCAACCTTATATACCTTATCTGCTAGAATAGTCATCAACTTAACAGAACCTTGTCTGTACTCATGTTCTGTGGTGCTACAAATTAAAATGTCATCTACATATTGTATCACTGCACTCTTAAGATCAATATTGCCTAAATTCATCTGTAGGACTCTATTAAAGATCGATGGGGACCCACAGTACCCTTGGGTCAAATGAGTAAGTTTCAGTCGGGTTTTGCCGAATGTAAATGATGTCAAGTCTTGCGAGACTTTGTACAACGGGATCAAGAAAAACACATTTTTTAATCAATCTCCATGTAACATTGAGCTTCCACCGGGATACTACACAGTATCATTGTGGGATTAGGGGCTAACATAAACTCTGCATCTACAATCTGGTTAATCAGTCTCATATCTTGTATAAATCTCCATGACCCACCTTTACATTTTTTGATCGGGTACACCAGGGTATTAAACTATGATTCTGATGTTACCACAATCCCTTGTTTCATCAGTGCTGAAATGGTCTGGAATATACCCTCATCAGCTTCTCAAGACATGGGGTACTGCTTTGCTCAAGGTAAAATCGCTCCTGTCTTAAGCTTTATTTTAACTTCCCTATTCCCTTCAATAAACCTATGTCACAAGGGCCTTTGGCACCTTTTCCAAGTCTTCCTAAAAAAATGCTGGACGTTGCCGCATTATCACCATTCGCTGTTGGACTTCCCTTTTTTCTATCCTTATCCAGTATGTAATGCTCCTAAAGAATACCACTTCATCATCTGTTTGGTCTTCCCTGAACATGTCGTCATCTGTTATGTCAGTCAATCTATACCCTTCTCAAGAGCTATTACTGTTCTTCATGGTCTACCCTCATCATCTACTCCTTCAAGCATTGTCATTTCTCTTCGTACAATGGCTGCTTCTAATTCTCTAGGGATAGTCTGTCCCCCCTCTTCATCCATAGGTATTCGGGGTCTAAACAAAAACTCATCAGGTATCCTTATCATTGTTCCCACTAAGCCAGGTCGCCATGTCAATAGAATGCTTACTCCAAATAGAAACATCTATGGATCTATTGGAACGCCTGGCAGAGCCACTTGCCCTGTGAATGCCAGTATAAATTCTCCCACGTTTAAATAGTGTATTCCTGGAGTGGAACATACTACTCCTTGATCAGTAAATGAAATTGTCATGTTTAGTCTTGTCATTAAATCCAATCCCAAAATGTTGACCGGTGTCTGTCGTGAATATAACAAAGGGACAGACATGTCACACTCTCTAGAGAGAGACTGGTAATCCATAAGTAAAAGGAACTCGACCTGTATCTCCAGAGAACCCTTGAGCATTCATGGCAATTCCCAACATTGGATATTTTCCCTCTTGTATACATGAACGAGTTGCTCCAGTGTCTACAAGAAAAGAGAAAGATTTGCCTCCTATCGTCACATTGACTCTTGGTTCCTCTTGGGGGTCTGGTGTCACAGATAGTACTAAACACATAAAGTCACCCTGTGAGCTGTCCTATTGTGGGTACAGGCTCACCCCAGTCCCTGTGAAAGGATTCCCTCCTACCACAGTGACACCTCCTATTCTTGGTGTCAGTACTTGTCATGTGTTTGCATACTGCTGTATCTGCTTAGGGGCTTGTTGTGACTGGCTTTGTAGTGGTTTCATTCGCACTCGTTCTTGCTGATGCACCTGCTGCACTCGCGGTGCTTGTGTCTGATACAATGTATGATCTTGGCCGAACCCTTTTCTAATCTGTGTGCTATATGGTGGAGGATAATCTGTCCCCCTCTAGAAAATTTACCATTTGGTACCTTCTCTTGGCTCCCACATATGCGCACAATGTGCCCTGTCATCCCACAAGTCCAACATACTGGGGGTGCCCGTCTGGCAAGCCCTCCTTGAGTACTCTGGTTCCCATTCTGCGTGCCTTGAAACCCACCTTGATTATTTTGAAATCCTCTGTCTTTTGCCACAGTTCACAAGTTTCAAGTTGCCATTCCTCCTGTATATCCTGAATGTAAGCAATAGGGTCTTCACCTTCCTTCATCTTACGTGTCATAATTGCACTCATATCTCATGTGTCAGGATACTGTACCCAGAGTACCCTCCAAACATCTGCTCTACAATTATTAAACGGCACTCCATCATGCACTATATTCTGTGCTGTCACACTTGAATATCTCGTTCTTCTCCATATGTCCATATGTCATCAACCCTTTCCGCAGGAATAGCTGCCAGGAGTCCTTTTATGTCCCCTATTGCCAACTTGTTTCCTCCTGTCATTTTTTTCTAATTTGTATATCCATTTCCCAGTGCCTGAAGTCAAACTCAGGAGCTTGCACCTTAAATTATTCTTGTCCATCAGCGGCCATGGCATATAGTGTGGTCTTGCTCCCCCTTTTTCCAATAAGGCAACTGCGTGAAACCCTACCCCACAGTCAGATCCTACTATCAGTCTATCCTTGTCAGGGACAATCATCCCTGTCTGTCTCCTTGTGGGTAATGACCTTAACCTGCTCATATATGGTGACGATTCTCTCTTTTCATTATTAGATCATCCTCAGAAGCTCAGGATATGCTATAGGATCTGGCATCCTATCCTTAGGTTGTCCCAGATCAGACCATCTTACTTCTTTATCCATTTTCAAGCTTCCTTCAGGGGCGCACACGCTCCCTTCTCCTACCTCGACAGCGGACTCTCTTTCCTCATCTGACATGTCTTGCCCCAAACTAGTTTGACTATCACCCCCTTCACCCTTATACAGATTGAGTCTACTTAAGGACAGTTCTTGACATTCATCACATAACAGGCTTCCCTCCTCTCTTCGTGATTGATGCATTGGGGATCGATCATCATTCCCTCCTGTCTCATAATCGCTCTTTCACCTTAACTGTTGATAGACTTTGTTGATCCTTTTTCCACTGATTTCCGTATCAAATCTTTCTTCGTCTAACGCAACTCTAGACGTTGCTTGCATTGCTTCCCTTATAGGAAGGAACTCCTCTATTCTGTCCCATTGTATTTCTGGGATTGGCCCTACTGGCTCTTTACAAGTGAGACTAGTATCAAACCTTATTATGTCCTTTTTTGTTCCATTTCTTCATCTTCTTCTCTTCACTTTCTACATCCCTTCTATTTCTTTCTTCCTCTTGCCTTCGTTCTTCCGCTCTCCTTAGTCCTTCCCTTCTTTCCTCTTCTTCACTTCATCTCTGTAATCTTTTATCCCTTATTCTTTGCGCTTCCTCCTCTTCTTTCTTCCTTTCCTTTCTATCCCTCTCTTCTATCACTCTCTGTCTACTGTCATACTTTCTTTGTTCTTCTTTCCTTTCTTGCTCCTCCTGATATATACGTGGTCGTCGCTCTTCCTTTTCTGCTTGTCTTCTCTCAATCTCTTCTCTAGTTCTTTATCCTTTCTTTCATGTTCATCCTGGTCTTCTCTTTGCCTAACTTCCTTTATACTCTTCCCATCTATTTTAAGTAATATCTGTCCTCCCATCCATTCGTTCTACACGAGCGATATCGTGTCAGCTCTATCCTTCTCTCCTTTCCATCTCTTAATCTCCCTATCTATTTCTGTCAACAGTTTCGACCACTCATTCCTCTCTTCTTTATCTTGTATGATCTTATAGATCTCTTCTTTTCTCTTATTCTCCTCTGGACTATCGTCACTATTGCGAGCTGGGGGTTCGTATATCGGATTACTATACCCCGTCATCGCTTTCGATGGTACTCCTATATAGGATGTAACCCTATTTTTTCCGTACTAGCGTCTTTTACTTCGGCCAAGGTAAGGGGAGCTGAGGGCTCAACACCATCCTCCTTTCGCTGACTAAGCATCCACTCCTCATGTGGCAGGTCTTTCCTTTCTTCTTGGTACATCTTCCAGAGCTCTAAAATCACTAATCTTTTCTCTAATTTCTTCCGCGTGCACGCAGCATGCAATTATGTGGTCATGTGTTAAAATACTACTTTTAACAATGATCGCCATAATGACAATGGCATTAACATTTTATCTGCCGTAACTTTTAATATTTTGCATAAGTGCATCAGAGGAGTATCTCCCCTAATGACAAGTCTCAATTGACTGTCAATACCTACCAGACTTGTTTTAAATAACCTTTATACATTTACTTAAATCACCACTTTTAATCGTCTTTTAAACACCAAATATAAGCACGCACCATCAATCGCCGCTCAAACCTCTAAATTCTTAATTTGCTATCTCTACCTTTTGATTGTCTAAATCTACTTTTTGATTGTCTATATCTACATTTTGATTGGCGCCAATCACTTCGCTATGCTCAATCACTGTTGCTCCTAAACTTTTTAAATTTCTTCAAAACCTCTATGGCTCTTTGATATTTTTACTCAACAAACAACATTCAGACGACTCAAATTTACACATATAAAAACACCATGATCACCTTTTTCTCTCTCGTTTTTGCTTTATACTCTATACAGGGTTTGAGACATCACCTTACGTAATTCTAATTACGCGTTACATGTTATTGCTCTACCCCAGTTGGGATTTGAAAAGTGTCCTTGTGAAACTCCCTTGAGTCAGGACTCATAGGCGCTACCTTTTGTTTTCGCAATATTTCTCGTTACTGAAAAATTATCACAATCCCATCCCCTTTATTTGCCATTCCCCTTAGTCTACTCACCATTTGTTTGTTAATCGATTTGAGGCCTTCGGTATCAACTCCTCCTCCAATCCAACCACTTTGCCTCCCATCCACAGAGCGTCCATGGAAACCAGGCAGGGATTTCATCAAAGGGGGACCTGCCTGGTCTGAACCGTCTTGGTTCTTCTTGCAAGTTTATTTCTATTGGCCGCTCTCCACAGGAAACTCTGCAATCTTCTGGCTAATGGTGGAGGATGCCCGATCGTACAAAAGACTGGGGACAAAATAGTTGGATCTTTTTCAACCATCCGCACAGCTTCCACGTGAACTTATAGTTCTTTAGTAAAGGACATGCAATGGATGGGTTCACAGAATAACTCTGAGTCCAAATAATCGAAACAACTCAGGAAGATGGCAAAGGTTGCTGTTTTATTAACAATTACCTAAAACAGTGAGGTTACAACAGACAGCAACTGACGTTTCACTCAGCTCTCATCAATTTTTTCATTAAACATTGACTTTATACTAAAAATATGTCAGAAGTGACATCATCCTACATGGCAAATAAGAAAAACCTACAAACGATTATAATTGGTTCAAGGTGAACATCTAAGAATACTTTCCATAAGGGCTAAGATTGTGATTGGATGCCCTACTTTCAGGTGGACAACTTATGCCTACCTCTAAAACATGTCATCTCCAACACTATTAAGTGCACGGTTTGTCATTGGTTCTTAAACTATAAGGCCCTTTGTTATATGCCCCTCTACAATTGGTTGGCATGGTCGTAACATGTCTGAAACATTTGGTTCACTTAGCGGCATTTAAGCTCAGACCCAGGTGCCAGGAGGTGGACTTGACTTTACCTCCCCACCCAATTAGCCCAACATCTCTCATCACCCATGCCTTCTGCCATGAAGATTGTCTTTGCAAAGTATCCTTGTCTGTGCGAATATATGGGAGTGCAGGCTCTCACTATCGTTGTTCTAGGACTATAAGCTCAACTCTTTTTCCATTCTTGGCTCACGTGAAAGTAAACCACAATTTGGTCTATTCTGCAGCATTCTGTAAGGTCTATGCATTCTCTTCAGCCAATATTCTCAGGGTGTCACGCTTGTCTCTTATGCTCCGTTTCATATTCCTTAAGGGAGTTCCTCCCTCAGATTGTTCTCTATTCGGGAATACATTCGATAGGGTTTCCTCAGTGGATATCTTTTTTTCAAAGATTTGCTGCAGTATTGGCACAGCTGCTGGTGTCAAACATGGCATAGTCTCAGACTTCAAACATATAGGAGGTAGGGGGGGCGGGATTTCCTGCAGAGGCATGTAGCTGCACCTGTACACTGTGGTGACAAGGAACCAGGCAAACAGATAGAGTTCAGGACCAAGACTGGAGAGAGGAACAAATAAAAATAGATGAGCCAGAAAGTTACAGAAATTGAATACTCCATCAACGAAGAAGTGATGGTGGGGGTTCTCTATTTATTTATTTTATTTGTATCACGTGAACAAAGGCCTGCAGGCATAGCAGTGCTTAGATGAGACAAGACAACAAAAAACAAGTAGGCTTGCAATAAAAAAGGGATGAGTGTAGAATTAGGCGTTCAGGACGATAATCAGTGAAACAGAACAGTTTTCCACCCTTGGCAATACCCTGAAGCAAACTGGAACAATAATCATGCTTAGAACCGATAATTGCTTGTATGATGGTTTTACAGTTGGTTGAGTTCAGGAAAGGTCTAAACGGTGCAAGCAGTTTAAGGTGGTATGAAGTGCCCAAAACTAGGGTATTGACATGGGCTTTCATGTTGAGTTCTTGGTCAAGAGTGACTCCTGACGCCTTAACCTTGGGCAGGGTTACGATGGTACACTGTGCATTGACAAAATGCCTATATTCCGAACTTAACTTGAGCAGTTGTGGTGCTGTGCCAGTAACCATGAGCTCTGTCTTAGTATCAGATGTCCAGACTCCACAGGGCCCGGAATGCAGCGATTAGATTGGTAGGACACGTAGGGAAAAAGTGATCATGTATCCTCACTTCATAGATCCCTGCATTGGCTGGCGGTCGAGGACTGAATCAAGTTTAAAGTAGCTTGTTTGATATATGTCTTAATGGCCTTACCCCAGATTATCTCAGTGCAAAGGTTGCACCGCTATTATCCGGCCAGAGCATTGCGCTCAGGAGACAAACTGCTGTTGACCTCTCCACGTTCTAAACTGGTCTCCAGAGGGTATAAGAGATTTAGGGTCTTTGGACCCAAGCTCTGGAACCACCTCCCATTGGAGATTAGAGCCTGTCAGTCATTGGATCGGTTCAGAAAGTCTTTAAAAATTCACTTGTTGAAGTAGGCCGTTCAACCCAGAGATATCATAATATTCGTTCTGTGACACCTTGATTAGAGGTGTGTTGACCATCTGCGCCCGGATACAGTTAAGTCTGTCTTGGAGCGCGGTAGAAAGAAATCTAAATAAAAATCAAATCACTGAGTGTGAGGGAATTTTTTCGAGCACCTAAGCTTGTATCAGATTGAGTTGACAGGGTTGGAGTCTATACTATGGACCCTGGTGAGTGGAATAAGGCACTGTGTGTCATCGTCATAGTTGCCATACATACATTAAGCTTTCAGCATCCAGTTTTTCAAATAAGAGCAGCATAAAGATGTTGAACAGCATTGGGACTGTACAGAAGGCATGGTATCAAACAGTAAGACAGACACAAGTGACAATGTTATATCATTTCTTGAACACTTTTCTTTTGCATGTCAGGATATTCATGCCGTTGACTTCCCTTCCCAGGTTTTCAGCATGGGACAAGGTGGCACACTCGAGCACGAGGATGCAGTTCAAAACCTCAGCATCAGGGCCTTCTGTGCCAAAGTCTCTTTGCCATTCAAAATCTCTTATTTCGGAGGGCGTGATGCGACAAACAAACATTAAAGTTCCTTTCTTCTTAGGATTTCACATGTACACAATTCACTATTCACCTTGGGTCCCCCTCCGGCGGGCTCAGATCGACTTTAACACAAAATTTTCAATCAGGGTCCCTCTGCCAGGGCTCAGACCAATTCATCTACATAAACACAAACTTTTTTTTACTGAATCAACATCAACGACTTTCGACTGTGCACAGGATTTTGCTTGACCCATCGCCGGACCACTTTGATTCACAATTCTTTACAACTTCTGCCTCTTCTCAGCTCGATACTTTACAGAGATCTTCGATTGAGCACCCACGTAGTGCCGGACCACTCTGTCAAAGGTATCATATCTTGGTTTCAAAGTTCAATCACTCATTAGCAGTACAATTTTACTTGCGTCTTTTATTACATAAGTTTCACAATGTTCATTCCAGTGCCCGCCATACAATGTTGCTGCTTTCAAACTTCTCTTAAACAGAGACCGGTCTTGTATCGGTCTCCCCAACTCACTGCCTTTATTGATTTCACTGACACTGCTTTGTTCTTGGAGCTAAGGATGGTACTAGGGTGGCTAGTTCTTCTCCCCACATTGATTATTGACGCAGGAGGGCCCCGGGTATCTCAACACACTATACAGGATTCTTCAGCCTGGTTTCCTGGTCTTATGCTTTCTAATCTCGAGGTTTCTTGAAAGTAACGGTTACTTGTCGGAAAAAGTCAAGGGAACTTCCCTGCTTGCGATCCTCTCCTATTGTGCCATTTTTCTGCTCTGGTTCAGCTGCCATCTCGTAGCTGCTGAAATCTTGTGTGCTTTGCCTCGCACTGAGTGTGCTCTCGTGCTCTGCCTTTTATCCATGTGGGGAAGCATAATGGAAGTCAGGTGTGTGTGATGGGCAGTAATTGCTTGACCTCGCCTGACCATTGTATTGGGACAAGTCAGGTATACTGCTCGGGTGTTAGTCTGTTTTCTCACATAGCAGGCTGTCCGTTTGAACGTGTTCATGTAGGAAAAGGAGGGGGGTAGAGTCCCTACGTATCCTAACTGGTAGGATGGGATAAAGGTATGATAGGAAAGGGGATACCGCGTCTCGACATCTAGTGTCCCACGCCCCGAAGACACCTCACCCAGGTGATCCTCCCGCACTGGTCCACCCCCAGAAATTGGATCCAAAAGTGATTGCCGTGTCCTGGCCACCTGTATGACAGATCCCTGGGGACTAGCGAGTGAGTCACCTTCTGGTTTCTTACAGGACACACACAAGCCTTGTGAAACCCCACACATCACCAAGAACTCGTCTGCCATTACCTCCTCAAACAAGACTTTGGCCTTGCGGTCAACAAGAAACGATTTTATCCATTCCACTGATGTTGGTGAGAACGAGGCCTTGTTCAGCAATCTGTTGACAAGTATGGAATGGTCCACCAAGTCAAAAGCTGTGAACAGATCCAGCAGCATGAGAAGAGCTGTGTTACCTTTCTCAAAGATGATCAAGATGTTCAGTTTTAGGTCTAACAAACTGAAATCAGTGCTATGGGCACTTCTGAACCCAGATTGTTTCAGGCCCAGGATTGCATGGGTGGAGAAAAAGACCTGGATACGTTGGTACACTACTCTATCCAGGATCTTCAGGATGTAGGGTACATTGGTGATGGGCCTATAGTTGCTCGGTACACTGGTGTCGAGAGAGGGCTTCTGCAGCAGGGGAGAAATCCATGCCTGCTTAATGAGAGTTAGTACATAGTTTTACGTAAACAAGGTATTGACACATTTTGTGATCAAAGGGACTTGGTGAGAGTCACAGTAGTTGACTTTAAGTGCAGGGCACATATCCCCCTTGTAGTTCATGGGCTTGAGTTTGAGTAGAATCTCTGATATTTCGAGTTTGGTCACTACTTGAAACTCAAATTTCGATAGAGTCACATCGGTTCTAACAGGAGTTTTATTTTCCCTGGATCGGTCTACTGCACCAAGGTTGGCTGCTATGTCTGCCTTAATATTTGTAATCTTTTCCATCATGGCATCTTGGATAGCAATACACCAGTTTGTAACTTTATCCACTTGTGACAGATGGGACAGGGGTCTTCCAGTTCCTTAAGAATGTTGAAGAGTTCCCTGGATTCAGAGGCTGCCCCAGCAATTCTGTGGTCGTAGGATCGTTTTTTTGGCAGAGCAAATAGACGATGTATGGCTTTTTACGGTGAACGAATATGTGATCTTATCCTCAGTGGATTTCGTTTTCTTTCACTGCTTGAAAGCTCTGGTCTTGGCCTTTTTAAGATTATGGATATCTGATGAGTACCCTATTTTATTGGGTTGTCTTTTTGCCAGACGAGATTTCACAGGGGCTAAGCCGTGGACTGCATTTTCAAGCAAATTGTGGTATGCGGAAGCCAGCTATTTGGCTGTATTCAGATTAGACAGATTATCAATAGTTGTGGAAAATAATGTGCCATGGATGTAATCGTTAGCTCGCGAAGGTTCCTAAAATAAACCATGCATTTAGATAACATGCTTTTTGGTGATTGTGCTCGAATTAAAAGACTCCAACAGATAAAGTGGTTTTCTGATCATGGACATGGGTTCATTTCTGTGCCCTTAATGGTGCCATTATAGGAGAGTACCCAATCAAGAATCCAACCTTTGGTGTGGATTGGTGAGTTAATGTGCTGGCTTAAACCCAAATCAAGCAAGGTGGTCTTGACAGCCAAGGCCATTCAGTCAGAATTGTCAGAGAAACCTAAATTAAAGTAACTGAGAATAATAATTCTGGATATGGGCTTGAGCAGGGGTAATATCAAGTCACTCAGATGCAACAAAACGTCTGGCATGTTGGCTGGGGGTCTGTAAATGAGTAAGATATTGTGTTGGGGTCAACTGCCAGTTTAACACACATAACTTCACATTCAGGTAGCTTGATGCTCTCAACCTGATGTATCTTCAGGGATGCATCTTGTATCAGAGCTACTCCCCCACCTTTGGTGTTCAGGCGGTCGGCTCTCAAAATAGTATTTAGCCACTTTAAAGAACTATAAATGTGTGACATTTGTACTATTCACTTTTAAAAAGGCACAAATGTATTTAAATCTGTGCCCTTCCCCAGCTCTTAGACAGTTCATTCTGCTGGTGCCTAGCAACTGTCTGCCCCCACTAGAGAACATTGGAGTGGAAAGATCCCTTCCCAAATCAGAAAGGTATTGTAAAATATGTGGGAACCATACTGAGCCTGAAACGGCAAGACATATATTAACACTATGCCCGATGATGAGTACTAACCATAGTAAAAATCTTGGGGTATTTGTACATTGCTTTGAACATATAAGGGGTATCAAGTTCTGGTATCAATGTATTAATACCTTTAATTCTAGGCTGCATTTAGTCCTCTTTAGAATTATGTCTGAAGCGGAAAAAGTAATTACCACTAAAGGGGTGCCCAGGCTACCTTGCACATTGCCCGAGAGGGCCGTAGCTGGAGATCAAGGAAATAGATAAACTTGGCCATTCAGGTATTTGACTGTGAATGGCATCGAACTGCGGACCTGATTTGGTCATGGTCGTGATTGCTAACGATGTACAAGGTTTTGAGGGTTTTTGTTTTTGGTTGTTTGCTTTTGATTTTGGGTAAAAATCCCTTCTCTTTCTTTCTATGACTGTGGATTAAAATATGATATGACCTGCTGTATGAATTGAGATTATGGGGTTATTACGAGTACGGCGGTAGGGGGTTAACGACACCAGTAAGGATACCGGTGCCGTTAACCCACTACTGCCGCATTCTGAGGCCCCTTAGCGGGTCCCACTAAGGCCGGCTGGTTTTACCAGCCGCCCTTAGTGGGGGCTGCTGAGGGACCATGGAGCTAATTAAGTTATTAGCTCATTCCCCATTCCCATTTGAGCCCTATGCAGGCTCAAATGGGAATGGGAAATGGTATTCAGAATGGGGAATTACCGGGTCCTCCAAGGTCGGAAGGACCCGGTAAATCCCCATTCCGACTATCCGGACCCGGACACGACTTTGGGGGCAGCCAAGGTGCTAATAGCACCATGGCTGCCTCCAAAGTCGTAATGACCCCATATGTTAGCTATTATGATAAAGTTTTATATGTTTTGTAATGTTTATTTTAGCTTGGTTGGTATGGGCTGTTTGATTGTTTGACTGAATGTGTAAAGTTTTATCTGTATATAGAACTGTATCACATTAAATAAATAAATACATAAATATTATACACTGCTGGGACCGCTAACGAAAGTGCAGGCCCAGCAGCAGCCTGCAGCCATGTCTCTGTAATGGCATATATATTGATCTTTTGGGTAAGAATACAATCAGCCACACCAGTGGATTGTCTGATTAGGGAATTAGTGTTTAAAAGCAGGCATTTAAGAATTCTATTGGATCCGTCAGCAGTGGACTGTACGATATTAGAGGACTGCCCACTGGGCAAATCCCCCATGTGGGTCACAGTATTAGGGGTGGGAAAGGCAGATCCATGTTGCAATTGGACTCAGAGAAAGTGTACGCGCTGGGCACATCCTCCATGTGGGTTGCAGTATTAAGGGAGAATAAAGGTCAGATCCATGTTGTCATTGGACTCAAGGAAAGCAAGGCTGTTAGTGTTATTTGTTAGCTGTTTGGTGTAGTCTAATGAGCTACAGATCCTTGCAGGATCCTGCACTGCATTACCAGCCGAGTTGGACTTAATAGGCAAATCGCTCGGGATCTGACTACTAGCTTTAAGTGGACCTTCACCCACCTGGCAAGAGAGACATTGCTCTATATTTCTTCTTAATGGTAATCGCTCTAAGGCCTCTAGGCAGGGGCACCCAGAGTGGTGGTGACATGGCAAAGTGTTATCCAATTATGTTGGGGGGGGGGTTACAGTACAGAAGCGACCAAGCAAGGTTTCCTGTCAGGCAATCATCAAGAACAGGCAAAAACCGGCCTCTACGAACGTGCAAGCGATAACGAGTCACTGACATGGATTAACAGCGGGGGAAGCCGGGAAGTGTAGTTCTATGGAACTACTAGTCGCAAGAAGTCTGTGCTAGTCGGAAAGGGAAACAAAGAGCGCTATAATCAAAAGTATGGGCACTGCACACTAATCAGTGTGTTACAGCCACCAGATATTAAGCTGAATGACACAAATGTTATTTGTAGTGAAAATGCTGAGACACACAAAAGCTATTCTTGAAAACTTGTTCTTGACTCACAGGAGTCCATCCACCCTCCACAAGCATTAGCATACAAACAACAGGGCTCATTACAAGTATGCCTGTCTGGAAACAATGGTGCCGTTAAGCTTACGGGCATTGTTGTTTCCGGGCTGGCATACTACAAGTCTGCCTCCCGGAGCCGCCGTGCCCAACAGGTCTGACCCTGCCGGGCACAACGGCCACGGTAGGCAGACCATCATGGAAGCACTGGCACCATTAGCAAAGGTACCAATGCTTCCGTGGTCCCCACTCCCATAGAGTCCTATTGGATTCTAGGGCAATGGGGAATAACATTTTACCGGCACTTGACTTTCTGGAGCGCCAGGGTTGTAATACCCCGGTGGCACTGGGAAGTCAGGCGCAGGTAAATATTTACAGGTCCAGCGGCAACCCGCCAGTAGCACTTGCAAGTCATTGCTGGACCCGTAATGACCCCCAATGACGTGGTGCCGAAAGCAATGATCTGATGGGTTTTCCGCCCAATATAAAGTCCACAGACTGTTGCTGCCTTTAAACATGGGGGGGCATCGTCAATGTGGATTTCGTTGGGAGATGGAAAGGAACCCTGAGAGTTTATCCTGTTCCAGTTAGTTAAAGGAGTGGTGGGTCTGAGACTGGTTGGATGAGGTAGCAATGTTTATATAAGGTTTGGGAGGATGTGATGTGAAAGGGGAGGTGGGAGCTCTGGTGGTTCGACTCAAGCTCCGGGCTGGTGGGAGGGGGCAGTCAAACTCCTTTGGGATTGAGGGTGGGGGTGGGTGGGGATTTGGTGGGTTTGTTCAATGGGGACTTTGTCTTTTTTAGGTTTTTGGTTAATATTTGTTGTTGTTTTCTGTGTTTTTATTTTTTGTCTCCTGTTGGAGAAGACACTATGAGAGGTGGGGTGACGATAAGTGGGAGGGATCGAGTTACAACAATGTCTAGAGGTAATTTTTTGAGAGATGCTCTTGCAGGGTTGAGATGTCAGCAATGAAGCAAGGTTTCCATCTGGACCCCTTGAATGTTAGAGGTCTCAATTATCCATCCAAGAAGCCCTGGTTTTTAGAAAATTTAGGAGACTAAAGTTGAATGTGTTATGCTTGCAGGAGATCTTCAGACTAATGGGGACTGGTTTTTTTTAGAACCACAGGCCAGGACCGTGCCCCTCACACAAAAATGAAAATGTTACAAAAGAGATCCTGCTACCTCTTTCTCCCCCCTCTCTAATGAGGTAATTACTCACAATGGCCCCCTGAGGATGTGCAACATCACAGGGCAAACCAAATTACAATTTTGGACCCATAGTATTAGAAAACATATATATATTTTATTTTATTTCATTATATAAAATTTCATTCTGTTCTTAAAAATTGTTTAACCTCAATAGGTATACAATATTGTTTTTTTTTAAAACATCATCACTCAAATTTGTTACCAACATGAAGAACAGCAAAATAACAACACACAATTTTTGAAAAAAAAGGAAGAGTGAAAGGGTAAGTATACAAACTGAATCCACCAAAATAAACAAAAACAAACCTCCACCTTGATTGAATCACTAACAGATTTCAAAAAAACATTTACAGACTCATCAAGAAAATAAGAGAAGAACAATACACTTAGATTTCATAAAAATGCATTAAGAAACCAATTTACAAATCAAAGAAAAGCAATTTACACTACTAGCGAAGCTGTATTGATGTAACATTCAGCTATCTAGTGATTAATCCTTATATTTGATCACAGGACTACTCAGTATTTTTTAGTAAATACAAGCTCTAAATGCTCTATTATAAGCGTGTCTGTAATCACACGGTATCATTATCCTGACATGTTTCATTCCCCAGGTATATGTATCTTGTAAAGGGAAATTCTTCAGGGGTTTTGCTTCAATATTAAAACGGCGTATCATTAGCCAGACTTGTATGGTGTTGATTCTCTTAAGAGCTTATTGGTTTGACCGGAGTTGCAGCCCTCGAGGGGTTCCTTCTTCTTATGAATTAACTATAACCTGATGGAAAAGAGGAGGAAAGAAATTAACACAAATTGTAAAATCAGTTGTGTAGGGCTCAGAACATATGCTGGGCACTCATATCTACCTAAGTATTTCATTAACTAGGTGAGGCTTACCACACTACGAACTTGAAAAATTGCAAGTGAAGTAGCGCGCTTCTGATAAATAGAGCGCGGGTTCCCTAGGGGGAATAAAAGGAAATGGCACATGTTCAGTGTTCAGTAGGGACAGGAGGGTCATATTTTACAATGCCTTTTCAAGATCTTAATAATAATCTGCATCAAGCCTGTGCTGTTAATTTATTGCGGCAAACTAACTTTGCAATATATATGCGATGTGCTACGGTTCACCATTGTTGCTTGTTCATGTTAAATTCACGATTTGGCCATAATGCGTGTTTCAAAAAATATTGATTGACTCCACTTTTCAAGAACTAATTGCCCACAGATTCGACCCAGATGGTAAAAGGGTCTGATAAGGATGCTAAATGTCATCCTATGGTGTAGCTTACATTCTTTACTTAAGACGATATGTTACTGTAATAGCAATCAACAGTCATTTTGTTATTTCCAATGGCAAATGGTAATTGTCAATGTTCGCAATGTGGAGTAGTGTGTTATTATCATACCTGGATGGTGAAAGAAGGACAGCCTTCGTAGGGTCTTCCTACTGGTCCCTGTAGTCGTGTTATATGGAGTAGGGGCTTCAGTTACATTCTTCTGGGCTGGCTGCTTGATCAGGCTTCTTGAATATAGCTGTTATACAAACAAATGAATAAATGTGAATTTTACGCTGTCTCTAGATTTTAATAGGGAGGCTGCATGTCTGCTTTCTAGGGCTTATGACAGCCGCCTGTTATACAATTGCACTGCACACTCCACCGTTTACGAATATAACGCGGCCAACGCAAGTACTTTAAACTGTTGTTAGAAGGTAGAGCCTGTGTACATGTGGCGCCGTTCCTACATGGGCACAATGCACCGTTTGGAAGTTTTGCGTGCTCGGCACGAATACTTTAACAATTGTTAAAAGGTCATGCACCTACATGTGCACTGGTAGGTTTTATTACTACTTTGATATTTCGCATCGGGCGAGTACACTTTTCTGACTCGCGCAATTTAAATTAAGACTGAACACGGACGAAATTCCGTAACATGCAGTTGCTTACCTCTCTGACAAGGTGCTATTCAAGCGGGCTCACAGCATTCGCTGCCACTCACCATTCTCGCAGTCAGATCTATTTTGATGACTGACTCTTCACCCCTGCATCGGGATCTACTCTTAAACCTGAAGTAGAGCTCATGTGACGGCCGTTCGGATTTGAACACTAGAATGTGTTACGAGATGTGCGTTATGTGCCTTGTGTGCCTCTGTTGGGGAGACAGAAAAGATTATTCAAGTATTGGTCAAATTGTTGCAGACGGGATAGAAGCCCAGTCTGCATCAGAATTCATAACTATTGCTAAATATATTGGGGCAATGTATGCATACTCAAATTGCATGGTATTACTACGTTCTTACGAATACATACAACATTTATGTTGGTTTACTGTTGGACACGTGTCATATCTAAAAGAAACAATTGTTTATGTGCTTTTCTAAGATTGCAAAGAATTTGCAACAATGCCACCTCGTTCTATTAAGGGTCGCTGTGAGGTGGTAGTATGTTCGAATAATGATTTTTACAGTATTGCATAGAAGAACATGACACTCTGTGAACTGATGATATTATGTTTCACTAAAGGATATGACACCTGTACATCACCTAACTTACAAAGATTTCCAGTCTATCTATTCATTTAGACGGGTCTCTACCAAATTACAAAGATAGATTAGTCTTTGTTCTTGGTTTAGTAGTCTTTTCTTATTAGCTGATATTTGTTCTCCTGAATTTAAGTGTAGGAGTACACTCCACCTGAGTGACTCAGGTGTATGATCCACAGCCAGAAAATGGCCTACCATTGGAGCAGATACGTTACGGTTCTGTATAACTCTTATGTTCTATGATTCTTTGCTTGACTTTTCTTTCTGTCATACCAATATAGATTTTACGACACAGGCACCAAATAACATAAATAACCATTTTTGAATTACAATTCGTGAATTGGTGTTGAAGCCACGGTTTCTTCAGGCCCAAGTCGACCTCTTTAGTACATTTTGTGCTGGCACAGCAACTGCATGTGCCGCACGGAGTATGGCCCTGTGGGTTTACTCATACCCCAAGATTCAGTGAGCGTCTTTTGAACTTGTTTGGAAGAGATGTCATTCTTTGTCACAAGATTTTTAATATTTGGACCTCTTTTGAACGTTCATAACAGACGTTTAACAGGGCATTCGCCTCCACTTAATTTATGCCAGTTGCGTTTTATAATGGCATTAACTTTGTTGGAAAGAGGGTTGAAGGTGCTCACAAAAACTATTTGGTCTTCAGTTTTAGCCTTTGTTCTATACTCTAGAAGGGCTTCTCTGTTATTATTCCTTGCGCGCTTCCAGGCTGTCTTTACAATTTTGTTAGGATATCCTCTTGCTGTTAATTTAGCGCCTAGAACTGCTGCTTCTTGTTCAAACGTGTTAGTGTCTGAACTATTCTGCTTTAATCTAAAAAATTGTCCCACAGGGAGGTTTTCTTTTGTGTGTCGCGGGTGACAACTGTCAAATTGAAGGAAAGAATTACGGTTGGTGGCCTTTTGGTATGGTTTCACCTTTAAGGTGTTGTCTGTGGTGTTGGCCCAAATGGTTAAATCTAGAAAATTGATCTCGGTCGTACTGCTTGTGGCTGTAAATTGCAGGAATTTATTCTGTCCATTAAGCCAACTCAAAAATGTTTCCAATTCCGAAGCACTACTGTCCCAAATTAAAAAATATGTCATCTATGAACCTTCGCCAAATCTGTAGCTTGGACAAAAATGGATTGGAGGGGTCATAGATAACGTTCTTCTTGAAGTGTTCAACAAATAGGTTAGCTGCCGAAAGAGCCACTGATGACCCCATGGCTGTCCCGTGGATTTGGTGGAACAATTCTTGGTTAAAGCTAAAGAAATTTCCTTTCAAGGCCATAGAAGCGCACCGTAGGATGAAACTGTTGGGACACTCTCCTTCTATTCTTTTAGTTAAAAGAACATCTTCAAGCACCTCTAAAGTCAGGTCTTGCAGAATACAGGTGTATAATGACACAATATCAAGACCAACTAGCATTTGGGGCTGACCATTGAATGGATAATTCTCAATCAATGTTATGACCTCTGTGGTATCCTGGATGTAAGAATACATTTCCTGTACAAAAGGTTTTAAGTAGGCGTTGGCAAATTTTGACAAAGGTTCTAAAAGTGAACCTAAACCGTATACAATAGGGAGCCTAGGTGGGTTGGATAATGATTTATGGATTTTGGGTAAGATATAGAACTGTGGTAGGACATTTTTTTTAAGAGTAAAAATTCATGTTCTTGTTTGCATATCCACCCTCTTGCGAGTGCTTTGTGGATTTTTTCTTCTATAATAGATTTCAATCGTGGTGTTGGATCTTCTTGAATTTTCTTATAGAATGTCTGATCTTCTAGTTGGCGTTTACATTCTAAGATATAAGCATCTCGATCTACGAGTACTATTGCACCACCTTTGTCTGCTTTTCTCAGTACTATTTCAGAATTGTCCTTCAAACGTTGTATGGCTAAGCGTTCTACTCGAGACCCATTCCCTTAGGGGAAAGGAACCCGCGATGAAGGGTGGAGAAGTGGGAAAGGCCTATTTTGCATCAAGGGCTCTGAACAAGAAGGGGGGTGTCACAGGTTTCCCCTTTTCTCACCTGTTTTCTCTGATTTGTGGAGTCCTTTGTCAGGGTTTTCTTCCGAGCAGTTCGGGTCTTGTACAAGCCCGGTCGGCTGTCTTCGGATTCTAGGATTCGTTCAGCTTCTTCGTCCGGGATCTTTGGAAACTCCAGGAAGCTTGGAATGGAGGCAGCACACGGAGGTGGTCTGCGCGGAATGCGGAAGAAACAGGATCAAGGGCGGTAGAAGGAAAGGAGAAGGAGGAAGGTCCGGGAAACAGGAAGCAACACAGTTCAGGAGAACGAACTACGGAGCACGTCAGGCCACAGCTATCGGTAGCGGTGAGACGCGCGGAACCGCAGGGGAGTGGCTAATTTATAGAATGTGCTGCATAAGACGTAAAGGTCGATAGACCGCGTTCCGTGTATACGGCCATGTTGGGTGTACTACAGCGAGTAACCGCCGATGTGCCAGGGACCATGAAGACCTGAAAGGACGTGATCGACGGATCATGACAGCATGCCCCCTTCTAAAACCTGTTCCACCGGGTTTACCTGGATGAATTTGGTGGAATCTCTGAGCAATCTTGGGGAGTTCAAATTTGAGACTGGTTCCCAGGTACGTTCGCTGGGTGGATAACCTTTCCATTCCACCAGGTATTGAAGTTTGCCTCATCTATAGCGGGAATCACAAATACAAGAAACTTCATATTCCAGCTGGTCATTGACAAGCACAGGACTAGGTCTAAGAGTAGTCTGGGTAGTTTGGATGAAAGGCTTCAACAGGGATTTGTGAAAAACTGGATGTATCTTCTTCCAAGAGTCCGGGGGTTGGAGTCGAAAGGCCACAGGATTGATGATCTATTTTACAGAGAAGGGACCATAATACCGGGTAGCCAACTTATTCGGTCTGAGATGTCGGGGGAGAAGTTTCGAGGATAGCCATACTTTATCCCCAATGGAGTATGAAGGCCCTGGTCTTCTCCTTGAATCTGCATAGTGTTTGGTTTGGATTCGCGCTCTTTCGAGATGTTCCTTGGCTTCTCTCTGAACATTTATGAGTGTTTCAATCCAGGAATTGACAGTAGGAACAGGTGTAGGGTGTGGAAGAACAGAAGGTAAGACCGAAGGGTGAAATCCTTGGCTGCAGAAAAAAGGGCTGGTCTTAACAGCCGAATGGTCTGAATTATTGTAAGCGAATTTGGCTACTGGTACTAAAAGTTACCAATCATCCTGGACTTTTGTAGAGAAACAACGAAGATATTGTTCAAGGGTTTGATTTACTCGCTCTGTGACACCGTTGGTTTGGGGATGATATCCCGAGGAGAGAGCTCGTTGAATCCCTAGTATCCTGCAGAGGTGTTTCCAGAATTGAGATATATACTGGGGTCCTCTGTCCGATATGATCTTGGAAGGAAGTCCATGCAGTCGGAAGACGTGTTCCAGGAAAATACCAGCAAGTTGATGGTAATTTATACGGAGGAGTAAAGTGAGACATATGAGTGAATAGATCAATGGTGACCATGATAGTTGTATAACCTCTAGAAGGCGGCAATTCCACAATGAAGTCTGTGGTGTAGGCTGTAATAAGAGACCTGCTGGTTTCTGGTTATCATGTTTGTTCTGATTACAGACGGAGCAAGATTGAATATACAGTTGTACATCGGTCTTCATCTTGGGCCACCAAAACTGTCTTTGTATTAGACGGAGGGTGTTGGAAATACCACGATGATCGGAATGAAGAGTATCATGGCAGAGATTTATTATTCTTTGTTGTAATTTTTGTGTAGGAATGACCAGCTTGGTATCTTTGAACAAGTATCCGTCCTTGACTCTCAAGTTCCATTGATTCCTTTCCGAAATTCCTTTCAAAAGTTCCGAAGTCTGAGTTTGCATACGAATCTCTTCCAGGAGGTTGTTTGCTTGAGCTACGAATATGGTATGAGGAAACATCTTGGGATACGTCCGATCTTCCGGAGGTTCATAGTCTGGATGACGAGAAAGTGCATCAGCTATTACATTTTGGGTTCCAGGGACGTGGTGAATTTGAAACTGATATTGGGCAAAAAAGAAGGCCCACCAAGCTTGGCGACTATTCCTACATTCCAGGGCTTGCAACACTTGTAGGTTTTGATGATCCATGCGGACATGGACCGGAAATTTGGCTCCTAGAAGTAAATGACACCATTCTGTGAAGGCTTGACGGATGGCTAGCAGCTCTTTCTCTAGGACGGAGTAATGGGTTTCACTAGGAGTTAATGTCCGAGAGAGGTAGGCGATGGGATGTTCCAAGCTATCCTCGAATTTCTATTTTAGGACGGCTCCAATGGCGTAATTGGAGGCGTCTGTCTCCACTATGAATGGTCGATTAACATCAGGTTGAGCAAGAATGGGAGCTTGTGTAAATTCAGACTTTAACTGTTGGAAGGCTTTCTCTTGGGCCATGGTCCAATGGAAGGGACATCTTTTTTCAATAAGGCAATTACTGGTTGGACAATCTCGGAAAAGGAAGGTATGAATTTCCTATAGAAATTAGCCAAGCCCAGGAAGGATTGTATCTGTTTCACCGAAGCGGGGCTAGGCCAGGATAAAATAGCCTTAACCTTGGATTGATCCATACCGATACCATCAGGAGTAAGGACAAACCCTAGGTAGTGAACAGTAGAAGTATGGAAGATGCATTTCTCGGGCTTCGCCAGGAGTTTATTTTCGCGTAAGCGTTGTAATACTGCTTTCACATGTTCTTCGTGCTTGAGAGGGTCCTTCGAAAATATTAGAATATCGTCCAAATAGACAATCACAAAAAGGAACAGCATGTCCGAGAACACTCGATCCATAAAACGTTGGAACACCGCTGGGGCATTAGCAAGTCCAAAGGGTGTGACTAGGTATTCAAAATGCCCAAAGGGTGTTCTAAAGGCTGTCTTCCACTCGTCACCTGCCCTGATACGAATCAAATGATAGGCGCCCCTGAGATCCAGCTTGGTGAACACAACTGCGCCTCTTACTGCTTCCAGGATGTCTGAGATCAAGGGCAACGGATAGCGGTCCTTGAGAGTACACTGATTTAGACCTCGATAATCCAGACACGGTCTGAGTTCTTTAGTGTCTTTTTTAGGAACGAAGAACAGGGAGGACCCTGATGGAGATTTAGATGGTCGTATGGTGCCATTTGCAAGATTTGTATCCAGGTATTCACAAAGGGCTTTCTTTTCAGGTTCTGATAGGATGAACATCCTTCCAAAAGGAATCACTGCGGAAGGTTCCGTTTCAATAGCACAATATTCATGTCTGTGGGGAGGTAAGGCCTGAACAATGGCAGAGGAGAAAACATCGGAATATTCCTGGTAAACCACCTGAATCCAGATGATGTTTGAGACTGAGATTGTGTTCTGATGAGTTGTAGGAAACCCTTTCGATGGTGTAGGATCAAGGTCTGGATGTAAGCAGTGGGACATACAAAACTCAGAACCCAGGAACAAGGATCCCGCTGCACAATTGATATAGGGGTTGTGTCTTTGAAGCCCGGGCATTCCCAAAACCATGGGGTAATGGACAGACTTGATGATGTCAAATCTTATCCTTTCTCGATGTTGATTTATAGCAAGCTCGATCTCCTTGGTCTGCAGGGTTATAGGTCCAGAAGAAAGGGGTCTTCCATCAATTGCTTCGACAGGTTGCATGATAGTCCGAGATTCATAAGGAATATGGTGTTTTAGGACCCAATCATGATCTATGAATACCCCCCATAGCTCCACAGTCGACCAGTGCCAGGATGGGGTATATTTCTTTCTTGGATGTTGTCAAGAAGACCTGTAAGATTACCAAGGAATTTTGTCCAGGAGAGTTCAAGGATGGAATAGAGGTGGAGCAGACATCTCTCTCCCGAACCTGCGCTCCGTTTAGGATCGGGAGCTGGCGTTTCCTGAGCGCTGTGGGGGGGCAATCGGACATTCTCTTACTAAATGTTTGTCTGTTGCACAATACATACATAATCCAGTATGAATCCTTCGCATCCTCTCTTGGGGGGTAATGGGTCCATGGAAGGCCCCTAATTGCATAGGTTCAGACTCATTGCTTGGAGTAGAAATGCCTTCTGAGTTCGAAGGGTTTCCAATGGGGTTTTTCTGGAGTGGTAACTTGGTTTTCTTTTTTTCTGCCTTTCTCTCCTGAATGCGAAAGTCAATCTGTAGGGCGAGACCCATTAGCGCTTGAAAGGAACCCAGGTGTGCCACTCTGGCTAGTTCGTTCTTGATCTATTCGTTTTGCCCTCTTCGAAATAAAGTAAAACAAGCTTCAGAGGACCAATCCGCTTCCTTAGACAGATGTTTGAAGCGTGTGACATACGAGAGCAAATCCTGGGTACACTGATGAAAGTCGAGTAAACGTTCCTGGGCACTGTAAACTTGTTCCGGGCATTCGAACATGGTCTTGAGGGCCTCTATAAAGCCGTCGTAGTCATCCAGGAGAGCATCACCAGAGTTAACCAATGGGGTGGCCCAGGTCAAGGCATTCCCGGAAAGATGCGAAATAATAAAGCCTACTTTAGCCCTGGGCATAGAAAAATAATAAGGTTTAAATGTAAAGTGGACCAAACAAGAATCTAGGATTCCACGAAGGCTCTTTGCTGAACCTTCGTACTTGTCAACAACGCCGCCTAGAATTACACTCTCCTTCGTGGCGGAATCACGGGATAACACCAATTATTTTAACGCAGCATTTTCCGCCTTTAGGTTTTGCACTTCGGTCGTCAGCTCTTGCATGCGAGGCATAAGATCCTGGACGGCCGCTTCCATGTCTGTATCGAGATCGGTCAGGTGGCGTCTCAATCTGTCACAGGTTTCCCCTTTTCTCACCTGTTTTCTCTGATTTGCGGAGTTCTTTGTCGGGGTTTTCTTCTGAGCAGTTCGGGTCTTGTACAAGCCTGCTCGGCCGTCTTCAGATTCCAGGATTCGTTCAGCTTCTTCGTCCGGGATCTTTGGAAACTCCAGGAAGCTTGGAATGGAGGCAGCACACGGAGGCGGTCTGCGTGGAACGTGGAAGAAACAGGATCAAGGAAGGCAGAAGGAAAGGAGAAGGAGGAAGGTCCGGGAACCAGGAAGCAACACAGTTCAGGAGAACGAACTACGGAGCAGGTCAGGCCACAGCTATCGGTAGCGTTGAGACGCGCAGAACCCCAGGGGAGTGGCTAATTTATAGAACGTGCTGCATAGGACGTAAAGGTCGATAGACCGTGTTCCGTGTATACGGCCATGTTGGGTGTACTACAGCGAGTAACCCCCGATGTGGACCAGAAAGGGCGTGATCGACGGATCATGACAGCATGCCCCCTTCTAAAACCTGTTCCACCGGGTTTACCTGGCTGAATTCGGTGGAATCTCTGAGCAATCTGGGGGAGTTCAAATTTGAGACTGGTTCCCAGGTACGTTCGCTGGGTGGATAACCTTTCCATTCCACCAGGTATTGAAGTTTGCCTCGTCTATATCGGGAATCACAAATACGAGAAACTTCATATTCCAGCTGGTCATTGACAAGCACAGGACTAGGTCTAAGAGTAGTCTGGGTAGTCTGGATGAAAGGCCTCAACAGGGATTTGAGAAAAACTGGATGTATCTTCTTCCAGGAGTCCGGGAGTTGGAGTCGAAAGGCCACAGGATTGATGATCTCTTTTATAGAGAAGGGTCCATAATACCAGGGAGCCAACTTATTCGGTCTGAGATGTTGGGGTAGAAGTTTCGGGGATAGCCATACTTTATCCCCAATGGAGTATGAAGGCCCTGGTCTTCTCCTTAAATCTGCATAGTGTTTGGTATGGATTCGCCCTCTTTCGAGATGTTCCTTGGCTTCTCTCTGAACATTTATGAGTGTTTCAATCCAGGAATTGACAGTAGGAACAGGTGTAGGGTGTGGAAGAACAGAAGGTAAGACCGAAGGGTGAAATCCTTGGCTGCAGAAAAAAGGGCCGGTCTTAACAGCCGAATGGTCTGAATTATCGTAAGCGAATTTGGCTACTGGTACTAAAAGTGACCAATCATCCTGGACTTTGGTAGAGAAACAACAAAGATATTGTTCAAGGGTTTGATTTACTCGTTCGTGACACCGTTGGTTTGGGGGTGATATCCCGAGGAGAGAGCTCATTGAATCCCTAGTATCCTGCAGAGGTGTTTCCAGAATTGAGATATATACTGGGGTCCTCTGTCCGATATGATCTTGGAAGGAAGTTCATGCAGTCGGAAGACGTGTTCCAGGAAAATACCAGCAAGTTGATGGTAATTTATACAGAGGAGTAAAGTGAGCCATATGAGTGAATAGATCAATGGTGACCATGATAGTGGTATAACCTCTAGAAGGCGGCAATTACACAATGAAGTCTGTAGCAATGATTTCCCAAGGTCTGGTTGGTGGTGTAGGCTGTAATAAGAGGCCTGCTGGTTTCTGGTTATCATGTTTGTTCTGATTACAGACGGAGCAAGATTGAATATACAGTTGTACATCGGTCTTCATCTTGGGCCACCAAAATTGTCTTTGTATTAGACGGAGGGTGTTGGAAATACCACGATGACCGGAATGAAGAGTATCATGGCAGAGATTTATTATTCTTTGTTGTACTTTTTGTGTAGGAATGACCAGCTTGGTATCTTTGAACAAGTATCCTTCCTTGACTCTCAAGTTCCATTGATTCCTTTCCGAAATTCCTTTCAAAAGTTCCGAAGTCTGAGTTTGCATACGAATCTCTTCCAGGAGGTTGTTTGCTTGAGCTATGAATATGGTATGAGGAAACATCTTGGGATACGTCCGATCTTCCGGAGGTTCATAGTCTGGACGACGAGAAAGTGCATCAGCTATTACATTTTGGGTTCCAGGGACGTGGTGAATTTGAAACTGATATTGGGCAAAAAAGAAGGCCCACCGAGCTTGGCGACTATTCCTACATTCCAGGGCTTGCAACACTTGTAGGTTTTGATGATCGTGCGGACATGGACCGGAAATTTGGCTCCTAGAAGTAAATGACACCATTCTGTGAAGGCTTGACGGATGGCTAGCAGCTCTTTCTCTAGGACGGAGTAATGGGTTTCACTAGGAGTTAATGTCTGAGAGAGGTAGGCGATGGGATGTTCCAAGCTATCCTCGAATTGCTGTTTTAGGACGGCTCCAATGGCGTAATTGGAGGCGTCGATCTCCACTATGAATGGTCGATTAACATCAGGTTGAGCAAGAATGGGAGCTTGTGTAAATTCAGACTAAAACTGTTGGAAGGCTTTCTCTTGGGCCATGGTCCAATGGAAGGGGACATCTTTTTTCAATAAGGCAATTACTGGTTGGACAATCTCGGAAAAGGAAGGTATGAATTTCCTATAGAAATTAGCCAAGCCCAGGAAGGATTGTATCTGTTTCACCGAGGCGGGGCTAGGCCAGGATAAAATAGCCTTAACCTTGGATTGATCCATACCGATACCATCAGGAGTAAGGACAAACCCTAGGTAGTGGACAGTAGAAGTATGGAA
Organism: Ambystoma mexicanum; assembly: GCF_040938575.1. Taxonomy (NCBI): domain Eukaryota; kingdom Metazoa; phylum Chordata; class Amphibia; order Caudata; family Ambystomatidae; genus Ambystoma; species Ambystoma mexicanum. The sequence continues at coordinate 187,495,741 of NC_090936.1, forward strand.
GATGCATTTCTCGGGCTTCCCCAGGAGTTTATTTTCGCGTAAGCGTTGTAATACTGCTTTCACATGTTCTTCGTGCTTGAGAGGGTCCTTCGAAAATATTAGAATATCGTTCAGATAGACAATCACAAAAAGGAACAGCATGTCCGAGAACACTCGATCCATAAAACATTGGAACACTGCTGGGGCATTAGCAAGTCCAAAGGGCGTGACTAGGTATTCAAAATGCCCAAAGGGTGTTCTAAAGGCTGTCTTCCACTCGTCACCTGCCCTGATACGAATCAAATGATAGGCGCCCCTGAGAGCCAGCTTGGTGAACACAACTGCGCCTCTTACTGCTTCCAGGATGTCTGAGATCAAGGGCAACGGATAGCGGTCCTTGAGAGTACATTGATTTAGACCTCGATAATCCAGACACGGTCTGAGTTCTTTAGTGTCTTTTTTAGGAACGAAGAACAGGGAGGCCCCTGATGGAGATTTAGATGGTCGTATGGTGCCATTTGCAAGATTTGTATCCAGGTATTCACGAAGGGCTTTCTTTTCAGGTTCTGATAGGATGAACATCCTTCCAAAAGGAATCACTGCGGAAGGTTCCGTTTCAATAGCACAATCTTCAGGTCTGTGGGGAGGTAAGGCCTGAACAATGGCAGAGGAGAAAACATCGGAATATTCCTGGTAAACCACCTGAATCCAGATGATGTTTGAGACTGAGATTGTGTTCTGATCAGTTGTAGGAAACCCCTTCAATGGTGTAGGATCAAGGTCTGGATGTAAGCAGTGGGACATACAAAACTCAGAACCCAGGAACAAGGATCCTGCTGCCCAATTGATATAGGGGTTGTGTCTTTGAAGCCAGGGCATTCCCAAAACCATGGGGTAATGGACAGACTTGATGATGTCAAATCTTATCCTTTCTCAATGTTGATTTATAGCAAGCTCGATCTCCTTGGTCTGCAGGGTTATAGGTCCAGAAGAAAGGGGTCTTCCATCAATTGCTTCTACAGGTTGCATGATAGTCCGAGATTCATAAGGAATATGGTGTTTTAGGACCCAATCATGATCTATGAATACCCACATAGCTCCACATCGACCATTGCCAGGATGGGGTATATTTCTTTCTTGGATGTTGTCAAGAAGACCTGTAAGATTACCAAGGAATTTTGTCCAGGAGAGTTCAAGGATGGAATAGAGGTGGAGCAGACATCTCTCTCCCGAACCTGCGCTCCGTTTAGGATCGGGAGCTGGCGTTTCCTGAGCGCTGTGGGGGGGCAATCGGACATTCTCTTACTAAATGTTTGTCTGATGCACAATACATACATAATCCAGTATGAATCCTTCGCATCCTCTCTTGGGGGGTAATGGGTCCATGGAAGGCCCCTAATTGCATAGGTTCAGGCTCATTGCTTGGAGTAGAAATGCCTTCTGAGTTCGAAGGGTTTCCAATGGGGTTTTTCTGGAGTGGTAACTTGGTTTTCTTTTTTTCTGCCTTTCTCTCCTGAATGCGAAAGTCAATCTGTAAGGCGAGATCCATTAGGGCTTGAAAGGAACCCAGGCGTGCCACTCTGGCTAGTTCGTCCTTGATCTATTTGTTTAGCCCTCTTCGAAATAAAGTAAAACAAGCTTCAGAGGACCAATCTGCTTCCTTAGCCAGCTGTATGAAGCGTGTGACATACGAGAGCAAATCCTGGGTACACTGATGAAAGTCGAGTAAACGTTCCTGGGCACTGTAAAATTGTTCCGGGCATTCGAACATGGTCTTGAGGGCCTCTATAAAGCCGTCGTAGTCATCCAGGAGAGCATCACCAGAGTTAACCAATGGGGTGGCCCAGGTCAAGGCATTCCCGGAAAGATGCGAAATAATAAAGCCCGCTTTAGCCCTGGGCATAGAAAAATAATAAGGTTTAAATGTAAAGTGGACCAAACAAGAATCTAGGAATCCACAAAGGCTCTTTGCTGAACCGTCGTACTTGTCAACAACGCCGCCTAGAATTACACTCTCCTTCGTGGCGGAATCACGGGATAACACCAATTATTTTAACGCAGCGTTTTGCGCCTTTAAGTTTTGCACTTCGGTCGTCAGCTCTTGCATGCCAGGCATAAGATCCTGGACGGCCGCTTCCATGTTTGTATCGAGATCGGTCAGGTGGCGTCTCAATCTGTCACAGGTTTCCCCTTTTCTCACCTGTTTTCTCTGATTTGCGGAGTTCTTTGTCGCGGTTTTCTTCCGAGCAGTTCGGGTCTTGTACAAGCCTGCTCGGCTGTCTTCGGATTCCAGGATTCGTTCAGCTTCTTCGTCCGGGATCTTTGGAAACTCCAGGAAGCTTGGAATGGAGGCAGCAACGGAGGCGGTCTGTGCGGAACATGGAAGAAACAGGATCAAGGAAGGTAGAAGGAAAGGAGAAGGAGGAAGGTCCGGGAACCAAGAAGCAACACAGTTCAGGAGAACGAACTACGGAGCACATCAGGCCACAGCTATCGGTAGCGTTGAGACGCGCAGAACCCCAGGGGAGTGGCTAATTTATAGAACGTGCTGCATAGGACGTAAAGGTCGATAGACCGTGTTCCTTGTATACAGCCATGTTGGGTGTACTACAGCGAATAACCCCCGATGTGGACCAGAAAGGGCGTGATCGACGGATCATGACAGCATGCCCCCTTCTAAAACCTGTTCCACCGGGTTTACCTGGATGAATTTGGTGGAATCTCTGAGCAATCTGGGGGAGTTCAAATTTGAGACTGGTTCCCAGGTACGTTCGCTGGGTGTATAACCTTTCCATTCCACCAGGTATTGAAGTTTGCCTCGTCTATATCGGGAATCACAAATACGAGAAACTTCATATTCCAGCTGGTCATTGAAAAGCACAGGACTAGGTCTAAGAGTAGTCTGGGTAGTCTGGTTGAAAGGCTTCAACAGGGATTTGCGAAAAACTGGATGTATCTTCTTCCAGGAGTCCCGGAGTTGGAGTCGAAAGGCCACAGGATTGATGATCTCTTTTATAGAGAAGGGTCCATAATACCGGGGAGCCAACTTATTCGGTCTGAGATGTCGGGGTAGAAGTTTCGAGGATAGCCATACTTTATCCCCAATGGAGTATGAAGGCCCTGGTCTCCTTGAATCTGCATAGTGTTTGGTTTGGATTCGCGCTCTTTCGAGATGTTCCTTGGCTTCTCTCTGAACATTTATGAGTGTTTCAATCCAGGAATTGACAGTAGGAACATGACAGGGGGTCACCATTCTGCTCTGTTGGAAATGTAACTTTATTGTGGATAAAACGCTGGGGGATCGTGAGAGTCATTGCTACTTTTATTGCAGTGTTTCCGAGTGTTTTCCAAATTTCTGCAAACACTTGTTCTGTCCACAGTGGCTGCCGTGCTGGAGAAGGGAGGAGGAGCAAACTGCTTGAAAATCCCCACTCCCAAACATAAACGGAGCATAATCTGAGTGTTTACGAGTGTTCATGAGTGGATTAGTGGTGTGGTGGCTTCCTTCAGAGCTCTAATTCTTCTTGGCTACACTGAGCCCCTAACGGTAAACTTGCAACCTGACCGATAAACTTTCCTTGTCTTACCTGCTTTGTCCTGGGATCATTGGAGTGTTTGTGGTTTAGCCGTTTCCCCTATCCACTCTTTCTCTAGTGGTTTTTGACATAGTGGTACAATCAGCAAGCAAGCAAGAAGTAAAACACTTGGCATAAGGAAGGATGCCCGGAAAGCTGAGCACTCCGGCTAATAACTATAATCTGAGGGAAAATGCTTCATACAAGAAAGACCAAGCCCAAGTAGCTACACACTCGAAGACTCCTAAAAGTAACCCACATGCTACAAGTTCCCCGCGAAGGCCAGCTACAAAAGCTACCAGTGCAGGATCTATTAAATCCTTCTTTCAGGTGGAACCCACAATGTTAAATATGAAGAACGTACTGGTTGAATGTGAGGATCTTTTATGGTTTCAGGGCCCAGTATCAAAAGATGTTATGAATATTGCGGATCCAACATTGCCGGCAATAGATAATAATAATTCTTTGCTAGCACTAGGCTGTGCCCTGCGTGACCTGCTGCGGTTGGAAACGCCCACTAAACCAGAAATGCAAGCAGGTGACAGAAGCATTACTGAGGAAGTGGGGAGAATAGACATTTTTGATACAGCAAACGTGCCGCTGCTGGAAGTCAACAATTCACAAAGATTGTCTGTGCCACCTAACCTGTGTCCCCTGAGTGACGACGTGGGAGTTTCCAACATTATTCCTAACATGATTTGATCTCACAATGAAATAGAAGCACAACTTGCTGCCCTTCAGTTTGCCATGAAAGTCCTCCTGTGCCTCTGTGGTAACATTTTAGATGAGGTAGAACACATGTCCACTGTGAAAACAGAGTGCGGGGCGGCAGCACTGATTTGCACAACTTAATCGAAGCCGCCAAACAGCTGAGGAGGTCAGTGGTGTGTCTGAGGAAAATTAGGATGATGCACACAGTGAAGCATCCAAAAGACACCTTACAAGGAAACAACGTAGATTGCAGAAACGGCAAAACGGCAAAAGGGCTGGGTAAATAGGGGCTCGCAGTTCCAGGCTGGCCTGACAGCCTGGAATCGACTGGTTAATATTGAGATGTGCACGCCTATGAAGAAAACGACGAAGAGAAGTAAAAGGAGAAAGAAGAACGCAAAATCATCCGACATGCTGACAAGTTAGCTTATAAATGATCAAAGCAAGAGTACGGCAAATGACATAGCATCAGACACTGGGGACTTGCAAGCCTCCCACTCTGAGGTGGCCAGTGTACCCCCACCCGCTGTGGAGGATGACACAGAGGGACCAACTGGAGTCAGAGTGACGTCTTGTGTCAGCATGGTGCCTCCTCCCACTTGTTTTGAACGATAAAGTATTCACAATGGGCCGTGCCCCACTGGGAACCGTACAAATAGATCAGACCTGATGAAAGTATGTAGTAATATTCTGGCCCTCGGAGTCATAGCTCCAATGATTTTGAATTTGTAGAACCGATGGAATCTGTAAATGGAAATGTTACTAGGGTGCATTGTTCCACGTCTGAAGAAGCCTCCTTATATGTAGCCAAAAATTGGCCATACAGTTATGTTATCATTGTCCCAGTCACCCACCCCCACCACCTCTTGTGGCTTCTGTTGCGATCACTAAAGTGAAGGGGGGTGCAAGTAATGGAAACCAGGGAGCAGTACATCTACCTGAAGAGTTGGTTGAGGACACACAGGGGTGGGAATGGTTTTGAAGGTTCCTCATAAAGAAATGATAAGAAAACAAGTCAAGTTGGAGGTGTAAGTGATTTCAATCTGGCACACACCGAAGTTTCGCCCAGCATGTAGTGCGCAACTGAAACCCTTATTCATTTTTATCTATAAATTCAATATTCTGAACGATATACCACTCATATCACCCCCTTCTCCTGAGACCTCCCCCCCCCCAGTCACACTGAACCAGGAACCAGGCTATTCTGCAAAAGTAAATATTTATTTATGTATTTAAATTTTAATCACAATATATTTTAATAGTTAAGCAACCATCACCAATGGGGTGACAGAACACAGAATAATATCTTTAATACATTATTAATCAAGGAATGAGCACAAAAGCAAATGCAGCACAGAAACTAATACCTTTGTGTTGGTTTGGTATAGATGGCACTATGGTTAGAGGTTCTCCCTGCAACACCCCTCAACCCCCCAATAGGCAATTAAATAGATGTGAGGAGAGAGCAGGTATTCAGGAATAGCATAAATCAGACAGAATATCATTCCCACCTTCCCCCTTCAAACACAAGAGAAAAACAGAATTGACTTTTCATCTGTCAGGTTGGCTTTGAAATTGTCTTTAGAATTGACTTAAGCAAAAACAGCAAATGTGATAAAAAATACTTAAATTGTAATAAATTCCTGTGGGAGCCACTTTGAACAGTTGCACACAATCACAAACAATGATTTAGTCCAAAGAAAGCATTTGAAATCTCAAAGTCGTAGTCAGAAACAATTTAAAGCTATTTAACCCATGTAAAACCTTTCAAATTTTGAAATTGCGGCAAACTATTCCTTGTGGGATTTTTGCTATAACGGTTTTGGGTTCTATGAATAGCTATGGATGTAAGGTACAAGTAGGAGTTGAAATTTCGTTTCTATCATAAAAACTGAGGGAGTTATAGAGGTTTTAATAAAGAAAATAGAGATTTGGATTTAAAGATCACAGATAGGTTTTCTTATGCTATATTAAAGACTACAAAAAGGAGAATGCCACACAGGAAGGTCATTCACGGCCGATCATAACAGTTCATGTGTGATACACTAGTTTCAGTTGGTTTGGGAATTACTTTTCTTAATCAATCAATAAGAAGAACAAGTTACTTCTTACCTGGTAACGTTCTTTCGATGGGATGTTCCTCCGACGTATTCCTTATCTTGATAGATCACTTCCAGCTTGCTGGCCTCGGAAAAAAATGTCAGTAGTAGAAGGCGCTGCGCGTCGACGTCCCTCGAGTCGGTGTCCCTCAACAGCCTCCGTATCGGCGCCGACGTCATCATGGGTATAAATAGACTTGCGCAGCGTCCGTTGCTTAGTCCGTTTTGTAGCTTGGAATTATCTGTTCATGAATTGGTTATTGACCTTGAAGGAGCGTAAGCTGCAACCACAAGGGAAGTTTTACTGAGGGGATGGATGGGAGGGGCGATAAGGAATACGTCGGAGGAACATCCCATCGAAAGAACGTTACCAGGTAAGAAGTAACTTTTTCTTCGAAGGGATTGTGTCCTCCGACATATTCCTTATCTTGATAGACTCCCATAGCAGTGGTGTGTAAACGGATGTGGGAGTAAAATTGTCATATTCCCTTTTAAGAGTGAACAGAATGTAACACAGCTTTGCCAAATCTAGTCTCTTGACTAGAGGAGGAATCCAGATTGTAGAATTTTGTAACGGTATGTGCGGACGACCATGTGGCAGCCGCACATATGTCTCGAATCGGTACCCCTCTCTGGAGGGCCGAAGAGGCTGCGATACCCCTAGTTGAATGAGCCCTAAGATTTTGAGGGGGCTCTTTCCCTGCTAATTTGTAACATTCTAGAATGGCTAAAATAATCCATCTGGAGATGGTCTGTTTTATGATTGGCAATCCTAATTTGTGCCCTCTGTAACCTATGAACAGTTGGTCTGCTTGCCTGATCCTAGCCAGTCTGCTGATATAAAAACTCAAGACTCGTCTTGGATCCAGCCTATGTAGCTTCTCTGCCTCTTTCCCTGGATGGGGAGGAGGATAGAATGAGGGTAAGGTTATTTTCTGAGTGATGTGGAATTCAGAAACCACCTTTGGGAGGAAATTAGGCTTCACTTGCAGGACAACTTTGTCCTTGTGAAAAATTGTATGAGGGGGTTTGCAAGATAGGGCTTGTAATTCGCTCACCCTCCTGTCAGCTGTCAAAGCCACTAATAAGACAGTTTTAAGGGTGAGAAATCTTAAAAAACAAGAGTGGAGTGGTTCGAAAGGAGTACCCATTAAGAAATTCAAGACTAAATTTAAGTCCCATAAGGGAACTTGGAACGGTCTCGAGGGGATAGACATTAGTTAATCCCTTCAGAAATTGTATTACTAATGGTAATTTGAAATATGATGGCTCCTCTGCAGTGTGCTTGAAGATCGATAGCGCTGCAAGGTAGCCCTTGATTGTACTAACTTGAAGACGTGAATTCGCCAAATAGAGTAGAAAGGATAGCACCGTTGGTGTACCACATGAAAAGGGGTCAATATTCCTTTCTCTACACCAGCTGCAGAATTTGTTCCAACGCAGCGGTATAAAGTCTTTGTTGCTGGCCTTCTGGCTGAAAGCAACACCTCCATGACGTCATCTGGGAGGTCCCAATCCTTGTATCTCAACCTTTCAGAAACCAAGCGTGAAGGTTGAGGGTTCTGATGTCTGGATGGAGAACCTGACCTCCCTTCTGTGAGAGAAGATCCTCCCTGTGTGGAAGACGAATTGGAGGGCAGATGGACATGTCCAGAGGTCCGGGTACCACGTTCTCCTGGCCCAGTCTGGGGCAATTAGGATCATAGTCTTCTGGAATCTTTTCAACCTTCTTATCATCTCAGGAATGACAGGGACTGGAGGAAACACGTACAGAAGTGGAAACTGCCAGTCCACTACGAACACGTCCCCTAGAGTTCCTCTCGGGGGAAATTCCCTTGAACAAAACTGATCGCACTTCCTGTTGATACTGGTGGTGAACAGATCCACTTGAGGGGTTCCCCAAAGGGCAAAGATCTCTTGAAGGACTTCCTGAGCTATCTCCCACTCGTGAGAGACTGTGCTCTGCCTGCTCAGAGCGTCCACTGTCAAGTTCTTCTCTCTGGCTAAGTGAACTGCCGATAGAGAGATTCCTTCTTGGATTGCCCAAAACCAGAGCTGCATCGCCTCTCTGCACAGTGGCAGTGATCCTACACCTCCTCTTTTGTTGAGGTAGTGCATGGCCACTGTGTTGTCCGTCATTATCAGGACATTTTTCCCTTGTACAGATGGCAGAAAAGCCTTCAGTGCTAGTCTGATTGCTCTCAGCTCTAACAGATTGATATGTAGTCTGGACTCCGATGGAGACCAATGACCGCTGATGGTCAAGTCGTTGGCATGGGCCCCCCACCCCGTGAGTGAGGCATCCGTGACTACTGTTATCTCCGGCCATGGTTGCCAAAACAGTTCTCCTTTCAGAACGTTCTCCTGACAGGCCCACCACTGAAGGTCTCGAGCCACCTTGTCCGGAACCTGAAGGAGATCTGTCATTCTCCCTGAGAATTGCGACCACTGAGTTCTTAGTGCCCACTGGAGAGATCTCATTCTCAGGCGAGCCTCTGGCACAAAGAAAATGCAGGATGCCATGAGGCCTAGCAACCTCAAAAAGTCGAAGGCTGGGAGACGTTGGGCATTTTGAAACTTGGTGACCATCTGCAGAATATCTTGAACTGGAGTCTCTGTGATGGTATCATCTGTGAATTCTTTAAATTGAGGGAGAAGCCCAGTTTGTGAAGGAAGTGGCAGACATAACCTAGATGGATCTGAGCTTGTTCCGAAGATACTGCTCTGATCAACCAATGTCTAGGTAGGGGTAGACCTGGATCCCTTCCCTCCTTAGACTTGCAGCCACTACCGACATTAGCTTGGTGAAGACCCTCGGGGCGGAGGTCAGCCCAAATGGCAGTACTTGAAATTGATAGTGAGAGTTGCCAATTGCGAACCTCAGGTATTTCCTGTGTTTGAGATGGATTGGCACATGGAAATAAGCATCCTGAAGGTCTAGAGATACCAGCCTGTCCTGAAGCTGGAGGGCCTGAAGGATCTGAGAGAGAGTTACCATCTTGAACTTGTCTTTCCTAAGGAATTTGTTCAATTCTCTTAAGTCCAATATGGGTCTCAGTCCTCCGTCCTTCTTCGGTATCAAGGAGTGGGGGGAATACCAACCCTTGTTCCTCTCCGCTACAGGTACTGGTTCTATGGCACCTTTCTCCAGCAGGTCTAGAATCTCCTGCAAAAGGAGCGGGTCTGGGAACTTCAAAGAGTTGTTCCCCGGTGAATGACTCTGAGGGGTGCATAGAAAAGGCAGGCAGTAACCTTGGGCAACTGTCTCCAATGCCCAAGCATCTGACGTAATAGCCTGGCATTCCGTCAGATGTTGAGTTAACCTGCCCCCTACTGGTGTTTTGTGAGGAGAGTCCTCAGAGCGGTTTAGAAGAGGCTGATGCAGATGCCGAGGGTAAAGAGGCACCTGCTGCTGCTGCGGCTTTTGTACTTTTAACTCATCCACCTCGGGTAAATTTCTTTTGGCCTCTTTGAGCCGGCTGTCCCCTGCCTCTTCCGAATGCGGAATAGAAACGAAAGGACCTACCTCTCCAAGAGGTTCCTGAGGGGCAATAGGGAGTTTGACGGATTGCAGCTCCAAGGGATTTTGCTGCTGCCTTAGATGTTTGTAACTTCTCTAGACTGTCATCAGCCTTTTTACCAAATAAAGAAGAGCCGTCAAAGGGCATATTCAAAAGCCTGGCCTGTACATCCGGAGCAAAACCAGACTTTCGCAACCATGCACATCTGCGAATTGTAGTACTTGCCGCCATGGCCCTGCTGATACTGTCAGCAGAATCAATGCCAGTTTGAAGGAATTCGCACATTGCGTCTTTACCATCTTTAACGATGTTCACAAAAACTTCCCTTTCTTCTCCTTCCGGGAGGCAGTCAGCCGCTGATGAAACACACTCCCAAAGTATGTGGCTGAATCTTGCGAGCGTACAAGTAGCATTAATGGATTTAAGTGCCATGCTACACGCAGAAAAGACCTTTTTTGACATAGCGTCAAATCTCTTATCATCCCTGTCTTGTGGAACAGTAGGGTATGCAGATCTACTGTTCGATGAAGTTGCTGCTTGAACAACCAGACTCTCTGGAGTTGGATGTTTTGACAAATATTCAGGGTCAGAAGCAGATACCCCATATTTGGCAGATAGTTTCTTGTTAACTGCCGGGATAACCTCAGGAGTTTCCCAGTTGGTCGATATTTTCCTCTGCAATGCAGTATGGAATGGAACCACAGGATCTTCCTGTGGGCCTTTAATCAAGATGTCTGTAAGATCATCTTGTTGAAAAGTAGGTAAAGGTGTAGACCAACCCATGAATTCTATTATTCTGGCCATTAAAGTTCTATAAGGTTTGGCAAATTCTACTTCTGGGGCAGTATCCAACCCACTTGCATGGTGGGTTGGAGGGAATCTTGCAAGGAATCTTGCAGGTCCTTCAACCTATTTTCTTCAGAGATAAATTCCTCTGGTACAGGTGTTGTACTTCTCTGCAACCCAAAAGGTCTTTCCTGATCAGAGTCCTCACCTTCTTCATAAATGGAGGACAAGGCATTGAAATAATCTGACCTTGGAAAAGGCTTAAAACCCATTTTTAAAGCAGAAGGGGCTAAGCTTGTGGTAACCGGTTGAAAAAACGTCGACGTCGTCGAGGCGGAAGTCAAAGGCTTCGAAGAAACCAAAAAGGGCGTCGAAAGGTATGAAACGACCTCGAAGAACTCAAGAGGATCGGAATCCTACTCGGAGTCGTCGAGGTTATCGACGACATTCTCGAGGTCATGATAGGAGCCTTCGGTATGACTATTGACTGCGAGGTAGTGACAGTCATAGGTTTCTCCTTTATCAGCGTCGACATCAACTTCGAGGACGGCGTCGATTCGACCGATCTATGCGCCGATGGGCACTTCGATAATGGCGTTGATGATGCAGATTTATGAGTCGAAGGGGCCTTCGACAAAGACTTTGATGACGCAGTTTTATTGCCTTTTCTCGAGTGTTCGGGACGCTCTCGAGTAGTTTCTTTTGCCGGGTGCAACGACTCCCGGCGTTTCGACTTATCTGGTCTTTCACCCGGGGTATCACCTTTAGCCGTCTCCGAGGGGGTCGAGGCTGCTTTCTCAAAGACGCTAAGCATATTTTTATGGAATTCCTCCCACTTGGCTGGAGAGCTATGTTTTGTGGGGTGACACCTCTTTTTCGAATGTTTGGATCTCGAAGAGTGATGGGAACTGCTTGGAGACCTCGAACGAGAATGTTTACCGTGACAGCGAGGAGACAAATGTCTCGTCTCTGCTGAGGAAACTTTCGAAGGAGTAGAGGTTTTAAGAGTTTTACCTCTTTCGAGCTTCCCCTTACGCTCCTTCAAGGCTTTTTGCCGTCATGGACATGCAGTGCTCGCATTCTGAGCAAGGGTGCTCCGATCCCAGCCACCACACACAGATCCTGTGATCGACATTTTCAATGACATTTTCTTTCCACACTCACGACACTTTTTGAAGCCGGACCGTGGTGTCGACTGTTCAGATGAGGAAGCCATCGAAACGAGTAAGATATACTCGTGGAATAAGTAATATACTTTGACTAACGAACTGAGCAACACGATTCCAAGGCCCATGAAGCGCGGAAAAACAGATCTGAGCAACGGACACTGCGCGAGTCTATTTATACGCATGATGACGTCGGTGCCGATATGGAGGCTGTCGAGGGACACCGACTCGAGGGAGGTCGACGCGCAGCGCTCTCTACTGAAAAAATGTTCTGAGGCCAGCAAGCTGGAAGTGATCTATCAAGATAAGGAATACATCGGAGGACACAATCCCTTCGAAGTTAGGGTTTACGAACACAGATGAGAAAAGAGTCCGCGCAAAAATAGTTCTAGCAACACAATGGTTCTGAATTAGAAATGGGGTAGGTTTGAAATAGGGATCATACGATGCAGCTATATTATGGGTCACTGTTCTTCCTATCAATACTCACAGAATAATTTATTAAATTGGACCATCAGTTCTGGTCATGGATTGGGCAGGTCCAACGGAAAACAGGCAACTCTGGAGGGATTTGGGTCAGCGGCATTGTTCTGGTCAAGTTGGGACTGCACCTCAGACTGGATTTGGAAGGCCCTTTCTGTTGACTGGACGTGGTAGATAGCCGGATACAAGTTTTCAGCAGGCAAGCCTAGTGGTAGCCAGCCAAGCTGAATTAAAATTAAATCCCTTCCAGTATGGGATTTTTGCAATTGGGTCAGGCTAGTAATAATTTTGCAATGCTAGACTCTGGATTCTGCAATGAAATCTGGATCTCTCAAAGAATTCTGGAGTCAGCTACAAAGTGAAAGGTTCTGGAATAAGGTGTTGTGTGGACATCTGGATGGGTTCTGGAAGCAGTGTGTTCTGGAAGCAGAGTGTAGAGTAGAGTGGAATAGAGTCGAGTTCTTCCTATATTTATCCATTATACATGTTATGGCATGGGCAGAACTTCAGAACACACCACCCTATCTGTGAGTGGATACAGGTGTGCACTTCGTTTTGGTTGGCAGCTTAAACAGACCTGTCATTTTATGACAGGATTTGGGAACTCCCACCTGGATTTTTACTCAAAACATACTTTTGCACAAATGTACATTTGTTCCATTATGTACCCTCACAAGATTAGACACATATTTTTCACATTTGATTATCTACATTTACATCCAATGTCTATGTTTGTGAGAGCTGTATTGGTCATTTTATGGATTTTTATCCATTTTAGCAACAACACTTTGGATTCATTATTTCTAATTTGATACCCCTCTAAGCGCTGATCAGTGGATTGTGTACATACAATTTTAAGCTTTCAACATTCATAGTTTTGCCACAATCAGTGTTTTAGTGTATCTTTGGTTCCTTATGTAGTAAAAACTCCTACCACCTCTTCAACTGTCTAGCATGAGTTCAGACTTATACGTTTGTATTTCTCACTTGTCTACTTATTTTGGCTGTCATGTTAAATGTCATGAAGTTCTTAAGCAAAAACAAATAATTTCCATTCAAAATCCAGTCCAGGTTTTTTTCCTCTTGATTCCCAAAGTGAGCAGATGGCCAGTCCTTTGAAGTTCACTGAGGAACCTCCCCCACATCCTGCTCCTCCTGGCAGAGGCCAATTCTCAGCATGTCCTTTGTTCTTTGATTAGTCAGCAGACAAATGTCTAATGCAACTCCTTCGAGTGGCTTGATGGGATTATGCGTGACCCATTAGCAGCCATTAGTCTTCCTCTTGTCAATGGAGTGTCAACAGGAGATGTCATTTTTCCCAGGTCAGGCCCATTCAGATCATAATTCACATGTGGATTGGCTTCAGACTGGGCTCTTTGACATTAAAATCTTTTCAGTTCACATATAAAATATAAGTATAGAGTGTAACGGATTTAACCATTTTAAAAGAATTAGCCCTTCACCAACATACTTGAAATAGTGGATTTTGCAACTTTTCAGGACAAAGAAATACATTTAAGATAAGTTTTACAGCCATTTTTCTTATGGCAGCTGTCAGGCTGTGATGCCTGGATTCCTCTGACTGCCTTGGAGATCCATGATTCCAGCACACTCTCCTTTCAATAATTCACTGGGGAAGATAACTGATTTTAGCACCAAAACAGCACTTTGATGGTTGCCCTTGATTAGGAAACTGTATTTAGGGGCATTTTCGGATTTTAGCCATTCTGTGGGCTTGTTTCCAGTGACAGGTGACAGATGACAGCAGTGATGCATGCTTTTACACCACTTTGCCGGTGTATTTGTCAGGATGTGCCGCTCTTTTTGGTGGGTTATGAACTCTGTGCAATTTTGCAAACTTACTGCGCACAGGTGTTATTGCCTCCATTCTTGGCAATTTCCTTTCCCCATTGGAAAAGGGGTGCAGTGTGGCGCAGTGGCATGGATAAAAATACTCCACAGAGGATTGCAAGCTGGAACACCCGGGGGCATAAGCACTTTTTGGACATTGATGGGTCATTGCCCCTTTTGTTAGAAGTTGACTTATTTCTTCTCCACGAGACATGACTAACCTCTACAGTAATTTTGTATGGTTATGTTGTACACCAGGAATTAGCCAAAGGGGTCACCCATTTGGGGGCTTGATTGTAGCAATAAAACAAAAACTGGTTGTACATACCATTAAGCTACCATCCAACTATTGTAACGTGTTGGCGATTGAGGTGATGCTTAAAAGGGGGACAGAGGCCCTGGATATATTAATATTGATTGTGTATAGCCTCCTGGGTGGTTCCAGCTTGGAAGAGATCCATAACAGTATCGATGTAGTAAGTGCTGACTGGACAACTGTTTCGGGTCATGACATTATTCTCCTTGGGGGGACCTTAATGCTGGATGCTTGGACATGGACAATTGGGCTAACTACCGGTCTGTGAAAGCTGGAAGCGTAATGGTCCTTAAAAAGGGAAACAGAAAAGGAAAACATTGGTTAAGCTTCATGAAAGAATGGGAGATGATCATGTTAAATGGTAGAACTGTGGGAGATAACCCGGGTCAGAGTACTTTAGGGCAGGTAATAAGCTGGCAGCACTCGATTATTTCTTTAGCAGTAATAGCTGTGCTGTGCTGAAAAAGTTGAATCACTGAAGGTAATAAATACCGAATTCAGTGATCATTCGATCGTTGATTTGATTATTAGAATACCTGAGGAAGAGACAAGAATGACAGGTGCTAGAATCTTGAAAGTCCTTTTTGATAGTGTTTGTAGCAAAAGAGAAATTCCAGCGTCCTGGCAGCAAGTGATACTGCTGCCAGTGTACCAAAAGGGAGACAGAGAACTCCCCGAAAACACCAGACTCTTATCACTCCTTGATGTAAGTGGAAAACTATTTGGCTCTTTTGTGTTGGCGGCACTGAAAAATTGGGTGTCCAACCCAAATGTACTGCATCCAATGCAGACTGGTTTTAGGCCTGGGTCGGTCACAACCCACAATATCAGGGTGCTGGACAAATTGATCAAAGAGGCCAGCGCACAAGGGGACCCAGGATTGTACATGATTTTTGTAGACTTCTCGGTGCATTCGATTCAGTTAACTGAGAAACCCTTTGGCTAAAGCTGCGAGAACTGGGGTGTCCAGATTACATTATTGCATACCAATTCAAGTATTCAGGTACAGATGGAAGGGATGGGTTTGCTTTCGGGTGCAATGGGAGTCAGGAGGGGGGTCAAGCAAGGCTGTGTGTTAGCCCCTCTGCTGTTTAACCTATACTTGAGTAACCTTTTGGCCCGTCTGCTGCAAACTGTGGGCTTTCCCGTTAAAATTGGTAAAACCCCACTTGCAGATATTTAGATGCCAATGATTTTGTACTAATGGATCATACAATCAGGGGGTGTGAAAGCAAAGTTTGATGAATTGGTACGATATGAAGCTAAAAACGATTTGCCAATCAATATGGCCAAAACAAAGGGCATGGTGGTGTCTAGCCGAAAATTCCACCGTACGACATTAGGGTCTCAACTTGAGCCCATTGAGTGCGTGGAACATTACCCCTATCTGGGCTTAGAACTTGACAACCGTGGGGATTATCACAAAATCAAAGAGGCTAAAAAAAGGAAAGCAAACAGTATGATTGCTGCTATTAGTAACTTCGAAAAGAGAACAGCAGGATACTCGATTGAAGGTATTATCATGTTGTACAAACAAAGTTTCTGCCCCATAATATTGTACGGACTGAAGGCCCTCGTATTGAAAGATTTTAAGTAGTTAGATGTACTTGAAGGGCACTTTTGGTGCAAGATGTTAGTCTCCCGCCTTCTACTCCCATGGAATACCTACGCCTTGAGCTGGGGCTCATCTCCCTTAGTAGCCAGGTGATGTTGCAGTGAGTTGTTCTGTATATTAAATCCAAATCTAGTCCTCATTGCTCTACGTTAAAAATGTTGGTGCAACATCAAGGGTCGCCACCGTGCAGCAGAAGAAATTGTAACTTTTACAGCTTAAACGAGGCTTGCTTTTCCCGCATAAACTGGCAGCATAATTTTGAAAGGGGCACAGGGTTTGTGATTCTAATATATATATCTTCAAAAAGAAAATAGAGCAATGGTACTGGATACATAACTATGACCATCTGAATTCCTTGCATAGCTGCAATTATGTTGCTAGAGTTACCCATGTTTATCTCAACACAAAGGTGTACCGTCTTCAGAGTCAGAGTCTGGCTGGCCGCAGCTTGATCTTGAAGTTAAGAATCAATCAATTACCCTTGCGGGCGGGGCAAGGGGCTTATTTAAAAATACCTAGCAATCAAAGATTCTGCAGCTTATGTAAAAAATAAGACAAATTGGAAATGGCAGGCATGTTTTTACAAAATGTTGTGGGATTGAAACAGTTTATATGTGCTTGTTGGGCCAGTTTGTGAGCCACTATGATTCGATCAAATCCAAAGAATTTTGAGACCACTGTATTAATACTGATTCAGTTTCTATGCACATTGCACTTTAGAGTGTTTGACGGTCTATTACCTTGCTATTGAAGGATGAACTAATTAACTGAGCGTCTTAAGTGTTAAGTGTCATGATATAGGAACACATGTTTTTATCTACTATTTTATGCTACTATTTTATGATGCTATATGGAGATTTTATTAGTAAAATATGTGATGTGATTTGATATGTGCATGTATAATTACGATTAGGTCAGTTTATTGCCCCAATCAGGGTCATCTGCCTTTCTGGGAAGGGGTTTGTAATCAGCTTCAGTTGTTTGTGGAGGGTTTTCTGGTGCTGGGGGAGATTTTCTCATGGTCTTGGTTCCCAATCGAGATCATTTGAGCTTTAGGCGCACCTAATTGGGTAAGTATCAGGACAGGATCTCAAGGAGGTTTAGAGAGGTCAAAAGCATGGTACGAGTTCAAGATATGTGTGAGCTCTTAACATGTCTATCCCACTCTTTGCTTACTATTCAGAAGCCCATGACACTTTTTGAAGCATAGACTTGGTGCTGGTGGATGAGACTGTCATGAATTCAGTTAAGAGAGTAGACTTGCATGCAGTCCCATGGTCTAACCATAATTTGGTGTCTATGAGGGTGAACATAGGGGAAGAGAGAGGTGTGAGAGGTCATTTGATTTGTAATGATTTCCAGCTGAAGAATACAGAGGTGGGGTTGGAATTGTTGTTGAGAATTAAGGAATACCGAGAATGTAATGATAGTGGTTCAGTAAGTTTGACTACCCTGTGGGATGGATTTAAAGCAACCGTGAGAGGGGAAATGGTACATATAGCCTCTTTCTGTAAACAAGAGAGGAAACAAAAAGTCCCTTAGGGAAAAGATAGGAAAGTTGCATCCAAGAAGCCCCTGGAGACATTATGTTAACCTTGTGAGACCCACGTATTCGGGGATAGTTTGTGGAGGGGTAGAGTTTAATCTCTTCTTATTTCCCGATGACATACTAGTTTATCTAGACAACTCAGGGAACTCTCTTTGTGAGCTGATGGGAGTGATTGAGAGCTGTGGAAAGCTGGCAGGTCTTAAGATTAACTTAGCTAAACCCAGCATAATGACCTTGAGCCCTGATGACATGGATGGATCTGAGAATTTGGAAAATCTATTTGGAAAAATGTACTTTACTCTATTTAGGGATCACTGTGTCAAGAAACCTTGGTCACTTATGCAGCCTGAATTACTCTCCCCTTTTGCAAATTGTTAGGGCGGATCAGAGGAGATGTTTTAAGCAGACTCTTTCTTGGTTTGGGCGGATGACGTTGATCAAAATGAATATATTGCCTCGTTTTTTTCTCCTTCTCCTTGATTTTGACTCCTCTGTGGGAGAACTATTTTATGGATCTCGAACTTTATGGTTTATATATTTGTATGGCAGGGGAAGAAATCTCTAACCAATAGGGCCTCATTGGCGCTATCTAAGGACCATGGTGGTTTTGGATTCCATGACTTTCATAATTACTATAAAGTGGCCCAGATTAGGGTTTTGTTAGAACATGGGAGAGATGACCTAGGTAAATATTGGACTTTCTTGGAGGATTGGGTGTTTCACCCGAGAATGGTGACAGACTTCTTTTGGTCACCCCTGAGATCGGTTACTGAGGTGGCGCATGTCCACCCTGTTTTAATGGTATTGTGGTTGTTATGGAAGGAAGGAGCGAACAATAGGATGCTTTGTACTTGGCCTTCCCCACTGAGTTTGTTGTGGCGTCTGCCTCTTGATATTGGTAAATTGGGACTGTGCTTTACTCAAAACTGGTCTGACTTTGGATTGGAAATAATGAATCATCTGCTTGTAGAATGATTTAAAGACTGTGATACAGTGAAATCCCTATTGGGTGAGGAGTTCACTTCGATTTTTGACTTTTAGAAGTTGAAAGGCCATTTTACAGACCCTAGATGGAAGGTGAATTTGGAAAGGCACCTCACTTCATTTGAAAACATCCTGGACTCCAGTGTTTCAAAGAAGGTTATTGCCTCTAAGGTCCACAGAACACTGGTCACTAGCTAACATTTCAAGGGGTTCTGGGACTCAGCAGTGGGAGGGGTCATTCCTGATCAACTATGGGACAGAATATATGATATATTGTTTCACAGGAATCTTTCAACACATGCAATGGAGCATAATTTTAAGGTCTGCCAAGGGTTGCATAGGGACCCTCTTAAGATCTCCAATATGTTCCCAAGCTCTTCTCTAATATGTTCTAGAGGTTGTGTTCAAAGGAGCACATTGATACACATGTGGTGGTTGTGTCCTATTATACAGATCTTTTGGGCTGAGCTTTTGAGCTGGACCAAAGACCTGATAGGAGTCACCTTCAAGATGAATGTTCTCACACTTCTGCTGGGTATCCTTGGAGGGATTATGAGCGGTATAGATTCCAAAGGATGTGGGAGGCGCTCATAAGAGCATGCAGGTTGGCCGTTGCCCAGAAGTGGGAAATCACAGATCACACACAACAAATCAGATTGGTTACAGAAGTTTTGGGATATGTATCTTATGGAGAAACATACGTATATGACCCATGATGACCTTTCCTCATTTGACGAGGAATGGGGAGCCCTTACTGAGCACTGGTGTGGAGGCCGGGTGATTTATCTTGACCCAGGTGATGGAGATTCATGTGAGTTTAGTTGAAGAAAATGGTGAACTGAAGCTTAATGGAGGACTGAGCGGTGATTTTGTAAGGGGACTTAAATGGGTTGTGGGCATCTTGGGTTGCAATTGGTTGAACCAAGTAAACCCTATGAGAATGTTATGGGGTATCTCAGACCATAAACACCAGTGGGACTAAGCTTGTTGGGATGTAACTCTTTGTTATGATGAACCAGCCCAGTGTCACTTTTTAGTTTCTTTTTTTTCTTTCTTGTTCTAGCTTTTCCTTTCCCTTTTGGCTTGAATGTCCTGTTGTTTTTATTACATTGGACGGAATTGGCAGCCTTGCAGTAGATGGTTAGTGCTTACAGTCCGAATTGTGGTTATGTCTGTTGTACTTAACATTGTAATAAAAATAAATAAAAATAAAAAATAGAAAAGTCCTGGAAGTGTTTAGCAAAAGCAAAGGCAATATAGAATTGTTATTTTAGGATGGCAGTAGTTGGCAGGGCAATCCCTAAAGTTGCCAGAATTAGCTTGTGGCCGTTGTAATAGAAAGAATAATGGACAGAGGATGAGGGGAGGCATTGTATATTCTAGAAGAGCTGACTGGCTGTTGTACTGTGCAGTAGGTTCTTCAGGTGAAAAAGTAAGTGGCTCTTACTGCCGGTGATGCTGTCATTTGAACTGACTGCTGGTGATGCTGTCGTTCAACAATGTCCTATTATGAGATGCTTCTGGGGCTTTCTCTTTGCAGCCAGGGTAAGGGACTCTGCAATCAATGCATGCTATCTTCCACGGTAGAATACAAGACTCAGACTGCCAAAATGTAGGGCCCTGAGAGGTGTATGTGTGATCCTTGGTGGTGTTAAGGCTCTTTCGACTTAAAAGACCTAAGATATGATGGCCAGGACGGCGAGTAGCTGCTAGAAATGGAGGGCAAACTGCTCAGACATATTAGAAGTGCACAGCACCATGTAATAATGTTCGCAATAAAGCAGATGCCTGAGGTCCTTTTGGGGTCTCTGTCAGAAATCTGCAATAGTCTGATACTTACAGAGCATATTAATAGGGTTTCAGGTTGCTGGGGGTGCTCAAAACCAAAGAAGGTTCTGTATTTATAGCTTGCAGGATAAAGATTTGATAGCATGTGAAAAGTGGCAATGGATTATAAAATAGACAATTTGTTAGATTTAGTACCTGTTTTCAAACTCAACTTAATCAGGTATACATGGTGTCTGAAGTCCGATGTAGTATTAAACAATGAATGAATAAGGTTTCTGTTTTTCCCATTACCTTGCTTGATCCGAATAAGGAATAGGTGGAGCCACTACGTTTTATGTGTTTTCCTGGAGTGAATATAATTTAGCAAGTTACTCTTTAAAACTTGGTATCCATCATATAAATAAAACGGGGTGAGATAAAGGCCTACCTTTCCCTATCCTAACAAAGATGTCCCTGCCTAGCAAACTAAAGCTAAAGAAAAATGACCTAGTGTCCAAAAAGTCTACACCCTCACAATAATACACACAACAAAATGATACAAGGAATATTTGTCTTCCGTTCAACAAAGCAATATACCAATTAAAATCTTAAAGGCATTGGAAAGTACTCCTTGTAACCAAAGTTGGACTTCCTTCCCCTGGATCAATTCAGGAATCCCTTGAGCAAAGTTCTGATTCTACAAATTCCAATTCAATGTAACATCAGAAGTCTTTTCCATCTACTACGTCCTTCCACTTTAAAAAGTAATGTCTCTTCCACAAATGTTTGTTCACATATCGAAAAACAACTGTTGGTTTCCACAGTTTCCTTCTTAGGGAGGCAAATATATCTCTCTCAAAGCAAAGTTCATAAACAAAAATAGTTGTTTGTTGATTTATTTATAAGGTGCTGATAGCCTGCAGGCATCTGGGTGCACAGTTACACAGGTTAGACATACAAAGAGACAGGACAGTCAAGAACCTAGGGGGCCCAATGATTGAGAGTGTTCAGTTACTTAAAGAGAAAACTCTTGAGAGCCCAGAGGAACGCCCTTGTGTTTTCTTCTTGTCTTAGGTTCAATGGGAGTGCATTCCAGAAGTTAGCAGCGCAAACTGGGAATGATCTTCCTGGGCTGTTGGAGCATTTATATCCAAGACAGCAGACCTGTGCCAGATTGGAAGAGCATAAGGATCTGGTTGGGATGTATTGGGAGCCTAGAGATTTTAAGGGGGCGCAGTCCTGTAAAGGCAGCGATGTACCAGAGTGCCTACTTTAAAGTTGATGCGCTCCTGCACTGGAAGCCAGTGGAGGTCTTTCCTATCGTTAAAGATTTGATATCTCCTTGGAATTCTCTTGATGAGGCGTACAGAATCATTCTGGGTGATTTTACATTTCTGGAAGCATGAGATGTTTGCACCAGTAAGCAGGGCATTGCAATAGTCTAACTTCGACAATATTGTTGCTTGAGCTATGGTTGCACAGTTATTTTCTGTAAGGAAAGAATAACCTCTTTAAGTTGGAGATTGAATTGGCTCCCGATTCAGACCAGCATCAACTACAAGATTTTAACATTGATCCACAAAACCCTGTATGTCTGGCTCCTTCATGTATGAAAAAAGGTTTACTTAGTACAATTTGCAGCTGGCTTGGGGGGATAGCTCGGGGGCAACATGCTTGTCTTGGAAGCAAGACAACACGGAGCAGGGTCTGCGCTTAGAAACCTCTGGGTATTATGCTTGCTATAAATAACCTATAATATCATATCATATCATATATCTGGCTGCTGAGATCAGCTTTGCATCTGTAAATCCAAGTTCACATCTTCTGGAAAACCAGGGCTTTTGGGACAATTGGCACAGTGGCAGGAAGCAAATTGTGGAACAACCTGCATAGGGACATCATAGAAATCTTAGATTTGCCATGATTCAGAAAAAGGTTGAAAACCCATCTGTTCGAGGGATAGTGGTTTCTCTGCCACCTCTTCACTTCCACGTTATGTTGAGGTTCCCCCTCTTGACATCTTTTTTTCTTTTAGGTCTTTCCAATGAGCACTCTGAAACCATATTGGCAGTAGCGCCTAACCACTCTATTAAAATGTAAAATGTAAATGCACTACATAGGTATAATATAGGGATCTCCACAGCTGATCCTCATGCACCAAATCCACGTAGTCTTTTCTTAATATGAACCTAACATATATGTGAAATACAGTGAACATAAATGGTAGATATTTACACAGTCAGTGGTAAAAGAGGACACCACAGAGGCAACATGCTGGTCTTGGCAGCAAGACCACGCAGAGCAACAGAGGTTTGAATCCCGGATCTGCTTCGAAACCAAACTCAGGTATGGTATTAGGCACGTTATAAAAAATACATTAAATAAATATACGTAATTAAATAATGCTGAAAACCTGATGTGGCACTTGGGGCTCCCCCAATCATACCGAGGATAATAGGGCATGGGCGCACAGCGTAGCAGAAGTTGAAAGTGCATCAGAGGCTGGTTCAAGCCCTGATTCAAGGCCCAGTGGTCCCACACCCAGGTGACAGAATTGGCCAAAAGACTCGCCCCATAGAGGAGATGCTTCATCATTTGAGCTGTGAGTACAAGACATGGAACCCCGTGGCGGCCTCCCTCTCACATCGTTTATTCACAGTGGCTTGTGTATAGGGAGGTTTTTTCAGGCAACTGCTACAAAGGAAACCAGTGACTTAATGAAATGAAGATTTAAGGTAAATGAACCTTTCTTTTCATGTGCATCTCACAGACCCTTTCCCACCTCAACAGGCCGAACTTTTCAAAATCTTTAAGGAACTGGCCAATCCTACTGCAGTCGCCACCTCTCATATTCTCTCCCAGACCCTCTGCACAGCGTTGACCTCTCATCATTTCACTACTAAAACTCAGGACATCCTGTCCAACCTCTCTTCCTTTACCTCCTTTTCCTCCTCCTCTACCACTCCTGGCCCATCTGAGGCCCTCCCTCCTCCTCCTTCCTACTCCTTTTCCCTTTTCACCCCTGACAATGGTTCTGATCTATGAAAGTCTCATCAAAGCAGGTTCTCCCCTGCTCATCCAGAACTATCAAGGACCTCATCGACACCATTGCTCCCGCCTTGGCCGATTTCTGCAATCGCTCCTTTGCCACTGGAACTTTCCCATCTCCCCTTAAGTACTTTCTTGTGCACCCCCTTCTAAAGAAGCCCTCGGCCGATCCTTCCTCTCCGGCTAACTTCCACCCAATCTCCATCACTCCTTTCCTGGGCAAACTCTTGGAAAAGCTGGCAATCTTCCAGCTTAATTTACATACTGAATCTGTTGGTTGCCTCCATGACCACCATTCTGGCTTCAGAGCTGCCAGAAGCATGGAAACTGCTCTTTTGAACACCCATGAAGACAAGCTCTACAATGTTGACTCTAATCCCCCTTTTGTCCTCATTCTCCTTGATCTATCCTCTGCTTTTGACACGGTCAACCATGCCATCCTGCTCAATCGTCTCTGGGACAACCTTGGTATTACTGATCAGGCCCTGCCCTGGTTGACCTCCTTTCACTCCGACCAACCCTCTCAGGTCCAACTGGGGTCTTTCCTCTCTGCTATCCCTCTCTCTACTTGTAATGTTCCCCAGGGGTCTAACCTCTCTCCCTGGCTCTTCAACCACTACTTGACACCTCTTGGCCACTGCATCGCTACTTTCTGCTCCAATTTTCAATTTTATGTGGATGACACTCAGCTCTCTTTCAGGCTCCCCTCAGCCACCTCTGCTTCTTCTCTCATACCAGACTGTCTGGCCGCAATTCAGGAATGGTGTGCCGCCAATGATCTCTGCCGTAATTCCAGTAAGACTGAGATCCTCCTCATTGCTCCCTGCTTTCCTCTCTCTCTCTCTCTCTCTCTCTCTCTGTCTCTCTCTCTCTCCCTCTCTCTCTTTCTCTCGCTCTGTCTTTCTCTCTCTCTCTCTCTTTCTCTCTCTCTGGCTGGCCACTCTGGGCCCTCTTCCTGCTCCTTTTCTTCGACTCCACCCTCTCCTTCTCTCCTCACATCTCTGAAGTCTCTGAGAAGTAAGAAGTCAAACTATCAGCTGCACCTCCTCAAAGGTATTATTCCTTTTCTCACTTTCCCCCAGAAGCTCACGGTCTCCAGAGCTCTGGTCCTCTCTAGGCTGGACTATTGCAATAGCCTCTTTCTAAATCTTCCTGCCTCTACTCTTTGACCTTTACAACTTATCCAGAACAGGACTGCAAGAATTGTCCTTGGCCTCAGGCCCAGGGGTTGTATCTGTCCAGCTCTGAAATCTCTTCACTGGCCCCCCGTGGCTGCAAGGATAAACTTCAAGACCCTCTGCATTGTCCACAAGGCTTTCTGGGGCCTGAGACCACTCTAACTCCAACTTTCTCTTCCAAAACATCTTCCTTTTTGAGCTCTGCGCTCCTCCACCTCCAACTCTCTAAGGGTCAGACGCTTCTCCAAGCAGAGAGTTTGCGGCAGATCTATCTCCTTGGCTGGGGCATCCCTCTAGAACAGCTTCCCTGCCTCTCAAACTTGAGCAGAACCACCTCTGGTTCCAGAAGCAACTCAAGACCTTCCTTTTCACTTCCGCTTTCTCTCTTCCTCTCCCCTGCTGATGCACCTGACTGCTCTGTGCACTGCTCACCTGGGTACCCTCTGAACTCAGGCACAGGCTCCTGCATGTCCAGTTGCCCTTGGACTCCCTCCGGGCTCCCCAGTACTGTCTGTATCTGCAACCCTACAGTCCCTTCTCTCTGCATTTATGAGCCACCAGCTGCCGACACTTGTGATTTAACTGCTCTTCCCCCTTCCCATACCCCCTGGCATTTCTCCCCTTCCCTCTTCCCTGCACTTGCACGATCTGAATGGCACAAGGCCTAGTAAGATTGTTATTTTGTGCTCCCTTGATTCCCCCTCCTTTTCTTGTTGTGCCTAGAAACACTTGTATACAGGTGCATTATAAATACCACATCATAACATATACCATTCACATTCACTTCCCGTGCAGCATGGCTGAGCAACAAGATAATGCCCAGTGAGAAGCGGCTGAAGCACATCTCTGCCACCCAGCATGGTGTCCAGTCATTATCTCGAAAACAAAATGTCGAATTACAATAATGTCGAAACAATAATGTCGAAAACAAAAATGTCGAATTGTTTTTTTTTTAATTTACATGTTTTTTTGGGGTTCCGGTGGTAAAAAAAAGGGGTAAAACATAAAAAAAAAATTAAAAAAGGGGGATTGGGGGGGGGGGGACCCCCCCATTTCGAATAAAAATCAACAAAAAAAAAATTCGACATTTTTGTTTTCGACTTTATTTTTTTGACATTATGACTTTCGACATATTTGTATTCGAGATTATGACTATAAACCACCCAGCATCATACACTGGACATGCAAAAGATGCTAGGAGACCCTCAGGACACAGTGCTGACTACTGTGCAGGAAAGGTCTGCCATGTGTGTATCAACTGGGCAATGCTGCCTACTAAGCAACGCTAGTGCATCCCCCAAAACAGACATATTGTTCCCTGAAATGCCTGTGTTCGCCCCGCTGGTTCAGCGTTTGACCCTAGTGTAAGAGCAATACATGAGTTCCTTCTTTTTGGCCTCCAAAAGTCAGGCACTCGGATCCATGGTCTATGCCTTACTGAATGAGATCGCTCCCTGAAGAGCCAATATGATCAATGTGGGTAGGTCACAAAAACCTCACAGACCCAGCAGATGAGTACCCCAGGGCTCATTTTCATAGCGTTATGACAGGACATGATACGAGAGCTTTCTTTATTAACATCATTTTTGTGGTACTGCCATCTCGCTAATCCTGCATCTCAGCCTTTTGAGACAGGCCCAAATACTTGGGTAAAGTCAACAGCAACCAAAACCACATCAACTTCATAAGCATCATCAACAGTAGCTTCAGACTGTGCTTCTAAAACATCTACCAACATTACTATTAGTGCTAAGGGAAGTAATCCAGCAGTTCACACCGGACTCCTCCTTTAGGAGTGGAATCAAGTCTAATTTCCATATGGTCTTCCCCCTTCTGTGATGACATGGAAGGCTGAAAAACTATGGTCTGGATGATTGTCTAGAGCAATGACAGATTATGATTCATTTAAAACCTTCCAAACATAACACTACTTTTTTGGGAGATAAATTGATGAAGCCACCCAGTAGCGTAACACAAAATGTGGGAGCTCCCCTGCCAGCCCTGCTGAAGCTCCTCCCCCACTGCCACTCCCCCTCACACCTCCTTGCTGAGCATGGGCCGCATGGGGCCCACTGCACTGCAGGGACTGCGGCGGCCCTGGTTATGCCAGTGAAGCCACCATTGTGCTGTTTCCAACAATGCTGGAAATGAGTTTGTTTCGGAAATTGTCTCTCTGGATTCCAGATCAGAGGAAAGGAAAAGCACATGCTCAAGCCACTCTGCGCCTGCCATGATCCGCTGTTCCCCGTGCTCAGAGACGAACGTCTGCACTCTGAAGAGCTTTGCTATGGTGTATTTTCTTTTGGCCTTTAAGCATTTAAAAAGTACAATTAGTGTGCAATGGCTAGTGGGAGGTTGATTGTTGGCCCTTTAAAGGGAGAGGATAGTGGGTCATTAGATATGGAAGTGGTGCATAAAGCTGCATGTTGTATGAAATAATTACCTTATTCAGATGTTCATACTGCATCTTTCTTCACTGTGTTTCTTTCAGTCTTGCAAGTAAATGTAAATCCACGTTAGATTATATTATGCAAAATAGGTCCACCCCGCTTGGGTTCAATGCACTTGAATTGGCTGGCCTACGCAGAGGATTAAGCCATCATGGACCAAGCCCAAACAGGAATGCAGAGAATGTTAAATGTCTTGTATGACTGCACAGAGGCAATTACTTAGTCATAAATAAAAGTAAGAGCATGAAATTCCCAAAAGGTAAGGCTCTACAAATGTCAAATAAATACATACATAAATGTACTTAGGTATCTCCTTTACGGGTAGAGAAAGTAAGGCAATAACATTGTCTTTGCTCTAGGTAAAAATAAATGGAGATTCTTATCCCAATAATGAAAAGAACATGAGACCGTTACAGGTTTGCCGTTATCACACCAGTAATTCCGGTGGGTACCGGCAAATAGACCTACCATTACCAGTGCCTGATATCCCAGCACTGCCTCAATGGTGAGAATTGACGTTATTACCTGCAAAGCACTTTCATGAAACAAGTTGTTCCAGAGTCTGGCGGGAGTACATCAAAAGTGGGATACTCTTCCTTGCTACTTGGAAACATTTCCTAATGCCACCTTACAGTACCTGTTCAGGAGGTTCAGTTTTAATCTGCATCTTACTGAAGAAATAAGATATGCTTGTAACCAATCTGTGTTCCTGTTGTAATAAACAGGGACTTCAGATGGAGAGAAATGATATGAACTAAATACCTTGAATATATTTTGGAGTTATACCGATCAATTTGTGTTCTTTTTTTATTATGGTGGTATTTGGTGGTATTGTTATAGTGGTAGTATATTGTAGTAACTCGTTGGGGTATTTTTTATAGTGGTGAGACTAATTTTAGACTATTGCCGAATAATTATTTTTACCAGGGTCACTAACAACAAACAAAATACTTGACTTGGCACACTCTGGATGAATGATTAATGCTTCCTCATGGTATCTTATGTATGATGCCACACTACGCCCTTTTGGCCAGGTTTCAACAAAAATGTAAAGGAGGCAAATTGAAATACTGCACATTCATTCAATCTCTCTAGCTACACAATTCACAGCAGTTACTTCACTTTGAGATAATTCTTATTGCGCACCCATCTCTTTGTGCAGATTGAATAACATGACTGACTGCAGCAAAAATGCCCTAAGACTACAAGTTGCTTTGAAATGTGTTATTTGTAACGTAATATATACATTTGTAATTTAGACAGAGTAAGGGCTATGCCCACATTGTGTTTCAAAGCGCAAATATATTGCAATCACTTTCTGTGATTAGCTGAGCCAAGTCTTACCAAGTGTCCTTGGTAACATCGAACTTGGCAAGAGAAATAGACTTTGAGAAAAAGAAAGAAAACACACCAATGGTATTCAGCATAAATGCAGGATTACATGCACGTTAAACATAGACATCACCTCATACGAAATGTTATAATTAGCCTTGACTAACTGATCCTTTTCAACACAGCAGCTCCTCAGTTAACTCATATTTACCTAGAATGTTGACAATGTTTCCAATTCAGTTTGGCATAGAAATCTTCATCAGTCTTTCTGCCTGTGTCACCTAAGGTCGCTCAGATAAGAACTGCTCCAGCATCAGACGGACTCCAGCATTATAGCTCGTCTGCTTGGTCCGCCTCCGTCACCTCGTCTCCCAGTGCCCAAAGATGTCTGAAACTACTCCCTCATTCAAAGCCCTTTTTATTAGATCTCCTTGCCACTCAAGTGAAATACCTCCCCTAGAGCAGGTCATTCCACTGAAAATGGCACATGATTTCATTGCTGGAGAGCAGAAGATACATCTCTCCTTGCTTCCTGCTTCATAAAATGGATTGTTTTCAGTGAAACGGAACCTGAATCTCTTGTTTTATCACCAAGCGTTAATTCAGCTTGCACGTTTAATTTCCCATTTCAAAGAGCATCATGCATTTTCCAAATCTGCCTTCAACATAGACTAATTTGCATTAAATGTTATTAATGGATTCAATTATATATGTTAACTGGGGTTGGGTTAGTATGTTAATTTATATTAGTATTACGTTCAGTGCATCTCAGCCAACTGAAACATCATCCTGAAGTAACATGCAATTTTAAGCATGTGTTCTGTGCCTTGGCATTTATTTAATTTTGCCTGAGACTCACACACTTGAGTCCAGAAATGAGTTTCACCCCCTTATTCCCTATTGCAGTTCAAACCCATGCTAACATGTGCATGATAAAATGATGAAGCTGAAATGTAGAGTCCCATTGCTAAAATTCAGAGCTCCTACAGATACTCCTACACTCTTCATGGAGATTCAGGTCCCCTTTGTCTTTGCTCTCCCTCCTTCACAGCTGGTTGTGACACCTACATCCACAGGCAGGTCAGAAAAAACGGGCTCACAAAAATAGATGCCCCTTTAAAAACTTTGAGTGATGGGACTACATGGCGCGCATGCGTCCCTCCGCATGCAAGTCCCATCCTTCACCCTTCACCCCTCAGTCACCAACCACCCACGCCAAGTTTCCTTCCGTTTTTTCTGATTTATCCTACTGGCTGTTGTGATAACGTATATGCTTTACTGAGGGTGGCTGGGTGGGTGTTGAGAAGGAGGGAGAAAAATGACTAAGAGAACCTGAAGCCCCATGAAGGTAATTTTTTTTATTTCTCTTACATCCTGTTCTCCCTCGTTCCCAACCTGGTGGGACCAAATTAAAAAGCCTTAATAAACATAAGGGTGGAGGAGACTAGTGTGCCTCTTTTCTTAGAGGTCGGACCCAGTCTCTCTCTCTCCCTCCTTATATTTCAGCGGCAAAACTCCTCACCTGTGGCGTTCAGCAAGGTTTGGCTCTCTCTCCTCTTCTCTTCAACCTGTACATTCAGCATCTTGCACATCTGATTCACTCTTTTGGGTTTTGGTGTTTCTCCTACGCTGACGATACACATATTTTGGGTCGGCTCGATTTGTTTCTTCCGGCTTCTGCCAAATGTTGCTGGTCCTGCAATTTGGTGATTCATCTCTGGATGGGCAGGATTTGGCTTCATCTCACTGGCGATAAAATGGATGTGCTGGTAGTTGGCTCCTCTCTGGCGTCTCCTTGGTGGTCCCTGGCTTTCAGGCCTGCTGAACTGGGTCCTTTGTCTGTGCCTTCGTCTGTTGAGAAAAACCTCGGGTAAGGTTTTCCAATTCTCTCTCTGTGCAAACCCAGATCAGTGCACTTTGCCAGTCGGTTCTCTTTAAAGTGTGCATACTGCAGAAAGTTCTTCAATTTCTTCCCACCCATCTTCGTGCACTGGCTGTATCCTCCCTAATGTCCAGCTCTCTGGATTACTGCAACGCGTTGTATCTGGTCCAACCAGCCTACCTTCTTCAGCGGCTGCAGCCCGATTAGCAGTAGGGGCTACTAGAATTTGCTCAACTACCCCTATTTTGTTAAAATTGCATTGGCTTCCAGTAGCGTGGATCACCGCTCATTCTACGGTAGAGGGCCCGAATTTCTGCAAGTCAAATTCTGTCCTTATATTCTTGCTTGGCCACTGCCCTCTGCTTATTCTTTGAGGATTACGGACCCCCTGCTTTAAGCTTGCTTGAGTGAGTGGCCGTTCTTTCTCAGTTGCAGCGGCCTCACTGTGGAATGCTACACCCCTGTCTCTATGTGCCACAGAGGATCATCTTCTCTTTCATCGGACTTTAAAGACCCATCTTTTTACTATTTAATGCAGCTCTTTATTTCCTTGCATTTTCTTTTTGGTTTTTTGGGTATCTTTTCCTTTCTCTGCCACTAAGTTTCTCTGACACTGCAGCACCATGATGCCCTTGCTGGTGAAGGTGTGCTCTATACATTCTTTTTACATTACATTACATGTACTAGATTCAAGCAAACTAATTACAAAGCACCGCATGGCCAGACCGAGCATCTTTCCTGGAAGATGCGTCCAAAGCGTAATGCTTGCAAAAAGAAAGAAGAATACCACAAGTAACAGCCCTGCAATTTCTGCCAAGCGGACATGCCTAATAATGCTATGCTCACCTGGACCCCACAGGGGTGTCGATCGGACCCGGACAGCTGCGGTCTCCTTCAACGTGATGCGTAGTGCAGAGATGACTGTCTGGACTGGCCCGCCTAGTCTTGTCTGCTGGACCCGAAGAAGTATTTTCCTGCAAGTGGAGACAGCGATTAACCACCTGTGGGTTTTAGTGATGGCCTCCCAACTGTTCTCGCTCTCCCCCACTAATCACCTCCGATATCCCCTTAGTAACCTCACCTTATGTTCGTAAAAGATGAGCTCTCCATCCTGCATGTCTTGCAGGGGCGCGTAGATACCAGTTACTTCACTGGTTTGAAGGCGTTGGGAGAGTTCCGATAAGTATTGACTCTGAAGTCCCTGGCGGGATTGGTAAGTATTAAGTTTAAAGAGTTCAATGTGCCCGATGTTCACTCTTGTCCCCTTCCTTCCTTAAGTTGCAACTGAGTTTTTGAGAAGAAGGTCTCATAGCTGCTGCTGGCTTTCAGGTAAGAGTCTGTGTTACCCAACGCTATCCGGTAACTATTGCATGCGTTAACGTGTTGTTTTTCTCCCTCTTTACAGATGCGGCATATGAAAATGTGGAGAGTTATGGAATAATACCGCCGGTGGTAAATCAGGTAACTCTATGGTGGTAAGAGGTTGTATTTGTTGATTCCCTTGGATCACCTTGTTTTTTCTTGTGTCCCTGAGGTGCCGGATTACGGCGAAGAAATGATGGAGACAGTGCCGGATCGAAAGATGCTGTGAGAACTGGTGAGTATGGCACCATGCTGGAGCTGATGAAGCGACGCGTGCAGGACTGATGTACTTTCCAGGTCCGGAGATGAAATGGTTCCGGAATGAGATGAGGAATTTGAAATAAGTTTGTTTTCTAACCTTGTCCTTTTCTTCTTCTTTATTGTAGGAGCTCCGGATTCGAGGCGGGCGTGGCAGAAGACTGGATGCTGGCTGCAGGCACGGTGAGCGTCACGCTGCTGGATGCAGAATAACGCGAAGCATGTGCTGTTGTTCGGGTGTGGTTTAAATAGCCTCCAAAGTAGTTCCAGGTAAGAAGTTCCCTAGAGCCACGCCCGAGTAAAAAATAGTCCCTGTAACAAAATAGTCCCATCCAGGCCTCATGTAGGCTTGGACTCTTTTGCAGCATGGTCTGCATCAGGTAAGTAAAGTCTATGAGCCTGGCGCCTATGGCGCCAGGACTGATTTCTATGATGAGCCTGGCGCCTAAGGCGCAAGGACTGTACCCAGACTGCCCCTAGCCGGGGCTGCTGAGGTTTAAACAAATGTCTGGATGCTTGCTCCCGGAGCTGAGGGCCTTGGTCCTGATGCCCGGGGGTAGGCATCATGACAAATAAAGGCTACTGATGCTGCCTTGACTCTTGTGGAGTGAGACCGAAGTCTCTGCGGAGCCGAAAGCCCCCTCACGCCATAAGCCTTTGCCATACACAAGACAACCCACCTGGCAAATTAAGCTTTTGCAGCTTTATTACCAGGACAAAGACCACCATAATTGACAAAGAGTTGGTCTGTTTTTCTGAACGATTTGGTTCTTTCCAGATAACATTCTAGAGTTCTTGACAAGTCCAGATTATGTAAAGCCTTCCTGGCCGGTGAAGAATGTGGTCTGGGATGGAAAATCAGAAGGAAAATGTCTTGATTCGGTTGAAATTCCGATGCCATTTTAGGTACAAAGGAGGGAACCTTAGGAAGGACTACCTTATTTCTGTGTCTGCTCAACTTTCTGCCAAAACATTCTTCTTTCCCTCTAGATGGGATGCCATCAGAAAAAGGTGGTTTTCAATGGCACAATACCATATATTTTCTGCAAGACTACACAGAGGACAGGAGCAAGTCTCTCCTTGTTTGTTCACGTGAAGGATCATGGTGGTATTGTACGTAAATATCCTTAGCACTTGTTCTTGCATTGAGGGAAGAAATGACTTTAGAGCATAAAAAAATGCTTTTAGTGTTCCAAAGCATTTAAGTGGTCTTTTCTCTCCTTCATTTACCAAAGACAGTGTGCTGTCAAGTCTTGACAATGAGCACCCCACCCGTACTCTGACAAGTCCATTGTTACTACAACTTAATGCAGGGGGGGTTCAAAGGAAACCCAACCAACCGATTGTTTCTGATCGGTTCCACTAAATTAGGGCTTCTTGAATGTGATTCGGTCGTGGAATCTCTATGCTCTGTGGATCGGACAGTTGATTTGAGTTGCTAGCGAGGTGCTTTTGAATAGTTCTCATCCGAAATCTTGCGTAGTGAACTAGATGGGTGCAAGATGCCATCAACCCCAAGAGTTTTTGATGCCATCAGGCCAACAGAGTCTGATGTGTCATGAAAACAGAGATCAATTGTTGTATTGCCAAAACCCTGCCCAATGGGGGAAAAGGCTTTTCTTAGAGTAGTATCCATTACTACTGTTATTTTGTGCTCCCTTGATTCCCCCTCCTTTTCTTGTTGTGCCTAGAAACACTTGTATACAGGTGCATTATAAATACCACATCATATCATATACCATTCACATTCAGTTCCCGTGCAGCATGGCTGAGCAACAAGATAATGCCTAGTGAGAAGCGGCTGAAGCACATCTCTGCCACCCAGCATCATACACTGGACATACAAAAGATGCTAGGAGACCCTCAGGACACAGTGCTGACTACTGTGCAGGAAAGGTCTGCCATGTGTGTATCAACTGGGCAATGCTGCCTACTAAGCAATGCTAGTGCATCCCCCAAAACAGACATATTGTTCTCTGAAATGCCTGTGTTCGCCCCGCTGGTTCAGCGTTTGACCCTAGTGCAAGAGCAATACATGAGTTCCTTCTTTTTGGCCTCCAAAAGTCAGGCACTCGGATCCATGGTCTATGCCTTACTGAATGCAATCGCTCCCTGAAGAGCCAATATGATCAATGTGGGTAGGTCACAAAAACCTCATGGACCCAGCAGATGAGTACCCCAGGGCTCATTTTCATAGCGTTATGACAGGACATGATACGAGAGCTTTCTTTATTAACATTATTTTTGTGGTACTGCCATCTCGCTAATCCTGCATCTCAGCCTTTTGAGACAGGCCCAAATACTTGAGTAAAGTCAACAGCAACCAAAACCACATCAACTTCATAAGCATCATCATCAACAGTAGCTTCAGACTGTGCTTCTAACACATCTACCAACATTACTATTAGTGCTATGATTGCTATGAAGGATGAAAGCAAGCCTGTTCCTCTGACAACGGACACTACAGATGAGACAGAATATAGAGATGAAGTATATACATTATTGAACTTTTTTCATAAAAGAACCTGATGTGATACATTTTGGAGTTTCCAATGCCAGATATCCCTCCTGTAGAGACAGGTACCTTGTAGATGTGCTTACTCAATAAATAATAAGCATGCTGGGAATTCCGCTTCAGGCAGACATCATCAGTGAGACAAAGAAACTATTGAAAAGGCCTCATAGTCTCCATCATGTCAATAAATAGCTGGATGCAAGGTACCACCTGGTGAAAAGTGAAATACTGTGTTTCAAATTCAGCCCAATGATGTTACCCACCCCTATAGATGGCTTCAGAGCTTGCCATGCTTACAGACCAAAGCTACACCTCCCTGACGATGCCCAAAGAGGCTAAACCATGCCTGTGGTTGCTTTGGTCCCGTGCAGAAGGGAAGTAATCTAGCAGTTCACACCGGACTCCCCCTTTAGGAGTGGAATCAAGTCTAATTTCCATATGATCTTCCCCCTTCTGTGATGACATGGAAGGCTGAAAAACTATGGTCTGGATGATTGTCTAGAGCAATGACAGAGATTATGATTCATTTAAAACCTTCCAAACATAACACTACTTTTTGGGGAGATAAATTGATGAAGCCACCCAGTAGCGTAACACAAAATGTGGGAGCTCCCCTGCCAGCCCTGCTGAAGCTCCTCCCCCACTGCCACTCCCCCTCCCACCTCCTTGCTGAGCATGGGCCGCATGGGGCCCACTGCACTGCAGGGACTGCGGCGGCCCTGGTTATGCCAGTGAAGCCACCATTGTGCTGTTTCCAACAATGCTGGAAATGAGTTTGTTTCGGAAATTGTCTCTCTGGATTCCAGATCAGAGGAAAGGAAAAGCACATGCTCAAGCCACTCTGCGCCTGCCATGATCCGCTGTTCCCCATGCTCAGAGACGAACGTCTGCACTCTGAAGAGCTTTGCTATGGTGTATTTTCTTTTGGCCTTTAAGCATTTAAAAAGTACAATTAGTGTGCAATGGCTAGTGGGAGGTTGATTGTTGTCCCTTTAAAGGGAGAGGATAGTGGGTCATTGGATATGGAAGTGGTGCATAAAGCTGCATGTTGTATGAAATAATTACCTTATTCAGATGTTCATACTGCATCTTTCTTCACTGTGTTTCTTTCAGTCTTGCAAGTAAATGTAAATCCACGTTAGATTATATTATGCAAAATAGGTCCACCCCGCTTGGGTTCAATGCACTTGAATTGGCTGGCCTACGCAGAGGATTAAGCCATCATGGACCAAGCCCAAACAGGAATGCAGAGAATGTTAAATGTCTTGTATGACTGCACAGAGGCAATTACTTAGTCATAAATAAAAGTAAGAGCATGAAATTCCCAAAAGGTAAGGCTCTACAAATGTCAAATAAATACATACATAAATGTACTTAGGTATCTCCTTTACGGGTAGAGAAAGTAAGGCAATAACATTGTCTTTGCTCTAGGTAAAAATAAATGGAGATTCTTATCCCAATAATGAAAAGAACATGAGACCGTTACAGGTTTGCCGTTATCACACCAGTAATTCCGGTGGGTACCGGCAAATAGACCTACCATTACCAGTGCCTGATATCCCAGCACTGCCTCAATGGTGAGAATTGACGTTATTACCTGCAAAGCACTTTCATGAAACAAGTTGTTCCAGAGTCTGGCGGGAGTACATCAAAAGTGGGATACTCTTCCTTGCTACTTGGAAACATTTCCTAATGCCACCTTACAGTACCTGTTCAGGAGGTTCTGTTTTAATCTGCATCTTACTGAAGAAATAAGATATGCTTGTAACCAATCTGTGTTCCTGTTGTAATAAACAGGGACTTCAGATGGAGAGAAATGATATGAACTAAATACCTTGAATATATTTTGGAGTTATACCGATCAATTTGTGTTCTTTTTTTATTATGGTGGTATTTGGTGGTATTGTTATAGTGGTAGTATATTGTAGTAACTCGTTGGGGTATTTTTTATAGTGGTGAGACTAATTTTAGACTATTGCCGAATAATTATTTTTACCAGGGTCACTAACAACAAACAAAATACTTGACTTGGCACACTCTGGATGAATGATTAATGCTTCCTCATGGTATCTTATGTATGATGCCACACTACTCCCTTTTGGCCAGGTTTCAACAAAAATGTAAAGGAGGCAAATTGAAATACTGCACATTCATTCAATCTCTCTAGCTACACAATTCACAGCAGTTACTTCACTTTGAGATAATTCTTATTGCGCACCCATCTCTTTGTGCAGATTGAATAACATGACTGACTGCAGCAAAAATGCCCTAAGACTACAAGTTGCTTTGAAATGTGTTATTTGTAACGTAATATATACATTTGTAATTTAGACAGAGTAAGGGCTATGCCCACATTGTGTTTCAAAGCGCAAATATATTGCAATCACTTTCTGTGATTAGCTGAGCCAAGTCTTACCAAGTGTCCTTGGTAACATCGAACTTGGCAAGAGAAATAGACTTTGAGAAAAAGAAAGAAAACACACCAATGGTATTCAGCATAAATGCAGGATTACATGCACGTTAAACATAGACATCACCTAATACGAAATGTTATAATTAGCCTTGACTAACTGATCCTTTTCAACACAGCAGCTCCTCAGTTAACTCATATTTACCTAGAATGTTGACAATGTTTCCAATTCAGTTTGGCATAGAAATCTTCATCAGTCTTTCTGCCTGTGTCACCTAAGGTCGCTCAGATAAGAACTGCTCCAGCATCAGACGGACTCCAGCATTATAGCTCGTCTGCTTGGTCCGCCTCCGTCACCTCATCTCCCAGTGCCCAAAGATGTCTGAAACTACTCCCTCATTCCAAGCCCTTTTTATTAGATCTCCTTGCCACTCAAGTGAAATACCTCCCCTAGAGCAGATCATTCCACTGAAAATGGCACGTGATTTCATTGCTGGAGAGCAGAAGATACATCTCCCCTTGCTTCCTGCTTCATAAAATGGATTGTTTTCAGTGAAACGGAACCTGAATCTCTTGTTTTATCACCAAGCGTTAATTCAGCTTGCACGTTTAATTTCCCATTTCAAAGAGCATCATGCATTTTCCAAATCTGCCTTCAACATAGACTAATTTGCATTAAATGTTATTAATGGATTCAATTATATATGTTAACTGGGGTTGGGTTAGTATGTTAATTTATATTAGTATTATGTTCAGTGCATCTCAGCCAACTGAAACATCATCCTGAAGTAACATGCAATTTTAAGCATGTGTTCTGTGCCTTGGCATTTATTTAATTTTGCCTGAGACTCAAACACTTGAGTCCAGAAATGAGTTTCACCCCCTTATTCCCTATTGCAGTTCAAACCCATGCTAACATGTGCATGATAAAATGATGAAGCTGAAATGTAGAGTCCCATTGCTAAAATTCAGAGCTCCTACAGATACTCCTACACTCTTCATGGAGATTCAGGTCCCCTTTGTCTTTGCTCTCCCTCCTTCACAGCTGGTTGTGACACCTACATCCACAGGCAGGTCAGAAAAAACAGGCTCACAAAAATAGATGCCCCTTTAAAAACTTTGAGTGATGGGACTACATGGCGCGCATGCGTCCCTCCGCATGCAAGTCCCATCCTTCACCCTTCACCCCTCAGTCACCAACCACCCACGCCAAGTTTCCTTCCGTTTTTTCTGATTTATCCTACTGGCTGTTGTGATAACGTATATGCTTTACTGAGGGTGGCTGGGTGGGTGTTGAGAAGGAGGGAGAAAAATGACTAAGAGAACCTGAAGCCCCATGAAGGTAATTTTTTTATTTCTCTTACATCCTGTTCTCCCTCGTTCCCAACCTGGTGGGACCAAATTAAAAAGCCTTAATAAACATAAGGGTGGAGGAGACTAGTGTGCCTCTTTTCTTAGAGGTCGGACCCAGTCTCTCTCTCTCCCTCCTTATATTTCAGCGGCAAAACTCCTCACCTGTGGCGTTCAGCAAGGTTTGGCTCTCTCTCCTCTTCTCTTCAACCTGTACATTCAGCATCTTGCACATCTGATTCACTCTTTTGGGTTTTGGTGTTTCTCCTACGCTGACGATGCACATAATTTGGGTCGGCTCGATTTGTTTCTTCCGGCTTCTGCCAAATGTTGCTGGTCCTGCAATTTGGTGATTCATCTCTGGATGGGCAGGATTTGGCTTCATCTCACTGGCGATAAAATGGATGTGCTGGTAGTTGGCTCCTCTCTGGCGTCTCCTTGGTGGTCCCTGGCTTTCAGGCCTGCTGAACTGGGTCCTTTGTCTGTGCCTTCGTCTGTTGAGAAAAACCTCGGGTAAGGTTTTCCAATTCTCTCTCTGTGCAAACCCAGATCAGTGCACTTTGCCAGTCGGTTCTCTTTAAAGTGTGCATACTGCAGAAAGTTCTTCAATTTCTTCCCACCCATCTTCGTGCACTGGCTGTATCCTCCCTAATGTCCAGCTCTCTGGATTACTGCAACGCGTTGTATCTGGTCCAACCAGCCTACCTTCTTCAGCGGATGCAGCCCGATTAGCAGTAGGGGCTACTAGAATTTGCTCAACTACCCCTATTTTGTTAAAATTGCATTGGCTTCCAGTAGCGTGGATCACCGCTCATTCTACGGTAGAGGGCCCGAATTTCTGCAAGTCAAATTCTGTCCTTATATTCTTGCTTGGCCACTGCCCTCTGCTTATTCTTTGAGGATTACGGACCCCCTGCTTTAAGCTTGCTTGAGTGAGTGGCCGTTCTTTCTCAGTTGCAGCGGCCTCACTGTGGAATGCTACACCCCTGTCTCTATGTGCCACAGAGGATCATCTTCTCTTTCATCGGACCTTAAAGACCCATCTTTTTACTATTTAATGCCGCTCTTTATTTCCTTGCATTTTCTTTTTGGTTTTTTGGGTATCTTTTCCTTTCTCTGCCACTAAGTTTCTCTGACACTGCAGCACCATGATGCCCTTGCTGGTGAAGGTGTGCTCTATACATTCTTTTTACATTACATTACATATACTAGATTCAAGCAAACTAATTACAAAGCACCGCATGGCCAGACCGAGCATCTTTCCTGGAAGATGCGTCCAAAGCGTAATGCTTGCAAAAAGAAAGAAGAATACCACAAGTAACAGCCCTGCAATTTCTGCCAAGCGGACATGCCTAATAATGCTATGCTCACCTGGACCCCACAGGGGTGTCGATCGGACCCGGACAGCTGCGGTCTCCTTCAACGTGATGCGTAGTGCAGAGATGACTGTCTGGACTGGCCCGCCTAGTCTTGTCTGCTGGACCCGAAGAAGTATTTTCCTGCAAGTGGAGACAGCGATTAACCACCTGTGGGTTTTAGTGATGGCCTCCCAACTGTTCTCGCTCTCCCCCACTAATCACCTCCGATATCCCCTTAGTAACCTCACCTTATGTTCGTAAAAGATGAGCTCTCCATCCTGCATGTCTTGCAGGGGCGCGTAGATACCAGTTACTTCACTGGTTTGAAGGCGTTGGGAGAGTTCCGATAAGTATTGACTCTGAAGTCCCTGGCGGGATTGGTAAGTATTAAGTTTAAAGAGTTCAATGTGCCCGATGTTCACTCTTGTCCCCTTCCTTCCTTAAGTTGCAACTGAGTTTTTGAGAAGAAGGTCTCATAGCTGCTGCTGGCGTTCAGGTAAGAGTCTGTGTTACCCAACGCTATCCGGTAACTATTGCATGCGTTAACGTGTTGTTTTTCTCCCTCTTTACAGATGCGGCATATGAAAATGTGGAGAGTTATGGAATAATACCGCCGGTGGTAAATCAGGTAACTCTATGGTGGTAAGAGGTTGTATTTGTTGATTCCCTTGGATCACCTTGTTTTTTCTTGTGTCCCTGAGGTGCCGGATTACGGCGAAGAAATGATGGAGACAGTGCCGGATCGAAAGATGCTGTGAGAACTGGTGAGTATGGCACCATGCTGGAGCTGATGAAGCGACGCGTGCAGGACTGATGTACTTTCCAGGTCCGGAGATGAAATGGTTCCGGAATGAGATGAGGAATTTGAAATAAGTTTGTTTTCTAACCTTGTCCTTTTCTTCTTCTTTATTGTAGGAGCTCCGGATTCGAGGCGGGCGTGGCAGAAGACTGGATGCTGGCTGCAGGCACGGTGAGCGTCACGCTGCTGGATGCAGAATAACGCGAAGCATGTGCTGTTGTTCGGGTGTGGTTTAAATAGCCTCCAAAGTAGTTCCAGGTAAGAAGTTCCCTAGAGCCACGCCCAAGTAAAAAATAGTCCCTGTAACAAAATAGTCCCATCCAGGCCTCATGTAGGCTTGGACTCTTTTGCAGCATGGTCTGCATCAGGTAAGTAAAGTCTATGAGCCTGGCGCCTATGGCGCCAGGACTGATTTCTATGATGAGCCTGGCGCCTAAGGCGCAAGGACTGTACCCAGACTGCCCCTAGCCGGGGCTGCTGAGGTTTAAACAAATGTCTGGATGCTTGCTCCCGGAGCTGAGGGCCTTGGTCCTGATGCCCGGGGGTAGGCATCATTACAAATAAAGGCTACTGATGCTGCCTTGACTCTTGTGGAGTGAGACCGAAGTCTCTGCGGAGCCGAAAGCCCCCTCACGCCATAAGCCTTTGCCATACACAAGACAACCCACCTGGCAAATTAAGCTTTTGCAGCTTTATTACCAGGACAAAGACCACCATAATTGACAAAGAGTTGGTCTGTTTTTCTGAACGATTTGGTTCTTTCCAGATAACATTCTAGAGTTCTTGACAAGTCCAGATTATGTAAAGCCTTCCTGGCCGGTGAAGAATGTGGTCTGGGATGGAAAATCAGAAGGAAAATCTCTTGATTCGGTTGAAATTCCGATGCCATTTTAGGTACAAAGGAGGGAACCATAGGAAGGACTACCTTATTTCTGTGTCTGCTCAACTTTCTGCCAAAACATTCTTCTTTCCCTCTAGATGGGATGCCATCAGAAAAAGGTGGTTTTCAATGGCACAATACCATATATTTTCTGCAAGACTACACAGAGGACAGGAGCAAGTCTCTCCTTGTTTGTTCACATGAAGGATCATAGTGGTATTGTACGTAAATATCCTTAGCACTTGTTCTTGCATTGAGGGAAGAAATGACTTTAGAGCATAAAAAAATGCTTTTAGTGTTCCAAAGCATTTAAGTGGTCTTTTCTCTCCTTCATTGACCAAAGACAGTGTGCTGTCAAGTCTTGACAATGAGCACCCCACCCGTACTCTGACAAGTCCATTGTTACTACAACTTAATGCAGGGGGGGTTCAAAGGAAACCCAACCAACCGATTGTTTCTGATCGGTTCCAGCATTTAAGTGGTCTTTTCTCTCCTTCATTGACCAAAGACAGTGTGCTGTCAAGTCTTGACAATGAGCACCCCACCCGTACTCTGACAAGTCCATTGTTACTACAACTTAATGTAGAGGGGGTTCAAAGGAAACCCAACCAACCGATTGTTTCTGATCGGTTCCACCAAATTAGGGCTTCTTGAATGTGATTCGGTCGTGGAATCTCTGTGCTCTGTGGATCTGACAGTTGATTTGAGTTGCTAGCGAGGTGCTTTTGAATAGTTCTCATCCGAAATCTTGCGTAGTGAACTAGATGGGTGCAAGATGCCATCAACCCCAAGAGTTTTTGATACCATCAGGCCAACAGAGTCTGATGTGTCATGAAAACAGAGATCAATTGTTGTATTGCCAAAACCCTGCCCAATGGGGGAAAAGGCTTTTCTTAGAGTAGTATCCATTACTGCTTAAATAAACTTAATCCTCTCAGATGGGATTAGTTTCAATTTGGCCACATTTATCGAGAAGCCTAGATTGAACAGTCTGTTGCATGTAAATTGCACATCATTCTGCAACACTTCTTCCAGAGATTGGGCCTTCATACACCAATCGTCTAAGTATGGGGAAATATGAACCTTTCTCAACTGCAGGTAAGCGGCCACAGCACTGATAACTTTAGTAAAAAATATGGGAGCCGGATTTAGCCCGAATGGGAGACAGTTGTATTGGTAGTGTAATTTTCTCATGGTAAACATCAGGTATTGACAGTGTTCCTTCAATATGGGAATATGAAAATATGCATCTTGAAGATGTAGAGATGACATCCAGTTGTTGTGCTGGAGTGTCGCTAGAATCTGAGGCACTGTTACCATGTGAAACGTTTTCACTAACAGAAATGGGTTCAGATCTGAAAGATCTAATACTGGTCGAATTCTACCTGTCTTTTGGGTAATTTTAAAATAGTGGGAGTAGTACCCCAGACCTATTCCTTTTTCTAGAACCAATTTTATCACTCCCAAAGAGAGACATTTTTGAATCTCTCTGAGAAGTTCTGTAGATGATTTTTGGAGCTTTGTTGGTGAAGAAGGTGGCATAGTAGGAAGGGCCAAAGAGCCTTGGCAAATGATTTTCAAACCCCATTCCTCGTACGTGATGTTTTCCCTTTGATGCAGGAATCCTCTAATCCTTCCTGCTACCAGGGATGTATCCTCCTGAATACCAATTGGAGCAGATGGATCGTAATTCCCCAGATGGAAGTCAAACAGACATTTTCTTATCCTGAGTGGTGGCAGAAGAAAGGACCACCCCTGACATTACTTTTGGCCTATATCATACTAAGTTTTACCATTCTAAGGTAGGTCTAATACCTTGTCCTGTATGTCCTAATGCAAGGACCTTGCTGACAAATACTCATTTCTATGCATGCAGACTGTCCCCATCATAGCCCTTGCTGGAATGTCAGTCAAATCTTTAATGACCTGCAGTTGTTGAATTTCAGCTTCTCTACCTTCTGAGACCTGAGACCCAGAAAGAGAATTTGTCTGCCACTTCTTGAGGGAGAAATTCCATAAAGAAATCAAGGTTCTCCCAATTTAAAATATTGAAACCTGCCAGAACCAGGACCATATTGATCTGTCTGAACTGTAATGAAGCACTTGCATATGGATTTTTACATTGTGCCTCCCATGTCTTAGCATGTTTGTCCAGCACCAAAGAAAGTGAAGGTGCATGTGCTTTACCTTTTGATCCAAAGCCGGCAGAAAACAGAGGATTGCGGCAGCAGATTTCCCATCAATACAAAAGGTTCTTCCTTTGAAACCTTATATTTAGTATCCAGTGCTTTAGACACATGAGAATCAGAATCAGAAAAGAGTTTTCCCCAATGACTTAACGCTTGTTTCATGACAGACAATTCCTTCGGTTGGCCTCATTACAGGTTGGCTGGTGTGGAATTAACATGCCGGTATTAAGGCATGTTTCTGCACCGGCCAACTACAAGTCGGGCGGTGGGGTGGAGGAATTACCACCAGCTAAGCGTTGGAGGTAATCCCGTCACCCTACCAGCATAAATTGCCGGTGTTACAGGCGACGGTAATACTGGCAAAGTCTGCCATGGAATGGGGACAAATGCTGCATACCGGCACTCGTAATGCAGAAGTAATACTGCAGGACCGAGTGCCGGTAACAGTAATTCCAATTGTCAGCATCCTGGTAGATTTACCACCAGGATACCGGCATGGTTATAATGAGGCCCATTTGACTGCTGAGAGGGCAGTTTCCCCAAAACTCCTGCAGTCTCAGGTTTGTCCTTTGGTACAATCTGAGGGATTGCATGACCGTAGCTCCAATGTCATGAAATATCTGTAAAGGTGAAACCGATGAATCTTCATCTTCTGAATCTGTGTCTGTCAACTCTTTCTGCATCTTGCTAGGAGGGGCTGTTCCATCTGCTTTAACGAAAACTGTCGTAGGCAATGGTGATGTTTCTGTGACACCCACCATTTGAGGGACCTCAGAAGACCCCATTTTGTCTTTAATTCATTGGGCTAAAACCTCGAAAAAAGGTTCAGACAGCATGGTCTCAAAAAACTGTAGCAGTAATGTCTTTGGCCA
The DNA here is from genome assembly GCF_040938575.1 of Ambystoma mexicanum. Lineage (NCBI taxonomy): Eukaryota > Metazoa > Chordata > Amphibia > Caudata > Ambystomatidae > Ambystoma > Ambystoma mexicanum. Next base: position 187,540,026 of record NC_090936.1, read on the forward strand.
TATCAGAAGGTTCTCTTTGAATATCCTCTGGCCACATAGGAGATGTAGAGGAATCAATCCTGAACACAAGAGAGGATCTGTTGCGTGTAAATATTTAAAACTTTTTATTTAACAATTCAATGAACACAACTTGATTTTTTTATTTGACCCAAGTTGTGCAAAGGACGCAAGGTGAAAGTGCAAACAGTACAACAATATCTAAAGCACCAGGGCATTCAAATACAGTACAAAATCATCACACAATTTTCTTTTTTTTTTTAGACTTTTATTTGCATTTGATGAGAGAACAAGACATTTAAAAAAAAAAGAAATTCCAGGTACAACTACTATACTTATCGAAAAGTCTAGACCTCCTACCCCAACCCAACCCAACCTGCCCTCCGATACTACCCCTAAACTGCCCCTCTCTCTCTACCCCCCTCTCTTAACTCCCCTCTCACCCAAACTTGTTCAGTGGTGTTGTTCTCCCTCATCAATGTCTCAGAGATTCAGTTCTCATTTTGTCTGTATATTATCCTTGCAGCTCCCTCCAGGGCTGCTCCCCTCTCCATTCATGTTCAATATCCACACATCTGCTCATTCGACCCCCATGGTTCCTTCATCAAGACCACATTTGACCAATAATAATAATAAACATGTTTTTAAAAAGTCTTCCAAAAGCACATGAGTAATTTGTTGGCTCCGGTCCCACTCTACTTGAAACTCTCTCATCCTATTGTTCACTGCCACTGTCAGCCTTTCCATTATCATCATGTTGCATACTTCCCATCCCAAACTTCTTTCGAGGGGAGCATTTCCCTTTTCCAACACTGGGATATAGCCAGTCTCCCTGCCCTTAACATTGCATCCCACATCTTTGGGAGTGTGCATTCTTCCCTGTTCTTTTGAGGGATCCCCAAGAGAGTCTGCAGCGGGTCTAAGCCCAACCGTATTCGTATGACCTCTTCCATCCAACTCAACACCTCTTTCCAGAAATCTTGCACCTTGGGACACCACAACCACATGTGGGCCAGAGACCCCCAAGCACACACCGCCTGGGGCACATAGGAGATGCTCCCGCAATCATCCTGGACAGTTTCAGGGGTTCTCACTGCCAATACACCAACAACATTTTGAAATTGTGTTCTATTGTAGAAGTGAACAGGCCACCCTGGAAACCTACTTTGTAGATTTGTGCCCAGGCCTCCTCTGAAATCTCCCCCCCCACCAGGTCTACCCAGTACATCATTCATAGGTTTGTACAGCTTGGACAGTATACCCTTTCTTGTGGTGGACAAGTCAATGACCTTTTCTACTGCAGTTAACTCTCTCGCCACCAATCCACCCCACTTTGGGTCTGTTAGCTTTCCCTTGATGTGGAGGTATTCAAATACTGAAATCAAGTTCCTTACCAGTACCTCCTGAACCGTTACCAATTCCAGGAAAGTTCCATCTTTAAAAAGTTGTCCCACCCGTTCAAGGCCCATATCTGACCATGTCTGCGAGAGGGCTAGTCCCTGGTGTCCAAAATCAAATGGGGGTCCCCATACAGAGGATATAGGAGAGGACTATGTTGTGTATCCATAGGTGCCCTTGGATTTTCGCCAGATTATCCAAAAGACCCCCAGAGTGGGGTGGGACCTTAGTCGTTCCAGGATGGACCTGATTGGGGACCAAAAGTAGTGCGTCACCTTCAGTGGGCATTCCACCACGTTCTCCAAGTAGGTCCAGTACGTCCTCAGGTTGTCCCTGATTTGCTCCAGCATCACCTTGATTTGGGCCACCTTGTGGTATAGGCAGATGTCTGGGAACCAACATCCCCCCTTGTCCCTTGTTAGAGTCAGGGTCGCCTTTTTTACCCTGGGTATCTCATTTTTCCAGATGAATCTGCAGAGCTCTCCGGTAACCTCTGAGAAGAACTTTTCCAGGAGCTGCCTTGGGATAGCTGTGAACAGATACAGCAGTCTGGGAGCACATTCATTTTTATAGAGGTCATTCTACCGTACCATGTCAGTATTAGGGGGTCCCATCTCTTCAAGTCAGCCATCAGTTGTGCCCGGAAGGGGTCATACTTGGCTGGTACCATCTCCTTCAGGTCCCTAGTGACTTGAATAATACCCAAGTACTGTATACTCTTCTGGTCTACACTCATGCCTTTCTATCTCCTTTTCAAATCAAGGAGGGGGATTTGCTCTAGTACCACCATTATTCCTCACTTCTCTACATTAATCGTAAGCTGGAGAGGCAGCCATATTCTGCGATCTGGGCCATGAGTGTCGGGAGGGAGTCCTGAATGTTAGTGAGGTAAGCCAATACATCAGCCAATGCACTTGATCTCTCCCCTACCCCACTATTCCCTTGATTTGGTAATTTGCCCGAATAGCAATTGCTAGGGGTTCCATGGCTAGGGTATAGAGCAGGGGAGAAAGGGGGCACCCCTGTCTTGTGCCTCTTGTTACTACAAAGGAATCAGTGAGGCCCCCATTGACCCGGACCATGGCTCTGGGCTTATTGTAAAGTTCTGCCACCCATCTCAGGAAATTCGATCCCAGCCCCATCCTCATCAAGACCTTCATCATGAAGGGCCATTCGACCCTATCGAAGGACTTGTCTGAGTCTAGAGATAGTAGGCAGGAATCCTGCCCCTTCATTTGGGCCCCATAAATCACGTTCACAGTCTTCCAACTGTTGTCCAAGCCTTGCCTCCCCCTTATGAATCCCATCTGATCTCCATGTATTAGTAACGGTAACCCAACCTCCAATCTCATTCCAAAGACTTTTGCCAGAATCTGTACATCCCCATTTAGGAGGGAGATGGGACAATAAGAGGAACATCTTGTGGGATCTTTCCCCTCCTTAGGTATTGCTACGATCGTTGCTTGCAATATAGTGAGTGGGAGGGCCTCCCCTCGCAGGCATGCATTGAACACCTTCACTAGGCATGGGGCTAATGTTGACCCGAATAGTTTATAAAATGTCATTGAGAAGCCATCATCCCCATGCGCTGACCCTGACTTCATCCCCTTGACAGCCTGCAGGACCTCCTCGACAGTTATGGGGCTCTCAAGGTTTTCCACCATTTCCTTGGGGAGTCCTGGGTGGAGCAGCCCGCTCAGAAATGAGTCTATCTGTGCCTCATCCCCATTCCATTCCGAAGCAGATAGGGAACTGTAGTACCTAGCAAATTCATTTCTGATACTTCCGGTGTCATAGACAGACCCTCCCTCTTGCATCTTTATGGCTCCTTTGATCCTCCTTTTTTATCCTCCCTTAGCCTCCAGACAAGGATCTTATCCGCCCTATCCCCTTTCTCATGACATTTCTGTTTTAGAAACAGGAGGTTTTTTTCCGTGTCCTGGGTCAAAATGATCTTTAATTGTGTCCTATATCACCGGCGCTCCTTCACCTCCGTACGAGATATATACTTTCCCTCGGTGCCACCAGGCTGTATCTGCTCCATTTTCTGATGGAGCAAGCTCTCCTTCTCCCGCTTTCTTTTTTCTTCTTAAAGCCTATCCTCATCAGGACCCCCCGGATAGTTGCCTTAGAGCCCCCCAGACAGATTGGATCCCCATCTCTGCCGTATCATTGAAGAGGAAGTACTCCTTAATTCACGTGATTAGTTCCTGTTGCACTACCCTATCTTTTAACAGGAGGTCATTGCATCTCCAACTCCCCGCGGGGCCCGATGACCTCCCCATTTCCACTGTGACCCTCACCGTATTGCGGTCAGGCCACGCAATTGAGGCAACCTGGGAGTCCAAAACCCAACCTTTAGAGTCGAGTCCACCAGGACCAGGTCTATGTGTTAGAATAATAATAATAATATCAAGTTTTATATATTGCTGCAAACCAGCAGGCATCCGAGCGCTGAGATAACAGTTGATATTATTATCCCAGAGCATGGTATTGCATGGTATACATTGGCCCTACCGGGATTCGAACCTGCACACAGATGTCAGAAACGGGTGCTCAGTTCGTTGTGCTATCTGACCGGCTCATGTTCTGCCGAGAAGAATTGTACGGCTTATTGGCCTCCAGTGGGGGCATGAGGGAGTAACACAGGCCCAACACCTAATTTGCCTGCTTAACGCGTTCCGAGTCTCCCATATTTGGCCTTGTTGTTGATCGCTCCCCCATTCTCTTCCGGTCCCTTATTGAGTCTAACACCATAATAAAGTATCCCTCAACGACCAGCAGCCCTTGCACAGATTCAATTAATTTGTCCCTTACCACCTCCCAAAATGTACATTGTCCCACGTTTGAGGCTTATACAGAAGCCAGCGTGAGTATGGAACCGTACAACTGTCCCTTGACAAGCACATATGTCCCATTCAGGTCAGCTAATACTGATTCTACGAGAAAGCCCAGTCGCGCTAAGATCAGGATCGCAACCCCTCTCCTTTTTTTTTACATCAGAGGCCATGATCACTTCCCTCACCTCCCGAGAGTGTAGTCAAGGTTCACCGCCCTTCGGCCAGTGTGTTTCCTGGAGCCACATCCAGTCCAGTCAGGCCCTCTTGAACTCTCGAAGTACCATTGATCGTTTGCTCGGCGAATTGAGGCCTCGAGCGTTGAGGCAGCCAATGATCATTTCACCCAGGCCAGACATCACCCTGTTGCCAGGGCTTCACATTACTCCTCCCTCCACCGAGACAGTTCCATGGGTGGGCCCCTGCTACCTGGCCCCATACCGTGTATCTACCCATGCAAAACCACACACCTTGAACATTGCCAGAAGCCACCTCTCTTAACTCCCCATTCCCTCCACCCCGGTGGCATCCAATCCTGTGCGGATACATCTCCTCAGAGAGGATTAAATCACCAGAGGTCCTCCTAAATCACACTTTTGCAAAAAGAGATGCACAAGAAAAATTATCTCAGCACAAGTGGATATAAACAACAACAATTCCTTATGCCTAGTCAAGTTTCGGCCACATAGGGTTAAATATCTTCCAAAACACCCAAGCCTTCATCGGGGCAAATGTAATATGTTCAATGAGTGGAGGACCTTTATTCCAACCATTGTGAGGAACCTGAGGGTGTCCTCACTTCTTTTCCCCCGATATCCTCTGTTAAGGTGGCCAAGGAAAGGCCATCGCTTTTGGATCCTGACCCTGGGGGTGGATATGCAAGGGAGGATCAGCAGGGTGGAGGAGACTTGGGGAGTGGGGAGAGGATATCCTCAGGTGAGACATGGTATCCCTAATTTCCCTTTTTCTACAAAGCCTAAATCCTGCAAGCCTTCATAGGGTTTTATCAGCCTTTTCACTGTGATTCTCCTAAAATATTCTCCAAAATGCATCAATATGGTACTTGGACGAAGAAGACAACTGGACCAACCCCCCTCATTTTGTGAAAACGAACAATTGTCAGGCCCAACTGAGCAATGGGACGAGGGGGAGGAGAACAAGAGCAAGCCAGGACTACCGCTTTGCTGGTGAGGGGTCTAGTCCTTTTTGTAATGAAACTGGAGACGAGAATTTTAAAAGCGTGAAGCCCGTAACAAGTGACAGCAGCTGGGGAAGCAGTGTCAGTTCTGGAAGGAGGGTAAGCTGCTGAAGCACGGTCAGCTGTGCTCAGGGAGACCTCTTCTGTGTGGCGGCATAGCAGGAGGAGCGCTGGAAGCCCGGAAAGCAGTGCAGAGTGAATGCTGCAGAAAGCAGTGACAGAAGAAGCTTGAGGCCAGTAGCAAGCTGTGAGATGGAGGCCGGCAGACAAATGAAGCGGTCGTAGTCGTATGCATCCTGCTTCACCCTGGAAGAAATGCTGGGTGTGCGCGAGCCACAAGAGGACTGCTGGGAGAACACTAGAGCGACCGCACGGAGAAAGAGAAACCAGTGGTGGTGGAAGGACTTGCGACAAACCTCAAAACTGACAGATGAGTGAAAGCAGAAACGGGGAACACCGAGCTGGCAGGAGGTGAGGGAAATAAAGGGAATGCAATGCATTTTGAATACCAAACACAATGAGAGCAATGGAAGTTAAGTGTTGTTTAGAAAGCTGGAAGAATTGAACTCTTTTTGTTTGAAAGCTGGAAGATTTAAACTCTTGAGGAAGGGAACCCCTGTATTTGATAAACTACTTTGAACTTGGGGAAGGGGAGCTGATCACAAGTCAAAGAGCTAGAAGATGCTCTGAACTTTACTTTGAACACTGTTCCTTTTGATGCTGCCATCCCCACACATTATGTGCAGTTAGTTGTGAGGGCAAGTATAGGTTTTGGACACGGACAGAAGGCATAGGCCAAGTTAGGCATTCATCGACCCTGACTTTTGAGTTGAAATAAAACTTTGTTAAGAAACTTGAACATGTTTTCCATGTCTATGTCTGACTCATGATGCCTTCACATCAGTTGTGAGGGCAAGTATAGGTGTTGGACATGGACAGAAGGCGTAGGCCAAGTTAGGCATTTATCGACCCTGACTTTTGAGTTGAAATAAAACTTTGTTAAGAAACTTGAACATGTTGTCTATGTCTGACTCATGATGCCTTCACACCATCTAAAAGGGATCAAAAGAAGACCCAATTAATATTGTCATCTGAAACATATCACTGTGATTATTTTTTGCAGCGTGTGCGAATACACTAATACAATATTCTTGTCACTTACACTCATCTGCACAAACCACTATATAAAACCAGTCTACTCGCTTCCCGGGCCCGCTTAACCTCTCTGCCAACCATCAAGTACCATCCACCAAGCCAACACACCAAGTGAAATCCAAACGAGGAACAGCACACAGATGAAAATCATGCACAATCGGGTGAAATTGCTATTAATACACCCCACGGAAGGGGGCGGTCCTGTGCATTTACCCAGCTGCCATAGTGAGTCATAGACCCAAAAGTCATGCAGTCGTAATAACAAAACCCGCCACATAATGCCAGACCTACAAAACGTGACTATGCCGAAAAGCCTTTATAGTGAATTAGGGAGTTATTCTAGCAATGATGTGGCATGCAGCTAAGCAGTATCCTGCATATTGCACAAATGCTAGAGCGCTGAAGACGTAAAATGCCGGTGAGGTCTTCAGCGCATCATAACGTTTATGTTTCTTGATAAACACTAAGACAATTTAACAAACTAAAATGCACTCATATGTGTGTGCTTATGATTACATATTTTCCCAACATTAACTTGTAATCTGTGTCACCAACTCCATTTCATAATCTTCCCACCTGCTGGGGGAAATTCTGGCCATTGTACTGCGCTGATTACTACTGATGTCCCCACTTTCTCTTGAACCTGTTCATCACTGTTGTACCTATCACTCCTCACACTCTCACTCCTTTCCTCACCTCTGTGCTCTCTCTCTTCTGCAACATCCCTCTCTCTCTCTTCACCTTTGTGCCCATCGTATCTGGCCACCCCTCTTCTGTTCCACCTCTGACCATCATTCAACACTACCTAATTCGTTCCACTATGCACTACCTTCCTTGGTTCAAAGTACACTGACAATCCTTTACTTACCGAAAACTGTTTCCTGATTCTCACTACATCATCTTCATCTACTTGTTGCTCAAATATTCATTGTTGCTTCTGATGATACCTTTTTTTGTACCCTGTTTGATACCTCCAAACCCTCTCAATTACTGCAACCTCATCCACAATGATCTCTCCTCTTCCCAGCAACACGGCCATACCTCCTTCCCAATTACTGAAAACTTCTTCTGACATTCAGAGTGCTTTTGAAGCAAATGCAATGGGCACCATTTCTCGCCCCTGACATTGACTATGTACTGCCCCTAAGCCCCTTGGGCACGCATCCACAGTCAACATGGTTTTAGCCCTCATTTCAACCATATGTAAAATGTGAGCTTTCCTTCTAGCTTCTTTGGGGCTGTTGAATGCTTCCTCCCTCAAATCCAACCACTCAAATTCCTTACTTCTCTTCAATATCTCCCTCAGGTATGCTGTTTTCTCATAGAAATTGGCACAAACTTAGCATAGAACTCCACGAGTCCCAAAAATGACCTTAAATGCTCCTTATTCTCTAACCTAGTTATCTCCCTTATCACCTTCACCAACTCAGGTTTGGGTCTAGACCCTTCTCCGGTCACCATACACCCTAGATATGTGACTTCACCTTAAACGTGCACTTCCCTGTCAACCCAGCCTCCTGAAAAATGTCCAAAGCCTGCACTAACATCTTCTCGTGTTCATCTTCTTCCCACGCACACCAAAATGTCATCCTGAAAGCAGTGTATGCCCTTGATCCCTTTAAACATATTTTCCATAATCCTCTGGGAAACTGCACTCATGGATACCAAACAAAACGGCGTACGGCTATACTGGTACGCTCCAATTGGCGTTATAAATGATGTGACACATCTCGAATCTGTATGCAAATCCATCTGGTACTATGCTGATGATAAATCAATGATTGAAAAATACTTTATCTTACCCATAATGGTGAACATGCTGTTACTATTAGGAAGTGGATTCCGATCAACCCATATTGCCTTAGTCACATTGCGCAAATGCACACATACGCGTATCTTGCCATCCAACATCTGAGTTACAACAATGGGTGATAGCCACTTATTTGCCTCAGTGGGTTCAATATTGCCCTCTCCGCATACCATCTTCAACTCTTGCTCCATTTCACCCTTCATGGTCAAAGGAACTTGTCTCACCTTGTGTACTACTGGAATGGTTCCCAATTTCAGCTTGATTCTGTGACTGAAACCATTCAGCATACCTATGTCATCTCTAAAAAACCTCCAGAAACTTCTCAACTATTTTCTTCCCATACTCACACCCTGAACCCCCAAGCTTGTTTCTCCTGCCTAGGTTTGAGTACCACTTTCAAATGCCCCTGATGTCTCCACCCTATCAAATTGTCCCCCTTCTTGCCGACATATACCTTTCCTCTTATACATCGATCCACCACTCCTATATTGCACCACACATACCTCAGTATATGGATCGGTATTGTCCATACACAAAAGGATCCATATAATTCTCCTTTAAATCCTCAACCCTCCTCTGCACTCTCGCTTTGTACACCCTTTGGGAAACCACAGTGTATGGTGACCGTGAGTCCACGAACATCTGAACATTAATCTCATCTACTTTAACACTCATCATGGTGGTCTACACGGCCCTTCTTCCCCTTCTTCTCCTTCCACCTCCATCAAGTTAACTGCCTGAATTTTTACAACAAATCTTAAAGTCTTTTCCATCTACTGAGTTCAACACATGCACGCACGGCTTTACTGATACACTGTCCTTTCTTCCTCCCTCACTTGTTTGACACATCTTCGCAAAATGTCCTTTCTTGTTGCACTTGTGGCACACCCCTTTCCCTGGGTATCAGGTAATATTATCCCCATATATATGGTCGCCGTAAATAATATCGCCGGGAAAAGGTTGTGGCGATATTATATGGGTGACCATATATATGGAGACAGGGGCAAAAACATTTTTTTTAAAAAAATTGCGGGTTGCGGGGGTGTCCATGTAAAAACGCCAATTTTTCAGCAATATTTTTGCATGGCGAGATTTTTGTGGCGACATTATTACATGGAACCTTTCCCTGCTGGATATTCAGGATCAGATGCCATGTGTCCTTTCAATCCACATCTAAAACAAGCACCCCCAAATCCCCCTGCCCCCATGCACTTCCAGAAGTGTTTGTGGGCTCCTTCTTCTTCTGTTCCGCTGCCACCACTGTCTGCTCACCCTCAATTTGCTGTACCGCCTTAACCTCTATGTTCTTCTCCTTCATTGCTTCTTTCATTTCTATGTACTGGGCACACCTCTTACTAAAATCTATGCTTCTTCTCGCTATTCCTATTGTTAATTCCTAATGTGGGATTCTTGGCTTGCCACATATTCTCTTGTATTGTAGCATCTGAAGTGCATACAACTAGCTGATGTTGGATGTACTCATCTTCCGCGCCCGGCAAATAGCACAACGCTATCAATATTCTCAAGTCTTATATATATATATATATATATACATATATATATATATATACCTCCACACTCTCCGTCGACATTTGCTTGTGTGAGAAAAGCGTGAACCTCACCAATACTATATTTGTCCAGGGACCATATTGCTCTTCCATTTTTCGTACGGCCTGATTATACATGTCTCCTCTCACTGGCCCATCTCCCACATCACCTTCTGGAGGAAGTGGATCTAGCATGTGCTTTATGAGCCTCACTGCTTCCTTACATAGGTAATTCCTCAGCGATGCATGATTCAGCTAATCTGAAAATGTGTCCCCTCCTATGGTCAGCAAATAAAATCTAGATAAACCTTTCCACTCTTCCCACTCCATTGTGGGCTCACCAGGAGTCTCCTAAACGTTGCCAACCCGGAAGGAGGTTGGAAATTGGAGTGTATAGCCTCTTTACCCCTTCTATAAATGCTTTAATGAAAGGAACTTTCCACCAGGACACCTTGTTTTGTGAAGTGGTGTAAGCTGGCAGGGCCGCCAGATGTACTTTAATGGATTTGAATACTAGGCCGGGGTCTAGTAGGTAAAGCATGTAATGTAGAATGCTAGCTGGGGAAAATTCTGTTGGGGATTAGTGTTTGTGACCTGCAGCATATCACAAATCTCTTCCACTTATTGAAATAGCAGTGTCTGGTGTTGAGTTGTGTGCCTCCTTTAGGATATTCGTACAGATTTGTGGAAGATTCAAGTGGCCAAATTCTATGACTTCAGGAGCCAGGCTGCCAAGGTCATAGATTGAGAGCGCAGGTGGGGGGGGTCCTCGCTTATGTTGTGTCACATTGTTGTATGGGCACAGGAGCTAGATTGGGTCGCACATCGCCAGTTTCAACAGATTTGTAAACCAAGGTTGTCTCGCCCACATAGGAGCAACCAGGATTGGAGTCACTTGTTCCTGGTGCATCTTGTGCACTATTTTGTTCAGGAGTGGTGTTGGGGGAAAAGCTTAAGCAAATTTCCCTGACCAGTTCATCCACAGGGCGTTCCCCTTGCACCCCAGTTAGGGAAATCTGAGGAAGTCTGGGCATTTACAGTTTACGCTTATGGCTAACAAGTCTAATGGGGGTGACCCCATTGTGAGAATATTCCGTCTAGGATGTCTTTGTCGAGTTGCCACTCATGTTCTTCTGGTAGAGGGTATCTGCTTAGAGTGTCTGCCAGAGAATTGAGTTCCCATGGAACATGTTGAGAGGCTAGGAACATATTCCGCTTGAGTGCCCACTTCCATATTTCTGGGGATAGGTTGGACAGACTTTGAGAGTTTGTGCCTCCCTGCTTGTTGATGTAGAACATGGCAGTGGTGTAGTATGTGAGGAGAGTTGCTCTGTTTGACCTGTAAGATGTTGCTAAAAGGCTTGAAGAGCCTTGGAAACTGTCAAAGGTTCCAGGAAGTTGATGCGTTTTTGGGCTGTAGCACATGTCCACTGGCCGTGGGCTGTGTGGTGGAGTAAGTGAGCCCCCCATCTGGCTAGTGAGGCGTCTGGAGTTAGGATTGCTTGTGCTAGTGGAACGCGGATAGGTTTTCCTTTTAGCAGGTTGTCCCTAGACCACCAGCAAAGAGCCTGTACCAGGGTTAGCGAAACAACCACTAGATCATGCCACTGACCGCTTGCCTGAGACCATTGTTTCGCTGACCATTTCTGCATTGGACGCATGCACATGTGTGCGTGTGGAACCAAGTGGATGCATGAGGCCATCATCCCGAGCAAGCGTATTGCTTTGCGTACAGTTATCTGGTGACCGGCCTTGTAGTGAGGTACTTGCAACAGCATGTTTTGTACTCTCTCGTTTGACGGGAAAGCCAGCTCCTCTTTTGTCTTTAGAATTTCTCCCAGAAATTGTTTTATTTGGCTGGCACAAGACTTGATTTCTTTTCATTGATGGAGAAGCCCAAATTGAAAAGAAGCTCTACTGTCTTTTGTGCATTTTGTTTGCAAATTTTAGGAGAATCCCCAGTAATTAGCCAGTCATCCGGATAAGGGTATAGAGGGATTGGCTCTCTGCAAAGGTGTGTTGCTACTACTTCGAGCACCTTTGTGAATACCCTTGGTGCTGAGGCAATACCGAAGGGAAGTACTTTGAACTGGCAGTGCACTGCCTCTATCTTTTTTTTTATAAAACATTGTTATTATCATTTGATTACAACATAAACAAAACAACCCAAAACCAAAAAGGGAGGAACAAGAAAGAGACGAGGCAGTTACATCCACTGGGCCGGCCCGGCCCACCTTACAATAATAATTGTCTTGCATCACCATTTTCGTGGAGTCACGGTTCACCTTATAAGTGTTCAGGGTGATGTCCCCGGGATCCGTATACCTCAGGGCCCTCCCTCCTCCCATGCCGGCCATATTTTGGGGGCTTTATTGGGACAGCCACTTGCGGTATAGATCCTTCTTTCAATCATAGCACATGTGTCCATGTCCAATGCCCATTGCTCCAGTGTCGGAGAGTCCGGGGCTCCCCACTTCTGTGCAATATTGCGCTTGATTAGGGCTGCTGCCGTATGCAATAGCAATTCTTCCCATTTGTTCAGTTTGTGCTCTCCCGGTGCTCCCAGGATTAGGACCTTCAGGTCCATGTCTATAGGTTTGGAGAGTATCCGGGCCAGTTCCCGACAGCAGGCCTCCCAGAAAGTACGGGTCCGGGGACAGGACCGGAGGATGTGAAAGAAGGTCCCCTCCTCATCCCCGCACCTGAGGCAGTTTGGGTTTGTTGCTTTCCCCCACCCAAACATAGCAGTTCTAGGATAATACACTCTATGCAGTATTTTCAGTTGCACCATTCTAAGTCTCGAGGAAATGGCGGCTTCCCGTGGGTGCATTAGTACCCGGATCTAATCCTCACGGTCGATCTCCCCTACATCTATTTTCCACTTGGCCTTTAGATTGGTCAATTCAGGGGTTGCGAAGGAAGTGATGGCGTTATAGAGAATGGATATGCATTTGGAGGGGATATATTCTGGTAAAATGTTGCGTTTTAGAGGTGAGCATTCCGGGATATTGTCCTCTATCGATATATGGACTCTCAGGGCATGGGACATTTGCATGTGATGGTATCTCTCATTGTCTGGGAGCTGGAACCTGCATTGTAGGTCCGCAAACGGGGCAAGATTCCCATCCTTCAAGACATCCCCCACCCTCTGGATCCCAGCCCTCACCCAGCACGGCCAGGGCTTGAGCTTCGCAATTTCTTGCAGGTTGGCGTTACGCCATAGGGGTTGCGCCGCTGATAGTCTGTTCCCCCACCCCACAAACTTGTAGACGTTCCTCCAGGTGGTAATAATCTGTGCCTTCATTGTTAGTGGGGAAGATCTGGGGGGGGGGGTTTGGTACAGTAGTTGCAATGGGTCGGTGTCGTGCATAGTTCCTACCTCAGCTTTTATATGGGGTAATTCCCGGTCTCCGTGCAGAAGGTCATTAACCACCACTAATTGGGAGGCCCAATAGTAGGTCTGAAGGCGGGGCACTCCGATCCCACCCTTCCAGATCGACCTCTGGGGTGTGGCCAGGGCTATACGTGCTTGTCCTCCGCCCCATAGGAGCTCCCTGAGGAGGGTTTCCACCCGGCCAAATTCAGCCCCCGAGATCTGCAGTGGGGCGTTTTGAAGGACGGAAAGGAACCGCGGGAGAGCTAACATTTTAAAAAGGGCGGCTCTACCCATGAGGGTCAGGGGGAGAAGCTTCCAGTGTTGTACATAGTTGGAGAATCGGTCCATGATCGGTTTGAGATTGTGCATGGTATAACTGGTAAAATCTGTTGTTATCCAGATCCCAAGATATCGAAAGCCAAATTGTTCTATGTGGTATGGACAGTCAGGTGGATCAGGCTGACCCCTACCCTTCACAGGGAAGAAAACAGATTTCTTCCAATTGATCCTTAGACTGCTAAATTCCCCATATTGGACAAGCATCCGGGTCACCACGGGGCAGGTTCGGACAGTATCTCCCAGGTAAATCAGGAGATCATCCGTGTATAGGGATATCCGGTCTTCGTGTCCCTCTGGCCACCTGAATCCTATCCAGGATGTGCTCTGGCGAAGCCATATGGCCAACGGCTCTATCGCAAGAGTGAAGAGAAGGGGGTAAAAGGGGCACCCCTGTCTTGTACCCCTGCCCAGTCGGAAAGAGCGAGAGGTCCACCCATTCAATCTGACCTCCGCCCGGACATTTGTATACAGCAGTTTCACCCATCCCAGGAATCCCTCCCCGAAGCCCATACGTTCCATGATCTCCCAGAGGCCATCCCATCGGACCGAATCGAAGGCCTTCTCAAAATCAATCGCTAGAAGAGCAAGCGGTTGTTAATGGTGGGATCCCTCTCTAACGCCAAGTGGAGTCGACGCAGGTTCATACGGGTCGATTTGTGTGGCATAAAGCCACATTGATCCGGGTGTATTAGGGCCTCAGCCACCGGTTGTAACCTGTTGGCTAGGAGTTTGGCAAGGACCTTAGCCTCGCCATTGATTAGTGAGATTGGCCTATAGGAGGTGCACTGATCCTGGGGCTTATCAGGTTTAGGGATGACCACAATGGTGGCCTTACAGAGGTCCTGCGAGAGGGTGCCCTGTTCTCGGGCTGTCAAAAACATTTTATGGAGGGAAGATGTAATGTTGCCCTCCCCCAGCTTCCGCCAGGTTTCAGCTCGGAATCCATTCGGGCCCGGTGTCTTCCCGGTTTGCAATTGCGCTAGTGCTTCGGCAACCTCGGTCTCCGAGAGGGCAGAGTTGAGACTCGTCCTTTGCTGTACTGAGAGAGTTGGGAGTGGTATGTCACTAAGGAGAGTTGGGTTCAGCTGCAGGGTCGGGCCTGATAGAGTGTTTCATAGAATTGGGCGAAGGCCTCGGCTACCTCAGTGTCCGATGTGCACCTTTCACCCCTTAAGGTGACAATATCCCAAACGCAACGTTGTCCCTCATCCCTTTTCTCCAGCCAAGCTAGCATTCTGCCGGCTTTGTCCCCATGTTCATAGATTATGGCTCGAGAGTCCCAATGGGCTTGTTTAGCATTGTCCAATAAGTGTTTCGGAGCCGCTCAGTGGCTCGTTTAAGGGAGAGCTTGGTCTGAGGGGATGGGTCAAGGATGTGTTCGCTCTCGCGTCGGGCCAGTTCGACCTTCGCTGTTACTATGTCTTGGAGTCTCACTCGCCTCCTACTTGCCACCCAGGAGATTATGGAGCCCCGTAAGACTGTCTTATAGGCCTCCCATACCACCACTGGGTCCTGTTCTCCGTTATCATTAAACTCGAAGTATTCGGTGGAGACTTCGGTAAGGTGGTCAACTAGTTCGGGGAAACCCAGATAGTAATTTTTCAATCTCCAAGTTCTAGGGGGGGGGGCCCTGTGTGCGAATATCCACAAGTAAGGGTGAGTGGTCTGAGATGCCCCAGGGAAGGAAGTCGGCCGCTCATGCCCTGTAAAGATCTGTGTGTGGGACAAAGAGATAGTCAATCCTGGAGAGGGAGCCGTGGGCTCTAGAATGAAAGGAGTACCCTCTGGTGTCCGGGTGTAACTCTCACCATACATCACCCAAACCCAAAGCAGATGCAAAGTTATACAGTTTCGTAGGGGTATCTGGGTTGCGATGTCTAAGGTGCGTACAGTCAGTGGTATTGCACATGACATCATTAAAATCTCCCCCCAGAAACAGCCTATCAGGTTGGTGTTTTCCAATGAGGGCTGCAAGTCCTCCAGCAGCTCCTGCCCCAACCCAGGTGATGATTACACTGAAGCAAAAGCGACCCTCTCCTCCCAAAGCGTTCCCAGAATCAGCACATAGCGGCCCCTAGGGTCCTGTTCCAGGCCCTGAATAGCAAAAGGAATGCGCTTGTGTACAAGAATGAGGGTGCCCCTGGATCCCATTGTGTAACCCGCATGGAAGGCCGTCCTGTAGTTTGTGTGTTGGAAATGGGCACAGTTTGATCCCGCAAGGTGCGTTTCGGATAGCAGGGCCACGTCGGGAGAGTGTCTGCTAAGTAGTTGTTTAATCACGCGCCTTTTGATCACGGAGCCCATCCCATTTACGTTCCAGGTGAGTACCTTAAAAGATTTGGGGCATTCAGTCGGGCTCGACTGGGGTTGTATGGATGCCATCCGATAGTCGGGATAAGAGATTGGGCGGGTGATTCACGAGGAGGGTGTCCCCGTCAGTGGTGATGTATTGCGGTGCTTGCCCAGGGTAAATGGTATTGTACTGTCTGGACCATCTGTGGCCTCGTCTTCCCATGAACCTCAACAAACCCTGGAGTTTGCCGTGACGAGTTGCTCCCAGGGTAACAAAAAACTCCCTATAACTTTCTCTTCCCTACCCCTCCCCATACTCCACCCCAACACGAAGTACCTGTAGCCCCAACATCGTTGACTCTCAAAGAGGGTAGAGCGTCAACCTTGCAAACCCCCGTTTAGGTTAAAACTAAAGAAGTTAAGGGGGGGCGGTAGTCTTCTCCCAGGTGAGATGGAGATACGCCACGCTAGCCACAATATTAACGACGTAAATGACTTACAACAGTTTCGTGCCACCACCCGGCTTAGTCCGTGGTATCAGTTCGGTCTCACACCCACTTGTGGGATCGGACCCCCCCACGGGGGGCCCGCCAGAGTCAGTCCCCGGCTTCCACCGGTTGGTTCGGAGAGGGTGGTTGATCCGGCTCCGATGGGTGTTGTGCCGGTGGCCTGGAATTTCTATCTCTGTTGGCTCGAGGTGCCGACCAGTCTCCCTCGATATGATGCTCTGCCCAGCGCCAGGCCTCCCTTGGGTTGCTGAAGTGGACAGTTGTGCCCTTGTGATAGATTTTCAGCTGCGCCGGGAAGAGGAGGCCGTATTTGACTCCTATCGCTTGCAACTGCCTTTTAAGTTTATCAAAGGATTGTCGTGCTTTCTGGACCTCCTGCGTGTAGTCCGGGAAAAAGGCTATCTTGGATCCGTTAAAGGTGATCGAGCCTTTGGTTCGTGCAAGGTGCAGCAGCGTGTCTCGATTCCGATAGTTCAATAGTCTTGCTATCACCGTTCGCAGGGGAGCACCGAGCACTGGTCTACCCGTGGGCATTCGATGGGCCATCTCTATAGAAAAGAATTTAGAGAAGGATTGCTGGTCGAACAGGTCCATCAGCCACTGCTCCAAAAAAAGCTCCATGCAGGGGGCTTCGGCCTTCTCGGGAATACCTAAAATCCGAATGTTGTTGCCCCCGGGACCTGCCCTCTCCTTCTTCGACTCTGGCTTCCAGAGTTTTGAGTTTGGCGGTGACCGCTTGAAGCTGTTGTTGCACTGCGTGCAGTCCATCCTCTGTGTTGGAAATACGATGTTCCGCCTCGCCCGTTCGTGCTGACAATTTCTGCAGGTCGTGTTGGAGGAGGGACACGTCCAGGCTGATTCCGTCCATCTTCTGCTCCATCGATGTGCGGGAGTCTGCTATGGCCTCCATAACGTCCCTCAGGGAGAGTCCAGGTACCGAGTCCTCCTCTACCGACGGCAGCGGTTGGGAGTCGGGGGGTTGCGTTGGAGGGATTGTGTACTGTTCGATTCTGTTTTGCATGGTGGGCCGTCTAGCTTTGTCTTTCCACATGTCCGTAGCCGGGCACTCACCGCTGTATGCGGGTCTTCTTCGCGGCGACCAACTGGCCGCGCCCGTCTCTCCTCGTCCTGGCGGAGCGGTTCAGAGTCCGGCCAGCCGATTCCTCCAGTCGGGGTCCCAAGGGGTCACGCCGTAACTCCCAGCCCTTGCCAGTCCTCCGGAACTCCGTCCCTGACTCCGACTGGCAACCACCTCAGAGTGCGTGGATGGTCCGGTCCCCGCTCAAAGTGCGCCCAGTGCTCCGGCGGCCATCTTGGTTCGTCGTCGGGCCTCACTGGCGTCTCTTTCCCTGGCTCCCACCTCTGCAGCCCCGGCACGTTTCAGACTGGAATTCGCCCCAGACGTGCCCTGGGGTATCACGCACCGGAGATCGTATTTTGGGGGTCCCCAGATGGTCTTAAGTAGTCGTTTATAACAGGATGTTAGGCCGTGGCAGCGGGAGCTCCAGAGGCGCACGTCTACTGCATTGCGCAGTTGGCCACGCCCCCCACTGCCTCTATCTTGATACACAGATATTTCCTGTGCGCAAGGAGCATTGAAATATGAAAGTGTGCATCTTTCATGTCCAATTTTGCCATGTAGTCTCCCCGTTTTAAGAGGGGTATTACGTCTTGAAGCGTGTTCATGCAAAACTTTTGGGGTTTGACATATTTGTTTGCAGGGTGCAGATCTAGTACTGGGTGCATGGAAAGGGATTTCTTTGGCACAAGGAAGTATGTTGAATAAATACCCTTGTTTACCTGATTTGCTGGGACGATCTCTATAACGTCCTTCTCCAGCAGTGCCTTTGCTTCTAACAGTATGCGCTTCTCAACTGGCGTAATTTTTCTGTGTTTTGGAGGGCAGTTGGGTGGTTCCTGTAAAAGTTTGATACAATACCCACCTACCACGGTGGGCAACACCCACCTGTCTGACTTTATACCCTCCCATGCGAGGGTGAAGTGTGAAATTCGACCTCCTACTGGAGTGGCATGGGAGGGGACCTGTAGCAATGCGTCAATGTTTAGGAGGGGTGGAGCCTCTCATAGGTGAGGTTCTGCCTCTTCCTCTGGATCTTTTATTTCCTCTTTGAAAACCGGAAGAGGAAGATTGTACTCGCGATGGGCCCCAAGATGAATACCGTCCGCCCTGAGTGTAACCGGAAGAGCGTTGTGAACCTTGACCGTGAAACCTTCTGGAGTTTGAGGATCCCTGTTGTACGTAGGGCTTGTTTGTTAAGTGTCAAAGGGATTTAAGAGTGTCATACTCCTTTGCGCTTTGAGTGCGTCTTCGACAGCTTTACCGAAAAAAGTACATTAGGTTCCACTGCCAACTTAAGGATGGTGGCCCGAATGTCTAGTTTAATACCTGACTGTCTGAGTCAGACATGGCGCTTGATGAGCTTGCCTTCTTCGATGATGCGGTCTGCATTATCTGCTGCATCAAGATTATTCTTGAGGATGCAGTTTGATACCTGCTTGCCCTCTGCAATAGTTCTCAACAGTTGTGATTTTAGACGTTCTGGAAATGCTTCAACCTGGTGTTTTTGCTTTCTTTTTCTGGCAGGGCTTCAGCCGACTTGAGAGGAGTGCCAGACCCCTTTCTGGTAGTAGTGACAACTAGTGAATCAGGTTTTAGCTGACCCCTAATATACAAGAGGGTCTGTGGATGCTGGCCTGAATAATCTCTCTGTTCTGGGGTTAACCACCCTTGTGAGATTAGGCACAAGTAGGGAGGGCTGTATATGTCTTTGTAAAGATTGTAACAGTGGGATGAACTGAGTGGCACACTTCCTGTCTCCCAGAATATCCTCCACAAAGTCCTTGTCCACTTGTGCCTCTTGGCTGTCAATACAAAAGTGTTGGACAGCCTTAAGCAGGAGTTCATTGTATTTTAGTTGGTTGTCTACAGGAGAGTCTGCTACAGGCTGGTCTTGATGGTCAGGCAACTGGATGGCGTAGATGTCATCATCCTCGTTGTCGTAATATTGGTCCTGACTATATAGGTCCCCTTGAGAGCCTGGGTCTTGTGACCCTGAGAGATCCCCATCATACATGTCCTGAGAGGGGTTTTGGTAGGTGGAGGCCAGGGGGCCTAAGCCAGAGCTGCTAGGTTGTGGCACAAGACAATGTTTTTTGGCAGGAGTTTGATGTGTTGAAGCCCCTGGTGGTGAGGCATCTCTAAGGGACGTTAGTTCTTCTGGATGCTTGTCCATAAAGTCGACAAAGCGTGACATCCTCTTTAAAATTCTGTTAAACTGTTCAGGATTATAGTCACAAGACGGTGGAAAGCTTGACATGGTAGGGGTGGCTTGGGAGGGTGACTGGTCCTTGTGATGCATATCCCCTGAGAGTTTGTCTACAGGGGAAGAAAAATCTAAAGCCTGCATGCTTTTGCTGGACAAAGGCGTTTAGAGTTTTGACTTTTTTGGTGACTTAGTGTTTAACAGGGTAGTAGGGGTGTGTTTTTCCATTAATTCTTGCATTTTCTGTGTTTGTTTGGGTATGATATGCCCGATATACCTTTCGCTGCCTTTATTTAATTGAGGGGCTTTTTGTGCGTGTGTCCGAACCGACCTTGGGGCCAGTTTTCAGAGGCCTGTCGTGAGGCAACAGCATATGCAATGGCCCAGAGGACAGAGAAGATCTTGACGTTTTTTCTGATGACAGCGCATGGGCCTTGAAGGTTAAAGATTTCATCTAATGTCGGCCGTGGGGTATGTGCTTAATGTTCTTGGATAAGTGGGTACTCAGGCCGCCAGGTGTCGTCTGCGTCACAGAGCCGACAGCCTGCTTATTGGAGTCGGGGACCCATACATGGAGCTCCGACGAACGCTGCTTGCCTTTGACGTCACTAAGGACACCGATACTGCTTTCACTCGAGTTCTCCATCTCGTCGATGGAGGCTTCGGCCTGCATTTCCTGGATGGCCCAGCGTTTGGTGCGTCGATCTTTGAGAGTTTTTGGGCAAAAAAGTTTGCACGACTTGCAAAGCTTTCTGGGGTGATCCCTAGGCAGACAGTATTTGCACACTCAGTATTTGTCTTTCCACAGGAATTTTCGATTTCAGGTAGGGCAATATTTAAACAGTGTTTTGTCCATTATTAATGGAAAGGGCAGTTAGGCGAAGGAAAGGGGATGGCCGAATTTGCATTCTCTAAAAGAAGTCAGTATGAAGACCTCCCCCCTCTCTCCCAACTGTAAGGGCCGAAGTCCGAAGAGGCCCGTGAAGGCCACGTCTGATCATCGATTCAGTCAAGTCGTCGATGATGGAGTTCTCTCTCGAAGACTGTCAAGCAGTTAGTTGACTTTGCGGCAAGAGCGGCCAATAGAAAAGGAAAGAGAAGTCTATGAATAAACTTTCGGTTCATCCAAGGCATCACGTTGGCGGAAAGAAAAAATCTGAGGGACCTCGATGCGTGAAGGACCATGGGTACAGGAAACGTCACACTAGGGATAGCATTACTAACACGCCTTGTCGATGTCTGTTTTCAAATCTTGAAAACAAATCTTGTAATACTCCACGGCTCCCACTAGATGTCGGACTATGCAGAGCATGTCCTCGAAGTAGATCCACAAACTCCATTTTTTTTTTCACTTAAGTACATTTGTAGGAGCCTTTATCAGCATGATCTGCTACATCTCAGCCCAACGGTCACCTCCTCAATCAAACCCTCATTCGTAATATGGAACTTTGGTGGGAACCATGTTCCATATTACAACAGTTCCCTGCTCCAATTTATTGTCACTATAAAATGCCTTCGGAGATCGAATAATTAAAACATATTTTGGCATAGTGTCCTTCTCTGAGGGAGGAGCGATCTTACCATTTTGGAAAGTATATGTTGAACACATTTTATATTGAACAATATCGGTTTTGGGGGTAGATCTATTCCACTTAAAATCAGCATTTTTAGTTTTTTTAGGACGCTGGGATTAATTGAGTGGTAACGTGTGATGGATTTTAAATTAATGAATCGTTCTCTGTGTGGTTGTAGATTTTGTAGTTTTAACTGTATATTGTGTTCTTTCTTCTGTTTTTAGATATGTGGATTTACTATTGTGAAAGGTTTAAACTTCTTTTGTGCATTTGAAACCATAACACAATAATAATTTAAAAAATGACACACAATTATTTTGCATTCTGGCAATTGTAGGCTTCTGCTCAAGATGTGAAAAATAAAGTTACTATGGTGATTCTTTTTGCTCAAGATGTTACTATTTCAGTTTTTATAATGACAGGTTGGTTTATTATGGGACCTTTGCATGCTTCAAGACTTATCTGTAAAAAATGGTGTATCCATGACTGCACCATTAATGTTTTCTTCCTGCTTGTGTTTGTTATGGGATCAGGCGCACTATGGACAATGGACCTACACTGTAACAGGTGGCGGGATCAATCAGACCAAAAAGTAGATGCTTCTTTGTTTTTCAGTTTCTGGATCAAGTCACTTCTTTCTCTATATAATCAAGACACAAGAGGGTGAAGAGGTGGGTGGATATTAACAATGCATGCCTCACGGAAATGTTCCATTATAATCAGAAGGTAGGCTAGTATGTAGTACTATATCTGTCACATCCCTATATTGGTGGCAAGCAAACAAAGCTTCCACTATAGATCGGGAGGTTAATGTACCTGCAGCAGAGATTTTTTGAATAGAAAATGCATAATAGCATAGCTTCCGTCAATTAATTTTACTTCTGTTTAAAGTTGTGCAGATGTTTGATATATGCGTTTCAATACAAGTAAAAAAAAAAATTTAAAAAAAAAAGCGCCTAAAAAGCTTATAAGATAATGCCTGCTTTAAATCTGGGTGGGTTGACAGACAATTCGCCATAAATATCGGTCTTCAAATCAGAAAGCCTTGAAGGGCTTTATTCTGTTCAGATGTAATCTTGTTGACATTCTGATTGCAATGTGAAGATCAACAGTTCTGTTAAGATGACTATAGGGACAGGGCTTAAGCCTAACAGATAGATGCGCTGTCAAATACTGAATAGCAGAACTTTCTACCTCATTGTCAGTCACAAAGCAGTCACACCACACACAGGGGATGTAGAGAGGATCATAATGCCATGTCAGGTACATTTTCACAGAGATCTTTTAACCAAAGGTCTGCTCACTTTTAAAAAATCAGTTTGTCAGGTCTGCCACCAGACTGTACAGAACTCACTCACCCAGTGCATGAATCTTGAAAACTAAAAGAAGAAACTTCACCACGCAGGATGGGCTCCAATAATTCTTTGGGTTGGCAATATGATATGATATGGCATTTATAACGCGCCTATGCACAGGTGTTTCATGGCGCGACGAGGCATGGAGGGAGAATGGAGGGAAGACAGAGACAGTGATCCTACTAGGCCAGGTGACATCAAGATCGTGCAAGTTCAGGGGATGGGCTAAGGGGAAAAGTGCAGGGGATAAAGAGGAGGGGGCAGTGCAATACATAGGATAACAGTAAAATAAATAAAGACAATAAATAGTAAATAAATGTGCTGCCAGCTGGTGGCAAGTGCCAGAGTGCAAGGGTTGCCCGAGGGCAGTGCAGGTGTGCAACTGGTGGGGAGGGGTCCTGGGCCCGAGGTAAGAGGGTAGCCATGTAACCAGTTTCAGATTCAGCCAGGAGATCAGCAGGGGAGAGGAGGAGAGAAAGTAGAAGCAAAGAGGAAGGTCTTGAGGTGCTTCCGGAACTGGAGATGGTTCTCCTAAAGTTTAAAAGGGCAGGGAGGCTGTTCCAGAGGGAGGCCCCAGCAGAAGAAAGAGATCTACCACCAACTTGCTGCTTGAAGAAGCGACTAACCCTGAGGGAGTTGGAGGCGGATGAGCGAAGAGCTCGAGAAGGAAGATATTTAGGAAGAGAGAGTTGAAGGTATTGAGGCCCCAGGCCCCAGAAGGCTTTGTGGACAATGCAGAGGGTTTTGAAATTAATCCTTGCCGCCACTGGGAGCCAGTGCAGAGATTTCAGTCCTGGAGAGATACGATCCCTGGGCTTGATGCCAAGGACAAGTCTCCCAGTCCTGTTTTGGATGAGTTGCAGAGGGCAAAGGCAGGCAGATTAAGAAAGGGGCTGTTGCAGTAGTTCAGCCTAGAGAGAACCACAGCTCTGGAGATAGTGAGCTTCTGGAGGAAGGAGAGGAAAGGAAGAATACCTCTGAGGAGGTTCTGCTGGTAGTGTCACTTCTTAGAGACGTCAGAGATGTGAGGAGAGAAGGAAAGTGTGGCGTCAAAGATGACCCTGAGGTTTTTAGCCTCACAAGTGGGAGTAGGAAGAGGGCCAAGAGAGGTCGGCCAGAGAGTGACAGGGAAGGAGGGAGCAGGTGTGCCGATGAGGAGAATCTCTGTCTTACTGGCATCAAGGCAGAGGTCATTGACGGCACACCACTCATGGATGGCAGACAGACAATCAGAGATGAGAGAGGAAGAAGAGGTGGCAGAAGGGAGCCTTTACATACACCTATAATAGAAATAATATTATACTTCTCTGAACAACTGTAATTCACCAGCGCTTATTGAAAACAAGGTTAATTGGGTTGCTGTTTAGGGTCAGGGTCAGTCTAGCTTCCAAACGAGGCTCTGCCCACACAACATCATCACAATAGAGCACTAATTGGCATATTTATGTTTTGTATCGGATGAGAGGCGAAGGGCCTGGGTGAAGCTCCCTGTAAAGAAAACACAGATCTTCGATTCAGCTCACGCACCCCATGCCCACCTTCTCCATATAGCAGTCATCCTAGATCCCCACAGCACCCTGATGAAATTAGTAGCAACACAGGTTGTGTGATATTGTATGTATATTTGTTCTATATGAAGCGCTTAAACGTAAGTGCTACATACTAACACATCATTATCGTTTGGCCTTGGACGTCTGCTTGCATTCACAGTAATTTGGTCATATGGGCCTATATGCGCTGTTATTAATGATACATTTGGTGATACATTCTTGTATAAATGTATATCACTTTACAGTTTGTTTGTTTGTTTGTTTTATTATTTATATAGCGCACCAGACCCAGGGGTATTCAGGCGCGAAGGCAGCAAGAGGGTTGTTCAGCTTAGGTTACAGGTTGAAGATTGGACATATTGGTACAGCTACGGTTACAATGCTGTAGACATGTGATGTCAGGGGATCACAGAAATATATACAATACGTTTACAAGAATACAGATAAAATATATAAATAAAGCAGGTCAAATATACAAAATATACATGAGATCCCAGATGACATTAGGGTGAAGTTAGGCATCATGATCTTTTAGCCGTTGAATCAGATTGGATCTGAATTGCCGGTAGGGGAGATCTTCCCTTATAGCAGGGGGAAGGGAGTTCCAATATTGCGCTGCTTTAACAGCGAAGCTGCTCCCACCAGATTTAGTGAGTTTGAATCTGGGTACTAGTAAAAGGTTGGAGTTGGCTTTCCTTAAGGGGCAAGAGGCTGTTTGTCTGGTGAATCTGTTTATAAGGTATTGTGGGGCTGCTTGGTTAAGGCATTTGTGTGTAAGGGATGCTGTTTTAAGGAGGATTTTGTCTTTAGTGGAGAGCCAGTTGGTAGATCTCCTGAGGTCTGAAATATGGGCATTTTTTAGGGAAGTTTAGGGCGGCTCTAAGGGCATTATTTTGAAGAGTCTGTATTTTGGCGGTGATGTATTTATTGCTACCTACGTAGAGGGCGTTGCAGTAGTCGAGTTTCGACAGGATTAATGCTCTTGCTAGTGTGACGCAGTTATTGGGAGAGAGGAAGGGCCTGGCTGCTCTGATTAACTTGCAGGTGTAAGAGGTGGCTGAGGCCACGGCACTCACTTGTTTACCAAAGGTGAGCGTGGAGTCTATATAGAAGCCAAGGGTTTTAACTACTTTGGCCACCGTAATGGTGTTGTTGTCAATTATGAAGGAGTCATAGTTGGGACCTAGTTTTTTGATGTTAGAGGAGGTGCCTAGAATGAGGAGTTCAGTTTTATCGTAACCATATTTTTAGAAGTGTACTTAGAAACAATGCTATGTGATAACACTTCCTGTTTTGTCAAGGGGTGAAAGGTCATGTTCCATCACTTCCTGTGGTGTCACTTCGGGGTGGGGTCAAATGACAGCACTTCCTGTGATGTCATCAGAGTTCAAGGGACGTGTGATTTCACTTCCGCTACACCAAGCATTTTGATGAAATGACGTCCCTGGAGAAAAGACCAGCCGTGCCATAGGAAATTCAGCTGTGGCCTGATCATTCCTTTTCATCTTCAGGCTGGAACAACACTCACTCAGCAGATAGAGACTTGTTTTGATGGTCACCCATTGCTGAGCCAATAAAGGTTTCATTGCTTGCCGGTAAGGCTGAAAGAGGGGGTCGCTCTGGTTTTCGATTTCCATGCCCACAGACAGGGCAAAGTGTGCGCACTATACGTTGCAGGGAGGGTGTTAAAATGCACAGCAAGTCAGTGTCACCCTGTTTTCCTTTGAGCACATGAAAAGTAGCTATCACCAGAACAGAAGCAGCCAGCCGGTTGACACATCATGAAACACAGTAATGATAAAAACCAATAGGTCTTGATTTCCCAATGTAGGGGGAAATGTGCTTTTTAAAGCCCACACATTCTCTTTAAGTTTGCATATTACGCAGGAGCATTTTGTTGCAGTAAGAACTCTGATGCAAAAAAAAGATAGTCTTGGGCGATATATACACATGGTGAAAACATGATTTACCTATGTTACATACATACTGCAAGACTAGATCTTTAAAACCATATTCCAGTGTTATGGAATGAGAAATAAACACATTAAAGACTGGCAATATCGGTGTATCCTTTTTTATTAACAAGGATAGATTTTCTTCCGTGTATAAGGCAATAGGGAATACAAATAGAGACAGAACGAGCACTTAAACACATTTACAATGTTTCAGAAAGACATTTGTCGAGCACTTAAATTCAATATATTTACAGCAAAAATACAAGCTTGACAACCTGATTCGATAACATTGTTGAAGTGCACATAAACCATGTACAAGATGCATAATAAAGAGAATGTAGGAGTAACAACTAATGTAAATGATCAATGATTGCTTCAAGTCCTTTACACATTTATCACATCCTAAAACAGACACCTCCTTTATGCACATCGAGAATCATTTTTAACTGTTTCAACTGAACAGTCATCATGCCTGAAAGTTTATCAAAAATATAATATCAATGAGTCTAAAACCAAACAAGAATTGTATTTACATTGTTAAATATTTACAAACGTTCAGAAGACACAATAGTCTTTAATAAAACACGCCTTTCACAACCTTGACCAAAAAAGAAATTATGTTTTCTTGATGGCCAATTCCAGCAGAAAGTAATCTAGAGAATTCCCGAGTTCGAAGGTTTTCAGCAAAAGTGAACGTGCAGTCAAGATGGCCGAGCACCAGAAATGCATATTATTTAGGGGTGCCACATAACAGACTACAGCATTTGTGGTTGGCCATCACTTAGTGCTTGGAAGATAGCCCAGTAGTCCTTTCAATCATCATGTGCTTTGTATGGGCACTAATGGTGTAGGCCTTACCATTATGACATTTTAAACTTCTACAGCCATGATGTAAGTCTGCACTACAACATATTTTAGCTTGATATTTGAACGTAAATAACTTCACCCATCTCCATGTTATAAGAGCTGTAGCAAATCAGATCACTTTAAAACACCAGAACAGCTTCAAGTGAAAAGCAGAAAAACAAAACCAACAGAGCTGTGGCAGAGGCCAGCGGTGGGTGTTTTGAACTCCAGCAGTCTTGTTAAGTTTATACACAGAGTCTCCCTACAAGTGATTATCCACAGTGGTACATATGTATGGTTCAGTCATATGGGTACAGTTTGTCATTAATTAAACTGGATACTTTTCTTTGGGTAGAACCAACTGCACGCCAGCCAGGTCGTATAGGCATTGCAACTCTAACATATCTACTGCCACTTTTTGCTGATTCCCTGAAGACCAACTGTGCTGGAAATGTTCAAAGTTTTGCATCATACCAACTACAGAGAAAAAGAAACATGAGAAAATATTAGTTTGCTCAAAATACACCTTATACTGTCATATTACATGGATAGAAATTAAACCATTCGACCATTCTATTAGGCTGCCTGATGTTGCATTTTAAAGAGCCACTGCAACACAACACAGACATATGTCAAGAAGCTCCTGAGGAATGATCAATTATTAGTTATGATAATGCAAGTACAAACATAACAGTAGTTACGAGATGCTCAGTACATCAAAACCTGATACGATCCCTTCTGCCCTGTTTCGAATACTCACTCTTCCCTCATGTGACTATTGCATGGATATTTCAGACCTGGGTTCTCCCCTTATATGTTTTTGATCACAGACAATGCTGCCCTCTCCACCTTATACATCATGAAATGTCAAATTGAAACCCCCTTTGCAATTACACGCTCAAAACCAAGAGCACCCAATAGCTGGGGAGCCACATCACCAACTTTCATAGTTTGAAACATAGCGTTGATAAAACCCTACAGTTAATGCACAGTCTACCCTTCATAAATTATTATTAAATGACTGCCTAATGCAAATGGTGACAGCTCAAAAACACAACCTGTGACAAGAAATGCTGTGAGACTTTTGCTACCCTATAAAACGAATGCGACCAGCAAAGTTAAATCGGTGTCTAGTGAAGACCAATCAGATGGTATTCACGGCTACATACATCATTGGCATTTATCAAACATCATGCAAAGCTGCCTTGGATTGAAAGGAATTTCTAAAAAGGAAATACACATTGTGTGTGGAAACTACTAGGTTATCCCTTATTTACCACACATAGAAATGAAATATGTACATACACATCCTTATTTATTAATGATAACTGAAAATAAACCTTGCAATATTCTATGGTTGTTATAATAAGCTAAAGAGAACTTTGGCAGCTTGTAAGGGTGAAATCCACATAGACTTTCGGCAAGTAGAGTGTCATGGTAGAAATAGGATGGGGTAGAGCAGGCCTGCATCTCAATGAATCACTTGGCTGAAACTACTGCCAACATGAATATTTATAATGGCTATGTGACTCTGTAGCAGAATGGTGCAATGATCACACACTCAAATCCAGAACCTGGAAGACATCAGTTAACAGCTTCCAAAAATACGTCATCATGGCAGAACCCAGTATACAAACTGTACAAACTGTCAGAACATCAGATTAGCTACACTAACAACTTTGTTACTCTCTATACATTGCTAATATGCGTTTAGAATGTTTTTATTTTAATTTTAAATACACTTTAAAGATACATTCTGCTATGGCTAACTACTGCTTTGATATTGATTACTGTGCCACAGGCCAAACGTTGAATGTTTGGTTAACAGTGCTTAAAATAACAAAAATCAAGTTGATTTACACTGCTTGTCTGGACTAGAGGGGACGACTTTTTTTGTCATTTAAAATGTGGACAATTGCAACTAAAAGCAGTAGACAAGACCTAGAAAAAGATTTTTTATGGGGGAACAATGTGCCCTTTAGAGGCAACTCCCAAATAAGAAAATATCACACATCGTCTATATTTATCTGGCACGCTTGTACCAAATGAAATAATGTTTAACACCAATCACATTTCAACATGCCATCCGCATGAACAAAATGCCCTGGCCCCTTTATTGTCTGGGTGGATAGCTCACAATTAGAACCCTTGTTGGGTGTGCGTGATGGTTTCCCAGCCAATCAGGAAGCTAAGAACAGGTTTTTATCTCATGATAAAACCTCCAATCTGAGCCTCCTCAGAAGTGGGAGGCTGCCATCGTCCCCACCGGGATGAAGTTATGTGCAACCCATGTTCCCCTGCACGCATACTGCCCCCCCCCCACCACCAATTTCCACATCGCTAAACAACCACCAGCCCTACTTAGCTGGCGATCCCTTGTCCCTCGCCGGTGTCAGAAGCACTCAATGTTCCCGGCGCAAACCCATTGCGGCAATGGCCACCATGGAAAGGGAGAAGGGACTTAGTGCATGATGGCAAACTTGGTGTGTAGTTTTTTTTCAGTTCGAGAAACGGCAAACACACCATTTCTCAACTTGAAAAAAATACTGTTAGTATCCTGAAAAAACCTAGAACTGGATGCTAATAGCAATTAGACCCTCCAGGCGGGGCATTGTCGGGCCTGGTAATGTCCCGGGGCGAACGTTAAGGCCCGAGCGATTACCTGACCCGACAATGCCCCAGCTCATTGGAGTTTATTGCTTAAATAAAGCCCTGGTCTCTGACACAAAGGCAGCCTGAACTCGCAAGTTCAAATCCTGTGGAAGGACCAAGTTAGTCTTTCATCCTTTAACTGCCATAACAATGGAGTAGGAAAAGAACCTGTTCTCACAGCGCCTAAAAGCTATACGAATCCAGCATGAAGCGTTGTATAAGAAAAACACATTTTTATTATTATATGATGCTTTAACAAATGTGATCAGTTATATGCTTGAGAAATGTTTGTAAAGTTTTTAACCACCTTATGCTGTGGGAAACAAGTTGACTTTCCCATTCATTACATAATATGATAACTTTTTTAAAACTAATTTACTGGTCTTCTAAGGACGAACGTTAAGACATTAAATGATTAATTAATCATTTGATTAATTGCTTGGAAAATGAAAATGTCGGCCAACTATCCAAGAAATGGTAAACTTTTTGGCCCTGCCTTCTAGAATGTGCTGCTACTAGTAGATATTTGTTAAATATTTGATGGATAGGTCTTAGAACAAATGGCAAGACTTTGAATTTGTAATGTTGTCCACTTCCAACAACCCTCCAACATCTGTGTTTTCTGTTTCTTGGTATGTGGAAGTACATCCCTTCCAGATCTATGAATACTAAATGGTATACTTCCTGTAAATTGGAAATTATGTTTTGAGAGTTTATCCATTTTGAAACTTTAGGAAACTACTTCGTAAAAGGAGATCAATAGTTGCCCTTCTTGCTGGATGTTCTGCTGGTATATCCTGCAGTGTAATAAAGTCATACTCTCTCATCAGGATGTGAAATAGTGTAAGGTGGGTACCAAACAACCCTAGTAATTGAATCAGGTGTGTAGGAAAGTCCCTCTTCCCCAGATACTACACAAAGTTTTGTGTACATCTTGTGCTGTAGAGGCTTTTTTATTGTGCTTGAAGACCACATTATAACATATCAGTCCTTTATCCTACTGAAACACATGTTTCCTTGCAACATGTCACTGCTTTTTTGATTCCAAATTCTCCCAGAAATACGGTGCATTATTAATTGTTTTGACAATAGGTGTTTCCTTATCATTCAACAGAGTTTATCATCCCTGCACATGCATACCCTGTTGAAACCTCACAAAGATGTACAGTATTTCCTGGAGAAGTCTGGATTCAATGATCAAAATCCTTTGTCCTTTCAGGCTTCTCAAAGAAGATGACCCGAAAATGACCAATAGGGTCACATAGGTCTCGGTTTACGTTGGGCTGCAATCTTTTAGGAAACATGTTTGTCAGTGTCCTGGCGGCAAATTCCGGCAGAATACCAGCAAACTGGCCCAGTGTTACCGCCCCCCCGATGTCCCGGTATTACTGGGATATTACAGCTGCCAGCAACCGCAGGTAAATCCCCATTCCATGGAGTCCATAGGGAATGCATGTATTACTGGCACTGGTAACACTGGTGCCAGTAATACCATCTGGTGTGTGCTGGCGGGGCCTGATCTACCCCGAGCTCTTGGTTGGAGGTAAATCAGTAAACCCCAACTGGCAAAATTGTAGATTCAGGTCTGGAAAAGTACCAGTAAACGTTATTACCGGCACTTATATTCCAGACCGACTAACATGGAATGACCCCCATTATCTGGCCTACTGCCCCAAGGGATTCAGTTGTTCAACCTATGCCAGCATGAGCCACTGTTGTTGGGTCCTTTTGATTTTTTTTAAGACCGCACATCAATTAATGTGGTAAACCTAAGAGGGATTGTCTTCACAACTGTACAGGTATTCACCTGCTGCCCCTGGAGAAGACCACTATGGGAGTTTAGCTAGTGGCAAGGACCTGACTACTCGTAAGGTAGGAGGGAGTGGGTATAGTGGAACCTGAGAGGCAGGTATGCTAAAACCACTTTTGACACCTTATGTCACAACCAAACAAAACATCAGATCATCAAGTGATGCACAATTCAGTATGACCTAGTTACTAAAATACAAAAATGCCAAAGGTTTGGGATGGATGGGCAAATGAAGTTTATAGGACAACAACAGACATTCAAGAAGAGCAATTTCAGCTGGTTTAAGGACTGTAGTCCATCCGCTTATCCCTCTGTGGCCTTAAACTCTGCCTTCTGGCAGACACATAAAAGTCACACGGACTATGGAGTGTTAAGTAGCCCTTGCATTTCTTTCAAGGTTCAGCTAGAGGATGAGTTCCTCGTTCAGCATTGGGGATGTAGCTCTCTCTAGTCTTCTCTTCCACCTGCTGCCACTTTATTGCCCACCTGGACAGGCTAGTCGCACTCCCATGATGCTGCAAAGTCGTGAAAACCTTGCTTGTTCTAGTTAATTTCTCATATCAACCCGTGTTATTGGACCGTGACTATGACCCAGTCTTAGCCAACCTTGGACCTACGGATGTACCCACTGCAGGAACTTTCTCCAACCTTCCTTTATCTTCGTATCTGTCCTCCAATAAAACCCTATTCTTTCAACATGGCCTTCACCTATTATTTCCTCATTGCACCACACTAACAAGGCATAATTTACTCCAGACTTCAAAACGTTCTCTTCTTTCTCTTCTTTTCCAGGAATGTCTGCCTTTTTACCTTCCACTAGTCTCATTTTGACTTATCCTCTCAACTCTTGTATTTGCTCCAACCTCTTCCTTATTCAACATTCTACTTGCCTCTCCTCCACTGTTTCTTTTACTCCTCTCCTGGACTCACCATACTTCACGTGCTCTGCTTACTTTTCTCCCCTTCTAGTCTTTCCAGTGCCCACCTCCTCTGCATTCTTTCCTCTCCTTCTGGTATTTCCACTCTCACCCTCTTCTTTTTACTCTCGTCTCCTTCTGGCCTTTCCACTTTCTACCTAATCTGCTTATCACTGCACCTCTGACTTTCTCACTTTTGCTTTGCACACTTGGGACTGACGGCTGACGGCTTTAATGTCATTGTGGACCAGCTTGTAAATAAGAAATCACCCTCGGCTGTGGGGTCCAGAAATTAAACATGGGTTGGATCTCTAGATTTGAATAGTTTCTCAAAGCAGTTTCGAACTTGCTCAGGCATCCCGGCGTGGATTTACAATCCAAACTCTAAAGAAGATTGTCTGCCATCTTCACTGTCACAAAATGTCTATATTGGCAGTCGTCAGCTCCATTTTCAGAAACTACGGGCTGACTGTTCTTAATCTTTGCTGTGTCTGCAAGCATTTTCCTCTCAGGCTTGGAGGATTGCATTTGAACGCACTTGCCGGCGCCGTGATCTTTCTACATGCCAGCTCAGGGCGTGGGACCCATGTTCTTTACTTGTGGGTCCGGGTGATGAAATGCACCTAACCACTAGATTCAGGCAGCACATTCTTCAGGTAATCTTGATTATTAAAAACCCCTGGTTCATTGTTGACTGCCACAGTGGCATATAGTGATCTGGGTTCCAAGGGGGTCACACGTTTGGTCCAAATACCAGGTTTGTTGAGTACAAAATATCATCAGAAGTTCAATTGATGGGGTTCATACAGTAGGTTAGATGGAGACTGATGGGCTCAGGGGAAACCTCATGTACTGCTTCAGGGCCCTCATCATGTGAGCCTGGAGGTGGTCGACAAGGTAGTGCCACTTGGCCCCCATGGCATCCCCAGAAACATTGCACTTTGCACTTACACTTGGAATTACTCACCTGTAAGGGATGAATATCCTTGTGAATCAATGTATGCAAGTCTTTTGGCAATGCACACCACACCCCGTTAGCTCCCAACTGGATCACGGGAGCATGAGCCTACTGTTGTTAAATGATGTATTATTTTAACCATTATTCAAACAATATTATATAAGGGATTCATGTGCAATACAGTAGGTATATAAAACCTGAGGTTACAGAATCAGACACAGCTTTAGTAGACTAGGGGAAATGATACAGGGACCACCTGATAGTCTAGTCCAGTGTCGATACAGCCAATATGTGCCCTCTAAATGACCAACGGTCTGTTACGTGAATTCTTTTTTCTGCAATACTGCCTATATGTTTTGAGAGAATGCAGTAAAATGCTTGCTGCAGGCATTTGTGCATTATGTTTTGAAATGTTCATGTCAAGCTTTTTCTGTAGCAATGACAATCCAGCGGCCTGTTTTCAATCATTATCTGGCTACGGTTTGTCCAAATGCAAATTTTCTGCTTCCCTCATTCAGTAACTGTGACAAATTGGATTCTGCTCTGCAGTAGCACAATGTTGAGTGGGCACAACAATTCCCATTCATCCCCCAACTTCTACAAACCAAGAGCCAATGCAATGATAAAAGTAAAACAGACACAGTTAAGACATATACCTCTTTCGCCTTTTGTGGTAACATGGGCCGAAGGAAGGCTATGCTTTTAAGAGAGGTGTGAATGTGATTCAGTAGCAACCCAAAAAGCAACCCAGAAAAGTCGACAATAAAGGGAATGTCCAATCAAGGTTATATGAAAAAAATATGAATTTAAACAAAACACATCGGGCCTCATTACGAGGTTGCCGCAAACCGTGTAACACAGTTTCCACCGCCTGAGATCCCGGTGCCACCGGGACATTACAAGTCCCGGTGACCCTTGATGTCAGGCGGCGGTAAATTGTAATTCCCCACTCCCATAAAGTCCAATAGGACTCTATGGGAGTGGGGAGACGGAAGCACCGGCACTGTTGCTAACGGTGCAAGTGCTTCTGTGAAAACTATGCCTACCGGGGCCGATGTGTCCGGCAGGTCAAACCCTGCTGGGCGCAGAGGCCCCGGCAGACACTGTTGTAGTCAGCCAGCCCGGAATGGGTGCTGGTATGCTGCTATGGACACCCTTACTCCCGGACTGGAAGACTTCTAATGAGGCCCATCATCTGCAAAATAACTACATTGAAAAAGATTACACAAAACCCAACTCTGAGGAAAGAATAGCACAATGCTGCACTCTGAGTAATGAATCAGGATTGTAAGGCAAGTCGAAACCACAATGTTAATTTAAAAGGACATGTTTCTTGGATGCAAAAAGGGAATTAGTGACATGACCAGTCTCTAGAGCCCAGAACTGGACCAAGGTGGCAGTTAACAATTAATAGTACCTTTTTGCAGTTCTTAGTGGTTCGATGAGGTCGATCCTGGCTTCAAGCAGTTTTGCGAGCGGATCAAGCTCACTTCGGGTACATTGGATTATATGTGCCCAAGCATCAAGTCAGCGTTGAGAAGGTGCAAATGTGGGAGTTCTGTGCCGTTTGGGTGCAGCATTCAGCGAAGCAGGTCGGGCGCTCACCAGGACCTCTTCAAAGTAGAGCTAGGTCAAGATGGGTTGTAACTACCAGGAAGGGTCGACGAGTGATGCTCCAGCGGATTGAGTCGACAAACGTCATGATTTGAATCAGTTATCCTGTTCCTCCGGCTACAAGACAACTTGAACCAACTCACCTCTGAACTGCACGTTCAGAGGTGAGTTGGGTCAAGTTGTCGTGTAGCCACTGGTTTGAGTCAGCAGTGATTCTCCAGTGGTTCAAGTCAGTTCCGGGTGATGAGCAGTTGATTCAAGCCTAGAAGGTGATGGGCATAGAAAGGGCACACTGCAGCACTGAGCTGGTTTGACATGCATGCAATTCACTTTGAATGGTCAGAGGTGTGCCAAAGGCAGCAACTCTCTGGTTCAGTGAGCAGCAAATTCAGTTCAACAACAAGTCGACCACTTTGGTGCATCAGAACAGGGAGGGAGCCTTAGCTGATCTGGTCCTCCAGGTGCTGTTAGAACCACTCTAGGTGCTCTAGGACAGGCTGAGACCTTTCAGGGTCTGCTCTGTCAACCATGGGAGATTCTGGCACAGAGTGGCGGGTCTTAGTCCACAGCAAGAGTCGCCCCCAATGTGCACTGGCATTGGGTAGAGGTAGAGCTTTCCCTTGGCTTGGACTGCTCCTTCTTCACCTCAGTGGTTGAGGGCTTTCAGAAGTACAATTCACCCAAAAAAGGTCCAATTAATCCTTCTCATGTGTTGTTCCAGAGTGAATCAATGAAGTGGTGGGAGACCCTTCTTTTAAAGGTAATAGTCCACAGGTGATTGGGTTAAAGCTAGCCTGCCTTAGTGGTCCAATTAATGTTCTTGAAAGAAATGGACTTTACCCTTCTGACATCACACCCAAAGTGGAGGGGAGAGGAAGAAGAGAGAGGGACAGAGAGAAAAACAATGGTGGAAGTCTTCTTCCATGTTACAGAGCTCCCTTGACTACTCTAGCCCTGCTCCCTTCCTATCTCACTAGGATCAAAGGCCTTTATAAATGCGGCACCCTGGTGTGGGGATACTCCCTTTCAATGGGTGTGTTCTTTTGATGCCGGGGCTGAGGGCAGCTGCCTGGTGGGCACCCGGAGGTAGAATTATTGGGTTTTAGAACAGGAGTTGTGAAGACACCATGAAGCAAGACACAGACAACAGACTTAACGTTTAAGGTAAAATACTTTATTAAACCAAATGTGAGGATGGTAAAATGCCTAACTTGCCCTATGCTAAGGTGGGATTTCCCTACCTAAACATAACAGGAAAGTATGAGTACAAGAGTTCAACTTAAAAGTTTGTCTGTGTCCAAAACCTATACTTGCCCTCACAGCTAAATGTAACCAATGTGTAGGAATGTGTTCAACTCAAAGTTCTGAGCTTCTTCCAGCTCACAGCTTTCATTCAGCTCCCCTTCTGCAATTATAAGAAAGTTCCACAAAAAAGTCTCACGATTACATATCTCCAGTTTAAAGTGATACAGTTGAAAACAACCCTTGGGGTTCCTTTCCCAAGTTCTAGGTAATACCGCAGATAGGTTTCGGGGTTCCCTTGTCCAAGTTCAAAGCAGTTTCACAGATGAATCTCGAGGTTCCCTTCCCCAAGTTCAAAGCAGTGTCACAGATAGTCTTGGGGTTCCCCTCCCCAAGTTCAAAGCAACTCAGTTTCATAAGAAAACAAAGCACACTTCCAAGTCAAGTAAATACTCCTTCTTTCACAGTGTCTTTCTTTTCTAATGTTAGAGTTTCCTAGTGTAGGCATAGTTGTCAGACTGCACAGTTCACCCATCACAGGTAACGCAACCAGGAAACCAATATATAGATTCACCCTTCTTTGCTTTCACCGGGTTAGCCTTTTGTTTTTTTCACAGTATGTCCCTTCCTGTCTGCTAATCACATGATTAGCTCTTAGCTTTGACAATGCAGGTTTCACAGTACATTTGGGGGAGGGTTGCTTTTGACATCACACATTTAAATAATATATTCACTCTTTCTTTTGTAATTTGTTTAGGAAGGTTTTCCAGACTCTCTTCAAGTTATCCAACAGCTTTCTTGATTTCGGGTGGGTTAAACATTTATTGTTTGAGTTTTCTTTATCTTTGGGTGATATTAGATGCAAAGATCCCAGTTCATTATTAAAGAACAGTTCCTTCGCACAAGGGTTTCCTTTAGCGGGACCTTTTACTGTTCCGATATTGGATTGCAAATTAATAATCATTCACAGTTAGTTTTTCTGCATGTTAACGCTTTCGGAAATGGGCTTTCATTCAGTGGCATACACGAAGCAGATACAACAGTGTTTCTGAGCGCACAAAACTCACTGGTGCTTGCACTTGTCTCTTCTTGCTATGCGGGCTGCTCTGTGCTCCACTCCTGCGTTCGGGTCCCTCCAGTCGGCCCCTACGATACTCTGGGGTTCCTGGCACGCCACGAGAGAAGGGAATAGTTTCTTACCTGTAACTCCATTTCTCCAGCATTGGTATCTTTCATGGATTCATATGTTTAGAATATTCCCCGTCGACAGACTGGGAATCCTCGGTACACTTATAAAGCCATTTCCCATAGGAAAACTACCGACACTTTTGTGTCCTATCTACGTCGTGTTTGGGGCCGCCTACGCATGCCCCACTAGGACGTAGCGGTATAAATGCCCCGCCCCCACGGCTCCCTTCAGATTTCGACCCCTCTAAAGCCGAATGGGGTGAAACCTAGTTAGTAAAGTAGATTGCATTCTGGGGAGGCCGGCGGGCGCATGTGAATCCATGAAAGATACCAATGCTGGAGAAATGGAGTTACAGGTAAGAAACTATTCCCTTCTCCAGCATTGGATCTTTCATGGATTCACATGCTCAGAATAGAATATACAGCAGTGATCCTGAAAAGGGGAGGTGTGAATACAATCCGGCACCCTCCTAAGCATACCTATATCGAGCCATGCTTAGGTATAACTGCAAACGTATAAATACGCAAAGGTACATGCACATATCAATATCTAAATACATATATATATACATATATATATATATATATATATATACATATACACATATACATCCATATATACATATGCTAAAATAAGTACAGACCCTTCCTGAAAAGGGCTTACCTTATTGAAACAGATGGCGCAAGACTGCTCTTCCCATTTGTACATCGTCCCCCTGCTGCCGTTCGAGGCAGTAATGGCGGGTAAACGTGTGAGGCACTGACCATGCCGCCGCCTGGCAAATGTCTGCCAGCGGGATTCCTGCCCACAATGCTGTCAAAGACGAAGTTACCCTCCTGGAATGAGCTCTCGGACGCCCTTGTAGCGGTTTTCCTGCTTTGGAATGACAGAAGGCAATCGTCAACGAGATCCATCGGTCCAGTCCCTGTTTTGAAATTGCTTTTCCTCTCGCCGATGGACCATATGCAATGAAGAGTTGCTGCGTAGATCTAAGTTGTTGAGTCCGATGAAGGTAAAATTTTAGAGCTCTCTTCACGTCCCAGGAGGACTTTTTCCGCAGCCGATGAGGGTATCACGAAAAAGGTAGGCAGGACAATGGACGAGTGTTTATCATAAGCCGTAGGAACTTTTGGAATGAAACGAGGATTAGTTGACAGAACCACTTTGTCCTTAAAGAACCTTAGGTACGGCGGGTCTACGACCAATGCTTGCAATTCTGAGAGCCGCCTAGCTGATGTTATAGCGATTAGAAAAGCCAAGTTCCATGACAAGAACTTCATCGACGATGTGGCCATTGGTTCACAGGGTGCTTTCATTAACCCTGCTAGCACCACATTAAGACTCCACGTTGGTGGAAAATGTTTAATCGTCGGGAATTTTCGGAACAGACCCCTCATGAAGTGTTTCACCAGCCTGTCACTAAACAAGGGAGACGACTGCCTCCTCCTCGTGAACCTAGAGATGGCCGCCAGGTGTACCTTTATTGATGAAAAAGATAATCCGCTCTTCGCCAGGTGTAGCAGATACGGTAGAAGTTCCTCCAGAGTTACCCTTAGAGGTTGCACTCCCGGCTGTCCTTGACACCACGTACAGAACCTCCTCCACTTACATGCGTACGACTTGTTGGTGGAAGGGGCCCGTGCTGCTTGCAGGATTCTCCGACAATCCGACGAAATGCTCAAGGTACCAAATTCCGAAAAGTCGGGAGCCAAGCTGTGAGATTGAGACTGTCTGGATTGTGATGCCACACTGCTCCTTCATCCCGGGACAGGAGATTGGGAACCTTCGGGAACATTACCGGTTGTTCTATTGACAGGTGAAGCAGGTCGGAAAACCACGGCTGCCTAGGCCAACACGGTGCCACTAGGATGACCTGGCACCTGTACCTGCGTATCCACTGCAGAGTTCTCCGCATAAGAGGGAACGGGGGGAAGGCGTAGAGGAAGAGATCAAGCGGAGGCTGTCCCATTTCTCGAAGACCTTCGACAACTGAACGCTGTCTATCTCCCATTTGAGTATTTGGTCCATTTTTCTGCTGAGTGAGTCCGCTTGCTCGTTCCTTACTCCAGGCAGAAGATGAGCTACGATGGATATATCGTGTTTCAGAGCCCAATGCCACACCTTCTGAGCTTCGATGGAAAGGGTTCTGGACCGCGTGCCCCCTTGCTTCCTTAAGTAAAACATCGCTGTTGTGTTGTCTGTCAATATTCTCACTATAGACCCTCTGATGTGCGGCAGGAAAGACTTCAAGGCCCAGCGCACTGCTCTCAGTTCCAGAACGTTGATGTGCAGGAGTGACTCCCTCCGGGACCAACGACCTTGCGTTTGTAGAGTGCCCATTTGTGCCCCCGAGCCTGTTAGGGATGCGTCCGTCACTATGGTTAGCAGAAACTCTGGCTCCTGTAGGGGTACCCCTCTGGATAGATTCTGAAAGCTCTGCCACCACTGAAGAGCTAGTAGGAGCTTGTCGTTGTCAACGGTCAGCTTGTCCGACCAGAGCCCTTGGGCCTGCGTCCACCGGTCCGCCAGGAACTCTTGAACCGGCCTCATGAACAGGTGGCAGTTGCCCACTAGAGGAATGCAGGACGACATAGCGCCCAGAATCGACACATATTTTCTCACTGATAGTCTGGTATTGATTCTCAGCCGACTTGCCAATCGATTGAGTTTGGTGATTCTGTCGAGGGATGGCTTCACTAACCCTGACTGGGTCTCAAATTGCGCGCACAG
Organism: Ambystoma mexicanum; assembly: GCF_040938575.1. Taxonomy (NCBI): domain Eukaryota; kingdom Metazoa; phylum Chordata; class Amphibia; order Caudata; family Ambystomatidae; genus Ambystoma; species Ambystoma mexicanum. The sequence continues at coordinate 187,580,160 of NC_090936.1, forward strand.
GAACATCAAGCTTCTCGACGGCGTCAACAAAGATTTCTCGAAGTTTACTGCAAACCCCAGCCGTTGTAAAAGTTGCATGGTGGCCTGCAAATTTGTATGAGTCGACATAGGGGAGGACCCCCTCACCAACCAGTCGTCGAGATACGGGTACACATGATGACCTTGCCTTCTCAGCCAGGCTGCCACCGGGGCCAAACATTTTGTGAACGTTCTGGGATAGGATTTCAGCCCAAAAGGAAGTACTGTGAACTGGTAGTGAGTCCGTCCTACGACAAACCTTAGAAACTTTCTGTGTCGCCGACACATTGGTATGTGGAAGTACGCGTCCTGCAGGTCCAGGGATGCCAGAAAATCCCCTTCCTGAACTGATCGGATCACTTCCTGGAGCGTGAGCATCTTGAATTTTAGGCTTTTCAACGTCTTGTTGAGAGCGCGCAGGTCTAGAATGGGATGCCGTTTTCTGTTTGTTTTTTTCAGCACGAAGTATCGGGAATAAACCCCTTGACCCTTCTGCGATGACGGAACCAATTCTATAGCACCTTTTTGTAGCATAAGTGCTACTTCCTGCTGCAACACGCTCAGATGGGGTTCAGCTACAAACGCCGGTGGAATGTGCGGAGGGTTGCTTTTGAATTGCAGGGAATGTCCGTACCTTACTGTGTCCAACACCCACTGATCCGTTGTTATTTGCCCCCATTCATCGATGCAGTACGATACTCTGCCTCCCAGAACGTTCCCGTGCCCGTCATTGCTGGCCCTTGGTCTGCTTATCTCTCGTCGAGGACGAGTAACCTGTTCTCTTCCTGGAGGTCTGGTAGTCCCGGCGTCGTTTTGCTGCTTGAGAAGCCCGTCTGTATCCCTGGGAAGGGTACTCCGGCCTACTGAAGGGTCTGTCTCTCGATGCTGAGAATCTGGAGTTCCCCGATGCTCCCCTAAAGGGACGAAAAGACCTGAAACTTCGACCACTCTGGAGGGCACCTAAGGAACGCGCCGTGTCTGAGTCCTCCTTCATGCCCTTCAGGGCCTCGTCCACCTACTCGCCGAACAGAAGGTCTCCTTCAAAGGGCATATCCAGCACCTTGTATTGCACCTCTTGGTCTAAAGTTGGTGCATTTTAGCCATGCTTGCCTTCGTAGAACCACCCCGTTATTCACCTGTTTAAACCCCGATTCTGCGAGGTCCACCGCGATGTTTATGGCATGATTGGAGGCCTCTTCACCTTCCCTGATGAGTAACATCGCCGCCTTGCGATGTTCTTCCGGAAGATGCCCCAGCATAGGTGCCTGGCGGTGCCACATCTCTCTGTCGTATCTGGCTACTATAGCCAGAGAGTTGGCCGCTTTCACTGTGGTTGCTCCTACCGACAGCACTTTTTTGCCAAAGGCATCCTGTCTTCTGGCCTCACTTTCCGGGGGGGGGGGGTGGGGTCGTGCACTTGTGTTGGGCTCTCGCCTTTCTCGCCGCCGCTGCTGACACCACCGAGTCAGGGGTTGGTTGGGAGGACAGGCACTTGGGGGTAGCTTCTGGGGCCTTACATTTTTTCTCTAGGCGACCTTTTATTGCCGGTTCCGAGAAAGGGTGACGCATGGTCTGCAACCCCTCCTGCCACACATGATCCAGGATGGGTACGGAGAACATCGACCTTCTTCTCTTTCCCATGTGGTCGAAAAGAAAACAGTCCTTTCTCTCCTCTTCCTGGGCCAACCCGAATTCTGTACATGCTTTTGCCATCATGGCGTAAAAAGACCCAATGTTGTCCGGGGGAGACGGCTGAGCCAGGCTTCTCAGGGTTTCCAATTCCACCTCAGACTCCCAGGTTGGATCCCTGGAGGGGGAAAGTGAGACAACCGATAAGGTTCTCCTGTCTGAGTCCGAATCTATCAGTTCTCCCTCCTTGTGGCGTGCAGCTGAAAGGTATTCACACGCTGGCACTGCCGTGGGGATTGACGGAGGTGGCTGACGAGACGGGCCTGGTTCGTCGATGGCCGACCTGGCCGGAGTTGCTTGAGGTAGCCTCTCTTCCAGTGTCTTCAACAAAGTCTGTAAATTGGATAAAACCTCCAGCGACAAGAGTGACTGCGGATTAAGAAGAAGGGTAGACTCCGGAATGCTGGCTCCACCGGAGAGAGGCTTGGTAATTCCTCGTAACCCGAGGTCTGCAGGGCCAGCTACTCTCACATCCTCCTCTCCCGAGGACACTGACAAGGCCTCTTGCTGCAGTAGGGTCTCCGGCAAAACCGGGTCGAATACTTCTGGTCGCCAGGTGTCTTGCGGAACCTCCGTCGACGAGGCTAAAGCTGGCCCCGTCGTCGTCTTCACCATCTTCGGTCCAAGAATAGTTGAGACCAATTGTGTCAGTGGCAGAGAAGGGGTCGATGACTGCCCTGCCGTCGACGACGGTGGTTGTCGTGTAGGTCCCTGAGGCGTTCCCGCCTTATCCGAAATTGACCTCCGCTTCTCTGCTTCTCGACTCGAGGTCGATCTGTGGTGATCGCCCGAGGAGGATTTCGGCTTTTCCTTTCTGTCTTTCTTCGTCGAAGATGAGGATGACGAGGCTTTCTTCAACGAGGACTCCTTAGATGGCTTCTCGATGATTCCTTCTCCGCCGGTCGTGATTTTTTCGCCGGGGGTTCCGACGATGTCGAGCGGTGCGGGGCCCCTGAAAATGTTGACACTGAGGCCACGCTGCACGTGGAGCCTACCTCCGAAGGCGGGTATGCCCCTGCTCCATTGTTTAACCATGCCACTAGTCGCCGACTTTGATCTTTAAGAGTCTTCTGGGAGAAGCCCTTACATATGTCGCACTTGTCTGCCGAATGATGAGGGTGTAGACAATATATGCAATCCATATGTCCCTCCCCCTCATACACTTTCTTCAACCTGCACGTAGCGCACGGGCGGAACAGCGATTTCCAAGACATCAGGACAAAACTCCAACAGCACAACCTTGACAAAATAGTAGACTACACAAGGTGCTCCCACTACTTTGGAGACGGTTGAAATCTGAAGGGAGCCGCGGGGGCGGGACATTTATACTGCTACGTCCTAGTGGGGCATGCGTAGGCTGCCCCAAAAACAACGTAGATAGGACACAAAAGTGTCGGAAGTTTTCCTATGGGAAACGGCTTTATAAGTGTACCGAGTGTTCCCAGTCTGTCGACGGGGAATATTCTAAGCATGTGAATCCATGAAAGATCCAATGCTGGAGAACAAGCATTCTTCTGAAATATTTTCGGAACAGACTTCACCAGCTCCGCTCCCCACTGCACTGACCTTTCAGAAAGGAGATCCTGCTCCAATACCAGACACGAGACCCGATTCGCACACCTGAGATTTCAGCATCTCAGCGCATTCTGATTTACAGATCGGATTCATGCAGCTTCAAGCAGTGGTTCGCTTTCCTCCCTCTTTCCGCTTGTCTTTGTGGGTACTCTTGGTCAGGATTTCCACTTCGGCCTCCACTCCCACCTCCACTCTGACATCCACTCCGACTCCAGGTTTGACTCTCTGTCTGACTCGGAGGAGGGCTCTATATAGTTCTTAATCACTTTCAGGTGTTGCTCATTAAACCTAATTGCCTGACCCTCTGGAAAGTGTTTAGCTGGACGTGACTGGTTTTCATACCCCTTTACAGGCATCTTCTTCATCTCAGTACCAGAGTGGTATCTAGCTTAGCGAGAGAGCACATGTAATACATGCAAGCCACCAACAGTGCACAGAAGCATTTCACAATGTCCACGATATATGACGCTATAAAAGCATGTTCACACCGGCTGCGCCCATACAATTCCATGCAGGATGCACTAGTATTTGCCAGAATTCCTATATAACAACCTACAGATCTATGTGTTTTCCCTGCTGAAAACAAACATGGGTGGGTAAATGATATTTGTTTTCACCCACTAAACACCCTTCCTAACATATTTTAGGACTGGTGTAATCTAAGATAGATGCTCAGTAAAACATGTGTTGTTAATGCTCCCCGCCCTGAACACCCACTCCCCAGCCCAGAACAAACACACATGCACATTCACACACAACATTCACAAGCACACCCATATGCCATACTCTCAATCATTCACACACATAATACATACAAAAATAAAATCTTACCTGCATGCAGCCCCAATTCTCAAGGACTTTGCTGGTGTCGCCAGCTCCTGCACAGAAAGAAAAGGAACCAGGAAGTGTGCTTCCTGGTTTCTGCACATACATGCAGGAACTATAGCACTGATGACGCTGATGCCCCGCTCCGTTTGTATTTGCTGGGAGGTGGAGGTGCACAGCACCCCCTTGCACATACAAACGTGCAGTACTCCAACATGCATCCCAAAAGGGCCATGCAAGGTTGGGGGAGCAGCTGGGGTACGACCTGTCAAAGGCAAATTGTGCATCCTGAAAGGGCCTTGCAAGGTTGGGGAAGCCGCTGGGCTACGAACTGTTAAAGGCAAATTGTGCTTCCCATTGACAGTTCAAGCCAACCCAGGAGCGCTGCCTCAGCTGCAACTTGAACAGCTGGCATTGCTATTCCATAATGGGCGAGAGTTCAGGTGGGTCAGCACCCTTATGCCCATTACGAACGAGCCGCCGGAGGCCACAACCTATCTATGCCACTAATGGTCCCTTTAAATCACATGCATGAAGGCTGCAGAACTTCACACATATGATTTTAGTGACTATTACTGGCATATTAATTTATTTATTGACAGTGCCCAAACCCGTAAGTATCACAGCGCTGGTACAACCTAGGGAAGGAAAAAAAACACAGCACACAAAGTGCAGAATAAAAGAATATACATGAGACAGTCAGTCCAGGAGGGTTACGATCAAGGATGTTGCTCCCAATGTCACATTAGTCACATTTGCCGAACAACCATTACTGGCATAGATGGGACAACCTATCTATGACACTATTTGTAATTTCAAATCACAGGTATGAAGGCTGAAGCATTTCATGCATATGATTTAAAGTGACAATTTCTGACACAGATAGAGCACTCTATCAATGTCAGTAATGGTCACTTTAAATCACATGCATGAAGGGCTCCTGCATGTGATTTAAAGTAGCCATTACTGGCACAGACAGGATGTGGAAGCAGCTTCATGCGCTTGATTTACTTACAGTGACAATTAGTGGCACAGATAGGTTGTCACAACCTATCTGTGCCAGAGTTGGTCACAGTTAATCACATGCATGAATATGCTACCACAGCCAATCTATGCCAGCAGTCTCTACAAGGGATTTACAGTGGCCAACCATACAAATTGTAGGATTTATGACTGTAAATCCATTGCAGAAATGATTCAAATACATGCACACACATACTCTGATCCAACATATACACGCATGCATGCATACATACATGCATAGCTAGACTCGCTAAATGAGTCATTCATGGCATGCACACACTCATTCAATGCATTGCATTCAAACACATTCATGCATACATACATACATATTGTATTTATGTATATATACACAAAATATATATACACACATGCATACTGTGACGAATCCCAAGGTATTGTCACTACTTTAAATGGGGGAGCCCCTTTCCATGAGTCCAGGGAGGTGAGGCAGCTACCTGACAGTCCCCCTAGGGATGGTACTCAGCAGGAGGATCTCATGGGGAGGGAGGACTCCATTGATAGCAGTGACAATCTCGGGAGGTTCCATCAAAATAATATTTTGCTGTGCAACGAGTTGCCACTGCTATGAAGAAGCTCCTACACATCTATGAGGAGAAAAGGACCGGTGGTTGAGGCAGGAAGCATGTGAATGGGAGGTCCTATCCATGTCAGATATACTGGCGTGCATGCCTCTGCCGCTTTTTTCTATTTCTACTGCTGTTCCCAATCAAACTCTTGTGCAATCCCAAGTATGGAGAAAAGGTTCTAGGCGTTTTCAGCAAAAACACTAGTTGAAGGGACATAATGGTTGCAGCACACAATCGAAAAACTGTAGAAATGTGCCAGTTATGTTACGGTATGAAACCATTACTCATGTTGCCACCATGCACTGCTCATACCAAAACAAATGACATTACACATAGGATCGCAAATTATGAAATTCTATGACATCATTGATGGCATACATATTACACCACTAATCTGTTAACATCCTGACCGAAAAGGCTTACTAGGGGTTGTGTTTAAGGTATGGTAGCCTTTTAATACATGTGCTTAGGACATGTCTTAGACTATACATGCTATCAAACCTGAATTTCTAGCATACAAACAGACAGATGTGCTCACCCCTTCAAACTCCAGGTTCCAGGTCTACAATTCCCATTAGCACCGTCTAGTATAATTAGGGGCAGTTTTTAGGCAAAAGGCACGTGGGGTGAAAGGTAGACGTCTTAAACTTGGTCATGCTTGACAAAATCTTCTTCGGAGAGAAGCTGTATACTGAGGTTCTCTTGAGAATAGATCAGCCTTATAATGCATTAACATAGGCTGATGTTAATGCATGGCGCCTGGAGTTCCAGCATGCCTCATATGCTGTACGCGGGCAGTGTATTTATAGGTCCGGGCCTGTTGGAAGGTTTAAGCTTGAACTCAAGGTCTAATTATCCATCAAGCAACAGTCATGTGTTTGGCTATGGCATCAGTGCATACAAATGTGCGACACAATCAGGTAACCTCTGTTAGCATTCCATAAAGTAGGATGGCCAGATCAAGAATATATAGGATTATAAACTGAGTGTATGTGTACCATGGGTGCAGGACATTTCCCAAGTATAAGGCCTGAATATATATAGGACTTCCAATATACCCTCATCCATGTTCTCAGTGATTGGAATTACGGTCACTAAACAAGAACAGCTTCACAGGCTACAGCCGTTGTGTGCATCAAATTTATTGTGCAGCCTATTTGCATAGTATTCTTTAAGTTTATTTATATACATATAGTGTAATTAGTGATGTCATTAATGATGCCGTTTGATTTGTGATGTAACGTATGTCAGAATGAGCAGTGCATGGGATGCATCTCCTCATCAACCCAAAAGTTCAGAACAATTCTCTGAAGGTTTTTAAATGGCAAACCTTCTACGGGATCAGCAGGAACCCCACACAGATAAGGAACCACTGGTCTCTGGAAGGTTGTGGATACACCCAGCATAGTAATCAAGTTGGCCCAGATGCCAGCTCCCTGTAAGGGTTTGGTGCCAATCCGTATGGTGTTTTTTCTGTAGGTTTTTCCTGACTATGGTAGCTGGAACGTGAAAAGCCAATTTGGGTGGCCCCATATACCTTTTGCACTACTGGCTCGATGTTCATAAAACGTTTGCTCTCCAAGACCCGTGTTGCAGCAGCCCAAACATGCGTTTTAAGCCAAACAAGGCAATGAAAACATGCATCGCAGGGCTGCAATATAACCCCTTTTCTAGTTTTTGCAGTGCATGTTTTTGTGCAGGATCTGCTGTCCCTAATGCAGATCCAACAGGATAACACTTTAAAATGTTAATGGCAGCATCAGCCATTCGAAAGACATCCCATTCTGTGGCATGGCAGGTCAGGGGATATTTGTGAATCTGAAACCAGCCAATCAAACTGAATTATTTGTATCTTAAGCCAATACAATCGGAAACATTTCGGTCGAAAATGCAGATCTGCTCCGAATTTTGTTTTTTTGTTAAAAAAAAACCCTGGAAGGGTTTTCACCAAACCATGAAAATTACACAAGTTGGCCAAGGTGCCAGCTTTTTTCGAAGATTTTCTGCCAATATGTCCAGAGTTTTTTTTCCTGTAGATGAGAGCAAAAATTACCTATGGCAATTTGAATGGGAAATGCAAACTTTACCCCTCTGACGCCTATCAATCTACCCCGACCCCCACAGATAGACATAGACAAACACGCGCACACACAAGTTGAAAGCCCTTTAATCAATTTTTTGCATCAGCATGTGAGATGTTTTCGGAAGTTTGATATATTTACGCAACAAAAAAGACCACTGGAGGAGAGATTTGGTTGCAAGTCCCAAGTCTGCTCCCTTTTTTAAAGTTTATTGTCCAAATGTCTCCAGTACCAATGCTCAGTTTACGACGTAGGTAAAACTTATTATTTTGTTTTTTTAATTGTAGTTATCCAGTTGATTACAACTTTTTTTCCAACATGATTCATGTAGATGATAACATTAAAATGAAATTAATTGCTTTTAACCAATCAAAACGAAAAACATCAAATTTAAACAGGCTTTGTTTATTTACAGAGTTTTGTATTGTACTACACGTTACACCAGGTTGTTTCGAAGCACTTAGAAAAAGGCAAATAGGAAAGTGGAGGAAACACATAAAGACCAGCAAGCATCACTTTGTCCTGTAAAACAAGGATCAGTAGAGCCCTGACTGATGTGGGTAGCACCAATATATGGAAGGTCTGTTGAAATGTTCAGTCTTCTGAAGTTTTCTGAATCAAAAGTGATTCGATTCTGCTCTCAGGTTATTTTCTGGACATATCTGGTACTCTTACACTAGAAACAGAGAATTTTTGAATTTGATTCTGTATTCCACAGGCAATCAGTGAAGTATGTTTAGGGTCCACACATGAACTTAATGAAAGAGCAAAGTATGTCAGTACCCAAAAGACTTCTTTAAGATTTAGTATCTACACTGCAGGACAGTAGATTAAGCACCATGTTGGGTAAAGCTTGCCCTCACACAAGAACAATGTGATTTGCGTCTAACACCACATTATGAAGAACGTGAAGTTGTGGAGTTAGTTTTCGTCTATGATGAGGCGCTCGTTGAGATGCAGGGTATTCTACAGGTGAAAAGGACACATCTTGTGTCAACTGACATTGCAAAGGACAATGACAACTACTGTAGTTCCCGGCTATAGGACTGACAAAAGGGGGCTAGGATATGCTTGTAATTCAAGTAGCAAGGATTGAGCACCTTTTGTCTTTGTCATCAAATGTTTTGTCCAGTCCAGGCACTGATGCCTGTACAAAGATTAAAATCCTCAGTGACAAACTGTGTCAGTTAGGACAGCTGGGGCAGAGTGGGTGAACCTTAACTGGTGACACAGAACTAAACAGTTGAAATTCCTTAGTGATAAGTAGCCTTCATCCTCTTGATGGACTTAACTTGAATATCAAAATATTCACGCAAATATATGTTTTGTTTATGTCTGAGATGCCAGAGAGATCCAGAGATCCAGCGCTTCCTCTGGGAAAAGGTCCTGTAGAGTCTCAACGACCGGGTCAATATAATACTTCAGAATCCCCCATGGTAAGACTTCTACTTATTGAATAGTGGAAAAGGATGAAGTGTACAGTAATGTTCTCAGCTTCACTCCAATGGGCACTTGAAGACTTTTTTTAATGACCCAGGTGCTGTTTCTTCAGAACCATCCTTCATCAATTCCTTCGACTTCTCTATTCTCACCTACTGAATATGTTTGCCTTCAACATTGCACCTGGGTTCATCAGTGAGTGTGGTGTAGATGCATTCTTGGAAGACTGTTTAAGTTCTGTCAGTAGTGCTTTTGATGTTGCTAGTGCCCTCAATTGTGACTGCTTTTGTTCATGGTGGTAGAGCCATAAAAAGAGGATGGCTTGCCATCAGGGGTAATGCCCCAGATGAACCTAATAAAGGTGTGGGGTTACAGGGCTGAGTGTCTCTTCGATGAAGGTAAAGCCATGTACGGTGCCTTCAAAAATCAGCCCTCTGCAGGATAGCACCTTGTTGCAGTCTTCTTTTTGGCTAATGTTCGTATTTATTATGGTCGTTGATCGTGGGGTGCCTCATTGACAGAAAAGACATGTATGGCATTTCTGATGATGAAGGAAGAGGGCTCCAAGACGGTCACAATATAGGACTGGGACCGTGCCTTTCAATCTTTTTTCCCGTGACTCCTCCTGTCTTCAGTTCCTGTAATCCTGCCCGGATCTATGTCATTACTGCGACCTCCAGAAGTCCGACGTCCGAAAATGGCGCTTTTTCTTTTTTTTCAGCCCCCTTTACACCACATATTTATATGCTCGGAGAGACCCCACGCATCCTATCCATACTTGTATTATATCCCATATATATGTGTTGTAAGGGGGGTCGGAAAAGAAGTCGTAATTTTTGGCAGTCGGAGTTCTGCAGGCGACATTTTGGTATATTTCCATCCTGCCCTACTCCTCAAGGAACCTTTTCTTCTTCACGATGGTGGATGTTGAGCTTTTGGTGGGTTTAATGTCAGATCCAGGACAAAAGCCTTAGTTAGCCACTTACATTTTTGGTAGTAAGCTAACTGTATACTGTGGGCTATCCACGCAGATCCACCTTGTTATACATTTCAGATTAACAGATCCTGAAATTAGATGGTTTATGCTTTTTAGCTTCTGTGCATTGTAAGGGTGCAGTGTTGGCTATCTACCATGTGAATATGAAATTGAGCTGGTGGGTTTCTAAGGATAACTTATCATAGGAGCCTGCTCTTGGGCTGGTACATGAAAGAGATTTTCCCTCGCTGTGTGGCTATCTGTGGCTACTATTTCAGACCAGGACATTTTTAAAACATAAACGTCCTAGCTCAATAGTGTTGATTTCTCAGCACATGTGATTGATTACACAAGGCCTCCCTGGCCGGTGTAGAGTGTGGTCTGGTATGAAAAATTGGAAGGAAAATCTCTTGGTTCAGAAGAAATTCTGATACCACCTTTTACTTTACTTTACTTTATTACATTTGTAGAGCACAACCATAAACCCATAGGTGTGAGGACGCAGACAAAACACAAAAAGAGAGAGAAGGCCGGGAAATCCATAGGCAAAGGAACCGCAGACTGAGGACGACTATTTGAAGAGGAAGGTTTTAAGGCCCTTCTTGAAGGTACTTGAGCTGTTGAGTTTCTCAATTGATCTGGCAGAGTGTTCCAAAGAGCCAGCGCTGCAGAGGCAAAGGCACCACATTGTGCTTTTTTGCTTTTCACTTTGGGCTGGTGGAGCAGGTTCTGGTTGTTGGAGCAAAGATTTCTAACCGAGGATTTTATTCCGATATACCTTTGAAGATAGGAGGGCATCTTGCCCTTAAGGCATTTAAATGTAATAACCATAAGTCTAAAGGAGATTCTTGAGTCCACAGGCAGCCAGTGCAGTGCTCTCCGTGCCTCAGAAACATGTGCCCTGTATGGAAGACCAGATACCACTCTACCTGCTCCATTTTGGACCACCTGAAGACGGTTGATAGTTTTTTTACTGGAGCCTGCTAATAAACTGCAACAGTAATCCAGTTTGGAGCCTATAATGGCTTGGGCGTTGGTCTCTGCGTTGGATTGAGAAATAAAAGGTTGCAGATGGGACAACAGTTTAATATAATAGGTGGCAGAGGATACAGTACTGGCCATATAAGATTTCATGTTAAGTGATTGATCCAAAACCACCCCCAGGATCTTTACCTTGGGAAGAGTAGAGATTACAGTGTCTCCCATCTGGAATTGTTTGTAAGCTGGGTCTAGTTTAGCTACAGTGTTGTCAGATCCCAAGACCATGAGTTCCATCTTGCCGCGATTAAGTGCAAGATTATTCAACATCATCCATTGTTCTATCATGGCAAAAATGCGATTAAGTTCTTTTTCGTCCTCATCATGCTGGCCTGTAAGAGGGATGACACATTGAGCGTCATAAGCATAGTTGGAAAAGAGTATGCCTTCCTGGGCAAGATGGGCAAAAAAGGGAGTTATGAAGATGTTATAAATGCACGGCGACAGACTGGCGCCTTGTGGCACTCCAAACAGTATCTGGATTGCTGGTGCTTTGGCATTGTTGGCACATACCCTGCTAGATCTGTTGGATAAAAATGATAGTAGCGAGTTGGTAGCGGCCTGCGAGCAGTTGGCTACGGACATAAGCCTATCTTCTAGTATGGCATGGTCGACTAAGTCGAACGCTGCCAATTGGTCAAGAGTGATCAGAAGATAAGAAGGAGAGCACTACACGAAGGACCATCTTATCCCTATGAAAAATCAGATCTGGTACCTTTCATGACAGAGCCTGACGCTCTCCTACACTTCTTGCTGAGTTAATGGCCACCAAAAATGCTGTCTTCCATGTTAGGAGGTCAATATCACAAGAGACCATAGGCTCAAATGGTTTGTGCTTTAATATTGACAGAACCAACTGAAGAATGACTTCACAATTCCTTTGAATTGCCTCATTTGATAATGGAAAGGATTTCTCTTCTCTATTCAAATAGACACCTTTTGCTCACAAATACTGTTTACAGATGTCTACTTTCACTCCAGTTGATGTCAGGAATGACATAAAGGACATCACATTGTCGACTGATGCTTTCAATGGGTTTAAACTGAGATACAGAGCTCAATGGCAAAACCATATTCATTTGCTTCGATATTCATCATAGTGGCTGCCTCCCTGGAAGCTGGCATGATTTTTAGATTGTGTTCAGATAAATATAAATGAGCAAAAGTCATTTATTTAGGAACAAGGACTTCTAGTCTGATAATGGATGGGAGAGCTGATTCATCTGCCTCTTCTGCTGAGTCAGAAGAACACTGGTAGATCAACAAAACAGTACTACAAGGATCATCGTAGAGTCCTAAATTGTTTTTTGAATCACGTACAATGAATATTTCAACCAATCCAGGTGTGGAGCATGCCCCAAAGTGTGAGGTCCCTGTCCCTCCCTTGATGCTAATAGGGGTCAGAGGGCATTGTACTGGGTGGTGAACAGGTCCACCGCCAGGTGACCCCACCTCTGTAATAGCATCTTCTCAACCGATGCCTTTAGTTACCATTCATGTGGTGTGGACTCTAGTCTGTCCAGGTTGTCTGCTAAGACGTTTTTCTTTCACTCTAGATGGGACGCTGTCAGAAAAAGATGGTTTTCCATGGCCCAATACCACATTTGTTCCACTAGAATACAAAGTGGACAGGAGAGAGTCACCCCTTGCTTGTTTACATAAAATATAGCAGTGGTATTGTCCGTAAAAAAATTGACCACTTTTTCCTGAACTGGAGGGTAGAAATGACTGTAGGGCAGAGAAAAGTATCACGTATCAGTAGAGATGTATCTTTTTCAACCACAGGTGAGCTCCCATCGTGGTGAAGACTCTGGGAGTCTAATTCAGTCCAAACAGAAGACATGTGTGCTGGTAATGTACTTTTCCTATAGTAAACCAGAGGTACTGACAGTGATCCTTCAATATAGATATGTGGAAATACGCGTCTTGAAGATCTAAAGAACCCATCCAGTAATTTTGTTGCAGTTCCACTAGAGTTTGAGGTAAGGGTACCATGTGTAATGTTTCTATAAGAAAGAATTGGTTCAGTTATGAAAGATCTGGAATTCTAAAATACTGGCAGAGAACATTTTAGACCTATTTATTTTTCTGGAACCAATTGCCCCCAAAGAGAGAAGTATTTTAATCTCTCTGAGGAGCTCCAGAGATGGTTTTTGGAGCTTTGGCAGTGAACATGGTGGGTAGGCAGGATGGGCCGGGGAGTAACCCAGACTAACGGGGTCTATGTCATTCCAGGGCCATGCTTTCTTTCGCTGAGTTCTTTGCTGCAAATATTTGGCCATAAAAAACTAATCTAACTTTCTTTTTTTTATTCCCCCCTCCCAGTTTTTTAACAACTTATTCCCACACCCTTTAACCCCACCCCCATAGTTTCCGATGAGTTTTATTGGCCAAAAATCAGCAGCAAAAAACTCAATCAAAAAAAACCCTGGCAATGAATGAACGTTGTACTGACAAATGATATTCAAAACCCAATACTCTTGTGTGATGTTTTTCCCACTGATGTAGGTATTTCGTAGACCTTCCTGCTACCAGGAATGTATGCGCCTTGATGTAGATCATAGCAGATGGTTCGTACATTTCCAGATAGAAGTCAAACAGACTAGGCCGAAACACGTGACGGGTTACTGATGGTACTCTTGTTCAGAGGAGATTTGCCTAGCATTTTGGCCCTTCTGGGTGGCACAAAGACTGGTATGCAAATGGATATTTCTCCTCTGTGAAGAGTGCAGTGAGCTGAAACATGGTTGTAGCACCTCCTGAGAGGAAGAAATTCCATAGAACAGGGTATTTGACCCATGTTCGTTCTCATTAGAGGAGCTCCCACACTCCTTTGTAACTTTGTAAAACTTGGGGTTTCACCTTAAGTAACCCAGTAACCTAGGGTAATCCAGACGTGGATCCAGTGCTCATTGTGCCTTAGAGAGGCTCAGCTCCACCTTATTTTTTCTACTGTAAAAATCTGCCTACTATTTTGCAGAGGATCTTGGATTAGAGCCATTGTGGGTATCAATAGAAAGGGAAAGACTACTGCCTTACCATCTAGGTGGATTGTACTCATTTGGGAAAATGTCCAAGCTTTCGGCCAGGCTCCAGACTGTTGTCACTATGAAGACTGCACTGACCATGTGGATTTTGGGGTGTGGACAGAATTTATTTATGTATAATGAGGCATCTATCGGGTATAACCCGAGGTTACAGATAGGCAATAGGATGTTGATTTGGCACAGCTGGGTCAATAAAGACATTCTGAAGATTGGAGATATTTGGCAGGAAGGGAGAATGATACCCTTTGTGGGATTTTTGGAGAAATATGGCCTGCGTAAAATGGAGCTTGAGAAATACAGGGCTTTGGAGAAATTGCTTTTTGAAAGACAAAGGATTCTGAATGCACTAATGATGGAAAAGCCCAAGATCTGTGAATTGTTTGATACACCGCCCGCAAGGTTGCAACCTTTCTTAAAACAATGCCAGTGGAAGGCTCCTTGCTTAACTCCTGGGAGAAACTGAGGTAAACCTGGGTTGAGGAGCTAGGTAGGAATATATCAGTGAAGGAATGGGAGGGGCTCTGGAAGGTGGCCGTTAAAGACAAGATGGATTTAAATCTACGTTATACTCACCAGAGGATCTTAGGTCACCTCTATTGGACTCCAGCATGAAGGAATGAGTTGTGCACGATAGATACTGATTTGTGTTGTGGCTATCGACGGGAGAGAGGCTCTTTACTGCATATGCTGTGGAATTGCACTATAGTGGTTGACTTTTGGAAGGATGTGCTTGACAGAGTAGATACAATCTGGGGTGTCTCATTCCCAAAGACTTTGTCAGTTGTGATCCTGCTATCACCCAAGGTTAGATGTGTTACTACATATGAGACATCATGCAGGATTGACAAAACACTTCTTATGGCAACAAAGCACATTTTGAGAGTGTGGCAAACAAGAAAGAAACCCGCTTGTAGACGGTTGGTTATCAGATTTGCAAACTCTTTCACATTTTGAAAAACATGTGTCTAAAAGACAGAACGGGAGAAAACTTATTTGGAATTATGGGGGTCCTTCAATGATACGTATGGATGAGTGTAAATTAGAGCGTTTAATGATTAAATAAATATATGTGTTAGTCTAGTTGGGGGGTATGTGTATGGCGTGTGTTTGTTTTGTTATTTGTCCTGTTTTGTCTATGTGGTTTGTGTATTATACCTTGTTGCCTTATATTAGTTGGGTTTAGTGTGAACAGTAGAATTAATAGACCTTCATTGCGTCGCTTATACTATAATATGTGATAAGTTAGATAATATGTGTTCTGATTATTATTTTATTTTTTAATCACTTTATTTAAAATTTTTAACAAATAACAAAATAGAAATCTTCCGTACATCGCATCATGTTCAAATTGCAATGCCTATAAGAAGCTAGGATAATTCTGGAACCCATGCAATGGTTCAATATGCTGTTTTTTGTGAACATTTAAATGAAGAGATCAAAGGGTAAGTCTAATACCTTTTCTTGAATGTCCTGGTGTAAAGAAATAGCTGACAAATAAGCATGTCTACGCATGCAGACTGCTCGTGTCATAGCCCTTGCTGAGGTAATCAGTCAAGTCTTCTGTGACTTACAACTGTTGTATAGTGGCCTCTCCCCCTTCTGAGACCCGAAAGGTGAACTCGACTGCCACTTCTTGTGTGATAAATTCGGCAAAGCGATCTACATTTTCCCAATTTAGAATGTTAAAACTAGAAAGTAGCATTGTTGCGTTGATCTGTCTCAGTTGTAGTGAAGCATTAGCAAAGGGCTTTTTTCCCCAGTGTTTCCCATGCTTTGGCATTCTTGTCTAACACTGCTGAAGTTGATGGCGCGGGCCCTAAGGCTGTAGATAACACTGAAGTCTTAGTTGGTAAATTCCCCATTAGTAAAAATATTTCTTCCTTGGGAACCTTATATTGGACATCCAGTGCTGTAGAAACATGTGGTTCTGAGAGGATTTTATCCCAAAGACGTAATGCTTGTTCTATCACTGATGTTTCCATCAGTAAAAACGACTTTGCCTGCTGAGAAGGAAATGTCCCGAACACACCAGAAGTCTCCGGTTTGTCCGTTGGCACAACCTCTAGAGCCTGCATGGCCTTTGCCAAATTATTGTGAATTTGATGGTTGTTCAGCATCCGAATCGGTGTCTGTGTCTCTCAACACCTTCTGCTTCTTGTTCGTAGGAGCAGCAGTCACTTCATCAGTGAATACAGGTGCTGGTGTAGGTAATGATGGTGTTTCTGTAGAACCCACCTTTTGTGGGAACTCTGAAGGCCCCATCATGTATTTAATTCATTGTGCTAACACCTCTAGGAAAGGTTCAGACAGCATGGTCTCAAGTACTGTAGCTCTAATGTCCTTTGCCATTTCAGGGGTTTCACCTTGATCTTCCTCTGTTCTCATAGGTGATGTTGAAAAATCTACTTTATCCGACTGGTGTACCATATTTCAGGGGTTTTCATGTTAAATGCTACAGGTCTAGGTACTTGAATATTTGTCAACACCAATTGTGGTGTAGAATGATTCGGTTCAGCCAAACGTTCCTGAGTTCTGGAGAAAATTGGGGAAACTCTCCAGAGTCTTGTACCTCATTGGAGTGCCAAACAGTTCTTCTGGTGTTATTGTAAAAAATGGGGATGGATCAAATTCCTCAGAATCTCTATGGGCCTCATCACGACTTGGGCGGTAACGGGAACGATATTAGCGCGGGGGCGGTATTAGCCCTACCGCTGAACTCCCCGGCGCTAATAGCGCCGGATCACGAGTTCGGCGGTAATGTAAGGCCCCATTCCCCACTGAGCCCATTCGGGAATGCCCCATTCCCCATT
This sequence comes from Ambystoma mexicanum, assembly GCF_040938575.1. NCBI lineage: Eukaryota > Metazoa > Chordata > Amphibia > Caudata > Ambystomatidae > Ambystoma > Ambystoma mexicanum. The sequence goes on from NC_090936.1 coordinate 187,597,269, forward strand.
GGGCTGAACGGGGAATCTTTGCGCTAATACCGCCGGCGGATTTCCCGCCGGCGGTAATAGCGCGAATTTTCGGCAAATTTCCCCCCAGCTCAGAGCTGGGGCAAAATCCGCCAAAGCCCTGATTCGACGGACCCTTAAATCCGGCGGTAATAGCGCTACTGCCGGATTTAAGGGTTACCGCCAAAGTCGTGACGAGGCCCTATGACTGGGAATTCTCTTTGTGCCTCCTGTTAGAGTTTTTTTCATTTTCCTTCTGTACCAACGATTTTGAAGATTTTATTCTTCAATAGCCAATTTGGGTACTCATGCAGTTACAAGGGAGCCAGTTGGTACCAATACGACCCTGAGGATCTTCCCTCTGTAAGACTAATCTTGCTCTTCCATTAACCGTAATGATTTTGTCAGGAATGAACAGATACTCTGTGTGACAAATCTAGATAAACTCATCACTGTTTCTCCCGGGGAAATCACCCCTCATGTGGCAAGGGAAAGGCCGAAGCTGACCCTGGGGGTGGCTATATGTGGGAGGACCACATGGGGGAGGAAAACCCTCAGGCAAGTGAAGTAAGTCCATGGAATCAGAACAAGTCTTTACCTATATTTCTGGGTAGCACCTATTCACACTTTCCCCATTCTTTTATCACTTACTGTAATGTGGATATAGAACTTCCCCTAATTGACGACCATCAAAATTATGCCGGTTCTCCTTCCTTTTAACTTTGAGACAAGTACTGAGCCGCAATGTATTTACCCCCCCTTGCAACACTGAGACGAGGAAGATGGATGGAGTAATGAAGATTGCCAAGAGCGGCAAACCAAGTTCGCAGACTAGTCATTGGAAGTTGCTAACAGGTGTCAGCACATTCAAAAGCAGGACACCTTAGCAGAATGAGAGACTTGAGCATCCCAATGCTGGTTGGGACACGGGAAGAAGTGAAGCAGTTTGAAGTAAGGAGAATGGAGATTATGGTGTCCAGTGAGGTGGGGCAAAGAAGTGTTCACGTGCTGCCAGGAGGAGCAGCAGGAACTGCAGAGTAAAGGAAAAGGCAAGGTGGACACCGAAAGGCTGATGAGACGTGCTGCCAGTCAGCAGACAGACCGCAGAGGAACTGGAGAAATGGAAAGGACACCTAAGCTGCCAAAGACAACTAGTAAGCCCCCCAGGCAAGGGGATTGGGACACCAGGGCAGTTTAGGCTGAATGCTGCATAGCATTAGCAACCAACAGAAGCCCTTACAAGGGAATTGGGACATTTAGCTTAAGGCGATAAGGGTTGGTGACCCAAAATATAAGAAGTATAATAACTTGGATACAAGAACAAGCAACTGCCAATGAAGAAAGTAAACCTGGCATTTGCATGTAAATAATGAGACGACATAAAAAGGCCGGAAAAGAGAGTAAACCAGGCACCCACAAAGTCTGGGACTCGCACCCATGTCAAGTAGCAGAAAGCCCTGGAAGGGGAGTAAACAAGGCACAGAGCGAGTCTGAGACCCACAGCCAAGTAGCAAAGTGAAAACCCTGGCAGGTAAGTAAACCAGGGATTGAAGAACTGGGGCAAAGATCGCCCATCCCACCAAAAATTGGGGAAAGCTGAGAGAACATGGGAAGTGATTCCCCCACTTTGTTTTGTGGATCACATGGAAAGAGTCATACCCCTTTTCTGTAAAAAGACATCATGGTCCAAAAAAGAACTGTGAAATATTTGTGTGAACAGGAAACCCAAGGGAAGAACCCTTCTCCTTGGGGACTGTGAAATGTATACAAGTGGCATTGTGAATAACCTGAAATACTCTAAGGGAAGGGAAGGGCCCTTCTCTGCTGGAACCTAATTTACATTTCTTTTCTTCACTTTCAAGGCTTTATGTTTGGAACTTTGTGAGGAAGCTTTGGTCTACAGCTCAAAGACATTCCTCCGTCACGTTATATTGAGTTCCTTGTGTGAGAGTCAGCTTAGGATTTCGGACACAGGACGGAGAACTTGTTTTATTTAACATCCTGACACAGATGTTCATTAGTTTTGTTGAGTCAGGGAAAACCCTGATAGAGGAAGGGATAGTTAGTTTTCCCCAACTGCTTCTTTTTCTTTTGATAATGAAAGTCTTCGATAATCACCAAAAATGCCACTGTGTCTGACTCTTATTCTTGATCCCTAACATCCGATACCAGGTGGATCTGCAGACCTGTGAAGACCCCAGAACTGGGGAACTGGGGTTGTGAGCTTCACCTGGGTACTGAGGGCTGATGCGAAAACACATACCCCACCGGCAGGTACAGTCTTACTCATATCAATGTCGCCCCCTTCCTGGTCCTTATAAAGTCCTTGATTGCCTTTGATACCGGTCCAAGCTCTGAAATGGAAAGAAGATGACATACGCGGAGATCTCAGGTGAATTTCACAGCAAAATATCTATTAACTAACTGAGTGATAGATCCCTATGCACCGGAGACAGTCTTGATGAGCATTGGCTGCCAAGAACTGCTTCCTACAATGTATGCATTGTTTAAATCCTGTGGCATTTGGCATGCATCAGAGGGAGGCCTCACACCAAAGAAAAATAATAAAACGCACCAATCCGGATAAAAATGAGAGTTAACAGTGTAAGGGTACAGAAGTAAGAGTCTGTCACAGAGATGGCATATTGGTTGGTGTACACTTTTATTTACAACACCAAAAGGAAAAGAAAAGCCTATCCTGCCCTACTTACTATGGGGGTTGCCTGACCTCATCAAAACTACTAAGGAACAGTCAGGATGTCTATAAAGTAAAATGTCCACCGTCCTGTGTCTAAACCTATTTCTGTCCCTTACACTTTCAACTAACTAAAGAAAAGTGGATGCCTTATTAACCCAGAAGTTGGCCCCTCTCACTCTGGATGCAGACTCCCACGCACAGTTCTTGTACAAAGAATATATGGTTAAATGTTCACTGCTTGCATGTTCAGACCAACTAAAAAACACTGTTCCTCAAACTCTTGGGAGGAACCCCTTTCTTGGATCATGCGTCCATTTCTGAACGTAATACAGTTCCTCAGATCTTCTGGAGGAATCCTTTGCCTCTGTCCATTTACACAAAATAAACCTTTCCAGTCTTTTATCAGGTCTGGTTCATAACCTGCCAGACCTGACAGTATACTTCCTCAATTGTATATCAAGTCTGGTTCACTAATCTGTCAGACTTGGCATCACAACTTATTAGCCCCAAAATAAGTTTGCTTTTTCACTGATTTCCAGTTTTATTTCTTTGTTTCTAGTCATGGTCTCCCCGACTGCTTCTGGGCTCCAGCCCAATGGTTGTAGTTACCTCTGCACTGACGAGGGCCTTCAACCCTAAGAAATTTTACTGTGGGCTTTGCCCGATTACATTTTGGTCCCAGACAAGCTGCACGCTGGCAGGGCTTTTTCCACTTTCATGTGGGTCGCAGACCCTGTTGCTCTACTCCTGTGGGTTATCCTCCCCTCCTTTACCTAGTATCCATTTGGACAGACCTGGTATAGTCTCCTGCCAGGCACTATCCCACATAGGTGTGATCCTAATGTTGATATCATCTTTGGTACTCTATCTGTTATCCCATTCTAGTCTTTGGGATGTGTTTATCTGCTTTACAAAGTTCTTATCACTATGTGAAATTCTGCTGTCATCCCCTTGTGCTCTCCGGGATGTGTTTGCATGGTTTACCAAGTTCGTATCAAATATAATGTCACTTGTCTTCCCTTGTGCACTTTGGGATGTACTTGCATGGTTTACAGAGTTTGTATCAAATATAATGCCACTTGTATCGGCTTGTGTTCTTCGGGAAGCGTTTGCATGGTTTACAAAATTGACATTAAGTAAAATGCCACTTGTATCCCCTTGTGCCCTTGGGGATGTATTTGTGTGGGTTTTCAGCTCCTCCAGCCCCCTCAACACCCTAGCCACCGGTCTGACCCTTTCCCTATCTTTAGGAAGCATCTGAGTGGTATCCGGTCTCTTTGGCTGTTGGAGCGGTGCTTCCATGTTGCTGCCACACTCAGCGTTCTCCTTCTCCTTGCAGTTCCCCAGCTTTGGATTGTCCCTCACGTCTCCAGCTGCCTGCGTCTTCCTTCTTGCTCTGCTGCTGCTGGTTTGGCTGCCTTCCTTCCTGCTGCCGGTTAGGACCACCTGGCCTGGACCTCTCTGGTTGCCAAGACTCTCTGCGTCCCGGCTCTCAGCCTTCATGGCCCCCACGGAACAAGCATCTTTTTCGACTCTGTATTCTTTTCTATCAAGCTTGGGTAAGTCTCCTTCCTCATCTCAGTCTTGTCAAGAACACCCTCTATTTTACTATAAAATATAGTGGTATGGGGAACCAGAGGGACCTGAATGGGGGAAGAGGTGAGTGGGGACACCAAAGGAGTGAATGGCTACCACATTCTCCCAGGGTCATCGTAACGGGTTCCATGAAGGATTTCCTTCCCCCATGAGATCATCCCGATGAGTACCACCCGCAGAGGGGATATCGGGTAGCGGCCTCACCTCCATGACGCCATGGGAGCAGTGACAATACCATGGGATTCGTCACAACAGCAAAAAATTAACACCCCAAAAATGGGTTGTCACAGAGCACTGCAATTTTGACCTGCCCAGAAGGTGGAAAAAAACAGAACTGGGAGTTGCGGTTGGTGACGTGGGGGAGAGTGTGACATAGATGGACGCACCCGTGTAAGAGTCCCATAACTTTGATTACGTTTTAATAGAGCCAGCCATCTTTTGAAATCTGCTTTTTTTCCAAAACTACCTGCGGATGAAGGCGTTCCAACCAATTGGGAAGGAGGGAGAGCAGGACAACTGAGAAGAACAAGTTACTTACCAACTATAACGTTCTTTCGACTGGATGTTCCTCCCACGTATTCCTTATGTTTGATAAATCCACTTCCAGCTTGCTGGGCTCGGAAATTTTTTCACAGTAGAGGGTGCTGCACGTCGACGTCCCTCGAGTCGGTGTCCCTCGAAGGCCTCCGTATCGGCGCCGACATCACCATTGGCATAAATAGTCTTGCGCAGCGTCTGTTGTTCAGTTCAGCTTTGAGGTGCTGTGTTTGCCTTGTATGAGATGGTTAATACCCTTGAAGGAGCGTAGGCTGCAACTACAAGGGAAGTTTTACTGCGGGGAAGGATGGGAGGGGTGATAAGGAATACGTGAGAGGAACATCCAGTCGAAAGAACGTTATAGTTGGTAAGTAACTTGTTATTCGAATGGATTGTGTCCTCCCACATATTCCTTATCTTTGATAGACTCCCAAAGTAATAATGTGTAGAGGAGGCAGGAGTAAAACGAAATGTTTCCCTTTATAGATGCAGAGTGCAACACAGCTTTTCCAAATCTCGTCTCCTGGCTAGAGCAGGAATCAAGACTGTAGAATTTGGTGAAAGTATGTGCGGATGACCATGTGGCAGCCGCACATATGTCTTTAATTGGAACTCCTCTTTGGAGAGCTCAAGAGGCTGCAATACCCCTGGTTGAATGAGCCCTGAGGTGTTGAGGGGGCTCTTTTCTTGCCAATTTATAGCACTCTATATTAGTTAATATAACCCTTCGTGAGATGGTCTGTTTTGTAATAGGTAAACCTAATTTATGTCCTGCATACCCCACAAACAATTGGTCTGCTTGACTAATCCTCGCAAGTCTGCTAATGTTAAAACTCAAGGCACGCCTTGGATCCAGCCTGTGCAATCTCTCTTCCTCTTTCCCTGGATGGGGAGGAGGGTAAAATGAGGGTAATGTTATTTTTTGTGTGATGTGGAATTCTGAGACCACCTTTGGGAGACAATTCGACTTCACTTGAAGAACTACCTTATCTTTGTGAAAGATTGTATGTGGAGGTTTGCAAAGCAAAGCTCCTAATTCGCTCACTCTTCCGGCAGAAGTAGAAAGACTGTTTAAAGAGTGAGAAACCTTAAAGAACAGGAATGAAGGGGTTTGAATGGAGTACCCATTAGAAATTTCAAGACTAGGTTTAGGTCCCACAGTGGAATTTGAAAAGGTGTTGGGGGAAAGACATTAGTTAACCCTTTCAGAAATTGAATGACTATGGGTAATTTGAAGTGTGAATGCTCCTCCGCAGTGCGCTTAAAGATTGACAGCGCTGCGAGGTAACCCTTAATTGTGCCAACTTGAAGACCTGAATTTGCCAAGTATAGCAAAAAAGATAACACCATTGGTGTACTGCATGAAAAGGTTCAATATTCTTTTCTCTACACCAGCTGCAAAATGTGTTCCAACGACAGCGGTATAAAGATTTTGTTGCTGGCCTTCTGGCTGAAAGCAACTCCTCCACTACATCATCTGGGAGGTCCCAATCCTAGTATCTCAACCTTTCAGAAACCAGGCATGAAGGTTGAGGGTCCTGATATCCAGATGGAGAACCCAACCTCCCTTCTGCGAGAGAAGATCCTGTCTTTGCGGAAGACGAATCGGAGGACAGATGGACATGTCTAGAAGACCCGGGTACCACGTTCTCCTGGCCCAATCCGGGGCAATTAGGATCATGGGTTTCCGGAATATTCTCAATCTCCTGATCATTTGAGGAATGACAGGGACTGGAGGAAACACGTCCAGAAGTGGAAACTCCCAGTCCACCATGAACGCGTCCTCTAGACTTCCTCTCACGGGAAATTGCCTTGAGCAAGACTGATCACACTTCCAGTTGATACTGGCGGCGAACAGATCAACTTGAGGGGTTCCTCAAAGGTGAAAATCTCTAAAAGGTCTTCCTGAGCTAGTTCCCACTCGTGGGAGACTGTTATCTGCCTGCTCAGAGCGTCCGCCATTGAATTCTTCTCTCCCGCTATGTGAACTGCTGATAGAGAGATTCTTTCTTGAATTGCCCAGAACCAGAGCTGCATCGCTTCTCTGCGCAGTGGCAGTGACCCTACCCCTCTTCTTTTATTGAGGTAATGCATGGCCACTGTGGTGTCCGTCATTATCAAGACATTCTTTCTCTGTACTGATGGCAGGAAAGCCTTCAGTGATCGCTCTCAGCTCTAATAGGTTGATGTGTAGTCTGGACTCCGATGGAGACCAACAACCGCTGATGGTCAGTCGTTGGCATGGGCTCCCCGCTCTGTGAGTGAAGCGTCTGTGACTACTGTTATCTCTGGCCATGGTTGCCAAAACTGTTTCCCTTTCAAGATGTTCTCCCGGCAGGCCCACCACTGAAGGTCTCGAGCCACTCTGTCTGGGATTAATAGGAGATCTGACATCTTTCCTGAGAATTGTGATCACTGGGTCCTTAGCGCCCAATGGAGAGATCTCATTCTCAGGCGAGCCTCTGGCACTAGAAAAATTCAGGATGCCATGAGGCCGAGCAACCTCAAAAAGTCGAAGTCTGGTAGACTCTCGGCATTTTGAAACCTGATGACCATCTGTAGAATATCTTGAGCCCTCACCTCTGGTGGCAAGGCTTTTCCCAGGGATGTGTCCAGGACTGCTCCAATGAACTGGAGTCTCTGTGATGGTATCATCTGTGACTTCTTTAAGTTGAGGGAGAAGCCCAGCTTGTGGAGGAAGTGGCAAACATAATCTAGATGGATCTGAGCCTGTTCCGGGGATGCTGCTCTGATCAACGAGTCGTCCAGGTAGGGGTAGACATGAATCCTTTCCCTCCTTAGACTTGCAGCCACAACTGCCATTAGCTTGGCGAAGACACTCGGGGCGGAGGTCAGCCCAAATGGCAGAACTTGAAATTGATAATGAGAGTTGCCATTGGCAAACCTCAAGTACTTCCTGTGCTTGTGATGGATTGGCACATGAAAGTAAGCATCCTGAAGGTCTAGAGATACCAAAAAGGCCTGAAGCTGGAGGGCCTGAAGGACCTGAGAAAGGGTTACCATCTTGAACTTGTCTTTCCTGAGGAATTTGTTTAATTCTCGCAAGTCCAAGATGGGTCTCAATCCTCAGTCCTTATTCGGTATTGGAAAATAGGGGGAATACCAACCCTTGTTCCTCTCCGCTAAAGGTACCGGTTCTATGGCACCTTTCTCTAGCAGGTCTGAAATCTCCTGCATAAGGAACGGCTCTGGAAGCTTCAAAGAGTTGTTCCCTGGTGGATGACTCTGTGGAGTGTGTAGGAAAGGCAGGCAGTAACCTTGGGTAACTGTTTCCAATGCCCAAGCATCTGACGTAATAATCTGCCATTCTGTCAGATATTGAGTTAACCTGCCTCCTACTGGTGTTTTGTGTGGGAAGACCTCAGAGGAGGTTAGAAGCGGCTGACGCAGATGCTGAGGGTAAAGCATCACCTGCTGATGCAGGTTTGGTACCTTTGACCCGTCCACCACGGGTGAATCATTTCTGGCCCCTTTGAGCTGGCTGCCCTCTGCCTTTTCCAAATGCAGAGTAAAAACGAAAGGGCTTTCCCTTCCAGGACGTACCTGTGGGGTGATTTGGAGTTTGACGGATTGCAGCCCCAAGTGATTTTGCTGCTGCCATTGGGGTTTGCAATTTCCCCAGGCTGTGATCAGCTTTTTTGCCAAACAGAGAGGTGCCGTCAAAGGCATATTCAGAAGCCTGGCTTGTTCATCAGGAGCAAAACCGGACTTCCGCAACCAGGGAAATCTGCGGATTGTGGTACTCACCGCCATGGCTTTGCTGATGCTATCAGCAGAGTCGATACCTTATTTGGAGGGACTCACACATGCGTCTGTTCAAGAATGCGTCTCGTTCCTCCCCTTCTGGGAGACAGTCAGCCGCTGATGAAGCGCACTCCCAAAGGGTGTGGCTGAATCTAGCTAGCGTGCAAGTGGCGTTAACAGACTTAAGTGCTATACTGCATGCTGAAAATACCTTTTTAGACATGGCATCAAATCTCTTGTCATCTTGGTCTTGTGGTATAGTGGGGTATGCCGACTTACTATTTGATGACGTTGCAGCCTGCACTACTAAACTCTCTGGAGTTGGGTGCTTACTTAAATATTCAGGGTCTGAGGCGGACACCCTGTACTTTTCAGAGAGCTTTTTATTTACTGCAGGGATAACTTCAGGTGTTTCCAAATTTGCAGCTATTTTTCTCTGCAATGCAGCATGAAAAGGGACTATAGGGTCTTCTTGAGGCCTTTTAACTAAGATGTCCGTAAGATCATGTTGCTGGAAAGAGGGTGCAGGTGTTGTCCACCCCATAAATTGCATAATTCATGCCATAAGGGCTCTGTAAGGCATCTTCTCCAGGTTCTGGTCTGGCAAATTCTGCCTCTGGAGAGGTATCTATGCCACTGGCATCTTGTAAATATTCTTGTAGATCTCTCAATCTATTCTCCTGAGAAATTAGCTCCTCTGGAATGGGTACTCATGTTGTTTGTAGCCCAAAGGGTCTCTCATTGTCAGAGTCCTCCCCTTCCTGATACATAGAGGATAAAACCATGAAATAGTCAGATTTTGGATAAGGGGTAAAACCCATTTCCAGAGAAGAAGGAGCCAAATTGGTGGATACTGCTTGGGAAAAAGTTGTGGTTGTCGATGCAGACGTTATAGGTCTCAACAAACTTGCAAATGGTATCGAAAAACTCGAAAAGGGCCTCGATGTATTCGAGAGAACCGGAATCCTACTCTGAGTTGTCAATATTGTCGATGCCACTTTTGACGCCTTGGGGAGAACCTTCGACACCTCTGGTGCCAGTGGCGCAGTTGAGGTTTGAGGTTTCGAGGACCTATCCTTCATCGGGGTCGACAATGGCGTTGATGACGGCGTCCATGACACAGACTTGTGTGTTAAAGGTACCTTTGACGATGGCGTTGATGACGCAGTTTTATTCGATTCATTTTTGTCTTTACTCGAGGGTTCATGATGCTCCGAGGGTTTTTGTTCGCCGGGTTCAACGACTCAAAGCGTTTTTATTTTTTGGGTCTTTCACCCGGGGTATCACCTCTAGGCATCTCTGAGGGGGTCAAGGCAGTGTTCTCGAAGACCCTAAGCATTTTCTTGTGATATTCCTCCCACTTAGCTGGAGAGCTGTGTTTAGTGGGGCAGGTGACCATTTCTGGGGAATTTGAGGATGAAGAGGAGGGAGATCTATGACGCCTCTTCTTAGAGTGTCTCAGTCTCGAAGAGTGGTGGGAACCGCTTCGAGATCTCGATCGGGAAAGTTTCTTTCGATGGTGAGGAGACGAATGTCTCGACTCAGCCGAGGACAATTTTGAAGGGGTAGAAGATTTAACTGCCTTACCTCTTTCTAGCTTCCCCCTACACTCCTTCAAGGAGTTCGCCATCATAGACATGCCGTCCTCACATTCCGAACACTGGTGCTCTGATCCCAGGTACCACAAACAGATCCTGTGAGGATCCGTTAATGACATCTTTTTACCACAATCTTGACATTTTTTGAAGCCGGATCGTGGCGTCGATGTTTCGGATGAAGATGCCATCGTAGGATATTAAGATTTTCAAAGATTTTCGATGAGTAGAAGAACCGAGCGTTACGTCTCCGAGGCTTACGAAGCGTGGAAAAACGGAACTGAGCAGCCAACACTGCGTGAGACTATTTATACCAATGGTGACGTCGGTGCCGATACAGAGGCCTTCGAGGGACACCGACTCGAGGGACATCGACGCGCAGCGCCCTCTACTGTGAAAACATTTCCGAGGCCAGCAAGCTGGAAGTGGATTTATCAAAGATAAGGGATATGTGGGAGGAAACAATCCTTTTGAAATATATGTATGGTCAGACCTTTAAAGATCTGTATATGTTTCAATATTAGGACAGCAAAAACATATGAGATTAACTTGTCAAATGTTATCTCTATGAAACTTTGACACAGGCACATCTCTTATCATCCAGACAAGGACTTTCCAATTGCAGTAATTGTGGATCTATCAAAAAGGAGGCATAGTTTACCATCCAAGGTTAGGCAAAAATCCATCTAAAACCCTATCCTATGTGTGACAGTTTCAGTGTGATTTAACATTTTCATTGCCTGCATGCCAAATATAATTTTGGCAAAAGCTAACCATAAGGTTACATTGCTGTGGATAGAACATCACTCTTATTTCAAACGTAATGACCAGAAATGCATGATGGTTGGCCTTTTCAATGGATTTAAGCACACTATCAATCAAATACATCTACAGGTACTGGTGGTGGTAGCACAAACTAGGCGAGGCAGTAGTAATGCCAGGTTTCTTTCACAGAGAAAATTCTTGCGGATAGGTCAATTGAATTTGTGGCCTTACAAGAATGAATAATGAGAGTAATGTACAATGTTTCCTTCAAATAAAACTACCCAAAAAGATGTTCAGAGACTTCATTTGTGAGATCTTTTTTGCAGTTGCCATGCCGGCTATGCTGGCTGGTTTCGATAAGTGCACTTATCAAAAACTGTTTCTCTGAGCACTCATATTTTTGTAAACTTTGAACTAGAAGCAATGAGGTCCTGACTTTAAAGCACCTTATTCAACTAACAAGGTATATATCTAACATATATTTTACACAATGCAGATACTTCAAAGAAGCCAACACTACATTAACACAATATAAAAATAGTTATACATTCACAAAAAGTCAGGGAACTCATGTTGGCAATAGTTAATACTTTGGCACAAGTTCTTCAAAATAGTGACTGAAAAGGTCATTCCCAAATGACTTCACTGTTCCACAAGTATTGATTCTTTCAGTTTGGTAGGGCAGTAAAGAGTCAGTGTACTGTGAGAAATAAGTAGCCTATCCTATTGCAGAAAGGAGCCCAACATGTTTTGGCCGGTGTTACAAATGTCAATGACAAGTGCTGTGTGATAACAATAAACATATGAAAAGAATTTGAGGAATAGCATAATCCCCCAAAAAGGTTCCAATAAATATAAAAGGCAAATAAGCTGCAGTCTGAGAAAAACACATCATTGTATTGAAGAAAAACAATGTGTTTGTAAGAAAGCCTACATTGAATAAGGATATAAATATTGATGGATTATCCTGTGACATGAAATTACTCTGAGCTACTGTAGTAATAGTGGTAAAAGGGAAACGTAATGGATATTGAGGGGAGTGGATTGTTTATGACTTCATGATGGAACTGTAAAATTCTCTTTTTGTAGCCTCATTGCCCACTAAACATGATGACCTTCTATTATCTAGTCACCTAGACAAAGCCTAATGTGCATTTCAGCCAGTTAAATAAGGGGGTATAGCTAGCTTTGCAAGAAATTTGGTAACATGCTTTGGAAAGACCCTTGAATAAGTGAATGCATCTCTTAACAATTTATCGAGGACTCTTAAGTGTTTAGTTGGAGGAATGTGTATATAAAAGTGGATATGAAAGTGATAGTTAAGAAATTCTAATGACAAAGAAAATTTTCTTTCTCAGTCTAGTCCTCCTTTTAAATGTAATTTAAAGAGGTTAAGCTAAATCTGCCATATGACGGCACTTTGTCTTTAGCTGTATTTTTTTAAAAGAAAAAACATTCTCAAAGTAAAGTTAACCTTAAGTGACGTTTATCAATAAGAAGCAACATGCTATGACGTTCAGACAAGTGACTAGCATAGTCCATCTTAAATGTTTCCAACAGCCCTTTGTGGGGGGACATGAGACAGGACACAGTTCTGAACGTTTCTTACATTGGACATTTGTGGGTGCAATAATTACAAAGCCAAGTAAAGACTAGTTTAGGGAAACACTTCAAATTATACAGCATCCACTTCCCATTGATAATGATGTCTCCTTTTAATGAAACCATGCCGTCATCATTGGTGCTAACTACTCTTATATGCTAGTCTAAAGATGAAGAAAGGCATCCCGTCTAGCTCAATTTTGCCGACCTACACTTTTGCCAAATGTATTTTTGCAGATTGTTTTGTGGCAAAATGCATATGGTAAGTGGGGCTAAGATATATATGATGTGGGGTTAAGGATAGTTAGAGGGGTGTGGGGGTCTCCCCTCTAATTCTGATAAAAAAAATCTGTTAAAGAAAGTCCTCATAAGTGGAGGTTGGCGGAAAAAAATAACACATTTGTTTATAGAACCAGTCATCTGCTTCATGGGCGTGGTTTCAACTTGCAAACTCAGAAGATCAATGTGTCATGATGATATTAAATATCACCAGCAACAAGTTGAAGTAGCAATGAATAAAAGGAATATTATTTGCCAACCTCATGATCTGACTGGAGACAAAAGGCATAATCATAACTAACATCTTAAACTACGATTTTCATGTGGCACGAAGTAAAGAACTTGAAAAGACTTCTGTACATGACAAATAGTATGTTTCCAAACACCAGTCAACAAACATGGAAAAACTGCATATTCCATGATGTAACCTACAAAGAACATTAAATGATGTATTGTAAAAAATGGAAAGGGAAAAACATGAAACAGCATTATATAAAATTTGAAAGGTGGACTTGTTTACAAAATTAAAATATAGCGAGAAAGTACCTACATGATCCTATGCTATCTAAATTATTGACCTGCCTGCAAAACTACCAACAAAAGTGTGATTGAAGATGTAAACATTAAATGATTCACATGTCCTTTGCCACGCTGTGCCTATACAATAATTATGCAAATAGTTAAATGTTTTACACAAAAGTTCATGAAATCACAATATCAGAGATTAGTGCATATGTGTATGCATCCAATAACTCACCCAATCAAAGACTGTTTTGTCGCTGGACTTTTGGCCCTATTCTTTGTATGTCTTCTTCAGAGTTAGGTCGCTTTCCATTGCTTACAACTGTGGCAAGGGAGCTTCTTCCTTGCAAATTAAAAGACAAAATTATAGTTTATAATTATTTTGCAAACAGAAAAAGAAAACTGCAGATGAAATGTTTCACAATGTGGACAATAAGGTCCACATTGTGAATTTGGCACATTTAGTTTGTATTCTGGAAAATAAATCATGAACTTGACTTCAACAAGCAAGGTCACAATGATCTAGTTATATTTGAATCACATTATATTCAACCCATTCAAAGAACTAATATTTACTACAGATCTTCCCAAAAACATTGCCAAGTCTTATGGACAAGGTCAGTCATAAGTGGCAGCTTAAATTTGGTGTCCAAATGTTTATAGTATTATAACAGTAGTAACTAAGGTTAACGAAAGTACAATGAATACATGGTTAGCAGTGAAGACGTTGATAGAGAAAATAAGAAATATAAAGTTTTACGACAAATCAAAAATAAATACTAAAGACGAAGGCAGCTAGATTGGCAAGTGATAGTATGAACAATATTGTAATATTTATGTTGTCTAGAAAAATACAGCACTATGCAGAATAAAATATTATACATTTAAAACCAAATCAAGGAAGTCAAAGGACGTTCCGGTGCATTGAAATCTCCTGGATGTTTAAACACTTTAGCATTTCAAATTGTGTTAATACACTTTGACAAATATAAATACCAATAAAAAGATGAAGGAGCATAAGAGAATGATTGTTGACAGATGGATTTGGGGTATAACTATCCAATGCAATATTTTCATTGTCACTTACCAAACCATATTTATGTAACCTAAAATGGTCAATACTTTGGCAGCTTTATACCAGAACATAGCAAATGTATATCTCCCATGATCATGAAAATATGCCAGTCAAAAATAAACAGCAAAACTAAATAACCATTGTAACCATTATTTACAAAATCAGGCACCCATTTCTCTTTTGTTGCACTTTCCATACTGGAAAATGTCTTTGAATGCAGTATTACACCTGAGTGTTCAATGGTGGAAAATGTTCAGGACCTTCACTTCTTCTGTTTGTCAGCTGGTTCTCTGCTGCTGCCCCACCACTTTTTGTCTGAAAACTCTGCTCTGTGGGATATTTGTTGTTGGCATGTTGGTATTATTGATGTTGTTTGCAGATGACTAACCCCTCTGTTAAAATATACTTTTTAGAGGAATACCTGTAAAATGGAACTCATAAGTTGGCCGGTGCAGAATTAACGTGCCAGTATTAACCTACACCGTCCAACTAATACCAAAAACATTCCTCATGGAGTCCAATTGAACGCCATGGAATGGGGATTTACATCCAACAATGGCCCTTGTAATTCAGCAGTAATACCGCCATACTGAGTGCTGGTATCAGTATTTCAGTTTGCCAGTATCCTGGAGGATTTACCACCAGGATACCAGCAAACCTGTAATGAAGCCCAAGGAATTGCAGTATTTCTTCTTGAGCTGTACTTGAGCTCACTGAATTGAAACTGTCAGACTTGTTCTTTATCCCATCATCTTGAGAGACCCAAATAGAGATACAATGAGAAGGTAAGATCAATGATCTTTTGTTGTGAGTCCTCCTTTCATTCTGCAAGCAGAGAGGACCTTCTCATGGTTAGGAATTGGCAGTATGTAGCATCTTACTGTTATTAGAGTGTTCAAGTAAGAGTTATAAAATAGAATGTGGAATTTAGAACCTTTAGGAAAATATGCAGTACTAGGAGATCAGTTGGGCTAAGTGTTTAATGCAGAGATCTTCAAACTGTGGGGCACGCCCCCCCCCGTGGCACATGGCCCACCGCAGGGGGTGTGGGGCGAGAGCCCAGCATTAAATGTAAAAAAAAGTGTTTTTACTACTAGCTGCATAGGGAAGTAACTCATCAAACTGGCCCACATTGGCCAACAAAGTGGCCCATTTTGACTGGCCTAAACTAGTATTTTGCATTTTGGTGTGGGCATTGTAATATTGCCCTATAGGCCAGTCTGAGCCTGGTGGCTCATCCATAATGGGCGAGGCGGCGTCCACCAGGTGGCCCCCTCACCCAATATGGAGGAGCCAAGGAGCCAGCCCAGTGAAACACTGAGCACTCCCTCAGCTGCTTTTTCCATAATGTAGATCTTGGCCCTGGTGTCATTTTGATGTCTTAGGATCTTGGGAAAGGGAGGTCTGTTAGAAGAAGCATTTGGGTGATGGACAAGGCTTTTAATTTTGCAGGAGGTACTGGGATACTTCTTTGCCTGATTATGTTAGCTGTGAAACCCCCTAAAATCTCCAGCATATTTTTAGCAAAAAGTGCTGTCTCTTTTGACTTACTGATCCAGAGTAAGCTGGAGCCTTTGTGAGGGCTGTGAGCGATTTTGCTGTCTTTACATTAATTATTTCTTATTGTGCTCCTCATCCATGTCCAGAATAAAAAGTTATAAACCATTAAAGGGTAGATTTTGAATTTTCTCGTGGACATCAAGTAAAAATCTGATGGCCCTCAACAGATTCTGTCATTGAAGAGTTACACCGCGGCTATTCCATTACCAGCATTGTCGAAAGGATGGTAGGAAGCCTCCATCCTACCCTGTGCTATCTGGCATGCCTCCGCTAAATCTGATCAGAAACTAGCCTGACACTCAGAAGGAAGTAGAGATTCGTAATCTGCCAGCTACTTCCACAACTTTGAATTGCCTCTGCCACCATCATGGCTTCTGCAATAGTCTGTCTCAGACTAAGGGAAGCATTCTGATAACATTTCTTGTCAGCTGCATCCAGAAACACGATTGTCCCATCATTGTTGATTTTGAGTGGAGGAGGATGATGAAGAAACCTAAGCTCTGCAAAAAAGTGCAACCTCTGCCACGATGGAAGAGCAGGCTGGGGTTGCACCATCACAGTGTTTCTCACCTGTGAGGACCGAGTAGTGAAGGTTCACCTTCTTAGCCACTGGTGGAATCAGTGCTGGTTTTTGCCAAAGATCAAGTACCTCTCCTGCCACATCTGTCTAAAGATAGATTCCAGATGTATCTGCAGAGCTTAGAGACAACACTGAATACAGAACCACTTGAGGCAGCTGTCTCTACAATTGTGATGTCCAAATATTTCATTAGGGTTTGGATCCTGTCACGAAAGGCCTTTGCCGACATGGGTACCTACTATATGTCAACTGTGGAAACATCCATGTCACCCGGGTCCTCTCCTGGCAAACCTGGTGGCAACGGTGGAAGCAGAGGAGATGTTTCTGCAGTAGAGGCTGAAGTAACATTGGTGGCATTGGGAATGTTTGTGGTAATAGCAGCAGTAGAGACACCAGCATGAGAGGAGTCTGTGTTAGCAGAACCAATGAGTCTTAAGGGGTGGAACCCAAGACGGGGGTGGATCCCAATGCCTGAGGGGTAGCCACTTGAGGATCAACACAAGACTCCATAATAGTTGTAGGCTGGGGCGTAACTGGTAACTGCACCTCCAACTTTAGGCCTTTGAAGTATTGCCTCGTGGATTAAAGTGCATAAGGTCTTGAAATGTCTCAAATAAGTGACCTTTTTCTCGAGTAGTGGTTGTAAGCCATGTCCGTCTATGCTCCTGTGCTCTGGGGCGCCAAAGTGGCAGATCCGAGTCGCCCCTGGCTGTGGGCGACCACACAACGTGAGGTTAAAAGGGAGGAATCCCCATTGAACCCGCAAGGGTGGGAGGAAGAAACCTGTTGGAGCTCTCGACACCTGCTGTATCAGATACTGCTGAAGAGACACTGCCCAGTGATTGGCCTGAGTCTGATCCTGATATTGTTACCACTGAGTATGGTGGGTCATTGTATCCTGCAGCTGTGGTGCAGTGATGGAGACCAAAAAGACTGAAGAGCAACCCTCAAAAGCACGGTGCAAAGAACCAGTTGCTGCCAGAGACCCTATGGACTCTCAGGTGAATACCCAGTAACAGGTGTGGTGTGGGCCTCAGGGCGAGGACCGGTACGAATTGAATTGCCCTCTGGACAGTGCCCTGGAATGAACATTCGCAGAGCCGAAACCACTCCGGAACAAGATCCTGTGACAGACCCCTAAGGGACCTCAGTGCAGGCACCAGTAGCAGCCTCCACACTAGCCTTGCGGGAGTAGAGAGGCCCCATTCATACAGGGCACTAGCTACACCCAAATGGGACCACCCAAGCCAAGACCACTTCCAGAAAGGAGTCACGTGGTTAGGTTGCTGAGGAGAAAAATGGCTCAGCTACCTTCCCGGTTGCCACAAAGTTCCTGAGGGGATCTGGAGGGCTGGACTTGAAGATCTCCTCCCTGAGTGTCAGCCGGTGCAACAGTGACTTCCGAGAAAGTGAGTCACACAGCAAGCAGGGGTCCCAGTGGTAAAGAAGCAGCAATCACTAAAATAGAGAGCATGGAGATCTGCTGTTGAAACCAACCTGTGACACCTTTTGCACACAGAAAAACCTGGTTTGCTGGCATGCACGGGCAAGGAACCGAGATGAGAGGAAGGAAAAAAAAATCAAAAAAGAAAATACAGCGTGGAAGCAGCAAACTGAAAAAAACACTGTCATGCGTCCAATCTGTCAAACACTGAGAAAAGGACTGAGAGTGAGGAGTGTGTGGGGCCGAATCATGAGCCTGGCCCCCTCTGTAAGTGCAGCCCACCTCCTTGTTCACTTTTATAAAAGGGAAGCATGCATTGCTGTGCTTAGGCTCCGGTCCCGTCGTTGCTCCACGGGAACTCCCATAAGTATGGAGCAAAGGGATGGTATGTAGGAGTATTTTCATTTCACTTTTGTCCTGCTCTCCCTACTTCCCAACTGGCTGGGACCATACTAAAAAGCTGCTTGAATACAAAGGGCGGAGGAGACAGCATATATAGGAACACATTTAAGGAATCAGGTTATGGAGCATCTCTTGGCATAAAACTTCATATTTTCTGGATGATGCACCTAAAGAACAATGCCTATGAAAAACAAGAGGAGTGTCCCTAGTGGCAGCCCTGAACATTTCCGAAATAGAGACATGCCTTCTAAAATCCAATGATGCTGCCTCGATTCTGTTAGAATGAGCCTGCAGTGTGTGCAGAGCCTCGCACGTCATAAGCTTTTGCTATGCAAGAAACACCCATCAACTAGCAATAGTGGAATTAGCCGCCATATTGCCAGGCAACATACTACCATGAGTTCCAAACAATTGGACCTATATGGTTCGGTACATTCTATATAGAATTTCAAAATTATTGAGCTATCCAAATTGTATAATGCCTTTCTGCTGGGGAGGTGTGACGTGAAGAATGAAAAACTAGGAGAAAGACCTCTTGATTTAGATGGAAATCAAAAACTATTTTATGATAGGATGAGACTGTGCAAAGACCCACCTTATCCCTATGAACATTGAGGCAGGGTTCCTTTGAGCAAAGGGCTTGTCACCAGTTTTGATTGCCAAAATAACAGTTTTCCAGGTCAACATATCTATATCGTAGGAAGTCATTGGTTCAAAATGTTAGCACAACAACACAGCTAACATAAGATTATGATCCCATTGAAGCATCAGCTCTTTAATGGGAGGTCATGAGGGAACAAATCCTTCTAAATGATGCCTTGTGGCTTCATTTGATAAAGAAACAGACTTGTTTCTATATTTAGGTAGGCACCTAGCGCCAAAAGGTAGTGCTTTCATGTGTCAGTCTTAACACCTGTAAAGGCTTAGTATGAGGTGAATGACATGCCATTTTCTATTGAGGCCTGAAGTGGGTTTATATTTTGGACAAGAGCCAAATAACAAAAACACAACCATTCACTTTTATATCGCTTTTTCATTGTCTCTTTTCCGGCAGCCGCCATAATACTCCAACTCTGACCAGAAAGGTGTAAATGGGTAAGAGCTAACTTCTTAGGAACAAAACTTTAAAGTTTAGTCATTGTAGGAAGGGATGACGTACCTGTCTTTTCTGCTGAGTCAGGGTATCTGCAATGTGAAGAATATCTATCGGTGAAAAAGATTCCAATTCTAGGAGACCCAAAAACAGATATGGTATGGCCAAAATAGGATGAATAAGATAATTGTGGAGCTCTGTGCTAGTCTGAACACCGGAGTATTGTGGATCAAAGGAAGAGAAGAAAAGGCAAAAAGATTCATTCTTGACCATTTTATCAGAAGGGTATCTCAAAGAGAATGATTTCTCTTCCCTTTCCATCATGCATATTGGGGACAAAGTGCATTACGCTGTGTTATAAACAAATCAAATACTGGAAATCCCCATCTGATAAACTGCACCTTTGTCACTGACAAGTTAATTTTCTATTTGTATGGAGCAGAAACTCATCTCCTTGGACTTTCTACTTACATGGTTCTCTTCTCTACCAGATGGGACACAATCGGAAAAAGGTGGTTCTGGAGGGCCTACTAGCACATTTCCTTCTGTGTCTGTTTAAATAAAACATGGCTGTAGCATTGTCTGCAGAAATCTGACCCATCTTTCACTGAATTTAAGGAAGGAATGACGTTAGGGTGTGGAAAGTGCCCCTCAGCTCCAATACGCTTATGTGATCCTTTACATCCTCATCTGATGCAAGACTAAGAGATCTCTGATGAAGAAGAGTTCCCCCACCATAATCTGAAGAGCCTGTTGTCTCCGGAGAGTCTCAGATTGGCTCCACCAAACCAGGGTGACTCATACAGGATTCATACAGGATTTGGACAACTGATTTCAGCTGCTGTCTAATTGACAATGTAAAATCCTCATTTCAGACCAGGTAGATGCATAATTAGATCAAGCTGAGAAGCCTCTGAAAACACCAAGCCAACTCACTAAGCCTCTGTCCTGGGGAAGGAAAGCATAGTTCAAAGTAGTATCCAGCTCTCCTAAAATGAACTGGATTCTCTGATATGGAATCAGAATTGAATTGGGAATGTTGACTGAAAATCCTAGTTCGCACATAGTACTGCAGGATATCTGAATCTTTTGAATTACCATGCTCGGGGATCAGCAAATCATCTAGGTAAGGGTACACATGAACATTCTTTAGCTGTAAGCAAGCATGCACTACAGATAATCCCTTTGTGAATATTCTGGGAGCTGACATTATGCTGAAAGGAATGGAAGTATATGGATAGTGGCTCTTTCCCATCATGAACCTCAGATTGGGGCCATGCTCTTTAACAAATGGGATGTAAAAGTATGTATCTTGAAGATTTTATGACACATCCAGTCACCTGACTGATGCACCACCAGAATCAAAGGAACCGTTACCATATGACATCTTTCCACAAGAAGAAACTGTTTTAGATTGTAGAGGTCCAGCATAGGTCTTATGACGCCATTTTTCCTGAACAACTTCATTGCTGCCAAGGTGAGAAGTTTTAAATTCTCTATGATAAGTTTCAGAGATGCGTCTTCTGACCGTATAAGGGCTGTAGATTAATCAACCCTATTGGGTGACTCAAGAAGACAAGATGCAGCTTGAGGATTTTAAAGATATTAACAATACAGTTCTGGGGACCGGAATGCTTGTCAAAACTACCTCAGTAGGAATCTGGGCATTTGTCATCGGGAGCTCTTGGACTCCAGGAGAAAAACAAGTTTCAAAAGCCAGAGTTTTAGCCCTAGCTAGAGTACTGAAAAGCTCATCTGAAAGGAACAGTAAAATATTTGGTAAGATCAAAATCTTCAGAATTAGAAACAAGATTTACTGATGCTACTTGGTTATTCAGTACCAAAATAGATTGCCTATGCTTTTCCTAAAACACTTTTTCTTACAATTTCTTGTACCAAACTCAGTGCTGAACGAGAGAGAGATTTGCCTTTTTTTTGTGATGGAAGATTTTGTCATGTTTTTCTGATAGAGAGGACTCAGAAGAAGTGCTGGTAATATTGGGTATCGATGATGCAACTTTATCAGGTATTCTGAAATGGACCAAAGCGACTCTACTGGAGGAAATAACTCCAGAGCAGTGTCTGCCTGTTTGCTGATGATTCAGAGGTAGCAGAGCTTTTCCTCTGTACTGTAATGATGTTGTCAAGCTTGCACAAGTCTTCCAGTGTGAAGTTGCAAGAATCTTGTCCGGATACTTTACATCCAAATGGTACTCACGCTTTGGCACGTGGATGTACTGACGGTTTCTCACCAAGGGATACCAATAGCTGTTATCGCCAAGGTATTCCCCCTAAACAAACCTGTAAAGACCTGAAATTGGGGGTAGGGGGGTGCAGTGGTCTTCACCTTGGTACCAAAGGTGGATGCCGAAAAACGTATCGCAGCTGCAGGCACAGCCTCATCTTGACTTATGATTCCAGGCATATATGATACCTGTTCCATTCTTAAATGGAAAGAAGGTGGCTTCACAGTTGCCTTGGGTCAATTCTGTCACAAAATACACATGAACTCACTGGATGATGAATTCCCAAACAAAAGACACATGCATGATGTTCATTGTCACTGAGAACTACTTCCTAGATCAAATACACTGCTGCTTGAAGGCTGTAGTATACAGCATATGCACTTGAGGGGGGCATGTCACTGCAAGGAAGTAAAACTACCATTTAGAATAAAAAGAAATGAGTGAACAGCTAGCAGCAAAGCCCAAAAAAGATCGTGTCACAGAGTGTGACAAATCCCAACACACCAAGTAGGCAGAAAAAGAAAAAATCGGGGAAGCAGTTGGTGACACAAAGGCGGAGAATGGATCTTGCATGTGAAGAGACAAAATGAGTAAAGGCATCCAAAACATTCTAAATGTTTTCTTAAAGTGGAGGCTATATTTCGGCAATCAGCATTTCCCAACCCTCATGCAAATACAGGCGTTTCCAATCAGTTGGAAGGGAGGGAGCGCAGCAAGTGAGAGAAAATCAATGTTTATGAATATCAGTGAATATCCCAGGATGACAAATGACTTCTGCAATAGACAGTTAACTTAGTAATCCAACAAAATAGGTGTCATGATGCCTGCCCCCGGAAGACCAGACCAGGCCCAGCAGCCCCAGAAGCAGGCATCATGCCACTTGGAGCATGCCCAAAAGCCCCAGTTAGGGACTGTTTGGGTACAGTCCTGGCGCCTCTGGCGCCAGGCTCATAAAGATAAAGTCAGTCCTGGCGCCATGGGTGCCAGGCTCATTATTGATAACTTACCTGAAGCAGACCATGCTGCATACTCACCTGAGGCAGACCATGCTGCTTGAAGACTCAAGCCAAATGAGGCTTAGGAGGGACTATTTTACTGAAGGGACTATTTTGTTACTTGGGTGGGGCTGTGGAAGAATACTCACCTGGATCTTCTTCCAAGGCTATTTAAACCACGCCCGGACAGCCACACGTGCTTCGCGTTATTCTGCTTGCTGCAGCGTAACGCTCACCGTGTTTTCAGCAGCTCCAGTCTTCAGCCAAGCCCGCTTCAGTCCTGGGACTCCTGAAACAAGAAGACAAAAAGGATAAAGGTTAGAACAGGAGTTTTAACTTTAATCCTTACCTGGATCCTGATCCATTTCGCCACGGAACTGAAAGAAAGAAGTCTTTGAAGCATCGCTTCGCATTCCTACGGCCCCGCGCTGAACTCACCTGCTTGGCGGTACTTCAGCATTCCATCACGCTCTCTCCATCTCGCGGCCGCCCTCCGACACCTATGGAGACAAAGACAGCAAGGTGAGCAAGGGGACTCTCTAAGGCCATACAAGCTACCCCCAAGGACTTACCTGATTTATCACGGGAGGTACTCACCTCATTTCGGGTCGGCGCAGTCAACTCTGCTTCATCGCCGTACCCCGGCCCCTAAGAGGAGAAAGCAAGGACAATACCAGTTACCCCCCACAAAACTTACCTGATTTACCACGGGGGTCTCACCTCATCTCGGGTCGGCACAGTCACCTCTGCTTCATCGCCGTACCCCGGCCCCGAAGGGGAAAAACACAATAGACTTACCTGAATCTTACCGAGTGCCATTTGGAAATCTTCGAGTGGATTAATCGGCAACTTGCAAGGAATCGGACAGAGTGAAGAGCAGACATTTGAACTCTTATGAGCAATTGGACTTTAGAGTCAATACTGGAACTCACCAATTCCTCTACGCCAGTGAAGTAACTGGTCATCAACGCGCCCCTGCGGTCGACGCAGGATGGAGAGCTCATCCTTCCAAACCATCAGGTGAGACTAAGGAGGGGACATCAAGAGTGATCAGTGGGAAGACAACGGGAGTGGGGAAGGTGGGTTGACACTCAATTCCAAGGGTGGTTAATTCCTCTTCTCCTTTGCAGAAGAATATTCTTGCGAGCCAGACAAACTAGGCTGAGCGGGCCAGTCCAGTCAGTCATCTCGGCGCTACACGTCACGCTGGTGGAAGTAACAGTGGCCCAGTTCCGGTCGACGCCCCCGTGGGAACCAGCTGAGCGTAACAATAGGTTAGAAGTGCTAGAAATGGTTAATTGCAGATATCAGAAGGTCGGTTTACATATTTCATTCAGCTCCATTACTAATGGCAACATATATTTTTTTCTAGCGCAGTTGATTAAGATTTTTTGAGTATTTGAGATGCAAATGTTCCATGGAAGGCAAGTAAATCCAAAATTTGTATGAAGAACTATGAAGAAAGCTTTCCTTATAAAGTACTATCTAATCATAATAAACACATTAGCTCAATAATCACAGGCTCTCGGAAACTTGACATCGCCTAGCGTGAATAACACTGGCGTCCCATCCTGGCAAAGATCTGTTTCAAAGATGTGTGCCTGACCTACAAGGGAACCACGACTAGTACGCTATTCAACCTGATGGCCAATCTAAAAACATTTGGAGGCAAATAGTCATCTCACAGTAAGTCCATCACCAGATTGGATAAAAGACTTGCTCACAATGGGACACCTAGGAAACAGCCCTTCTCATGCCACAATCCAGTCTTCTGGAACTATATCTTGGTGGCAATCTAGACTGCACCAAGCCTCCTTCAGTTTTGCAATGACCTGTACAGAGCCCTG
Source organism: Ambystoma mexicanum (assembly GCF_040938575.1). Taxonomy (NCBI): domain Eukaryota; kingdom Metazoa; phylum Chordata; class Amphibia; order Caudata; family Ambystomatidae; genus Ambystoma; species Ambystoma mexicanum. The sequence continues at coordinate 187,621,867 of NC_090936.1, forward strand.
TTGCTCCCAAGCAATGTTTGCACTATAGCAATATGTAATAATAATGATATTAATGTTGAAATATAAAACAACTAACACTCTAAAATTGTCAACAACTTGTGAAAGGACAGCATTTAAATGTAATAACAGATGCTGAAATAGATATCAATACTCAGACTTTAAACAAACACTTACCTGGCAGTACATTCATTTGTTGACTGTCACCATAGGGATAATGTAGTATACTGGTCCCTTGACAATAACCTAGTAAGAGAATCAATGTATGTTATTTCTAGATTTTGAACTTTCATCCAGCTATTAATAAGTAACAAACTGTAAATCATTCATATCTGCAACAAATTATATTTTCTGTTGAATTCATTAATCATTCTGGATTGCGATGCATTTTATACACAAACTGCAATGTAAATTGCTATGAAATCGAGAGTCCATATTGGTATAAAATCGTTATGTGGAACCATGTTGTGTTGACTACCTGTAGGCCTAAGTGAAAGATATATGATAAATGATATAGGAACACTGTTAAACTTCCAAGGGCAGGATGGGGCATTGGTTCTGTAGAGCAATGGTTTTGCAAACAGTAATAAAAATACATGTTGAGAACCTGTGTTTCTCATTTTTGAGTTTTTACACATTCTTAACATAGGTTAGGACAGTTGTAGCTTCAGTATATCCACATTTTCCAGTTTTTGCAAGATTTGTCAAATGATATTTAAAGAGCAAAAGTAGTATGGTTAAGCCTCCCCACGCCCATGAAGATCCTTTTGCTAAAATTGCACATTAGAGAACAACTCTACCTATTATGTTTACAATGTCATGAATGGCAGTGCTATCAAAACAGCACCTTGATATTCTGGATTAACACAATCAGCTGAATTGGTAAAACAACTGTTCTCAAATTTATTTCAAGGAAAGTCCACATCATTTGATATCTTTTCATCCATATAAGCAAAGACATCAAGTACCACTCATTTGCTAGATGACTGGCAGAAACCGGAAATCTCAATTGTATGACTGAGACAACCTACACATCTAGACTGTAGGATAGAATTTTAGGACTCCCTTCAGCATAACATACAGCTAGATTATGAAAACTGCGTGTGGGCAGTGGCAGTTCTAAGGGACTCTCCACCTCATTGGTTGCAGTGCACATTACCCTAAAAGAGTTGCTCAGGTTATACATAGGATGCTGTTTTTTTCTGTTATATGGTACTAAGTATTCCTAGCTTGACAAAGAGTACTCATTATTCAATATTGCAGAAGAAAGAAAACACTGTAAAGATTCAAGTATATTCAGATTAAAATTTTCATAGATCACAGCGCATATGTGGACACTTGCAAAACCATTTTTGAAATGTCAGAAATTATATTTGTCTCCAGCCACTATCAAAAGTTTGATGCAGTTTACAAGGAAATGTTCAAGATGTTGTGAATATGATTCAGAAGGCATATGTATGTTTTTCAAATGCAGTAAGTTAAAGCAGTATTAGATGTATGTGGTCAGTGTGACAAATCCAAAGAATATGTCTCTTCTGTCCAACAGCGGGCCTCACCATATGGGATTATGGAGGCAAGCCCGTAATACAAAACCCTCTCTAGGGGACAGGGCAAGTGGTTCAAGAAGGATAACAACCCACCTTCCCTTGCCCTTAAGACCGACATGTTTATTGGTTACATGGGAAGTGAGAACAGTAATAATGTACAGGGACATTTAATGTGGAAGGTTCTGTTTCTGACCTGCATTTGTCATCAAGTGCTTGTGGAAGCCAGCACCAATCAAGTTTCTCCTGCTGTTCCAGGAAGCAACTTAAAGATCGACAAACAAGCAGTAATAGGGAAAGCATCCACAGTGGAGCGAGGGATGTAGATTTGGAGAGCCAACCAGAGTTGGGGCTGTGTACTAAGCAGACGCTGTGGTGGGCAGAGAAGGCAGAATCACGAGCCAGAGAGGGGCTGCTGAGGCAGGAAGTGCCATCACCACCAGCAAAGGCGAGAGGTAAGTCTGAATGGAGAAATGTCACCAAAAGGACCAGAGAAGCCTGTAGCGCCTGAGTGGCCAACTGAAAGCATACCGAGGGGGGGGGGGCTCAGGGGGGTGAACGAAAAAACGAACCGTAACAAATGAAGGGGCCAAAAAAAGCCCTTAGCCTGTGAGGGGACAACTGAGAGCATTCCTAAGGATGGGGAAAATTTAAAAAAAACAAATGGGCAAATAAAGCCTATAACCCGTGAGGGGCCTAACGAATGCATACCCGAGGACATGGCGAATGAAAGAGAGCAAATGAAGGGGCAAGAGAAACCTATAGCCCAAGTGGGGCAGACCAAGAACATGCTCCAGGACGGGGCAAACAAAACCGAAACAGCAAAAGCATCAGAAAAGCCCATAGCTTGCGAGGTGTCAGCGACAAGTATAACGCAGGAGAGGGAAAACAAAACCAAAGAACCGCATAAAGTCCACCCTGGATTAAGAAAAGCAGCAAACCACTAGAACATAAAGAAACAGTAAATCAGAGCAAGGAAGAATGATGTCTACTTGAGGATGACAAATGTGGATCTTCAAGATGGAGGATCCAGGAAAGAACATTCTTTGGCTTTAGGGTACAAAGACTCCCAGTGAAAATCTGTATACCTCTGGAGAAGGGATGTAAACCTATGTTTGGGAGACAACATCATTTTGAGTACAAAAGGAATTTGAATGGACATTTTTCTTTTCAGCACATTTTTTGAATGTTTGAGACACCAGAGTCTCACCCGAACTCTGGGGTGAAGGTTAGAAACCAGACACCCGTACTTAACTAAGCCACAGCTTAGGATCTTTCTTTCTCTCTTCTTTTCTGTAGAAGAGAATGGTCTTCATTATAAGTATGCCGGTCCGGAAACAACGGTGCTGGTAAGATTACCAGCACCGTTATTTCCGGACCGGCATACTACAGGTCTGCCTGCTGGAGCCGATGTGTCCGACAGGTCGGAACCTGCCGGGCACAGCGGCCACGGTAGGCAGACCATCAAAGAAGCACTGGCACCATTAAGAACGGTGCTGGTGCTTCCGTGTTCCCCATTCCCACTCCTAATCCATATCTGACTGACGAGTTTGACACCATTAAAGGGTACATCCCTTGTACATCTGGCTAAAACTTGGTGGCCCTCAAGAGATATCTGCAGAGAGCCACACTTGTGGCCATCCCCAAAGCAGCAGTGTCCAAATGGTGGTTGGATGCCTCAATCATGTCTTAAACCACTTGGAGAATCTCAGCCAAATCAAACCAGAAACTCGCCTGATTCTTTGCTGGGAGCAAGTTATCATAGTACACACACTCCTAACAGAACTTCAAGTTGGCAGGTGCAACTAGTGCCTCCGTTTTAGCTTGTCTAAAACAGGGGAAGGAGTTCTGGTGAATCGTTTTATCCACAAAGTCTAAGACGTAGTCATCTCATCTCCAGGGGTTTTGGGATGATGAAGAAGAAGACTGCCCTATTCCGAACAGAGTAGATGCTGCCACTATGGTGGAATGGGCAGAAGATGACCCAGGAAGAGACTGGTAGTGAAGGTCTCCTTTCGAAGATCCTAGCAGAACAGATACTGGTTGCTCCCAAAGTTTGACTGCCTTCCCTACCACATCAGGCTAAATATGGATATTTGACTTATATGCACATTTCAAAGTGAGGACTGATGACAGAACCACTTGATCCACCTGGGGACTTTCAGGCATAAGATTCCCCAAAACCTCCATGATGCCTTGAACCCTCACATGTAAGGCTTTTGATGACATAGAAATCTCCTCCATGTCATACTTAAACATGTCTGTGGCCCCTGCATCATCCCCTGCCAGAACAGAAGCAGTCAAGGGAGAGGGAGAGTACCCATGGTCAGTGGTGGGTTCAATGGCATGGGTGGAAGCAGTGGCAGGAATGGTGGCAGCACTGACGGTGCATATGGAAGTCGAGCTGCAGGGTCTGCTTAGAGAGGTGTGGTACCTGAGACAGGTGGTTGCCAGTTCCCCGAGTGGAAATTGCCTGAGCATTGTCAGTTGAACCTGCACTAGAACAAGGCTGAGATATATCTGTAAACTGTAACTTCCCTCACTAGGCATTTAAAATATTGCCTCATGGGGGTGCAGAAGATCCTGAAATCTCTCAAATAATGGGTATGAGGAGAACCTCCTTATGGGCCAGAGATGACTTTGAGTTCCAAGTACTGTGGGACACTGTGAGTGTTTGTGCAGAGTAGCCCCTCATACTGGTGGACCCTCCACCCATGGGGAAAAAAGGGTGAAGCCCGAGATACCCAGAGGAGCTGGAGGTAAGACCCTCTCTGCAAGACTCCTACCCCACTGCATCAGAAGCATCTCCCAATGTCTGGCCTGAATCCAAACCTGAGGCTGTTACCACAGAAGACCAGTGTGCCATTTTGACCCACAGGTGAAGTGTAGAGATGGAGACTGTAGCTGCTGAAGCACACCCTGTAGGCAATCTGCATGTAGAATCTGCTGCTACCACAGGCCCTCAGCGAAGACCCGGCACTTTGTGTGGAATGGCCTCTGGAAGAATCCTGGTTCAAGGCAACACACCCTCTGGGACAGCTCCCCTGATACAGGCCCTAGCACAGACTGAAGTGCCTTTGGACTGAGGTCTGGTGACAGATTACGAAAGATCCTGGGTATACGCACTGGGAACAGCCTTTGCTGAGGCGTCATGGCAGACCCTACCAGCATGGTGGCTAGCTGGAACCTGGGTGGTCCCCAGAAAAGAATCGCCTAGTTGGTGTGCCGTAGTAAAGAGGTTTACTTACCTTCTTTGAAGCCCAAAACTCCTGATGTTATCTGGTGGGACAGCCTTGACTGCATGTGGAGCAGCCCTTGAAAAGGTATTTTTCCCTTGCATACTTTTGCACCCCACACTTATCTGTGGTAAGAGGTTGATGTGCCTTCTGGAGAAGATGTTATTTTGAAGAAGAAAACAAAAAAGATGTTGTAGTGAAGAGATTTTCAAAATCACTGGATTTTTAAGCTCTCTCTGCAGAGAAAAACACGAGGACTCCTTCCAGCATGACATGCAGTAGGAATCTGAAGAGCGGAAGCAGGGGTGGAGTTACATACTCAAAGTCTTTCTTGACCATTTCATCCTTTGGGTGGATTTTGTTCCCGTGTTTGTGGTGCTGACTGTTGCAGTGTGGACAATATATGAAACCAGAATTGGATATTATACACTGGACACTGCTTGGGAAATACTATATGGTGCGCTTATTCTTTACACCTTTGCGCTGGAATTTGCCCCCTTTTTCATGATTACCTGCTTATGTGTTATTCATGATAATGCTAGTGCTGGGCTCTTATTTCCCTGGGATGATTTAGGAACTATTCATGTGTTTAACCACATGAGGCTTGTTCAGATTAATGTTAGCATTTTTCTTTACTTTGTTGCCATTTCTGTCTACCTTCTTATTGTACTGTGATAACGTTTGCTGTGTTTTACATTTTGATATGTGCTGTGAGGATCCTGTCGGTGCATTGGGCTAAGCCACAAACTGTGATGGGGTATTGCAACTAAGATGTAGGTTCTTAGTTGTTTTTGTTTGACTAGGACTTTGAATGTAGTAGAGGTTAAATCCTGCAATGACCTCTACGTTGTTTAATGTTCATTCATTCCTTTACCTTTCATCATTCAGTTGAAGAAATTGTTGTAACTCTCCTGCCAATTCTGTTGTGGCATGGGGCGGCTGCTGTTCTCCCTTCTGCTATCCTATTTCTTGTGGCAGTTTGTATGGTTTGGTGTGTGTGTTTTTCCCAGTTATGTTCTTTCTTATTTTTTTTTTTGTTTCATTTTTCTCTTGTCCTTTCTTTACTGTCTTCCCTCTTGTATGTATTGACGCTTCTTATATCAGGGCAGTTTGCAGTGGAAGCTCCTTTACTTTCTCACATGAGCTTACATAACTTGCCTTGTCTATTGGGCCTTATGTTCAATAATGCACATGATCTGAATATTGTCACATCTGTTTTTAGGCTAGTACTATGACAAATTGTTTAAACCTTTTGTGCTGGAATGTAAAAGTCATTAATAATCCTGTTAAAAGGAAGAATGTCCTTAATTTCCTAAGCAGGAAGCATTCAGATATGTTCTTCCTGCGGGAAACATTGGAACAGGAGGATTACATTATGAACAGACCGTTTGTGAAAGAGTTTTCTAGCACTTTTGCCAGAAACTCCAGGCGTGTGGCTATTCTGCTAAGACATACAGCCAATAGGATGGATGTAGATTCAGAGGGTAGGTATGTTGCAATTAAGATACATGTGGAAAACAGGTGCTTGGTGCTTTTCAATGTTTATGCGTCAAAATGTAGTGCAGGCAGACTATTTTAAGACAATGGGGATGTTTTAGCTACCATGGGTGATTCGGAGGTGATACTTGAGGGAGACTTTCATTCAACTTTAAATGCAGCATTGGATAAGTCAGGCACTGTTAGCTTGCATGATGAGATTAAGGCCAGGTCTTGTGACTCATATGGAGATGTGGGATCTACATGATATTTGGCATGATTTACACCAAGGGTATAAACAGTGTACTTTTCATTCAGTTCTCCATGAAACCTCATCACAGAGTGACTACTTTCTGGTTAACAGAGGGCTTTGTGGGGTTCTGTGTTGCACGAGTATAGGAAATGTGATCTTTGAAGACGGTAGTGCCATGCTTGCAATAGATAAGTCAGCTGATGGCTTCACATGGAGAAACCAGTGAAGATTGATCATCATCATATATGCTTTATTCGACATTTGTCATTAGCAATTCATCATAGTACAAAATTCATACATCAAAGGTAAAATTAAAAATATACATTAATCATGTTACATTATAAACACAACAATTAATTTTCTTTTTACTGGAAGCTGCACCTAATAAAATTCTGATATAAAACTCCTCTAAAACACAATAATGAAAATTCATAATATAAAAGCAGGCTTACAACATTATATGGATAATTAGTACCGGTGAATACTACAATAGTTTCTACCCCAATTTCTTATTTTATGTGATTAACCAATAGGCTCCGCTGTATCCATGCTCGGTGCACAAACTTTGCTACAAAATATACATCATTAATGTTATTGGTGGACTGGCATAATTTTACGGCTTCCATTGGGCAAGTAATAGTAGCTTTGCTAAATAGCAGTATCAAATACTGTCTTCATAAGACAACAAGTGCATCACAAAACAGCAAGAAGTGCATTAATTAAGGACTCAGTCCTCAAATTACAAAGCGGACAACTTTGCAATGGTTGGCTTTTCCACTTTTTCATCCATTTTGAGGTTTTTAAAGTACCTGTTTGAGTTCCAAAAACAATCTATGTGCATAAGCAGGTTTTATAAGATCCAGATATCTCTCAAAACCTTGCTCAGTTTTTAAACACACATAATTCATGCCCAGCTTTAATTTTAGGCAACTGTTAATCGCTGTCTCACAATTTAACAGCTTTATAGCAGATTTTACTTCTTCTCTCGTGGAAGTTGATATAGTCTCTGTATCGTCCCAAATGGCGTATAAGTCCAACCATTTGAATTGTTTTTAACATGACTTGCCGATGGCAATGTCTGCCCACCTGGTATATTTAATAAAACTAAAATTGCCTCTCTAAACCTTATCAGGTCTAGAGATGTCCATAGTCTAAGCCAATAAAATATCTGTTTCCAGACTAATTGGGTAGTGATTGTCTCGAGACCACATTCCATCTGCAAAAGAGCATTCCGGAAACTTTTCGGGAGACGCAACAAGTTTTTTAGAACATGTACTCGAAAATCTCAAGTTGGTCTCCTTTGCAGTAGCCCTGCAGTTCTTCCCCATATAAAGCAGCTGGGATGAATTGGATTTTATAGATGTTTAGGGCTGGTAAAACTGTCCTTTCACCATGTTTGAGATACAATGTCCCTACTTCCCCACTCTTTCTAGCCAGATGTGGATGTGCTCGTCTGTAGTGACCAAGTACCAATTTCAGCAAATCTAATATCAGAAAGAATCATAATAGGGGACTTGTTCCAATTCAACCCATTCGATTTTTATCAAACATGCACAATCTTTAATTTTTGTTGGTCTGAAAACGATAACCTTCATTTTGGATTTATTTAGTTTCAGACCATGGTGAGAACAATTATCAATGAAACAATTCAAGTTCTGCCTAAGCCCCATTGGGGAAGTTGTCAATAATACGGCGTCACCCGCAAAAAATAATGCTGGAATCACACCATTACCAATTTTCAGCGAGTCAAGGTCGCCAATAGTACACTCTTCCAAAAGGGCCAGAATAACATCATTTATAAACAATGAGAACAGAAGAGGCGCCAGGGCGCAGCCCAGGTGCACACCTCTATCTACCTTAAATTCATTGGTACATTCTCCAGCATTTCCCCACCTTACCAGAGATACATTCTTGCTATACAGCTGTTGAATTCGAGTTACCAGTTCCATTGGTACACCCCGCTTGATCAAGACCTGCCACAACTGGTTATGATATGGTATGGCATTTATAATGCGCCTATACACAAGTGTTTCAAGGTCGACGCGGCAAGGGAGGGGGAACAGAGGGAAGACAGAGACAGCAATCCTACTAGGCCAAGTGTCATTTATAATGCGCAAGTGCAGGGGAAGGGCAAAGAGGAAAAGTGCGCAGTGGGAGTAGGGTGGGGTCAGTACAGTACACATGGGGTAATAGAATAAATAAAAACAATAAGAGTAGTTGGGCCAGCTGGTGGCAAGTGCAAGGGTAAGTGCAGACATCAGGTGTCAAGTGCTGGTCGGGGACTGTAGCGACACAGAAAACTGTCTCCAAGTGCAGGGGTTGCCAGGGAGGCAGTGCAGGTGTGTAACCGGCGGGGGAGTCGAACTGGGCCCGAGATCAGAGGGTGACCAGGTAACCAGTACAATTTCAGCCAGGAATTCAGCACGGCAAGAAGGAGAGAAAGCAGAAGCAAAGAGGAAGGTTTTGAGGTGCTTCCTGAACTGGAGATGGTTCTCCTCAAGTTTCAGAGAGGCTGTTCCAGAGGGAGGCCCCAGCTGAAGAAAGAGATCTACCACCAACTTGTTGCCTGGAGAAGCGACTGATCATGAGGGAATTGGAGGCAGATGAATGAAGAGTTCGAGGTAGGGAACATATTTAGGAAGAGAGAGTTGAAGGTATTGAGGCCACAGACCCCAGAAGGGCTTGTGGATAATGCAGAGGGTTTTGAACTTAATCCCTGTGGCCACTGGGAGCCAGTGCAGAGATTTCAGTCCTGGAGATATACGATCCCTGGGCGTGAGGCCAAGGACAAGTCTCTCATCCTGTTCTGGATGAGTTGCAGAGGGCGGAGAGTAGAAGCAGGCAGATTTGGGAAGAGACTGTTGAAATAGTCCGGCCTAGAGAGAACCAGAGCTCTGGAGACAGTGAGCTTCTGGGGGAAGGAGAGGAAAGGAAGAATACCTCTGACAGGTGCAGCTGGTAGTGTGACTTCTTAGAGACGTCAGAGATGTGAGGAGAGGAGGAAAGTGTGGAGTCGAAGATGACCCCAAGGTTTTTAGTCTCAAAGGTGGGGACAGGAAGAGGGCCAAGAGAGGCTGGCCAGAGAGTGACAGGAAAGGAGGTAGCTGGTATGCCGATGAGGAGAATCCCAGTCTTACTGGCATTAAGGCAGAGATCATTGGCGGCACACCACACCTGGATAGTGGACAGTCAGAGATGAGAGAAAAGAAGAGGTGGCCGAAGGTAGCCTGAAAATGAGCTGAGTGTTGTCCGCATAGCACTGAAAGTTGTGACAGAGAAGGCAATGCGGTGGGCAAGAAGTGCCAGGTATTGGTTTAACAGCCAGCGACAGAGGTTAGACCCCTGGGGGACGCCACAGGTAGAGATAGAGATAGAGAAGAGGAAGGACCCAAGTTGGACCTGGGAGCGTCAATCATAGAGGAAAGCAGTCAGCCAAGCCAGGTCCTGACCAGCGATACCCAGGGTATCACAGAGATGGTTGAGCAGGATGGCATAGTTGACTGTGTCAAAGGCAGAAGAGAGATCAAGTAGGATGAGGACACAGGGGTTGTTGGAATCAAGGTTGGTGAGCAGATCTTCATGGAGATTAAGCTGGGAGATGGCCAGCTTTTGCAGGAATTTGCCCAGTAAGGGAGTGATGGAGATTGGGCAATAGTTAGCTGGGCAGGACAGGTCGGCAGAAGGTTTCTTAAGAAGAGGGTGCACACAGGAGAGCTTCAGGGGGGATGGGAAGACTCCAGTGGTGAAGGAGTGATTACAGAAGTCGGCCAAAGCAGGAGCCAGGGAGTCGATGTGGTCCTTGATGGTTTTGGAGGAACAGGGATGATCCTGTTTTATAGGACTTGTCTAGAAACCTTGTCTGGGGAGAACAGGGCAAAGGCAGAGAAGGAGGAAGGAGAGATGGCCACAGGTGGGCCAGAGGAAGAGCAGGGAGTAGAGGGGGGAGATGAATAGAGAGAGAACTGAATGTCCTGAGTTTTAGAGATGAAATGAGAAGCCAGAGCTGTGCAGAGGGCCTGGGAAGGGACCAGAGAGGTAGAGACTGCAGCAGGATTGTTCAGTTCCTTGCAGATTTTAAAGAGTTTGGCCGAGTTGTTAGATGCTGCAGAGACGCAGGCTTGGATGACAGCTGGTATTGCCTTTGGAGCAGGCGGCAGACCAGTTTGTCAGAGGATGTACCAGAAGCACGCCATTTCCGCTCAGCCACCCTGCACTTGCGTTTGAGGGTGACAAGGTCTGAGTCGTATCAGGAATTGCACTTGGCTTTGGGCTTCAGGCGGGTCCTCATGACAGAGGCAAGAGCATTGAGAGTATCAGATATAGCAGAGTGGAGCAAGGAAAGGGCTGTGTCAGGGTTTGAGTCAGCCAAAGAGGGGGTGGGGGTAAGAAAGTGGTGGCGAAAGCCTCAACTGACACACACTTCATAGGTCAGATAACCGAGAAGGTGGGTGGCAGTGCTGGAATTGGCTTAGTCTGGGGGGAAGAGAGGTTGAGCTGGGAGGAAAGGAGAAAGTGATCACTCCAGGAGAGAGGAGTGGTGAGAGGGATAGAAAGGGGAAGGTCTAAGGAGATCAGAACATCCAGAGTGTTCCCTGCAGAGTGAGTCGGGCCAGAGGGGAGAATAGAGAGTGAAAGAGATAGAGTCGCAGAGGTCACAAAAGAGTCCAGAGAAAGGATAGCAAGCATCCATGTGGATTTTAAAGTCTCCAAGAAGGAGGAGTTGAGTGGTCGAGACCAGGAGGGAAGAGGAAAGGTCAGTCCATTCAGAGAGGAAGGAGGAGATCTGACCAGGTGGCCGATAGATAGTAGCCACAGTAAGGGAATGGCTAGGATAGAGACAGAGCCTGCAGACGAGGCATTCGAAAGAGGAGTAGGCCTGCGTAGGAATAACAGAGACAGGAATCCACTCTGGGAAGATCAGGGCTACACCCCCTCTGGAGCGGTTGGGCCTGGGCGCGGAGAGGATCTTGTAGCCGTCAAGGAGGAGAGTGTCAAAACTTGTGACAGAGCTGGCCGTGAACCATATCTCGGTGAGACCAAGGACATCGGGGTCAAGTTCCTCCAGGAGGCGGCAGATGTCAGAGGAGTGTTTGACAGCTGAGCGAGAGTTAAGAGCGGCAATATTGAGAAGGTTGCCGTCCTTGAAAGACTTCCAGGGGGGGTACAAATCAGAGGTATGCCGTGCAGAGGTGTAGAAGAGGAAGGAAGAGAGGGTAAGGTTGCCAAGGAGGAGACAGCAGGGGAAGGCGAGGAAGCTGTGGAGGGAAGAGAGGGGACAGCAGGAGAAGGAAGGAAATTGATGCGGTGTGGGTAGCATCTATCAAAGAGGAGGAGATTGGCCCGAGGGCCTTGGACAAAGACGGTACCATTCAAGTAAACATTAATGAAGACCTTAGAGGAGTGGAAGGAGGCCAGGAGGGCCTCCCACCGGGTGCCACCATTGATGGGAGAATAAGAGAAAGCACAGAGACCATATGAAGGGTCCATAGGTCTGGCAAGGGAACGACAAAGAGATGTCGGTGAAGGTTTGCCTAGAGGCAGCATCGGTATAGGTGTCAGCGATAGGGATGCCTGGGTTGGAGACCAGGATATCCTTTTTAAACTTCTTCCTACCAGGTTTAGTGAGGAGAGCCGGATAGTCATTAGAGGAGCCGTTAGAGAAGATAGGAGAGACAGAGAGCACCAGGACAAGCGCTTTGGCGTAAAGCACTATATAAATTCAATAAACATAAACAATAAACATAGAGTAGGTAGGGAGAGGAGAGAAGAGGAAGGGAGTGGGAGGCATAGGGGAGAACACTAGGGAAGGACATGAGGGAGAAACTAGAAAAGGATATAGGGTGGGGTGGAAGCAGACAAGAAGGGAGTAGTTTCTTACCTGTAACTCCATTTCTCCAGCGTTGGTATCTTTCATGGATTCACATGCTTAGAATATTCCCCGTCGTCAGTCTGGGAACCCTCGGTACACATATATAGTCGTTTCCTATAGGAAAAAACTTCCGACACTTGTGTGTCCTATCCACATCTACATCCCCTTTGGGGCCGTTCACGCATGCCCCGTAGGACGTAGCGGTATAAAAGCCCAGCCCCCGCGGGTCCCGTCAGATTTCAGCCCCTCCAAAATAGAAAGGAGAAACCTGCTTATGCACATAACTTGTACATTGTATTCCGGGGAGGCTGGTGGGCGCATGTGAATCCATGAAAGATACCAACGCTGGAGAAATGGAGTTACAGGTAAGAAACTACTCCCTTCTCCAGCATTGGATCTTTCATGGATTCACATGCTTAGAATAGATTGTATAGCAGTATCCCAAAAGAAGGAGGTGAGAATGCAATGTAACATACACCACAAAAGACACCCCAAAACCTAATATATAGGCACGTAAGCAGCAACATATTTTCTGATATATACATATTCATAATACATATATATATATATATATATATATATATATATATATATATATATATATATATATATATTGCTCAAAACAGACACACTAAAGAACCAGAATAGGCAAGGCAAAAGACAAAAGCTTAACCGTTTTTGGCTTACCTCGTTGAAACAGATGGCGCAGAACTGCCCTACCCATCTGTACTTCATCCGCATGCTGCCTTTCCAGGCAGTAATGGCGTGTGAACGTGTGTGGGACTGACCATGCCGCCGCCTGGCAGATGTTGTCAGAGGAATTCCTGCCCACAGCGCCGTGGAAGAGGCTGTCGATCTTGTGGAATGGGCTCTAGGGTGCCCTTGTAGGGGTCTCCCGGCCTTGGAGTGACTAAAAGCAATCGCCGACGAGACCCATCGAGCCAGTCCTTGCTTGGAAATTGCCTTTCCTCTCGCCGACGGACCGTATGCGATGAACAGCTGTCTGGTAGTTCTGAGTTCTTGTGTTCTTTGTAGATAACATTTCAACGCCCTTTTCACATCTAGAGTATGAAAAGCCTTTTCCGCCGTCGATGACGGGGTCGCAAAGAAAGTAGGGAGAACAATGGTCGAGTGCTTGTGATAGACCGTCGGAACTTTCGGGACGAAAGTAGGATTAGTTGATAGCACCACTTTGTCCTTAAAGAATCTCATATATGGGGGGTCTATGACCAATGCCTGTAGCTCCGATACTCTTCTAGCCGATGTAATGGCAATTAAGAAAGCCAGCTTCCATGACAGGAACTGCATGGATGAAGAGGACATTGGCTCGAAAGGTGGCTTCATTAAGGCCGCCAACACCACATTTATACTCCATATTGGTGGAAAACGTTTAGTTGGGGGAAAAATTAGAAAAAGACCCCTCATGAAATGTTTCACCAGTCTGTCGCTGAATAACGGAGAGGACTGTCTCCTCCTCGTGAACCTTGAGATGGCCGCCAGGTGCACCTTTATGGATGACGAGGATAACCCACTCTCCGCCAGGTGAAGAAGATACGGTAAAACTTGTTCTGGAGTTACTTCTAAAGGCCGTATTTCATGTTGCGTTTGACACCACATACAGAACCTTCGCCACTTGCAGATGTATGACTTGTTGGTGGAAGGAGCCCTAGCCGCCTGTAGAATTCTCCGGCAATCTGACGAAACTTTCAAATTGCCGAATTCCGAAAAGTCAGGAGCTAGGCCGTCAGTTTGAGGCTGTCCGGATTGTGATGCCACACTGTTCCCTTGTCCCTGGACAGGAGATTCGGAACCTTCCGGAATGTTATCGGTTGTTCCAACGACAGATGCAGTAGGTCGGAAAACCAGGGTTGTCTCGGCCAATACGGTGCCACTAGAATGACCCGGCATTTGTATCTGCATATCCATTGTACAGTTCTCCATATAAGGGGAAACGGAGGGAAGGCGTACAGGAACTTGTCTGTCCATGGAAATGAGAACGCTTCCCCTAGGGATCCTTTCTGAGGCCATCTGCTCGCGAACTGCTCGCATTTCTTGTTTTCCTTCGTTGCGAAGAGATCCACTGAGGGGTGACCCCATCTTTTGAAGATTTTCTGCAGCTGAATGGTGTCCATCTCCCACTCGTGTATCTGGGCCATGCTTCTGCTTAGGGAATCCGCTTGTACGTTCTTCACTCCTGGAAGATGATGAGCCACTATAGATATGTTGTGTTTCAAAGCCCAGTGCCATACCTTTTGAGCCTCCCCGGACAGGGTCCTGGACCTCGTGCCGCCCTGTTTTATCAAGTAGAACATGGCTGTCGTGTTGTCTGTCAGCACTCTTACTCTCAACCCCTTGATATGCGGGAGGAATGACCTCAAGGCCCATCTCACTGCCCTCAGTTCCAGTACATTGATATGTAGGAGTGATTCGGTCGGGGACCATCTGCCCTGGGTTTGGTAGTTGTCCATGTGTGCTCCCCAGCCTGTCAGGGATGCATCCGTGATGATGGTTCGCTGAAATTCTGGTTCTTGTAGAGGTACCCCTCTGTCCAGATTGTGAACGCTTTTCCACCATTGGAGGGCTCGGATGATTTCGTCGTCGTCGACGGTTAACTTGTCTGACCACCGACCCGTGGCCTGTTTCCATCTGTCCGCTAGGAATTCCTGAAGTGGCCTCATGAACAATCGACAGTTGGCTACTAGATGGATGCAGGAAGCCATGGAACCTAGGATCGCCACATACTTTCTCACTGAGAGTGTGCCATGTAAACGTAGTTGGCTCGTCAGTCGCTTGATCTTTGACATTCTGTCTAGGGAAGGTTTCACTATTCCCAAATGGGTTTCGAATTGAGCTCCCAAGAACTTTAAGCTCTTTGGGGGCCTTAGAGAGGACTTTTCGAAGTTCACTGCGAACCCCAGTCGTTGCAGAAGCTGTAAAGTAGCCTGTACGCTGTCGTTGGTCGACGCCGAGGAGGATCCCCTCACAAGCCAGTCGTCGAGGTACGGGTATACATGATGCCCTTTCTTTCTCAGCCAGGCTGCCACGGGTGCCAAACATTTTGTGAACGTTCTTGGGGAGGATTTGAGACCAAACGGAAGCACTGCGAATTGGTAGTGTGTCCGACCTACCATGAACCTCAGAAACTTTCTGTGTTTTTGACACATAGGTATGTGGAAGTACGCGTCCTGTAGATCCAGCGACGCCAAAAAATCTCCCACTTGAATTGACCTGATTACTTCCTGCAGCGTGAGCATTTTGAATTTTTGGCTCTGTAAGGTCTTGTTGAGGTCGCGCAGGTCGAGAATGGGACGCCACTTTCCGTTTGGCTTTTTTACCACAAAACACTGTGAGTATACCCCTTGGCCTTTCTGCGATGCAGGAACCACTTCTATGGCACCTTTCTGTAACATAAGTGCTACTTCCTGCAGCAAAACGCTCAGATGTGGTTGGGGTAGGAATACCGGTGGACATTTCGGAGGTTTGCATTTGAATAGTAGCGAATGCCCGTACCTCACTGTGTCCAACACCCACTGATCTGTTGTGATGTCCTCCCATTCTTTGACGCAGCTTGACACTCTTCCTCCCAGAACGGTGCGCTTCCCGTCATTGCTGGTCTTTTTGTTTGTTCGTCGACGAGGGATAGGCCGGTCGTCTCTTGGATGACTGGAAATTTCTGCGCCGGCTTGAGTTTTGAGAGGCGCGCCTATATCCCTGGGAAGGGTATGCTGATCTGCCAAAGGGTCTATCCATGGCTGCCGCGAATCTTGAATTTCCCGATGCCCCTTTAAAGGGATGAAAAGATCGAAAACATTTTCCACTTTGAAGGGCACCCAACGAGCGTGCCGTATCCGAGTCCTCCTTCATGCCTTTCAGGGCCTCATCCACCTTTTCTCCAAAAAGAAGGTCACCTTCGAAGGGCATGTCCAATACTTTATACTGCACCTCGGGCCTGAAGTTGGTGCACTTAAGCCAAGCCTGGCGTCTAAGAACAACCCCGTTGTTTACTTGTTTAAAGCCCGACTCCGCCAGGTCCACCGCTATGTTAATTGCATGATTCGACGCTTCTTCGCCCTCTCTTACCAGAGACATAGCCGTTTTTCGATGTTCCTCCGGAAGGTGGTCCAGTATAGGGGCTAGTCTGTGCCACATTTCCCTGTCGTACCTGGCGACAATAGCCAAAGAGTTGGCTGCTTTCACAGTTGTAGCACCCACGGATAGTACCTTCTTACCAAACACATCTTGGCGCCTTGCCTCATTATCCGGAGGGGTAGAGCACTTGTGTTGGGCCCTCGCTTTCCTTGACGCTGCTGCCGACACCACTGAGTCAGGTGTAGGTTGGGAAGAAAGACATTTCGGGGTAGAGTCTGGCACTTTAAACTTCTTTTCAATGCGGCCTTTGACGGCCGGTTCAGAAAACGGGTGACGCATGGTTTGAACACCCTCTTTCCAGACATGATCTAAAATGGGTATTGAGAATACTGAACGTCTATTCTTACCCATATGGTCGAATAGAAAACAGTCCTTTTTCTCCTCCTGATGGACCAAGCCAAATTCCTTACATGCCTTTTCCATCATTGAATGAAAAGCGCCAAATTCGTCTGGTGGAGACGAGTGAGTGGGGATCTTTGGTGCTTCCAATTCAACATCCGACACCCAGGAAGGATCCCTAGATGGAGACAGGGAGATATCCGATACCGATCCTCGGTCAGATACAGAGTCCGACAGCTGACCCTCCTCGTGGACCACTGGAGTCACCGGAACTTTGGTCGTTTGGGTTTGACGATCTGACGGGCCTGGCTCGTCGACGGGAGGCGTTCACGGGTTCACTGGTGAAAGCCTTTCATCCAACGATTTCAGCAACGAGTGCAATGAGGACAGGACCTCCATGGACAGGGCTGATTGTGAGTTTGAAAACTGGGTAAACACCTGAGAACAGGTTGCTCCTGATGGTGACTTGGCTCGGAGCCCAAGAACTTCCGGGCCCGCAATCCTGAAGCCGTCGTCTTCCTTCGAGGAAATCGATGCTGCTTGTTCCTGCAGCAATGTGTCCGGCAACACCAGATCAAAAACCTCTGGTCTCCAGGCCTGAACTTCGGTCGACGAGGACATCGTCGCCGTCGTCGTCAGCGGGTTGATGACAGGGGAAACCAACTGCGTTAGCGGCAGTGAGGGCACTGACTGGATCGTCGTCGTCGACGGTGGGCCTGCAGGTGGCTTAGGCGGTCCCGCCTTCACAGAGCTCTCCCTGCGCTTTTCCGACTCTCTACTCGTGGCGGATCTATGAGGATCGCCCGAGGAGGATTTTGGCCTTTCCTTTCCATGTTTTTTCGACGATGAAGATTTTTTTGAAGATTCTTTTGAAGAGTCTTTGGAAGAGTGGCTTCGTGTAAACTCCTTTTCCGCCGGTTGAGTCTTCTTTGCCGGGGGTTCCGACGAGGTTGAACGGCGCGGGGCCCCCGATGTTTTCGTCGAGGCCACGCTGCGCACGGAGCCAACCTCCGACTGAGGATATGCTCCCGCCCCGTCATTTAACCACGACACCAGTCGCCGACTCCGATCTTTCAGGGTTTTCTGGGAAAAACCTTTACATATTTCGCACTGGTCTGCCGAATGGTGAGGGTGGAGGCAATATATGCAATCTAGATGGCCGTCCCCCTCGTAAACCTTTTTCAATCCGCACGTGACGCACGGACGGAAGAGCGGTTTGCCCGACATCCTGGTAAGACTTAATAACCTTTCGAACGAGTAATTTCAACAATAACCTAGAAAGTAGAGACTACGCGAGGAGATCCCACTATCTTTGGAGACGGTTGAAATCTGACGGGACCCGCGGGGGCGGGGCTTTTATACCGCTACGTCCTACGGGGCATGCGTGAACGGCCCCAGAGGGGACGTAGATGTGGATAGGACACACAAGTGTCGGAAATTTTTTCCTATAGGAAACGACTATATATGTGTACCGAGGGTTCCCAGTCTGACGACGGGGAATATTCTAAGCATGTGAATTCATGAAAGATCCAATGCTGGAGAAAGAGAGAGATGAGAAGTTGACGATTGGTCAAGAGACAGGCTCTCAGACAGTGGTAGCCAGTTGCTAGAAGAGTGCTTAACTGAGAGGTTGACCACAGATGGCCCTATTATCACAGGAACTGTATCGAATGTGGTCTGTAGGTCCACAAACACAGCATAGACCCACATTATTTTCAATGTTGTATATTTTTGGAGGAGTAAAAACATCCGAAATCACAGGTCTACAGTGCCTACTCCTGTACGAAAACCTGCCTGTAGATGAGAGACTAAGTTGTTTGAATTCAAAAATGGTTGCAAATGATCAAAGATCACTTTGGCATATAATGTATCTGTCCCATCCAGCAAGGAGATTGGCCTATGGCAAGATAGGCCTTCGTCGCTTTTTTTATTTAAGGGCACAATCAGAGCCTTGCACCAAGATTCTGGGACTTGCTTTGACTTAAAAAATTGTGTTAAATAACTTTAGAAGAACCGGTACCTCTTTCAGTGATATTATAATAGTAGAACTGGTGCTATCCAACCCCTCTAAACCATCCCCTGATTTGCTTATTTCCTCCAGGGTGTGATCGCATCTGTACAGCTCAGTAAAGTGACTCAACCAGTCTTCATGTGGGATAACAGAATGTACTTTATTTTCGCAGGTTTTCTTGTTGTGCGAGATGAGCGTCCAAAGGTTTTAGAATATTGCGACCCAGCGGCCTCCATTAGTTCTTCCCACTTAAGACAGTAGTACCCTTCTTTTTTCCCCCATACTAAACGCTTATATTAATTTCTACAGAAGCGCAATTCACCCTTATCTATCTTGCCATTATTGGCAAGACAATTAAGCACTGCTCTCTTGTATGTTCTGTATTCTTCATCGTACCAGGGGCTATTCTCTTTCCTCTTCCCTTTTGTCCTTGATGTCGTTTTAATAAAATATGGCAATATGCCCTTTACTGGATGGTCATATGATGCCAAAATTTCCCTCTCACCAGTTTGGGCCTTGCAAATAAAAGTAATATCATTCAAGGCATCAGCATAAGTGTGTTTAAACCTGCAGTAGCTATATCATTCCATTTAACTATACACCTTCCGTTACCCGTGATCGTTAATGGCGCAGATGGCCCCTGCTGATCTTCTTGCTTATTACCTAATTTAAGCACCAATTATAGCGGTTTATGGTCGCTATATCTTCGGTCCACAATAGTCAACTCCTCTATAAGTTCCCAGGCGTGTAGTGGGACCCAGATATAGTCGATCTGCGAGGAACAGTCAGTTCCAAAGTACTTGCATCCCCCTGATGAGTCGCCCTTGCTCCTTCCATTACACGCCCTCAATTCTAAGCCATACAAAACTCTGGCCATATCCAAAGTATATTTATGGGGCTGTTTGGGTGGGGTTACCACTAGCTCAGGGATATCCCACTCCTGGTCGATCACATCCCACAATCCATCTGACTCTCTTAGTGGTCTGAATTGGAGGTTGAGCTTGCCTCCGACAACCATATGCAGCTTATCTGATGGAATCGAGTCCCAAGATGTTATAAGGTCTTGAATTAAAAATACCGTTCTCATGGGGTCGCTTCCATTTGGCCTGCAATACAAGTTAAATACAAGCAGAGTCTGGCCCTCCTTATTTTTAGCAATAACTAATTGAAGGTCTAGTGTACTATCCTGGCTTAACTCCGCTACCCATCCTGCATCTTCAGCTATCAAAGTATGGAGTACCTTCAAAGGTCTCCCGCTGGGGACCTTGAGTGCCATGCTATTGTACGATTTGTACCCCTGTATGTCAATCCCAGCCAAGGCCCAGGTTTCCTGTATGCAGACTATATCGCACCCGTGGATTAGTTCAAGCCATCCTGGATCTTTTAGATGCTTTCTAATGCCCACAGCATTCCAGAATAATAACTTCATCCCCCTTGGAGTACCCAGTTACATTTTGGATGATACTCCTGTGGCCAAGGGAGTAGGGAGTTAATTGAACCCCTCGGAATCCATCTCCAAGACCGCCCCCTGAGGGTGCTGTACAACCTCCTCCCCACTTCTTAATGACCCTGTACCTGCCCGAGTATCCCCTTGGTATCCACCATAGGGAAAGTGTAATACAAATGGGTAATGCCCTCACTTTTTTTGGTCAAGGGGGGTTAGGCTTTGGGTGGGGGGATACACTCAAAGAAAAGCACAATAAGCCTTATTACCTCTGTCTCTGTCCGCCATATTGGCCAACAGAAATCTACAATAGTGTCATCTACTTTGTCAGATTCAACACATGTATCAACACAAGCTGGTCAGAAACACTGATTAAAACAAAATGTATTCTTGCATCAAAAAAATTATCACATTACTAAAACATACACTCATCTTGCTTGTGTGCGCTTTCCACAAGGCACACACAAAAAAACAAAACACATCTGTCTAGTAGTCAACAAGCCCAGACGGGGGCTGGGTGAAGGACTTAGTATGTGAAAGTTCTCCTAATGAACGTGACATTGACTTGTGAATATCAGCTTTGTTATAATTTAGTCAATTCTTTACATACAATAGGTTTTTCAAGAGAGAGTTACAATTTCTCAAATGATAGGAAAGATTGCTTTCAGTGTCCAATGGGTACGTCTACATATGTTTCGGCTCTATAGGTGTTTTTTGGCACCATCCCTGACATTTTTCCCTTATGGTAAAGCCGTCTTCGGGACAAGCTTAATACAAATACAAATGAAGTCAGGCAGATTCAAATTCCAACTATTGGCAACCGCACAATAAAGTAGATTCATCATCAACAACTCCGATTGCACTCAAGACAGAAAAAATGTCCAACCGCTAGTCCTTTCTCATCTAAGTAATGGCAGCCCAGTACTTACAGGCATGGCGTACTCCACCCTGGCTACAATGTCGAGTGTCCTGCATGCTGTTGTCAATGTTAAAAAAAGTACACCCATATCACTCCTTCTTTGGTCAACTAAACCCTTCCAAGTCTGCATCACCTTCAAAGCACCCAGCATCACACTACTATAGGATGAACCTACTTCTCCAAATCCCTGCCAAGACCACCCCCTCTTAAACGCCATCTGTAAGGATGTGAGGAGGGTTGTGAGGTTTGTGTCCTCCTCCCAAAACAGCCTGGACTGTGCCAACGAGGTTTGATACAGAATGGACGGGATGAGGGCCTGTAAAGGAGATGGGGGGCACAGTGGCAGTAGGGAAAGATAAAACGTGTTGGCCAGTGGAATCTAGTTAGTCACTAGGCAGGGGGATATAGGATACAGCCATAGTCTGAGCCCACTGGCCATGGCCTGTGGGGCCAGAGTCTTTTGGTTTAATTGTGGGAACATGGACAGTGAACACAGCTGAAGGTTGTGCCCACTGACTATGGACAAAGGCCATGGACGGTGGCATCTGGTTAGGTACTAGTAAGGGGATATGGACCATGGTCAGAGGCAGGGCCACTGGACATGGCTTTAGACCATGGCAATGGTCCTTTTTAATAATTGGTGCGAGATGGACAGTAGGCACAGCAAAAGGCCATGGCCAGTGAGCCCTGGAGAAGCTAAAACATAACAAAACCCTTGACATACAAGCAAACAAACTAGAGTTAAAATGATCTGATTCATCACAACAAAAGCCAGGAAATTGAGCGGGTGTTGTAAGTGACGACCATTTTAACTTGGGGTACACTTGAACCTACTCCACCCCCGCATGTGCACATACATGAGATCTCAACAGGGATTATCTAGGAGATCGAAAATTACATTATGGGATATATCTATGGGCGAGGACTGAGAGTTAAGATGGTCGTCACTTCCCAGACCCAATGAATTTCCTGGGTTTTCTTGCGATTAATTGCATCATTTAACTAAGGTTACTTTTTGAAAATGCAATGCCATACATACATAAGAACAGGACATGGTCACAGAACAGGACAAAAGTGAGGGAAAACTATTTGTATGCAGTGTTGATTAAATATCACTCACATGGAGATCCTGCTCAAGGTCCCAGGGCTTCTGGGACAAGTTTCAAAGGGTAATGTTGAAATTAGCATTAGGATTTTTAATAGCAAAAAGAAAACCAGTGATGGCGTTTTACAACAGAAATCCTCTAATCACTTGTACCTGCTTTGCCTTGAATGGCAATGCATAGTTAACTCCTGAGTGAAGCACAGTGGTGGTGTATGCAGCTTCCTTATACTTTGTTAAATGATGATAAATTGGGGTACCTGGTTTAAACACTGCTGTCAGTAAAACACAAGGGACGTTAAAGGCACTCACACTTAATTCGGTGCATACGACTGCGGGACACGTGCTGAAATGCTTGTAAAAATTGTGGCATTTTCTACCAACAATCTATTTGAAGTTCACCAAAGCAGAAATAATGGAGGGCATTGCAACATTGTTCCGGTGAGTGAACAGCATTGTTATGTTTAGGGTGTGTGAACTTTGCTAAAATATCCGTGACCTGATTACCTCGCGAGGCCCATGGTGTGGGTAAGGGCAGTACGTTCTGAATTTAAGTACTGCAATCCATACAAACCGGTTTTTCCAGAGAGGTGTGCGGACCTTGTTGCTGAATTCCATTTGCCTGAATGCTGTTGTGGGCACCAGCTGTTGTCTGGCTCTCTCCAGCAACAACCAAAACCCATACAGACAAAAGCCGTGTTTTGCTTTGCAAATTACCACAATATTACAATAAACGAATGTACACTCAGCCCATAAACATTTGGACAAAACAAGAAGAGACAGCTCTGTACTGCAGAGAGGAGAAAGAGAATTGGGTTAAATCCCAGGGTCCAACTCCAGCAAAAGAGGTTGACACCCAATCCCATCACAATAACCCAAGGTGCCAGAGGTGATAGTGCTACTACTCCAAAAAGTTCAGAACGACTAACACAACATCATAACAAGGCCATCCCTAAACAAGAAAAACTGTACAAGGTGTCACAAAAGAGGTCTGGACACTCGAATGCCCAGAGACTAATTTTGCCACTTGGGATTTTCTTAGGGAGGAGAGGGAAAGACTTAGGAGCACATCTCTAAAAGAAGCTAACCCACTTTCACCCTTTCCAGAATGCAACTCCCTGGGTTCAGCCAAACCTAATTGCCTAATGTTCTGTTTCCAACAAAGAAAGTAAACTTTACTTTATGTTTTCCATTGATCCAATAGTTAGAAAAACTGATTTAGAATCCAATTCTTGCTGTCTATTAGACCAGAGTCAGCTCAACAAAGCTCAACATTTGAGGAGGCATTCCAATACCCTGAGATTCCTAGTATTCCTCAAACGCTTGTTCCTTTCTGCAATGGGGATGGTTTGCCTCATACCGACCTGTTATCTGTGCCAGTGCTTTCTCCTTTATCTTTTATTTTCCGTTTAGTATTCCATTTGCTGCACTTGACAGCACTGGGACCTTTTGGGGACATTGTCAGAAATGTGTTAATATGTCAAATTAGACTTTCTATTGAATGTGATGGCCACAGACTGAATGATTCCCTTTCATTGTATCAAGCACCGGCATCCACCTATATGCATATACTTTGTACTAATGTAATTTAGTATAGGTTATACAACATCTTGTACTGCATGTTATATTTTGGCACTTGAGTAGGGATACTAGTTAGCCACTAACCAACAACTAACCAACATATGTGATGCTAAACTATAATCACTGTATACACTATGTTAAAGGTGACAATATATTTGAGCCTACAGGGTTAACACAGAGGTGGCGCTTTTAGTTTTGGGATTTCAATGTTCATGAAGTTTTGTACTGTGCAACAATACATCCAAAACACATGTCTTACTAGTCCCAAATGAAGGCCATCACCTTCATGTGAGGGCTAGTTTGAGCAAAAGAAATGGATTTCCAAAATGTCAAGGAAAACAAATATATCTCGGTTTGCCAAAAACATTTTGCATTTAATTTAGATTACTCAGATTTGACACATGCTGAAGCTTCAATCGCCCTTACTTTAACCAAGTCTATGGAAAAAGGAGGAGCATGCTTGTCCTTAGCACTTAAGGGACTGTAACTTGGACTCTATGCCTCACAGCAGGTCTTCGAACAGGAGTAAACTAACTTTAGCATAGGCGATGGGGCGTACTCTGTTTCCTTGACAGCGGAATCCAAAAACACATGTATGCCAAAGAATTGTCTGCCCGCTGAACAACACATTTCAATGGGAAACGAAATTGCAAACATTTATCAAGATATACAAAATATAATACTTTATTTACCTGCAGCACTTGTACAACTAGGGATGTTTTCCACAGGTGAGTAACTCATGAGACCACCATTGCTGTTTCCATTAGGGTTTGAGGGCACAGATGCAAGAAGGCCTGCAATTGTAATAGAAACATGACCCCATTAGCCATACAAGAGTGTATATAGCATAAACCATGATCAAAAATGATAGGTGCTGTCCCACTTGGATACGAAATTGATGAATAGGACACTAAAGTAAGTAATGCACCATCGCATATTATGTGGTATATTTCAGGTTAGACAACATTTCTGATAGCACATATTCAGTGATTCGTTGCTTTCCTTCAAAATGGAGCCTCTCCATAACATCAGACGATCAATTTCTTTCTGTGTACCCATGCCATACAAAGCACCTCATGTCCTAATAATTTCTCATATCCTATCTCATGTACACATGGGACCACTGGGAGAATGCTGGTTACCAGGAGCATCTAGAACAACCAGTGTGACTGCACTATGCGAAAATCAAGATATCAATTAAACATAACATTGCACACCTTCATTAATGCATGGCAACTATTCAAGTCCCAATAGTACATCACAACATAAAAGTAACCCCCAACAAAACTGAATTTCTACACTTAACCTTCAACTCTTGTAATGCAAGGATCGCTACAACTCTGATAAACCACATAGAGAAAGGGAGCTTAGAAAAATAATGGTTGGCTGAAGCAACACCACAGCCAATTTAAAATACAAGCAAAAGAGTAAGGAAAGGTACTCTAAATTCACCTTTAGTGAAGAGTCTGGCAAGCATCCGTAATGCAGGAAGGAGACCTAACACGATTGTTTGCCCATTAGGTGCCACACCTGAAGGATCTGGTAAATGGATGCTGAAGCAGAGAGACTGCTCTATGACAGATACGGATGACATTTTTTCTAGTGAGCCCATAAAAACCAGCTCAGCTGAATGAACAATGGACCAGTGCCAAGGTATGCTGTTGGCTGACCATCTGCACCAATGTGGTGAGAACCCTAAACCTAACACGGGCCAAAGAAAGTCAAAAGGAGAGCAGAGGAATCCCCCCTGTTCCAAGGGGGCAGAGAAAGAGGGGCCCTCAAACATAACGGCAAGGTCAGAGGTATGTCAAATTGAAACAAGTACGTAAAAGCGCATGAGAGAGAGAGAGTGCATGACAGAGGAAAACAAACAACAGAGAGATAGGGAAAAACAAAGGGAAAGGGAAAGAGAAAGACTCTCCCCGGTGCCAAGGACTAGAGCTGCCTAGTGTAATTATAGAGGCACCTAAAGAACCTTGATCTGATGGACTCCAGCGTTGACAAGCTGTGAGCATGAACAAGGTATGTAGGTGTATGAATCCTGGGCGGTTTAGAAACGGGCAGAAAGAGAGAGAGAGAGAGAGAGAAAGAGAGAGAGAGAGAGAGAGAGAGAGAGAGAGCTAGTAAATCTGCCTAACGTGAAGGTGAGTGAGATGCGTGTAGCATATTTACCACACAGAATCCAGTGTGCAGAAAGCTGTGCACATCGAAGTTGCATGTTGGAAACATGAGTCTTGAAAAGCATAAAGCAATGAATGTTATTTTACCAGAAACCTGCTCTTTGCAATGTGAGTCCTGCCAATCCTGAGTGAACGCAGTCATAAGTGGTATTTGAACTTATTTGAAGAACAGGGGTGGCAAATTCGATCAGAAATTACTTACAATACCACATTTACAGATATCAGAAGCATTCCCACAAAGGGTGCCTGTCTGTACAATAGTTTGAAAATGAGACACGTAATGAGGCAATTTATGAGGGTGTAAGAAGTTATGACATATACCCAGGACAAAAGAAAACAAATGTATAAAAGAAAACAGGTGACTTACAAAGGTAACATTCATTGAAAAGCTTCAAACTAAAGAGGCGTACTATTTAAATATACAAAAATATATTATTGAGCGGCACTGGAGGCAGTGGTGGGGTCAGGTAGGGAGAATGGGGTAGAGGGCACGGAAAGCTCCCTCTTTATAAAGTAAGTGAAGCTTAAGCCGAGCTTTGAAGAGATACACAGTTGAGCTGACATTTAGTGATATGGCCAGTGGATTCCAGTGGAGCGGGATGAGTATGGAGAAAGAGCAGAAGGAAGAACAGGCACAACGAGGGTATGGGATGTGAGGTTGAGTGCAGAGGAGGATCGGAGGTAACAAGACAAGGAGTAAACTGATATACAATTAGAAAGGCACTGAGGATCAAGATGATTGAAAGCTTTGCAGACTAGGAGAAGGAACCTGAAAAGAGAGTGGTTGTGCATGAAGAGCCAACCAGCCTGTTGCCAGGCAGGTAGAAGTGGGGGAGGGTCTCAGTAGATTGTAGAGATTGAAGATATCAAAACTGAGGACTTTGTGTGGAGGGATCAAAGAGTAGAGAGGAAGGCCAAAGAGTAGTTTTGAGCAGTAGTCCAGTTTGTTGAGCACAAGAGTGGAAATAGTTTTTGTAGAGTGGTTTGTAAGAAAATAACACATTTCTGAATGTCGAGGAGGGTAATAGGAGCAGCAGAGGCAGTGGTGGTGATGAATTCTTGCAGTCATTGGTCGCTATCAAAAAGGACCCCAAGATTGTGAGACTTGAGTGTCATGAGGAGACAAAGGGCAGTGAATATGGCAAATAAAATGTGCACAAGATCACATGGCGAGTAGATAGGTATCAAACAACATACACTCAGGAACCATGATACATGTACACTAACACCCAGAATGTGCAAGTAGAAAATGATAAGAATACATATATATGAAAAGGGATGTGGGGTAAGCTCTTAGAAGATCCTTATGATTACAAGGAAGTCATCAAGCTTCTCACCCACAATTGCTGTTACAGGCAGTGTCAGCGCTAAGCCTACATATATGACAACCAATGACAGCGTCAGGGTCTGTGAACTGACACCTTTTATGGTATTATATAAGATAACTTAAAGACACTATTCACGCGGATGAGAAACACCATCTGGAATGTCAGCAAAGCATACACACCTTGCTGACCAAACAGGGACCCAGAAAGGCTATAACAGCAAAGGGGGATAACTTAATACAAAAGATGTCTGACAAGGGACAAGTAGGAATAGTGCTTACTGGATACTGAGGAAAACATATGAATTTACACTGGAGCCAGACACTATAGCTCACTATAGCTCACCACACCTAACAATCAATGCGTAACCAAGAAAGAAGCATAAGGGAAAACCAGAACAGACACACTGTTGCTGTGGCTCAGTCTGGTTAAATGGAAAAGAAAGAATACAGAAAGCGCACTTTTCTAATATGTTTAATTTGACAATGCTTGTGGGTAGTTTTTAATGGCTCTGGCGGTTCTCCAAGTTGAGGCAGTTTAATTTTCCCGGCGGCGCAACACATTCCTTTCGTTTTTCCATTACATTTCAGACCCTTGCAATAAGGACACATTTCAGTCATGGTGCCGATGAGAACATGCCGGCTCAAACTATACTCATCAGCTGGTTTGTACCGGAATGCAAGGCAATTGTAATCAGTGATTGCAGAGCACGGAGTCGTGTTTGACGTTGATCTGCTGTTTCTCGTTGACGTCTTTCAGCCACTCTCAGCCTGTCGCGTTCATTCTGTTGAGAACGAAGCAGATCTGAAGCTGCAGAACGCGATCGCCGTACTCGCAACCGTGCATCCTAAAGTCTGGCTGCACGTCGCTCTGCTGCTTCCTCGGCACGTATTTGAGCATTGAAATGGAATCGTAAAATAGCATGTGTCGCTTTTACGTCCAACAGATAGCACTGTTTTGCAGTAAAATGTTCAGTATAGCGTGCGCTGTTTTTATGTCCAACAGATGGTGCTGTTTTTCAGAAAAGGCATGTTTTTACCTATCACAGGTGTGACATTCGAATGCAACCTTGTGTCAAAATTTCATGGCAATCGGTGAAGAACTTTCGGAGATATAAGATTTTGAACAAACGAACATTTACATTTTTATTTATATAGAAAGATTTGCCTATTTGTAGGGAGTAAAAGTGGCAGATACACCCCTTATCTGTAGGGCTGCCTTTAGTGTTTTTCTTTATAAAGGTGACACCATTTTCAAAATATTCTGCACATCTCCTGATGACACACTTAAAGACTAAGAAAGATGAACAAGTTAATTACCAACTGTAACGTTCTTTCGACTGGATGCTCCTTCCTCACCTGGTGATATTCGTTATCGCCAGCTTCGCTGCTTCGGAAAAAAGTTTTCGGCAGAGGGCGCTGTGCTCAAGGTCGTGGCGTCGATTGCCACTCAACGGACTCCGTACCGTGTCGACGTCACTGTTGGTATAAATAGCTCGAGCCACGCCCGTTGGCTTCAGTTCTGTTTTTTCGAGGAAATATTCCTGGAACACACAGGCGTGTCCTGTGACTGATAGGCCCTTCATGAGAGTAGCTGGGAGGGTCGATGAGGAATACAGTTGGTAAGTAACTTGTTCTTTGAATGGATTGTGTACTCCCACGTATTCCTCATCTTGTGATAGACTCCCATAGCAGTGGTCAATTTGGAGGTGGGAGTACTAGTTATTGTTCTCATGGACGGAATGAAGTACCGCCTGGCAAATAAACCCTCATTGGAGGAGGAGGCACTAAGCAGTAATGCTTGATGAAGGTATGCATTGATGCCCATGTTGCAGCCGAGCAAATATCTTTTGCAGGGACTCCCCTCTTCAAAGCTGCAGAAGTAGCCATTACTCTAGTGGAATGGGCCAGTAGCCCATCCGGTGGGTCTTTTCCTGCTAATCTGTAGCATTCCAATATAGCCAGAATGATCCAGCGGGATATCGTTTGTTTTGTAACCGCCAACCCCAATTTACAACCTGTATAACCCACAAAGAGTTGGTTATCTTGACATAATTTTGACATTCTTGAAATGTAAAAACTAATGCCCCTTTGGGGTCTAGTCTATGCAGTCTCTCCTCTTCTTTACCCAAATGAGGAGGAGGATAGAATGTTGGTAAAATGATTTTTTTGTGACAAATGGAAGTCAGAAACTACTTTTGGTAAGAAAGATGGTTTAACCTTAAGAACTACAATGTCCTTGTGAAACGTGGTATATGGAGGTTTACATGAGAGAGCCTGTAGTTCACTAACCCTGCGGGCTGATGTTAATGCTACAAGAAGAACAGTTTTTAGTGTTAGAAGCCTCAATGGACAGGAGTGCAGAGGCTCAAATGGTATACAAGTTAGAAATTTAAGAACTAGGTTTAAATCCCAAGTTGGGACATGAAACGGTACTGGTGGATATACATTGGTAAGTCCTTTCAGGAACTGAACGATTAATGGAATTTTGAAGTAAGAAATCTCTTCCGAGGAGCACTTGAAAATGGACAGCGCAGCAAGATATCCTTTAATTGTTCCACTCTGGAGCCCCAGATTGGCTAGATGCAATAGAAAAGAAAGCACCATTGGGGTGCTACATTGAAAAGGGTCCACATCCTTATCTTTGCACCAGTTACTGAATTTGTTCCGATGACACCGATACAAGGATTTTGTTCCTGGCCTTCTGGCCAAAAGCAAAATTTCCATTATGTCGTCCGGATGACCCCAATCCCTGTATCTCAACCTCTCAGAAACCATGCGTGAAAGTTGAGTGTCTTGACCTCTGGATGGAAAACCCGACCTTCCTTTTACGAGAGAAGATCCTCTCTTTGCGGAAGACGTATTGGAGGGCATATGGACATGTCCAGAAGGTCGGTGTACCACGTCCTCCAGGCCCAATCTGGGGCAATTAGGATCATGGTTTTCCTGAACTTTCGCAACCTCCTGATTACTTGAGGAATCACGGGGACTGGAGGAAATGGGTACAGTAGAGGGAACTCCCAGCCCACCACGAACGCGTCTCCTAGAGCTCCTCTCGGGGGAAATTCCCTTGAGCAATACTGTTCGCACTTCCGGTTTACCGCGGTCGCGAACAGATCCACTTGAGGGGTTCCCCAAAGGGTGAAGATCTCCAGAAGGAATTCCTGAGCTAACTCCCACTCATGGGAGACTGTGCTCTGCCTGCTCAGAGCGTCTGCCACCGTGTTCTGCTCTCCGACTAAGTGAACTGCCGATGCCTTCCCGTATTGCCCAGAACCAGAGCTCCATTGCTTCTCTGCACAGTGGTAGTGATCCTACTCCCCCTCTTTTGTTGAGATAGTACATGGCCACCATGTTGCCGTCATTATCAGGACATTCTTCCTTCTTTCCTTGTACAGAGGGCAGGGAGGCCTTCAGCGCTAGTCTGATTGTCCTCAGCTCCAACAGATTGATGTGTAGTTTGGACTCCCATGGAGATCAACGACCGCTGATTGTCAGATCGTTGGTATGAGCTGCCCACCCTGTGATTGAGGCGTCCGTTACTACAGTTATCTCCGGCCATGGTTGCCAAAAAGATTCCCCTTTGAGGATGTTGTCATTGCAAGCCCAGCATAGCAGATCCTGAGCAACTGCGCTCGGGACTTGTAGAAGATCCAACATACTCCCCGAGAACTTGGACCACTGAGTCCTGAGGGCCCATTGAAGGGATCTCATTCTCAATCTGGCCTCTGGCACCAGAAAAATGCAGGATGCCCTGAGGCCGAGCAACCTCAGAAAATCGAAGGCCGGCAGATGTTGGGCTTTCTGGAAATGTTTGTTACCATCTGCAGAATGTGAAGAGCTCTTATCTCGGGAGGCGAGGCTTTGCCTGAGGAATTGTCCAAGACTGCTCCGAGAAACTGGAGATTTTGGGATGGTATCATGTGGGACTTCTTGAAATTGAGGGGGAAGCCCAGATTGTGAAGGAGGTGACAGGTGGTCGACAGATTTTTTTGAGCTTGTTCGGGAGAACGTGCTCTGATTAGCCAGTCGTCCAGGTAGGGGTAGACGTGAATCCCCCCTCTCCTGAGACTCGCTGCCACTACCACCATCAACTTAGTGAAAACCCCGAGGGCGGAGGTCAGCCCGAATGGCAGAACTCGAAACTGATAGTGAGAGCCACCAACTGCGAACCTCAGGTACTTTCTGTGTTTGAGATGGATTGGCACATGAAAGTAAGCATCCTGAAGGTCCAATGATACCAACCAGTCTTGGAGTTGGAGAGCCTGAAGGATCTGAGAAAGGGTTACTATCTTGAACTTGTCCATCCTGAGGAACTTTTTCAAGTTTCTTAAGTCCAAGATGGGTCTCAATCTTCCGTCCTTCTTTGGGATGAGAAAATAAGGGGAGTACCATCCCTTGTTCCTCTCCGCCACAGGTACATGTTCTATTGCACATTTCTCTAGCAAGGTTAAAATATCTTGCAAAAGGATTAGGTCTGGAATTTTGGTCGAGTTGGCTCCCGGTGGATGATCGTGAGGCCTACCATGGGAATTGCTGAAGTAAAGGGCCCAAAAGATATATTGTGAGATAAAAGCAACTGTGATGCTGCATTCTGGGAATTGGTGTAGAAGTCACAAAACAGCTAAAAGACATTGTAAGATAAAAACGAATGGTGACATTGCATTCTGGTAAATGTAGTTAACATACCAAAGCTTCAGAAAGATATTGGGAGGTAAAAGGAGTCCTGGATGTCCACTGTGGGAAATGTAGTAAAGTGTCTTCCTACGTGTCTTGTGCCACTGGTGGTTGACAACTACCTTCTTTTCATCTTGTAGCTCCTGCAGGCATCAATGTGTATCTCCTTTACGTTGAACAAAGTAATAGAACTTCTCTACTACTTTAAGACAGAGCCAACTGGGTTTGGCTTCCCCAGTTTCCACAGGAGAGATCAAGAGAGCTCCACCACATTGCTCTTTTCTGGTCCTGATCTTTATCTGCAACACCACTCTACTCCTGTTCTGTTACTGCTAGACCTTGATACTATGCCATTTGCTTCCTCCTCCCCAAACATTGGGTTTGACCCCTTCAGATCGAGTTTTCTCTGCCACCCTTTGTTGTTGGCCAACTTTGCCCTCTTGTCCCTTGCTGAGCTACCTATGTCCTAGCTAGGCACCCCAAAAAAGACATTTATTTTCATTGCTATATGCTTTTCTTTGCTCACAGTGTTTAAGTATCTTACATGAGCAGTGTTTACAACCCTGCTTGCTCCATGAATACATTATATACTTCTCATTGGGAATGGGGAGATGCTGCCATTACCAGCTCCATATTGTTTGAGATTCTCAGAGTTGGGAGCGGTCACCGTTTAGGGCACTGCATTCGTAACTGGCCTCATGTGGCTGACCCCTCCCCTTATATGGGAACTAAGTCATTGTGATAACAGATCCTCCCCTTATGGCTTTGGGTCCACCATCCACTAGCTTACAGAGGCCACCAGATTAGGTCTCTCATTAGCCAGGGAGGGGATTTGGTTGCAGCATTGAAAACACATGGTGCCTCATTCCGAGGTTGGTGGTAAGGGGTTAACGGCGCCGGTACGGATGCCGGTGCCATTAACCCCTTACCGCCGCATTACACTGTCCTTTAGCGGGTCCCGCTAAGGGCGGCTGGTTTTACCAGGCACCCTTAGTGGGAGACGCTAAAGTACCAGGGTGCTAATAATGGGGCTGTTATTATCGGGCCCATTGTTAGCTCCCTCCCCATTCCCATTGAGCCCTATGGTGGCTCGAATGGGAATGGGGATGGGTTCCCTGAATGGGGAAATACCGGATCCTCCAAGGTTGGAATGGCCCGGTATTTCCCCATACAAGGAACCCGGACCCGGTATGCGGTATGGGTGTAGCCATGGCGCAAATAGCACCATGGCTACTTCCATACTTGTAATGACCCCCATGGTCAAATAAAAGAGACACCTTCTATTCTCTTTTGGAAATGGAGTGAATTTCTCAAAGAAGCACTTTGAGACTTTATGAAAGGAAATGCCATTCTGATAAGGGCATTAAAGAAATGTAATAGTGACAATTTAAAAAGAAAGCGTGTTAATATAAATTACAGATGTTTTGTGAGCATCTCCTGCTGGTTCCCCATAACAGGTAATGGATATTTCTTACTGGCAATATGGTATTCATTATGTGCTGCCTTCAAGGTCACAATGGTTTTGGGGACAAGATATTTGCATAATCCATTTTAAACAAAAACAGGTTATCCCACATCAGACCAATGCTAATAGTTGGTCAAAATGTGAGTACTAATGTCTTTCTCAACATACCAAGCCCTCTGTATCTTGAAAGTTGCTGATAGATTTGCTTCATTCTTTCAATGTTCAGGCGGCTGGCTTCAGCATGGTTGACCATCGGCTTAGGGTAGTTTATTCCAATGATACACTTGGCTGCCTTCTGGACATCATCAGGGGCATTCCATGGATCATAAATATATTTGGCAGGAAACCCTCTAAGTACTGGCAAATATCGTCTAACAATTGATGAAAATAAGAACAAAAAAAATTATTCATTAGCAGAATAGTTTTTTGCTAAATGTAAGAACCTCACAATTATGCAAAACAGTCTCAGGCTGTTATGGGATGGGGAAGAGGAAATTAAAGTTCATTATCTTTGCTATTCCAGTTCTTACAAGGTAATGTATGATTTGGTCTCTTTACCAAAACCAGAGTACAAGGCAATATTACAGTCAAGCCAGCTGTGTGAAAGCCACTGGATGAGAAAGGTGAACTACATTTTATTAATCTACAATACTTTGCACAAATCAAGACTTCTTGACATCATCTTGGCACTGTGAGGGACCCTCCAGCCCAGCTCAAGGCTTACATCAGGACAGTGTCTGGACTATGCAAGCAACAGCAAGGACTAAGCAAATAATTGAATGGCCACAATGAAAGCTATACAAACCATAATTAACAAGTTATCTCCTAAAAGTTGGGAATGATGGAAATTATGCTAACCATATAATATGAATTAAGTAATGTACCAAATTATTGTAATGCAACAGTTTTGTTTACACTGCAACGTCACAAAACGTGACCAAGCGTTCTTATGAATGTCACACATTGATCTGTGGACAGGCATACTCAATAGTGGCCCGGTCCAAACTGCAACTAATGAGGGAACATCTGAGACAAGCTACCTTCAAATTTGGAAGATTTTAAGGGCCTTAGTTCAATTGAGGCTAAGGTTGTAGGTACGGTCTAAAATATTTTCCAGAGCATCAGGTGGGAATGAATGTTGATGAAAACATTCAATTTTTCTAGGAGATTCAAAAGAATACAATCAGAAAATGTACTTCTAACGTTCAAAGTCATGGGTAAAGTCTTCAGGATGTGATTAGAGGACAGTTCTCATGGATGATGTTCTTGAGTTCTTGTCATCTTCTAGCCCATAACCAGGTGATGAATTGGTTGAAGTCAGTGTGAAGACTTTGTTTTTCTTGGGCAAATTTGACAAATGGCAATGTCCTGCACAATACTTGTCTAACACCAATGTGACTGGTGCCAACTGCATGTTTCACTCTGAGCTCCTGGAAGAAATTGCTCCAGGCTTTTCAGAGACAGTCCGCTGGTGTCACAGCATCTGCTTCGAGGATGAGTTGGCAAAGTCTTCCTTCAATAACTAATAGACGAATTGGAGAACAATAGCACCACAAGCTGGTCTTTTCAGGGATAGAACACTTGGCAGCTAGCAAACAAGAAAGACGGATGTCTACAGAATGAAAGCAAAATACTGTGGGATATATTGACCCAACTCAGCTGTGCTTCCCCACATCACAAAGTGGCCTTTCAGGAGAAGCGGCAAAATAATTGCGCTGTCTTCTGTGAGCTCCATGGCCAAAAAACTGCGTTTTGCAGCAACAAAAAGATGGCTGCACTGTCTTACCAAGCACACATTGTGCAGGATGGAACAAGGGGACACACTGAGGGGGCGTGCCAGTGTGTTCTGACATATACAAATGGAATAAAGTGATCAAGCTGCCTTGCTTTGCTGCCAGCCCAAAATCCCCATTAAAAAGGAAATGTTTTCACCGTTAAACTAATGCTGCTGATGCTATTTTCATCTGCTCTTCCTTAAACTACTGTTATTAATAAGGCCCTGCCATGCCCAGTATATCCCATTGTGCTTCAGCAAAACCAAACATGATTTCTAATTGACAGGCCCTGTCAAACCAACTCTGTGAAGAATCAACAAAGGAACTTCACGTTTACCCGCACGGGAAAAACGCATTCATTTTCTTCCCAAAGTATCAAAGATCAGTAGTTCAATGGAACTCCAGCTATCTGGGCCATGTCAATTTCAATGCCTCTGTGCTTCAAACAAAACTCTGGCATACATACAAGAAAATAACTATGGCTGAACAGTGTGGGAATCTGATGGAGATGCAAAACTGAATTTAATAAGAAATGCCAGCTTGCACCACACGTGTAGAAAAAAATGGGCTTTGCAAACTATAGGAGAAAAATGCATGTTTTAGAAAGAACAACTGTTGAATGAAAGCCTGCCATTACCTAGCAATGTGAAGGGGTTGGTTGCTGGTGAAAATACACATGGGCTATTTTATTCCACAGGCTTATTTTAATTCAGGACCAAATATAAGAAAATAAAGGTTTAAACTGACTTGGCTGGATTTTGCAAGCTCTCAAAAACAGGTTCTTTCAGTTGGCAGAGGTAAGGCTTCCCCCAAAGAAAGGGAACCACCATAAACTCTCAGCAGATACTAACACCCCAGTGATAATTACTAGGTTGGAGAGAATCTGGTCTGTGCTGAACCCCCTGACAATGGAACCTCCAGGACAAGGAAGTGTGAAGTGGGGGAAGGGGCAATAAACCTTCAATCAAGATAGGAAACCCCCACCTAGCTCTGGAGGAAATTAAAGTTGGTGGCAGATGAAGAGAAAAAGAAATGGTCCAGTGACGGACAAAGGACTACCATTTGTTTCCAAAGACTATTGATTAATAAAAATGTAAAGACTTTTATCTCTGCAGCAAGACGTTGTAAAAATGTAAAGATTGCGCAGTTTATAAGTGATTAGGTGGGGTATAATTTGAGACATTGTAGAATTGACTGACACCTTGGGGACTGAAATGGCAAAGAAGAACAAGTTACTTTTTGCCTGGTAACGTTCTTTCGACAGGATGTTCCACCGACGTTCTCCTTATCTTTGATAATCCGTTTCTAGCTTGCTGGCCTCAGAATTTTTTTTTGTAGAGGGCGCTGCGCATCGAC
The DNA here is from genome assembly GCF_040938575.1 of Ambystoma mexicanum. Lineage (NCBI taxonomy): Eukaryota > Metazoa > Chordata > Amphibia > Caudata > Ambystomatidae > Ambystoma > Ambystoma mexicanum. The sequence continues at coordinate 187,658,564 of NC_090936.1, forward strand.
GTCCGCCGAGTCGATGTCCCTCGACGGCCACCGTATCGGCGCCAACGTCACCATGCCCATAAATAGACACGCGCTGCGTCCGTTGCTCAGTTCCATTTTGTAGTATAAGAAAAGACATGCCTGAATAGGTTAGTAACCTTGAAGGAGCGAAAGCTGCAACCACAAGGGAAGTTATGACTGCGGGGATGGATGGGAGGGGCGATAAGGAATACGTCGGAGGAACATCCCGTCGAAAGAACGTTACCAGGTAAGAAGTAACTTGTTCTTTGAAGGGATTGTGTCCTCCGACGTATTCCTTATCTTTGATAGACTCCCATGGCAGTGGTATGTAATTGGAGGAGGGAGTGATAGTGTTATGTATCCCCTTAGGGATGGACCGAATGTAATACGGCCTTGCCAAATCTGGTCTCTTGAGCAGTGGAGGAATCCAGATTGTAAAATTTTGTGAATGTATGTGCGGACGACCATGTGGCAGCCGCACATATGTCCCGGACCAGTACCCCTCTCTGGAGAGCCGAAGAGGCTGCGATACCCCTGGTTGAATGAGCCCTGAGATTTTGGGGTGGCTCTTTTCCTGCTAGTCTATAACATTCCAGGATGGCCAAGATAATCCACGGTTTGTTTTGTTATGGGTAGTCTCAACTTGTGACCTGCATATCCTACAAACAGTTGGTCTGCTTGCCTGATCCTAGCCATTCTGCTGATGTAAAAGCTGAGAGCTCGCCTAGGGTCCAGCCTGTGTAGCCTTTCCTCCTCTTTCCCCGGATGGGGAGGAGGGTAGATTGAAGGCAAGGTAATTTTCTGAGTAATATGGAATTCAGAAACCACCTTTGGGAGAAAATTAGGCTTCACCTGAAGGACAACCTTGTCCTTGTGGAAGATTGTATGAGGGGGTTTACAGGAGAGAGCTTATAGCTCACTCACCCTCCTAGCAGATGTTAGTGCTACCAGTAGCTTGAATGATGTTAAGGAAGGCTTCCTTCTCCTCTCCATCGGGTATGCAGTCAGCCGCTGATGAAGCACACTCCCATAATGTGTGACTGAATCTGGCGAGCGTACAGGTGGCGTTGATGGACTTCAATGCCATACTACAGGCAGAGAAGACTTTCTTTGCCATAGAGTCATACCTGTTGTCATCCCTGTCCTGTGGGAGAGTAGGGTAAGCAGCCCTACTGCTGGATGAAGTTGCCGCATGAACCACCAGGCTCTCTGGGGTCGGGTGTTTTGACAGGTATTCAGGGTCAGCAGCCGCTACCCTATACTTTGTCGACAGTCTTTTATTGACTGCTGGGATGACTTTGGGAGTCTCCCAATTGGATGCAATTTTTCTTTGTAGGGCTGCATGGAAGGGGACCACTGGGTCCTCCTGTGGGCCTTTGTCCAATATATCCGTTAGATCATCCTGTTGGAAAACAGGTGAAGGCGCAGACCAACCCATAAACTCAATTATTCTTGCCATCAGGGTTCTATATGGTTTTTCGGCATGTTCCCCTGGGTCTGGCTTTACAAATTCCACTTCTGGGGAAGTGTCAAGTCCAATGGCCTCATGAAGTGAGTTCTGTAGTTCCTTCAGCCTCCTTTTTCAGAGGTGAAATCCTCTGCAGCAGGCAGTGTGGATCTCTGTAAACCAAAAGTTTCTTGGTCAGAGTCTTCTCTTTCTTCATAAATTGAAGAAAGACCAGGGTATTCTGATCTCTGAAATGGAGTAAAGCCCATCTCTAGGGCCGAAGGAGCCAAACTCGTCGTTATTGGACGAGAGAATGTCGAAGTCGTCGACGCCGATGTAACCGGCTTCGAAGGTGCCGAAAAAATGGCGTCGAAAAAACTGGAAGGGGTCTCGAAGAACTCGAAAGGATCGGGATCCTACTCGAGGGCATCGATGACGGTGTCGGCGTCGTGCCGGAGGCCCTTGAAAACACATTTGGCTGTGGAGCTTTGGTCCTCTCTTTCATCGGCGTCGACGTTGGCGTCGAGTCAATCGACCGATGCGTCGAGGAACCCTTCGACAACGGCGTCGATGGCACTGACCCGTGCGTCGAAGGAACCTTCGACGACGGCGTCGAAGACCGTGCCTTCTTACCCGATGGCTCATGGCGCTCTCGGATGGAATGTTTCGCCGGGTGCTGCGACTCGCGGCGTTTTGATTTTTTGGGTTTTTCACCCGGGGTATCACCCTCAGCTGTCTTCGAGGGGGTCGAGGCCGCGTTCTCGAAGACGCTTAACATTTTCTTTCTGAATTCCTCCCACTCAGCTTGAGAACTGTGTTTGGTGGGACAGGAAACTCTTTCTGGGGGCACCGAAGACGACGAGGAATGGGACTTTCGACGTCTCTTTTTTGAGTGTCTAGATCTCGACGAATGGTGGGAGCTGCTTCGAGATCTAGAATGGGAGTGTTTTCGACGGCGAGGAGACGAATGCCTCGACTCAGCCGACGAAACCTTCGAGGAGGATTTGGCTGACTTACCTCTCTCGAGCTTCCCCTTTCGCTCCTTCAGGACTTTCGCCGTCATGGACATGCAGTCCTCACGCTCCGAACAATGATGCTCGGACCCCAAGCACCATAAATAGACCCTGTGTGGATCCGTTATTGACATTTTTTTACTGCAGTCTCGACATTTCTTGAAGCCGGATCGCGGCGTTGTCGGTTCTGATGAAGAAGCCATCGAGAACGATAAGGAATATTCGTCGAAATAGATTTAGATAAACCTGACTGAACTGAGCAACGACGTTCCGAGGCCCCACGAAGCGCGGAAAAACGGAACTGAGCAACGGACGCAGCGCGTGTCTATTTATGGGCATGGTGACGTCAGCGCCGATACGGTGGCCGTTGAGGGACATCGACTGGGCGGACGTCGACGCGCAGCGCCCTCTACAGAAAAAATTTCCGGGGCCAGCAAGCTGGAAACGTATTATCAAAGATAAGGAATACGTCGGAGGACACAATCCCTTCGAAGAACAAGTTACTTCTTACCTGGTAACGTTCTTTCGATGGGATGTTCCTCCGACGTATTCCTTATCTTTGATAATTCGTCTCCAGCTTGCTGGCCTCGGAAATTTTTTCAGTAGAGGGCGCTGCGCGTCGACGTCCACCGAGCCGATGTCCCTCGACGGCCACCGTATCGGCGCCGATGTCACCATGCCCATAAGTAGCCATGCGCGGCGTCCATTGCTCAGTTCCGTTTTGTAGTATAAGAAAAATCATGCCTGAATTGGTTATAGACCTTGAAGGAGCGTAACCTGCAACCGCAAGGGAAGTATTACTGCGGGGATGGATGGGAGGGTCGATAAGGAATACGTCGGAGGAACATCCCATCGAAAGAACGTTACCAGGTAAGAAGTAACTTGTTCTTCGAAGGGATTGTGTCCTCCGACGTATTCCTTATCTTAGATAGGCTCCCATAGCAGTATTCTATTAATGGAGGTGGGAGTACTGACTTCACGCTGTCTTCTATTGATGAATAGAGTGCAGTACAGCCCTTCCAAACCTAGTCTCTTGACTGGAGGAGGAATCCAAATTGTAAAAACGTGTAAAGGTATGGACAGACGACCATGTAGCGGCCGCACAGATGTCTTTAACCGGCACGCCTCTTTTGAGGGCCGATGAAGCTGCAATACCTCTGGTCGAATGAGCCCTAAGGTTTTGAGGGGGCTCTTTTCCTGCCAGTTTATAACATTCCAGAATGGCTAGAATGATCCATCTGGAAATGGTCTGCTTAGTTATCGGTAACCCCAGCTTGTGACCTGTGTAGCCTACAAACAGCTGGTCTGCTTGTCTTATCCTGGCCAGTCTACTGATGTAAAAACTTAAAGCCCTTCTAGGGTCCAGCCTGTATAACCTCTCTTCCTCTTTTCCCGGATGAGGAGGAGGATAGAAAGATGGCAGGGTAATCTTCTGAGTGATATGGAATTCAGAAACCACCTTTGGGAGGAAATTAAGCTTCACTTGCAGGACAACTTTGTCTTTGTGAAAGATTGTATGAGGGGGTTTACAAGAAAGAGCTTGTAACTCGCTCACCCTTCTAGCAGATGTAAGTGCTATTAATAAAACAGTTTTAAGGGTAAGAAATCTTAACTAACAAGAATGGAGTGGTCCGAAAGGTGTGCCCATCAGGAAAGTTAGGACTAAGTTTAAATCCCATAGGGGAACCTGGAATGGTCTTGGGGAATAAACGTTAGTTAACCCCTTTAGGAACTGTATTACCAAGGGTAACTTGAAATAGGATGGTTCTTCCGCAGTGCGCTTAAAGATGGATAGCGCTGCGAGATAGCCCTTAATGGTGCCAACTTGAAGGCCTGAATTCGCCAAATAGACTAGGAAGGACAAAACCATTGGTGTACCACATGAAAAGGGATCGATATTCTTTTCTCTACACCAGCTGCAAAATCTGTTCCAACGGCAGCGGTATAAAGATTTTGTTGCTGGCCTTCTTGCCGAAAGCAACACCTTCATAACATCATCAGGGAGGTCCCAATCCTTGTACCTCAGCCTTTCAGAAGCCAAGCGTGAAGGTTGAGGGTTTTGATGTCTCGATGGAGAACCTGACCTCCCTTCTGTGAGAGCAAATTCTCTCTGAGTGGAAGTCGAATTGGAGGGCAGATGGACAAGTCTAGAAGGTCCGGGTACCACGTTCTCCTGGCCCAATCCGGGGCAATTAGGATCATGGTTGTCCGGAATCTTCTCAGCCTCCTGATCATTTGAGGAATGACAGGGACCGGTGGAAACGCGTACAGAAGCGGAAACTCCCAGTCCACTATGAACGCGTCTCCCAGAGCTCCTCTTGGGGGAAATTCCGTTGAACAGAACAGATCGCACTTCCTGTTGACACTGGTGGCAAACGGATCCACCTGAGGGGTTCCCCAAAGGGCGAAGATCTCTTGAAGGACTTCCTGAGCTAGCTCCCAATCGTGGGAGACTGTGCTCTGCCTGCTCAGAGCATCCGCTGTCAAGTTCTTCTCTCCGGCTAGGTGAACTGCCGATAGAGAGATTCCTTCTTGGATTGCCCAAAACCAGAGCTGCATCGCCTCTCTGCACAGAGGCAGTGATCCTACGCCTCCTCTTTTGTTGAGGTAATGTCTGGCCACTGTGTTGTCCGTCATTATCAGGACATTTTTCCCCTGCACTGATGGCAGGAACGCTTTCAGCGCTAGTCTGATTGCTCTCAGCTCCAATAGGTTGATGTGTAGTCTGGACTCCGATGGAGACCAACGACTGCTGATGGTCAAGTCGTTGGCATGGGCTCTCCACCCCGTGAGTGAGGCGCCTGTGACTAGTGTTATCTCCGGCCATGGTTGCCAAAACAGTTCTCCTTTCAAGTTGTTCTCTGGATAGGCCCAGCATTGAAGGTCACGGGCTACCTTGTCCGGAATCCAGAGGAGATCTGTCATTCTCCCTGAGAATTGCGACCACTGAGTTCTCAGTGCCCACTGAAGAGATCCTATTCTCAGGCGAGCCTCTGGCACAAGGAAGATGCAGGATGCCATGAGGCCTAGCAACCTCAAAAAGTCAAAGGCTGGGAGACGTTGGGCATTTTGAAACTTGTTGACCATCTGCAGAATATCTTGAGCCCTCACCTCTGGTGGCGATGCTTTTCCCAGGGAAGTGTCCAGGGCCGCTCCAATGAACTGGAGTCTCTGTGATGGTATCATCTCTGACTTCTTTAAATTGAGGGAGAAGCCCAGTTTGTGAAGGAAGTGGCAGACATAATCTAGCTGGATCTGAGCTTGTTCCGAAGATACAGCCCTGATCAACCAATCGTCCAGGTAGGGGTAGACGTGAATCCCTTCCCTCCTTAGACTTGCCGCCACTACCCACATTAACTTGGTGAAGACCCTCGGGGCGGAGGTCAGCCCAAATGGCAGAACTCCTGCGCTCTTAAATGGCTGCACAACAACGACATGCAACGTCCCTCACCCTAGTGGAAACGGCACAACCTGTTATAATGCTGCTCTTTTTGCGTTTAAACTTGATATTTTATATGCATTGTATCACCTACTGTAACCAACCACTGTTTTTCTGTAATAGCCTGTGTCAGGCTTTGTAACTAAGTTTCGAGTCCTCTTGTACTGTTGCGCCCAGATGCCCACGGGCTCGGAGCGCATTACCAAATAAACAAACAAACAAACAAACAAACAAACAAACAAACTCGAAATTGATAATGAGAGTCGGCAATGGCGAACCTCAGGTATTTCCTGTGTTTGAGATGGATTGGCACATGGAAATAAGCATCCTGAAGGTCCAGAGATACCAGCCAGTCCTGGAGCTGGAGGGCCTGAAGGATCTGAGAGAGAGTTACCATCTTGAACTTGTCCTTCCTGAGGAACTTGTTCAATTCTCGTAAGTCCAGGTCGGGTCTCAGTCCTCCGTCCTTCTTTGGTATGAGAAAGTAGGAGTACCAGCCCTTGTTCCTGTCCGCTACAGGTACCGGTTCTATGGCACCTTTCTCTAGCAGGTCTATAATTTCCTGCAAGAGGAGCGGAGCTGGAACTTTTAGAGAGCTGTGCCCCGGTGGATGACTCTGAGGGATGTGTAGAAAGGGTAGGCAGTAACCCTGGGCAACTGTCTCCAATGCCCAAGCATCTGACGTTATAGCCTGCCATTCCGTCAGATGGTGAGTTAACCTGCCCCCTACAGGTGTTTTGTGTGGAAAGACCTCAGAGTGGTTTGGGGGCGGCTGATGCAGATGCCGAGGGTAAAGAGGCACCTGCTGCTGCTGCGGCTTTAGAACTTTTGACCCGTCCACCTCGGGTGGATCTCCTTTGGCCTCTTTGAGCCGGCTGTCCACTTCCTTTCCTGAATGCGGAATAATAGTGAAAGGACTTTCCTCTTCCAGAGGTTCCTGAGGGGTGAAAAGGAGTTTGGCGGATTGCAGCTCCTAGCGATTTTGCCGCTGGTTTAGATGTCTGCAGCTTTTCCAGACTGTCATCAGCCTTTTTTTCCGAATAATGAAGAGCCGTCAAAGGGCATATTCAAAAGTCTGGCCTGTACATCTGGAGCAAAGCCAGACTTTCGCAACCACGCATGCCTGCGGATTGTTGTACTTGTAGCCATGGCCCTGCTGATACTGTCAGCGGAATCGATGCCAGTTTGAAGTGACTCGCACATGGCATCCTTGCCATCTTTAATAATGTTAAAGAAGGCTTTCTTTTCCTCTCCTTCGGTTATGCAGTCAGCCGCTGATGAAGCACACTCCCACAGTGTGTGGCTGAACCTGGCGAGCGTACAGGTGGCGTTGATGGACTTCAACGCCATACTACAAGCAGAGAAGACTTTCTTTGCCATAGAATCGTACCTCTTGTCATCTCTATCCTGTGGGACAGTAGGGTAAGCGGTCCTGCTGCTTGATGAAGTTGCCGCTTGGACCACCAGGCTCTCTGGAGTCGGGTGTTTTGATAAGTATTCAGGGTCAGCCGCAGCTACCCTATACTTGGCTGGCAATCTTTTATTGACAGCAGGGATAACTTCAGGAGTTTCCCAATTAGATGAAATCTTTCTTTGTAAGGCTGCATGGAAGGGGACCACAGGATCCTCCTGTGGACCTTTGTCTAATATGTCTGTCAGGTCATCCTGTTGAAAAACAGGCAAAGGCGCAGACCAACCCATAAATTCAATAATCCCTGCCATCAGGGTTCTATAGGGTGTTTCGGCATGTTCTCCTGGGTCTGGCTTAACAAATTCCACTTCTGGGGAAGTGTCCAGCCCACTTGCCTCATGTAATGACTCCTGTAGGTCTTTCAACCTTCTTTCCTCAGAGGTGAAATACTCTGAAACAGGTCTGCAACCCGAAGGTTTCTTGGTCAGAATCTTCCCCCTCTTCATAAATTGAAGATAATCCAGGGTACTCTGAACTCTGAAATGGTGTAAAACCCATCTCTAAGGCAGAAGGAGCCAAACTCCTCATTATTGGGTGATTAAATGTTGATGTCGTCGACGCCGATGTGACAGGCTTCGAAGGCGCCGAGAACGGCGTCGAGAAAACTGGAAGAGGCCTCGAAGAACTCGAGAGGATCGGGATCCTACTCGAGGATGTCGACGACGGTCTCGGCGTCGTGCCGGAGGCTCTTGGAATCACCATTGGATGTGGAGTAGCCGTGGTCTTCTCTTTCATCGGCGTCAATGTCGGCATCGACGATGGCGTCGAGTCAATCGACCAATGCGTCGAAGAACCCTTCGACAAAGGCCTTGATGGCGCCAATCCATGCGTCGAAGGAATCTTCGACGATGGCGTCGAAGACGGTGCCTTCTTACCCGATGGCTCGTGGCGCTCTCGGGTGGAATGCTTCGCCGGTTGCAGCGGCTCGCAGCGTTTTGATTTTTTGGGTTTATCACCCTCAGCTGTCTTTGAGGGGGTCGAGGCCGCTTTCTCGAAGATGCTTAACATTTTCTTTCTGAATTCCTCCCACTCAGTCTGAGAGCTGTGTTTTGTGGGACAGGAGACTCTTTCTGGGGAAACAGAAGACGACGAGGAAGGGGATCTTCGACGTCTCTTCTTTGAGTGTCTTGATCTTGATGAATGGTGGAAGCTACTTCGAGATCTAGAATGGGAATGTTTTCGACGGCGAGGAGACGAATGCCTCGACTCAGCCGAAGAAACTTTCAAGGAGGTTTTGACTGACTTACCTCTCTTGAGCTTCCCGTTGCGCTCCTTCAAGGCTTTCGCCATCATGGACATGCAGTCCTCACACTCCGAACAATGGTGCTCGGCTCCCAAGCACCACAAGCAGATCCTGTGTGGATCCGTTATCGACATTTTTTTACCGCAGTCTCGACATTTTTTGAAGCCGGATTGCAACGTCGTCGGTTCCGATGGGGATGCCATTGAGAACGAGCTAGTTATATTCGAGAAGATGTAGAAGGTTTATTCTGACTGAACTGAGGAACGATGTTCCGAGGCCCCACGAAGCGCGGAAAAAAAGAACTGAGCAACGGACGCCGCGCGTGGCTATTTATGGGCATGGTGACGCCGGCGCCGATACGGTGGCCGTTGAGGGACATCGACTCGGCGGACGTCGATGCGCAGCGCCCTCTACTGAAAAAATTTCCGAGGCCAGCAAGCTGGAGACGAATTATCAAAGATAAGGAATACGTCGGAGGACACAATCCCTTCGAATAGGGGATTATAAGAAAAGTATCCATGATCCCATTGCAAATTTTCATACTAACATCCCTTATGATAATCCACACACATGTATAAAGTTATGGAATGTTAGGGCAAAACAATCTCTCACAGATTTCAGAGTTGGAGTGGAATGTTCTACATAAAATATGTAACCTGTTTATGTAAGTTGCTCAGAGGCTTCAACTGCATAAATGTACCATTTGTGGCAAAATCGGATTTAGATAAAGTAACTGTGGGACGTTTTTGAACATTGTAAAACTCACAACATAAATTTGACATGTTATCCTGAAATCCAACCAGTTGAGAGCGAGGCGGAGACTAGCACCCCTGACCAATCCAGTCGGTAAGAGGTGTGCTTAGTTAAGCCTGCCCAGCCATATACTTTGAGGATGTCACTATGCATTATAAAAAAGTGTCCCTGACAAGACTCTAGACAGACACTCTTCCTGATTTTCCTGCTCTGGCGTTCCTGTTCCATTCATCCTGCTGAGTCCAGATACCAAGTACAAGGCCTAAGCATTGCTGGCCCTTGCAGCAAGGCCTCAATTCTAAAATCCCAAATAACCAAAGGGAGAAAACTGTGGTATTCTTTGGGAAGCATCCAGATACCACTAATTGCTGCCCACTAACTGCTGCCCACTAACTGCATCCAGCGGTCCAGCGACCAGAATTACCATCCGGTGACCTGACCTTGCCCAGCTGTCTTTTGCCCAGCTGTCCTTTGACAGGCGCGCTGCCATGTGGGGACCAGAACCCGTTGACGGTCCAAAAATCCTAAAATAAAAAAAATAAAAGTGGACTGTAAGTATAATCCCTACCCCAAAGAAATCCATAGTCTATCTTGTCTTGCATTTGTCCTTATCCCACACTCTAAGCCATCCTATCCTTATCCTGATAACTTGTGAAAACTGTCAGAATTATCCGTGCCCTTGATTCTAGTGCTAGCGCCCTCTCTCTTTTCATTTTTGTCTGGTGTAAACTTTAAGACCTTAGTTATATTTCGAGTAATCCAAATAATTTCCATATATTTTATTGTTGGGGTTGAGCACTGGTGTGGTAAGGTTAGTGTGTTCCTCTTCAACAATATAGTCTAAATAATTCATTTCAAGTAACATTTGCCTTTCGTTCAAAACTTAAGTCTTCATTTTGACTGATTTGTTTTCCTAAAAACTGAACCCCATTACAACCTGAAAATCTTATTCAAAACTGCAGCTACCCCATTCTTTTACTTCTGTAATATCCCTGTGATGTACCTCTGTTCCCCAGACTAAAAACCGCATCACGATTTGCAATATTTCACTGATTAAAAAAAATAATAATAATTGCATAAATTTACATGGAAATTGAAAGGAAATGCAACTTTTACATGTGTCATTTGGCTGCAATCCGTTTTAAACTTTCCACTCGTTTTTCGAATTGTATGCTCTTGGTAATCCATTGCTTGTGATCGTTAGTATCTTTGCATTGTTGCTTTAGTGAGGAATTGTATTTGTTTCAAGGTTTTTAACATACATTAATTATTTATTGGTCTATTTCCAAGTGTCATTTCAAAACATTGCAAGGGGTTTCCCTCTTATTTGGGTAGGAAAGGTTGGATTCTGATTCTTTTCCTGCCTCTTATTCCTGATTACCTGCTGCTTCTTTATATCCACTCAGAATTGATTATTTGTGGGTTGAGGGACCATTGCAGGGGGAAATCCTAACTTGGGTGCTATCTTTCCTAAATCAAAAAGTGCTCCTATTCCCTGGTGTTTTGTATATGTTTCACTAGAAGGTTAAACCAAGTGCATTGCTTACATTCTCATTGTAATTATCACCCCATTGGGGATTGATGCCCCCATATAAAAATAATTGTATGATTTCTTTTGAATTTTAAAATAAATAAATAAATATTGTATTTCACCAACCAGCCTGGTTCATGGTCCATTGTGACCGGGGTATTTGAAGTTGTGTACCATCTCAAATTGAATCTGCATAAAATAAGGAGAAAAGCATCTCAGTTGTGCGCTACATACTAGGCTGAGACCAAGGTGTGCGTCGCCTGATTGAAATCCTTAACAATACTCTCAATCATCCTGTAAATTGGTGACAAGAAAGCTAGTCATGTCATCAACAAATATTTACTTCCTAAGGGACTACTAGCAGTTAAACTGTTTAAGGTGTTTGATTATGAAGCTATGTAAAGAGTCCACAGTGTCTAATGGGAACCTCACTGAAATATAAAGGGCCTGATTCATGGAAGTGTTTTATAATGGCGCAATCCCATAGGAGAACACTCCATGAATCAGGCCCAGAATGTTTATATAGAGCTTCCTGACAAATTCCTCCCGCGCCTAAGCACAGCAGCAATAGATGTTGTTATTACAAAATCAAAGGTACTCAGTTTATTGACCATGGAAAGCTGAAGGGCTAACTCATCACTGGCTGGTTGAATATCTGTGACTGCCAAATGCACGCAGATCCCTGAAGTGAGCATTTAATTCACAGATCTATCTTGCAGGCCTGAGGGAGGCCTTCTCCTCCCTTTACAATAATTATTTCAACAGAATGTCAAATGAGAATTGTGCAAATGCAGTTCCAAATCTCAAATAATGTTTCCTCCACAAAACGCAAGGCTATTTTCTAAGCATTGTGGGGAAATAAATTTTCAGCCGGAATGTAAACCTTTGATAACTGAGAATAATGGGTGCCCAATGTGTGGATGTATAATGTAAGTGGGTCCAAGACGTCGAAAGTACAGTAAAGAAAAAGAAGCTGGCTAGCAAAATACATTGAATCAAGTTTATGCATTTATAGTCTTGCGTTAAATTATACATTCTAAAAATTCAAAGTTAATGTATACAACAGGGTTGTACCCATGTTTCATTTTTAGTATGGCACCAGCTGGAAAAACAAGAAAAATTGAATTAGACAGGACTATGCAGAAATTCTTCAAAACCCAATGTAGGTTGAGTGCCTTAAACATGTTGGTAAGAAAATAAGGTGTACATGTGCATCTTATCACGGGTCTGTGCAAACAAGGCCAGCACTCATACTGTACCATCAATGCAGACTGGCATGTAATGATAGATCTGTCCTATTAGACTTAACATGCTAGCATTCTAGTAAGAAGTACAGGCTACAATCTTGGCAGACTACAAATGAAGATACAAATAGGTGTATAGTTTGCCAGTTGGATCTCCTACAAATTTGTTTTAACTTTTAGCAAGCAAGAATGATCATTTAATTAAGAAACTGATAATTTAGCATTTATTTCAAATGTACAAAACAAAGAAGATGGACCCTTTGGAAGCACTTAATAATTTGGTATTTCATCTAGAGTTTCAAGTCGGATACATATGGCTTCAAAGTGTTATAATAATTGATGTCACTTATTACCCCCTCCCGGTGCTCAATTTATCAAGCAGAGGAGTAACGGGCTGATTTGGCCCAATCAGGGTATGGCACCCCTGATCCCGTTCCTAAGGTGAGCGTCTTGAGCTTGAGTTATCCTCCTGGTGCAAACAAGGTTTCTTTATAATTACCAACTGATAAAAAAGAAATTCCAGGGACAGACACAATTTGAAGGCAGATTGGTAGCAGTCAAAATAACCAGGTTATTCACCGTAGTGACCACCTTACTCCTAGTCCATAGTCCCCTTTCCTCCATACTTATGGGACATCTCTCCGTCCTGTGAGACGGGACCGGGGGACATCTCTCCGTCCTGTGGGGCAGGACCGAAGCACATTGTAAAAAGCATCCAAAAATGTTGCAAACATTTTGTCCTTCCTCTCTTTCTTGCGCGGGGCCCGGCACGTGGCCGTAACCCCGCCCACCTTGGCTATGCCCCGCGCATCGCCCATCAGTCCTTTTCTATCGCCAGGTCTAAGACCTATTAGCAATAACAGAGGAACCTTATTAGAGGGGACGGCGGGCGGGCGTATGGAGGAAAGGGGACTATGGACTAGGAGTAAGGTGGTCACTACGGTGAGTAACCTGATTATACTCCTACGTCCCATCCCCTTTCCTCCATACTTATGGGAGATTCCCAAGCACTACTTACAGGAACTACGGGTGGATGGAAATACCCCTTACTGAAACAGGTTCTTCAGCACAGCCTGACCAAACTGAGCATCAGCTCTTGAGCTCATGTCAAGACAATAATGCTTACAAAAAGCAGATGGGGAGGCCCAAGTAGCTGCCCTAGCGATAGACTCCCAGGGACATTTTTCTGAAAAGCAAACGCGGCTGCCTTGCCCCGCACCAGGTGTGCATGGATACCCTTAGGAGGTTTCAGCTCTTGGACTGTGATGCAGGCGGCGATCCACCTAGAAATAGTTGCCTTAGACGCCGGTTTGCCCTGAGGATTATCGAAGGTCACAAACAGTTGAGAAGAACTCCTAAACTCGGAAGTCCTGTCCAGCTAGAATTTAAGAGCTCTTCGGATATCAAGACAGTGTAGAAACCTTTCAGCCTCTGAGGCAGGGTTCGGAAAAAAGACTGGAAGGCCGATCGACTGATTTTGATGGAATTCGGTCACCACCTTTGTTAGAAAAGCCGGGTTTGTCCGAAGGACTACCTTGTCCTTGTGAAAGACCAAGAAAGGATGCTCCACCGACAATGCCTGGAGCTCACTCACTCTCCTTGCTGACGTAACAGTGACCAGAAAGGATACTTTCCAAGACAAGTACTTGAGGTCCACCATAGCCATTGGTTCAAAGGGTTTATGGCACAGCGCCGTCAGGACTACATTTAGGTTGCATGGCTTGTGCGGATTACGAACCGGAGGGTAGAGTCGTGTCAAGCCAGCAAAATGCCTCTTCACCACTGGGTTAGTTAGAGAATAAGATCACAGGTCTGTAGAAAGGTAAGCGGAAACCGCTGAGATATAAGTCCTGCATGACAGGACATGAGCCCCTGACTCTGCTAGGGAAGACACGAAGGACAGCACCGTGTCAATTGTGGCCACCCTCGAATCCAACTTCTTCTTCAAACACCAATGACAGAACCTGAGCCATTTACTCTTGTATTGAGATCTGGTCGAGGGTTTCCTGGCTGCCTGGATAATGCACATGTTATCCGCAGACAAACTGAGATGCTCTAAAGACTTGAACTCAGGCACCATGCCGCCAAGCTGAGCAATTGTGGGGAGGGGTGCCACATCTGTTGTTCCCCTTGGTGAAGAAGATTGGGAGTTACTGGTAACCTGATCGCCGGATACACCGAGAGGTGTTGAAGTTCTGAGAACCAAAACCTGGCCGGCCACCACAGGGCTATGAGTGGAAGGGAACAGTTCGCCGAGTTCTTCAACTTCCAAATTGCACGGTGAACTAGATGCAGAGGCGGGAAGGCGTAAACTCTCATGTTGTGCCATGGAATCTCGAGAGCATCCCCCAAGCCCCCCTCTGGAGGCATACTGAGGAAGCTTCTTGTTCGCCGCCATAGCGAAGAGGTCCACCACCGGTGTGCACCAACGCGAGAAAATCCATAAGAAGACTTCTGCCTTCAATTCCCACTCGTAGCTGACCACTGTCCACCGGCTGAGGGCATCCGCTGTGACATTCAGCTGGCCCTGGATGTGCACTGCAAGCAGCCAGACACCATGAAGCACGGCCCAATCCCAAATCTGGATGGACAGGTCCACGAGGGGGGGAGACTTTGTTCCCCCTTGTTTGTTTATGTAATACATTGACACCACATTGTCCGTTCTTATGCGGACCACCTTGTTGACAATGAGCGGTCTGAACGCCCTGAGCGCTAGGAAGATCGCCAGAAGCTCCAAATTATTTATGTGCAGGAGCTTGTCCTGAGGCAACCAGAGGTCTGAAACCTGAAGAAGATCTAACGTCGCACCCCACCCTAGAAGGGAGGAGTCCGTCGTGATCGTCACCATAGGGACCGGGTCCTGAAACCCCACGCCCCCAGACAGATTGCTGAGAGATGACCACCAATCCAGGTCCACTCTCATGGAATCCGGAATCATTATCCGCATGGAATCTGGATCCACTGCCTGACGCCATGAACTCCGAAGAGCCATCTGGGTCCGTCTCATTTTGAGACGAGCAAGAGGAAGAGCCAGCACACATGAGGCCATGAGACCCAGAAGCCTCTGGAACCACCAGGCCGAGATGCTCTCCAACTGCGCAAACATCTGACACGTGGCTAACAGATCCGCCATTCTGTCCTCGGTCAGATACATTCTGCAGTCGATCGTGTTCCAACGAAAACCCAGGAAGATCAGGTCCTGTGAGACCGTCATGGAGGATTTCCGCCAGTTAACCGACAGCCCAAGATAGAACAGGAGCTGAAAGAGAGACTGGAGGTTGCCCGCTGCTGCCAGCAGACAAGGGCTGCGTAAGAGCCAGTCGTCCAAGTAAGGATACACATGGATACACTGGAGACGAAGATAGGCCGCAATCACTGACATCATCTTCGTGAAGATATGCGGCACCGAGCTGAGGCCACAAGGAAGCACCCGAGACTGGAAGTGCTCCTCTCCCAAAGAGAAGCGGAGATACCTCCTGTGTGGATTCCAAATTAGGATATGTATATACGCATCCTGAAGATCCACAATGCTGAGCCAATCGCCCATCTGTAAGGAGAAGCATATCTCGCTGGGCGTGATCATCTTGAATTTCTCTTGGGGTAGGAAAAAATTGAACTGGGAAAGGTCTAGGATGGCGTGCAGGCCAGCCTGGTTGGGTTTGGGCACCGTAAACAGCTGGGAGTAGAAGCCCTCCCCTTGCTCCCCAAGGGGAACGGGTTCCACAGCTCTGAGGTCCAGAAGTTTCTGAACTTCGGCCTTGAGGGAGGGTGAGCCCGACAGCTGAAAAGGAGGGTTGAGGAGTGGGGTAGGGGGTGAAGGTAAGCGAAAGCCCGCTCGAGCGACTGACAAGACCCATCTGTCTTCTGTGATGGTCTGCCACGCCTCCTAAAGACGCAAAGCGTACTCCCACCGGGGTCTCGTGCGAGCGCGGAAAAC
Organism: Ambystoma mexicanum; assembly: GCF_040938575.1. NCBI lineage: Eukaryota > Metazoa > Chordata > Amphibia > Caudata > Ambystomatidae > Ambystoma > Ambystoma mexicanum. The sequence goes on from NC_090936.1 coordinate 187,674,642, forward strand.
CCTCATTTGGCAGGTTTATCGGTGGCGGTGCCACCTGAACCTGATGAGGAGGCTGAGGAGCGGGAGAAAAACTGCGTCCCTTGTTGTCTACGGCGGTTATTCCCAGCACAAGTATCCACTCTGCGAGATTTGCGGTCGAGGAAGCCCCTAAAACCAGAGGAGGGTCGACTTTGCGACAACAGTCTCTGGGATTTGAAAGGAGCTTTGAGTGCTATCCTTGGTCTTGGTTATGTTATGTTATTTTGCACTTATATAACGCCTTATATACCATTGGTATGGTCTGAAGGCGCTGGTAGGTTGAACGCCCTTGGGAACCGAAGTTCTTGTCAGTAGAGGGAGGAGAGAGGATCCAAAAGGTGCGAGCGCGCATCTGGTATGTGTGCAGCTGGTGCGAAAATTCCTGTGGAAGCTGCTTCATAGCGGTAGGTGTGGTGGCTGAGAGGTCAGGAGTATGTGTTCGAATCCGGCAGGAATTATCCAGACCGAGAGTGGCAGCGTAAGGCCTGAGGAGAACGCCTGGCTGGGGGTGCGAGACCAGCAGTGATTACAATAGAGTGATGTGGAGTGAGCGGCGTCAGATGTTGATATGAGACCAGTTATACCGAATGGTGTCATAGTATCTCTGTGTTCTAGTTGGGTGGTGGTGTAAGGAGAGAGTAAGCGTGGGGTGTGATATGAGGTATGATCTTTTAAAGGATCCATGCATTCTAGGTATAATATGGACGTCGTGCAGTTAAGCAATTCGTCCGTTCTGCACATTTGTCGGCCCTCCACACGTCCTCTCGCCACACACGTCCTCTCGCTACACACGTCTTCTCGACAACACGTCCTCTCGCCACACACGTCCTCTCGCCACACATGTCCTCTCGCCACATACGTCCTCTCGTCACAACACGTCCTCTCGCCACAACCCATTCTCTCTCCATAACACGTCCTCTCGCCACAACACGTCTTTTTGCCACAACACGTCCTTTCGCCACACATGTCCTCTCGCCACCCACGTCCTCTCGCCACCCACGTCCTCTCGCCACCCACGTCCTCTCGCCACCCACGTCCTCTCGCCACACACGTCCTCTCATCACACACGTCCTTTCGCCACACATGTCCTCTCGCCACACACGTCCTCTTGCCACACAACGTCTTCGCGCCACACACGTCCTGTCGCCACACACGTCCTCTCGCCACACACGTCTTCTCGCTACACACGTCCTCTCGTCACAACGCGTCCTCTCGCCACAACAAGTCCTCTCGCCAAGCACGTTTTCTCTCGTCACACACGTCTTCTCTCCACACACGTCTTCTCTCCACACACGTCTTCTCTCCACACACGTCTTCTCTCCACACATGTCTTCACGCACTACATCCGGCCGTCCTACACACCCGGCCGCCCTCCACACCAGGCTGCTCTCTACACCCGGCCGCCCTGCACACTCGGCCGCCCTCCACACCCGGCCTCCCTCCACACCCGGCCGCCCTCCACACCCGGCTGCCCTCCACACCCGGTCGCCCTCCACACTCATCCGCCCTCAATACTCATGGGCCCTCAACACTCATGCGCCTTCAACATTCATGCGCCCTCAACACGCATTCGCCCTCAACACGCATCCGCCCTCAACACTCATGCGCCCTCAACACTCATGCGCCCTCAACACTCATCCGCCCTCAACACTCACCCGCCCTCAACACTCATCCGCCCTCAACACTCATCCGCCCTCAACACACATCCGCCCTCAACACACATCCGCCCTCAACACACATCCGCCCTCAACACTCTTCCGCTCTCCACGGTCATCCTCACTATATGCTTGTTCGCTTGTATACGATCGTCTGGCCACGCGTTCACCTAGTCTATACGTTTGTTGGTTCAGTAAAGTTAATTTTATACGCCCTCATCAGTTCTACGTGCTCCTTAGTTCTGTTTGCTTCTCTGTATTTGCATTCACATTAGCTTTTACATACTGCTATGTGCATTTCATCGGTTCAGATCTCCTTAGTTTCTCATTGATTTATTCGTAATATCCGCTTCCCTGTATTTGATCTACTTTAGTCGTTTATTGATAGGTCGGTGTGATGGTGCTAGTTTGGAAGCCGGTTGGTTTTAGGGGAAGAGCCAGGTTTTCAGTAGTTTGCGGAAGGACGTTAAGTCCTCAGTTAGGCGGATGTGGGGTGGGAGCGAGTTCCACAGGGTTGGAGCTTGGGCTGAGAATGATGTTCCGCCTATCCTGATTGAGTTTGTCTTAGGAATTGTTAGGAGGCCGGCTGAGCTTGATCTTAGGGTGCGAGAGGGATGATATGGTATTAGTTTTTCTTGAAGATATTGAGGTCCAGTTTTATGCAGTGCTCGATGGGTGAGGCATAAGGTTTTGAAAGCCACCCTACGGGCTACTGGAAGCCAGTGCAGTGTCTTGAGGGCTGGGGATACATGGTCTCTTGGACCTAGCGCAAGTAGCATTTTGGCTGCCGCGTTTTGTGCTCTTTGGAGTTTATTCAGCTGGTAGGCATGGATTCCGAGGTATAGGGGGTTTCCATAGTCCAGTCTGGATATAACGATTGATTGGACGGCAGAGACTCTGTTCGGAAATGAGAGGTATGGAAAGATGCGCGTGAGGGTTTTAAGGTGGTAGTGGCAGGACTTTGAGACATTGTTGACTTGGCGCGAGAGTGTTAGGCCGGAGTCTAGGGTGCATCCAAGATTTTTCACTGTGTTGGAGGGTGTCGGTGAGTTGCCCATGGCGGGCGGCCAGGGAAGAGGGTGCGGAAGAAGATCGGAGTTGCCGCACACCATGATTTCTGTTTTGGCGGGGTTTAGCAGGAGGTGGCTTTGGGTCATCCAGCGGTCAATGTTAAGGAGGCAGGCTGCCAGGTCGGGTCGGGAGTTGGGTTTCGAGTTCAGGAATTTTAAGATTAGTTGGGTGTCGTCGGCGTAGTTGTAACATATGATGTTGTGTGAGCGAATTATTGGCGGGAGGGTGATCAGGTAGAGATTGAACAGCAGGGCAGATAGACATGCTCCTTGAGGGACTCCCATGTCGACAGGTCGAGCTTGGGAGGTAAAGCCGGAGAGTGTAGTTATTTGGTGCATGTCTTTGAGGAAAGAGGCTATCCATTTAAGAGCGGTTCCACGGATTCCTAGGGAGTGGAGGCGGTCTAGGAGGATTGAGTGATTGATCGTGTCAAAGGCAGCCGATAGGTCAAGGAGGATTAGTGCTGCGCATCCTGCGGCGTCTGCTGTCATTTTGAGGTCGTCCCAGATCGACGCTAGGGTGGTTTCGGTTCCGTGACGTGATCTGAAACCTGATTGAGCAGGGTCTAGGAGGTTATTGGCTTCGACAAAGGCATTTAGTTGGGAGTAGACGGTTCGGTCAATGAGTTTGGCAAGGAACCTGGTGTTTGAGATTGGGCGGTAGTTTTTGACCTCGAGAGGGTCGAGCGAAGATTTTTTTATTAGAGGTTTGACGTATACCATTTTGAATGCCTCGGGAAATATACCGGAGGAAAGGGAGTCATTTATGATAGATCTTGCGTGCTCCCCTGCGCAGGTGGAGGCAAAAATTCCTTTAAGAGTTTTGGCTGGGCAAGGGTCTAGTGGTGATCCAGATGGTTTGCGGGCAGATAGAAGTTTGAGAAATTGCTCTGGTGATAATGGACTAAAGGATTCGAGCGTTGGTTGCGTTGAGGTCGCAGGTGAGGGGCTGGCCGGTGCGGGCGGCGGAGTGTCAATTGGTTGTAGGAGAGCCAATTTGGTGTTTAGAGTTTTAGTCCTTTCAATAGCCGTGGTGTAAAAATGGAGGGAGAGTGAATCACACAGTGATTGTGACGGGGTCGGGATGGTTGTGTTACAAGCTGGATTGGTGAATTCGGAGATGATTTTGTGGAGTTCTTTGCTTGGGTTTTTGGAGTTTAGGATTCGGGTGTTGTAGTGGTTTTTTTTTGCTTTCCGGATTTCGGCCTTGTACTGATACAATTGTCGGGCCAAGGTGGTCTTGCTCTCTTGGGTTTTCTCTTTCCGCCAATTGCGTTCAAGGTATTTGTAATGCCGTTTAGTGGTTTTTAACTCAGGAGTGAACCATCTGGGAAAAGGGCCAAGGCGGGATGATGGTTTGCACAGGGGAGTGAGTCGTGTCAGGGATGCATTGAGCCATGAGTCAAAGGCTTCAGGCGTTAGATGGTTGTGGGGACGGTAGGTAGGTGGTCGAGACTGGAGGAGTGCCTCGGCTAGGTCTGGGGTGATTTTTAGTTTTTTCCAGCACTTGCGTAGGTTCGGAGGCTGAGATGTGCGTATGGGAAGGGGGCTGGGAGAGTGGATGGTGAACGAGAGAATAAAATGATCGGACCAGATGATAGGGGTGGGGGGCTTTAGGTGAATCAGGGTATTGGAGCTAAAGATGGCATCGAGAGTGTGTCCTTTAAAGTGAGTCGGGCCGTTTATGTGGGGTTGGAGGTTAATTGCATCTAGACCGTCGACCAGGGCGTGGGTCATAGGGTTGGTGGGGTTGTCGAGCCATATGTTGAAGTCTCCAAGGAGGGTGAGGTTGGGATGATTGATTTGGAGGGAGGCGATGGAGTCACAAAGGTTGTTTGCGAAATGTCTATCATAGCCAGGAGGCCTGTAGATTATTAGGAAGCTGTGTGAGAGCGACGGGGAGAGGGATAGTTTAACGAGGAGCGATTCACAGGATGGAATGGAGGTTTGGTTGTCCATGATTGTGGCACGGAAGTGAGATTTGAAGACGAATGCTATCCCCCCTCCTCTGGACGGACGGTTCAGTGGGATGAGGCAATAGTCAGGTGGAAAGGCTTCATTGGCGATTGGGCCGAAGTCATCAGAGAACCAGGTTTCAGTGATGAAGACTAGGTCCGGTTTGACAGAGGTGAGGAAGTCAAAGATGCAGTGTCTGTTTTTAGCTACAGATCGCGCGTTAAAAAGGATACAGTTTACATCTGCGGGCAGGGTTGGGTTTGGTGCTTGGGTGGAGGGGGGGGCGGAGAGGCTGGAGGGAGGGGGTTAAGGTTGGTGAAAAGTGGGCGAGCAGAGAAGTATTTAGGCTTCGGGCGTGGTTGGGTGGTTGCTTGTGATGGGTTGATCGGGTTCGGGGTGGGGGATTTGAGGAAGGGGAGTGGGCGGTTAGGAGTTTCAGTTGCAGTCGAGGAGAAATCGAGGGAGAGGGGTTTCAGGAAAGGAGAGGCCACGGGGGAAGGAGGAGAGTGTGGGAGAGAGGTGCAGGGTCGAGATAGGGGAGGCGAGGAGAGCTGAGAGGTTGAAGGGGACCAGGGACGTTTCCTCTTTAGTTTCTTTGCTGCAACTGGTTTGTGAGAGAGGGTAGGGGGGTCAGAGGGGGAGAGGGAAGCGGCTTCGGTTCTTGCTAGTGCAAGGCGTGCAGTTTTTAGGGATGGGAAATGGTGCGGTCGGCCGGTGAAAGTGGTAGGGGTATGGGGGCAAGGAGGGGGTTGGGCGATTGGAGGGTCGGGTGTGTTAGATAATATAGTAAGGAGGGCGGGAGTGGGCACAGTGGGCACTGCTGGCAGGTCGGCGGTGGGGTTCAGGGGATACGTGGTCTTAGGGTGGGTTGCTCGCCATCGTGCACCCCTGGCTTGGTGTTTGGAGAGGGTGGTGGCAAGGATTGCGGACGAGGGTGGGCTGATAAGGGAAGGGGGGGCGGGAGGGAAGGCGGATCGGAGAATGGAGGTGGTCCACGGGAGTCGTTTCTGACAGGAGTGGGGGGAGTGACTGCACTCATGATCGGTGCGAGCTTTGGGTTGATTTAGGAGGGTTTCTGATTGTAGTTCAAGGGTTGATGATTAACGCTTTTTAGGGAGACTTTCGGGTTCAACTGGTCGACGACTTATTTGGTGCTTTCTGGATACAATTGGGAATACTTCTAATGCAACTTTTCTTAGAGAGCTGTTGGGGGCAGCTTCTAGATATAATTGGGATCACTTCAAATTCAACTTTTTCAGAGAGGCTATTGGGCGCAACTTCTAAGTGCAGTCGAGTACACTTCTAATTTCCACTTATCATAGAGGCTAATGGGCGCAGTTTATAAATGCAGTTTGGAACACTTCTAGATGCAGTTCGGAATACTTCTAATTCAACTTTTCCCAGAGAGGCTATTGGGCACAACTTTTAAATGCAATTGGGAGAAACTTCAGGGTGCAATTAGGAACACTTCTAATTCAACTTTTCTCAGAGAGGCTATTGGGCGCAGTTTCAAGATGCGATTGCGAGAAACATCTAGGTGCAGTTAGGACCTTCTAATACAACTTTCTTAGAGAGGCTATTGGGTGCAACTTCTAAAAGCAATCGTGTACACTTCTAAATTCAACTTTTCTTAGAGAGGTTATTGGGCGCAACTTCTAAAAGCAATCATGTACACTTCTAGATTCAACTTTTCTCAGAGAGGCTATTGGGCGCAGTTTCTAAATGCAGTTTAGAACACTTCTAGATTCAACTTTTCTCACAGAGGCTAATGGGCGCAACTTCTGAAAGCAATCATGTACACTTCTAGATTCAACTTTTCTCAGAGAGGCTATTGGGCGCAGTTTCTAAATGTAATTGAGAGCACTCATAAATTCAACTTTTCTCAGAGAGGCTATTGGGCGCAACTTCAAATGAAATCATGTACACTTCTAAGTTGAACTTTTCTTAGAGAGGTTATTGTGCGCAGCTTCAAGATTGCTTCTAAAAGCAATCGTGTACGCTTCTAAATTCAGCAATTCTCAGAGAGGCTATTGGGCGCAACTTCTAAATGCAATCATGTACACATCAGATTCAACTTTTCTCGGGGAGGCTATTGGGCGCAGTTTCAAAATGCAATCATTTACACATCAGATTCAACTTTTCTCAGAGAGGCTATTGGGCGCAGTTTCTGAATGCAATTGGGAACACTTCTAATTCAACTTTTCTCAGGGAGGCTATTGGGCGCAACTTCAAACTGCAATCATGAACTCATCAGATTCAACTTTTCTCAGAGAGGCTATTGGGCGCAGTTTCTGAGTGCAATTGGGAACACTTCTCATTCAACTTTCACAGGGAGGCTATTGGGCGCAGCTTCAAAATGTAATCATGTACACATCAGATTCAACTTTTCTCAGAGAGGCTATTGGGCGCAGTTTCTGAGTGCAGTTGGGAACACTTCTCATTCAACTTTCACAGGGAGGCTATTGGGTGCAGCTTCAAAATGTAATCATGTACACATCAGATTCAACTTTTCTCAGAGAGGCTATTGGGCGCAGTTTCTGAATGCAATTGGGAACACTTCTAAATCAACTTTTCTCAGGGAGGCTATTGGGCGCAACTTCAAACTGCAATCATGAACTCATCAGATTCAACTTTTCTCAGAGAGGCTATTGGGCGCAGTTTCTGAGTGCAATTGGGAACACTTCTCATTCAACTTTCACAGGGAGGCTATTGGGCGCAGCTTCAAAATGTAATCATGTACACATCAGATTCAACTTTTCTCAGAGAAGCTATTGGGCGCAGTTTCTGAATGCAATTGGGAACACTTCTAATTCAACTTTTCACAGGGAGGCTATTGGGCGCAACTTCAAAATGCAATCATGAACTCATCAAATTCAGCTTTTCTCAGGGAGGCTATTGGGCGCAGCTTCGAATGCAATCATTTACACATCAGATTCAACTTTTCTCAGAGAGGCTATTGGGCGCAGTTTCTGAATGCAATTGGGAACACTTCTAATTCAACTTTTCTCAGGGAGGCTATTGGGCGCAACTTCAAAATGCAATCATGAGCTCATCAAATTCAGCTTTTCTCAGGGAGGCTATTGGGCGCAGCTTCGAAATGCAATCATTTATACATCAGATTCAACTTTTCTCAGAGAGGCTTTGGGTGCAGTTTCTGAATGCAATTGGGAACACTTCTTATTCAGCTTTTCTCAGAGAGGCTATTGGGCGCAACTTCAAAATGCAATCATGAACTCATCAAATTCAACTTTCCTCAGAGAGGCTATTGGGCGCGGTTTCAATGCAATTCTAGATTCGACTTTCACTGTTGGTGCCTTGTTATATCAGTGGTAGTGTAGTATGGCGTGAAGTAATTGCTTCAGTCCCCACTATATTCAGCATATTCAGCATTCAATGAGGGGCTATTGGGCACACTTCTAGATTCAACTTTCAATGAGAGGCTACTGGGTGCACTACTAAATTCAATTTTCGATGAGAGGCTATTGGGCACACTTCTAAATTCAACTTTCATATGTATAGGACAGAGTTTCCAAATGGAATTTATTAGAGATATGGGGTTCTAGGTTGAGTGGTAGGGTATTATGGCGTGAAGTACTTTCTTCTGTCCCCGTCCTTGCCACACTTACTTATTGTTGGCTTCTTGCTTCTCCTGCGGATACCTGCAGATACGAAGTGGAGCCGTCACTGTAGGAGCCGTCCTTTGCTTCAGGTCCTTAGCTGATGGGTTGCCAGGCAGAGGGCTGCCTTGGGAGGACTAGCAATGAGACGGGAGCTTCTCGTCTGCACCAATCAGGTCAAAGGAGGAAGCAGTCGGGCCTATCACGGGTGGGTGTAGGGGGAACGAGGGACTGGCACGGAAATGATATGGTCTGGGAGGGTTGCGGGGAGGGAGTGGGAGACAAAGGGGGCTACCTCAGGGGCAGGGGGACCAAGGATGCCACCAGGACAGGTGGAAGAGTTGTAATTAAAGCAGCCGCACTCACCGGGCTCCGATGGACGAAAAGAGCCGGTGCAGGCACGCGAGTCACTACACTCGCTCTGCAAGGCTGGATGGACCAATGGGAGGGGGTGGGCGGGCACGGGAGGCGGGAGGTCCGGGGAATCAGGAAGTGGGTGCGGGGAGGGAGTGGGAGACAAAGGGGGCTACCTCAGGGGCAGGGGGACCAAGGATGCCACCAGGACAGGTGGAAGAGTTGTAATTAAAGCAGCCGCACTCACCGGGCTCCGATGGACGAAAGGAGCCGGTGCAGGCATGCGAGTCACTACACTCGCTCTGCAAGGCTGGATGGACCAATGGGAGGGGGTGGGCGGGCACGGGAGGCGGGAGGTCCGGGGAATCAGGAAGTGGGTGCGGGGAGGGAGTGGGAGACAAAGGGGGCTACCTCAGGGGCAGGGGGACCAAGGATGCCACCAGGACAGGTGGAAGAGTTGTAATTAAAGCAGCCGCACTCACCGGGCTCCGATGGACGAAAGGAGCCGGTGCAGGCACGCGAGTCACTACACTCGCTCTGCAAGGCTGGATGGACCAATGGGAGGCGGTGGGCGGGCACAGGAGGCGGGAGGTCCGGGGAATCAGGAAGTGGGTACGGGGAGGGAGTGGGAGACAAAGGGGGCTACCTCAGGGGCAGGGGGACCAAGGATGCCACCAGGACAGGTGGAAGAGTTGTAATTAAAGCAGCCGCACTCACCGGGCTCCGATGGACGAAAGGAGCCGGTGCAGGCACGCAAGTCAGTACACTCGCTCTGCAAGGCTGGATGGACCAATGGGAGGGGATGGGCGGGCACGGGAGGCGGGAGGTCCGGGGAATCAGGAAGTGGGTGCGGGGAGGGAGTGGGAGACAAAGGGGGCTACCTCAGGGGCAGGGGGACCAAGGATGCCACCAGGACAGGTGGAAGAGTTGTAATTAAAGCAGCCGCACTCACCGGGCTCCGATGGACGAAAGGAGCCGGTGCAGGCACGCGAGTCACTACACTCACTCTGCAAGGCTGGATGGACCAATGGGAGGGGGTGGGCGGGCACGGGAGGCGGGAGGTCCGGGGAATCAGGAAGTGGGTGCGGGGAGGGAGTGGGAGACAAAGGGGGCTACCTCAGGGGCAGGGGGACCAAGGATGCCACCAGGACAGGTGGAAGAGTTGTAATTAAAGCAGCCGCACTCACCGGGCTCCGATGGACGAAAGGAGCCGGTGCAGGCACGCGAGTCACTACACTCGCTCTGCAAGGCTGGATAGACCAATGGGAGGGGGTGGGCGGGCACGGGAGGCAGGAGGTCCGGGGAATCAGGAAGTGGGAGCGGGGAGGGAGTGGGAGACAAAGGGGGCTACCTCAGGGGCAGGGGGACCAAGGATGCCACCAGGACAGGTGGAAGAGTTGTAATTAAAGCAGCCGCACTCACCGGGCTCCGATGGACGAAAGGAGCCGGTGCAGGCACGCGAGTCACTACACTCGCTCTGCAAGGCTGAATGGACCAATGGGAGGGGGTGGGCGGGCACGGGAGGTGGGAGGTCCGGGGAATCAGGAAGTGGGTGCGGGGAGGGAGTGGGAGACAAAGGGAGCTACCTCAGGGGCAGGGGGACCAAGGATGCCACCAGGACAGGTGGAAGAGTTGTAATTAAAGCAGCCGCACTCACCGGGCTCCGATGGACGAAAGGAGCCGGTGCAGGCACGCGAGTCACTACAGTCGCTCTGCAAGGCTGGATGGACCAATGGGAGGGGGTGGGCGGGCACGGGAGGCGGGAGGTCCGGGGAATCAGGAAGTGGGTGCGGGGAGGAAGTGGGAGACAAAGGGGGCTACCTCAGGGGCAGGGGGGACCAAGGATGCCACCAGGACAGGTGGAAGAGTTGTAATTAAAGCAGCCGCACTCACCGGGCTCCGATGGACGAAAGGAGCCGGTGCAGGCACGCGAGTCACTACACTCGCTCTGCAAGGCTGGATGGACCAATGGGAGGGGGTGGGCGGGCACGGGAGGCGGGAGGTCCGGGGAATCAGGAAGTGGGAGCGGGGAGGGAGTGGGAGACAAAGGGGGCTACCTCAGGGGCAGGGGGACCAAGGATGCCACCAGGACAGGTGGAAGAGTTGTAATTAAAGCAGCCGCACTCACCGGGCTCCGATCGACGAAAGGAGCCGGTGCAGGCACGCGAGTCACTACACTCGCTCTGCAAGGCTGGATGGACCAATGGGAAGGGGTGGGCGGGCACGGGAGGCGGGAGGTCCGGGGAATCAGGAAGTGGGTGCGGGGAGGGAGTGGGAGACAAAGGGGGCTACCTCAGGGGCAGGGGGACCAAGGATGCCACCAGGACAGGTGGAAGAGTTGTAATTAAAGCAGCCGCACTCACCGGGCTCCGATGGACGAAAGGAGCCGGTGCAGGCACGCGAGTCACTACACTCGCTCTGCAAGGCTGGATGGACCAATGGGAGGGGGTGGGCGGGCACGGGAGGCGGGAGGTCCGGGGAATCAGGAAGTGGGTGCGGGGAGGGAGTGGGAGACAAAGGGGGCTACCTCAGGGGCAGGGGGACCAAGGATGCTACCAGGACAGGTGGAAGAGTTGTAATTAAAGCAGCCGCACTCACCGGGCTCCGATGGACGAAAGGTGAGCTCTACATCAGTAGTAGAATGAAAAAGATCCTTACCATCTAATGGAAGGTACAACACCCTGTCTTGCACTTCCTTAGAAAATTTAGTGGCATGCAACCACCCCTGCTGTGAGGTATCAACCCCAAGCATCAGGCCCCGAGCCGAGGTGTTTATGTGATGAGCCGCAGCCTCAGGAGATCCTGGGCAAAGACGCTGGCATCGAAAAGGCCTCCTTTGAAGTCTTCCAACTTCTCGACCGGGATGTGCTCCTCAAACTCCGACAGACCTTTCCACATCTGCATGTTAGCTCCCGCCAATATCAACTCAGCGTTGGCCTGCCTGAGCTGCAAGGCTGAGTTGGCAAAGCTTTTCCTCCCTAGGGAGTCCAGGAGCTTGTCCTCCTTTCCCAAGACCTGAGTAGCCGTCGTGGAAGAGGATGCTGCAGGTCTGGATTGCAACATAGCCACAGCCACCACTGTGGAGGAGGAAGGCGGACAAGAGGACAGGACCCCCTCTTCCGAAGAATGCAGCCTGTACCTCGCATCAATCTTCTTATTGACAAAAAGTCCAGAGTGTGGCTTTTCCCAGACTCTTCGGACCTCGGCCAGAACGTCCTTCTGCAGTAACAGGCCGGTACACTCCAAGGGAGACAGGGTGAATGCCCCAGAAAGCACGCCCTCCTGCGGAGCGGGTGCCTCGGGCACCGGAACATCTAAGAAACTCATCATGTCCAGTACCCATTCATGAAAGGCTCTGATAGAGCGGGGAAGGTCCTTGTTGTCCTGATCGCCTTGAGGGTCATCTGACAGGTCAGGATCCTGCTGAACCATGTCAGGCACTGCCTTGTCCACTGGGGGCAATGGAGGCACAGGCGGAAGAGCCGGGGGAGGCACCACAGGCAAGGGTGGTGCCGGCAGAACCACCGGAGGAACGGGTGGAGCCGGAGGCGCAGGTGGACATATCTCCTTGAAAAGCCCTTTGAAATATTCCCTCATGGGGTCAGTGCGCATAAGCGCTTGAAATGTACCGAAAAAAGCGTCGGAACCTGAGGAGGCCTCTCATGAGGTGGACAAATCCAGAGACGTAACGGGGAAGGGTGCCACACCGGCCCCTCCACCGACGTATCCACATAAATCAAAGGAGCCACCCCAGCGGGCAACGAAACATTGTGCGGAAGAGGCATCTGGGCATTCCAATCATAAACCAGCCGGTAAGGATGCGCACAAGGGACCTTAGGTTCACCAAGGGACCGCGCCCTACACCAGAGGCTGATTGCGTAGTTGTAGGGGTAGCACCTAAAATGGCCGCCGTGGTCGTGGCGGGAACGGGCACCATTTTGTCCTCATCTGAGGGCAACTGCGGCACGTGATGAAGTGAGGCAGGGGTCCCCGTCGATGGATGAGGGGTCTTAATCTTAGTCTTAACATAAGGAACCTCGGCCGAGCTGGTACTATGAGGCCTGGAATGTTTTTGTGACATACCAACCGCCAAATTAGCCTTCGAAAGAAGGACCTCGGCACTGCCGGTAAAAGAAGAACTTTGCTTCTTTGCCCCCTCAACAGATCTGGTATCACCACAAGAGCGGGAACGGTGAGCAAACGCTTTCACCGACAAAGCCTTGTCCGGCCTCTCAGAACTGTTGGTAGCTTTAGCCTCTGAACAAGGGACCTCGGACCCAGGCCCGGTAACAGCCTTATCTGCACGGGCCTCGAACATCCGCTCGGTAACAACCAGCCCAGCCAAGGCCTCGGGGCGCACCCCGGTCTTGTTTTTGAGGGAAGCCGACAGAGAGGCCTCAGAGCGAGCTCCGGTACCCCACGATTCAGTAGAACTGGGTCTACAAACAGCCCCCAGAGGAGGGGCCTCGGAGCGTACTCCGGTGTTCACAGGCCCCTTACGGAGACCCTTGGAGAAAACTCCGGTAGAATTATTAGGCCCAACGGGCACGTCAGGGCGAACCCCGGTGACAGAGCGATCAACGCCCCTCCCGGACCGAGAGGAACCCAGAAAGGTATCCCCCGGCCGGGGTGCTCTGAAAAGTAAAGAAATTACCGGGCGTTTCTTCTTCTCGTCGATGAACGCCTGAAAATGCAAAGGAGGAGTTTGTCGGAACACCTCCTCCCACCGCTCCAACCGACGTTGCAGAAGTGCCCGGACCGAAAGGGAGTCACAGTAAAAACAGGAGTCCCAGCGGTGTTCTGGACCCAAACACTCTAAACAAAGAGAATGGGGATCCGTCCTCGCGAAGCTACGGTGACACGATGAACAATCTGGAAAGTCTAATTTGAAAGACATAGACAGACTAGTAAACGAAAGCTAGCGAGAGCCAGAGAGGAAAAAAGGGAAGAAAATCTTCCGAGGATGCAAGTGCGTCTGGCCCCGATCGAGCGGAGAAAAGGACTGATGGGCGATGCGCATGGCAGAGCCAATGTGGGCGGCCCCGCGCAGGAAGGAGAGGAGGGACACATTTTAAAAAAAAATGTTGATGCTTTTTACAAAGTACTCCGGTCCCGTCCCACAGGACGGAGAGATGTCCCATAAGTATGGCGGAAAGGGGACGGGACGTAGGAGTATTGCCGAAAAAGGCGTCCTCCGGGAACTGTTTTGGAGCTACCGGAGGAGGCCTCTCATGAGGAGGATTATTCCAGGGACGTAACAGGGAGGGTTGCCACACAGGTCCATCCCCCGAAGTGTCCACAAAAACCAAAGGTGCCGACCCCGCAGGCAACGAAACATTGTGCGGAAGGGGCATCCGAGCATTCCAGTTATAAACTGGCCGAAAGGGATGCGCACAAGGAATTTTATGTTCACCCACAGAACCAGGCCCTACACCTGAGGCCGACGGCGTAGTTGTAGGGAAAGTGCTCAAAATGGCCGCCGTGGTCGTGGCGGGAACGGTCGACATTTTGCCATCACCTGAGGGAAACTGCGGCACGTGAGCTTTTTCAATGGGGATTTACCGGTCCCACAAAGGTCATAATAGACCGGTAAGTCCCCATTGAACGGGACCGGACACGGGATACCATTACGAGATACCTCCAATCTCGTAATGAGGCCCATGGATTCTGGCGAAGTCAAGAGTAATAATAATGATATTTACTTCTACAATGCATAGAAGGGACGATAGCTACTGCTCATATTTCTGTTCATTACTTCACAATGTATAATATCAATTACCTTATATAGTCGCCATTTGGATCGGTTCTTCTACCAAAACCCACAGGACAGTAGCAATGGAAAAACTGCTGAAAGAAAGCACTGCATGACAGCCACATCCAACTGCCAGCATTCACACTCCAATCTGCATCAAGGAGTAACTCCTCAAAAACCTTTAAGAAAATTCAAAACAAAATCAAATGACCGCTTGTACAGGTTTAGAATTTCTAAAGCATTCTCAGATTATGTGATGACCATCTGGCAATGCCAATTTATACTGATACAAAATGTGATCTATGATATACATTTCGATCTAGAACTGGGATTTTAGAACATGCCTACTTGCATTATTCAAGGAGTAGTTGTTTAAACGCACACAAACCTTATTAGTTCAAGCACATCCACCAATTAGGTGCAAATAGTATTTATTCACTCTTGAGGCATAAAGAATAATGGTTTTACTATCACAATAATGCTCCATTCGTGTTGTCCCACACTGTGGTGAACAACTTGAATTCAAACGAGCAAGGTATTTCAGACAAAACAGTGTTATGCATTCCTATATCCTCACCAACAGAACCCCAGCCCACATATTGCTGTGTCCTAAATACATTACAAACATTAGAGGTCAGAAATCATGAGTTTTAAGTACAAGATTAGCACAACCAAAAAAAATCCATGGAAAACAGAGCCTTTCAATATATACATACATGGAGCCTCCCAAATGCAACAGTGGTTTATTTTGTAAATGTATTTGGAGTTTTCTATAGTTCAACATAGCTATAAAGCAAATGTGTGCGGTACATGTCGATAAGGGTAACGAATGCGGTAATGTGTGGAGTTACAATATGTTGCATGGAATGTTCCACCATGGATGCATGATGTGATGCGGGAATGCAATTAGCATATGTGGTACTCAGACTGAAAAGTCCTTCCTGAACTGCAAGAGTGTTGGTTTTTTCTGGGTTGCCACAAGAGTGGTGCTCCAGTAGCCTGGGGTGTAGCAAGAGAAGGTCTGTTTCCTGTTGTTTCCTTGCGTGCGGGTTTTGTCTTGACCCTAGCGAGGACCTACTTGGGCTACAGCGTTTTACAGCTAAGTGGGGAGATTTTTGAGTGGTGGTTGCCTTATAGGTAATGCAGGCAGTCTTAACTACTATTCTGGCTGGGATGGGTAGCCAGCGCATCAGGATGGGAGAAATGTGTATCTGCTTTCTGGTTAGGAGTCGTGGAGGGACGTGCTTGGTGGCTAACGTGGGTCCAGGTGCATTATTGATAATAAACCTTAGATCTTTGATTTTAAAAAAGTAGGTACATCTGCTAAATTTTAAAGGATCGGGTTAATGAAAAAAAGTTTGCCAATAACTATACAGTCTTGTGCTGAAATACATGGCATGATCTAACTGTCTACATGTTTGTGATAAAACAAACAGAACTGCATTCCTTCACCTTCCTCTCTTATCCTCCCATAAATGTCCTCTATCCAGTCTATTTTGATCACCCCTCCTTTGTATCAAAGGAGCTTTCTGAAAATGCCACCAGATTTGAATACAACATTTCCAACTAGCCGCATTCACATCCACAAGAAGTCAGAGTGATTATATGACAACCAATTCTTTAACATAGTTAAGCAAATAATGTTTTTTGTTTTGAATAAGGAAACTCATCACAAATGATGTAGCCACTCCGTCTAAAGTCACAAGTGTTTCCCAAAACTGGCGGGAAGGTAGACAGTTTCCTTCTTGATCAAAAGATTTTCAAAGGTCAATAACTACTGACCATGGTGGACTAGCGATCCAAATGTACCCTTGGAAAATGTTAAGGTTGTTAAACCTGACAAAGGACACACACAAACTTTAAGAAACTCAATGTATCAACATTTTAAGATACACAATCATTCTGCAAATCAACAATTATAGGGACTGCAACAAAATTGGGAAAATTCATACCAATACCCTGATGTAGCATTATTTGTTATAATGATCCTTACAAGAAATGATATTCCATTCTAATTTGAAAAATCAATACGCATGGCATGGATCTTCACCACTTTTTTGTTTACAAAAGTATACCACTATGAGCTTTCTCTATGCTCATTAATCATCCACAGAAGCACCATTAAGAACATAAATGATGGCAAAAAATAACCAGGTTACTCACCGTAGTGACCACCTTACTCCTAGTCCATAGTCCCCTTTCCTCCATACTTATGGGACATTCCTCCGTCCTGTGGGACGGGACTAGAGCACTTTGTAAAAGCATCAAAAAATGTTTGCAAACCTTTTGGTCCTTCCTCTCTTTCTACGTGGTGTACGGCACATGGCCGTAACCCCGCCCATCTTAGCTCCGCCCTGCGCATCGCCCATCAGTCCTTTTCGATCGCCAGGTCACAGACCTTTAACCAATACTAGAGGAACCTTATTAGAGGGGGCGGTGGGCGTGCGTATGCGGAAGGGGACTATGGACTAGGAGTAAGGTGGTCACTACGGTAAGTAACCTGGTTATACTCCTACATCCCGTCCACTTTCCTCCATACTTATGGGAGATTCCCAAGCACTCCTTACAGGAACTACGGGTGGATGGAAAAAAATACTATTGAAAAAGGTTCTTCAGCACAGCCTGGCCAAACTGAGCATCAGCCCTGGAGCTCAAGTATACACTATAATGTTTACAAAAAGCCGATGGGGAGGCCCAAGTAGCTGCTTTTGTGATGGTCTCCCAGGGGACATATTTCTGAAAGGCAACCGCAGCTGCCTTGCCCCGCACCAGGTGCGCATGAATCCCTTTCGGAGGCTGCCGACCCTGAACAGTGTAAGCCTCCGCAATACAGGCAGCGATCCATCTGGAGATAATCGCCTTAGAGGCCTATTTACCTTGTGGATTACCAAAGGTCACCAACAGTTGAGAAGAGTTCCTAAATTCAGATGTTCGGTCTAGAAAGAACTTAAGAGCCCCTCTCAAATCCAAAC
The DNA here is from genome assembly GCF_040938575.1 of Ambystoma mexicanum. Taxonomy (NCBI): domain Eukaryota; kingdom Metazoa; phylum Chordata; class Amphibia; order Caudata; family Ambystomatidae; genus Ambystoma; species Ambystoma mexicanum. The sequence goes on from NC_090936.1 coordinate 187,692,036, forward strand.
AATGCAGAACCCTTTCAACTTCTGAAGCAGGGTTTGGAAAGAAGACCGGTAGGGAGATCGATTGGTTTAGATGGAAATCAGAGACCACCTTCGGCAGGAAAGAAGGATTTGTCCGTAGGACAACCTTATCCTTGTGGAAAACCAAGAAGAGATGCTCCACCGATAAAGCTTGGAGTTCACTTACACGCCTTGCTGAAGTAACAGCAACCAAAAAGGACACCTTCCACGAATGGTGCTTGAGGTCCACTGTGGACATTGGTTCGAAAGGTTTATGGCACAACACCGTAAGAACCACATTCAGATCCCACGCCGGGTGCGGCTTGTGAACCGGGGGATAAAGGCACGTCAAACCTGCAAAAGGTCTCCTAATCAATGGATTAGACAGAGAGAAAGAGCATTGGTCCGTGGATAGGTAGGCGGATACCACTGAGAGATAGGTTCTGCAAGACAGAACTTGAATGCCCGACTCTGCTAGGTGGGACACGAAAGACAACACAGTGTCAATCATAGCCGCCCTTGGGTCCAGCTGTTTGTCTAAGCACCATTTGCTTCTATACTGAGACCTTGTTGAGGGTTTCCTGGCTGCCCTAATAATACGCATGTTATCCTCAGACAGGTTGAGATGTTCTAATGACTTGAACTCAGGCACCATGCCGCCAAGCTGAACGATTGTGGGGAGGGATGCCACAGCTGTTGATCCTGATGAAGCAGGTCGGGACTCACCGGTAGCCTGATCGGTGGATACACCGACAGGTGTTGAAGTTCTGAGAACCAGAACCTGGCTGGCCACCACGGGGCTATGAGCAGAAGAGAACAGTTCATCGAGTTGGGAATAGTTTCTTACCTGTAACTCCATTTCTCCAGCATTGGTATCTTTCATGGATTCACATGCTTAGAATATTCCCCGTCGTCAGGCTGGGAATCCCTGGTACATTATATAGACCCTTTCCCGTAGGAAAACTTTTTCGACGCTTATGCGTCCAATCCATCTCGTTCTGTATCATGCGTGCCCGCACCGTCAGGACGTCATGATATAAATACAGGACCCGCCCCCGCGCTCCCTCAGATTTCGGCCCCCAAAGTAGTGGGGGAACCGGTTTGCATGTTCAGGGGAGGCAGGTGGGCGCATGTGAATCCATGAAAGATACCAATGCTGGAGAAATGGAGTTACAGGTAAGAAACTATTCCCTTCTCCAGCATTGGATCTTTCATGGATTCACATGCTTAGAATAGATTACATAGCAGTACACCCCCAAGAGAGGAGGCGTGCATGCAAACCCATATACTTTCTTCGCAAAGCCCGTTCCCTATGATCATGTATACATTAGTAATCGTTAACATAGGAAAACGAACCACATACAGTCATAAATTCCACAGGATGCAACCCCTCAGTCGGGGCTTACCTTATTGGAATAGGTGTCGGAGCACCGCCTGTCCCATCCGGGTATCTTCGGCATGTTGCTGCGACAGGCAGTAATGGCGGGTAAAGGTGTGTGTAGCCGCCCAGGTAGCCGCCATGCAGATGTCCCCCAGAGGGACTCCGGCCCACAGTGCCGTCGACGATGCCGCTGCTCTAGTTGAATGAGCTCTTGGCCGTCGTAGAAGAGGCTTCCCTGCCCTGGAATGGCAGTACGAAATGGTAGATGACACCCATCTTGACAGTCCTTGCTTTGAAATGGCTTTTCCTCTAGCACCCAAACCATAGGCTACGAACAGTTGTCTCGTTTCTCTGAATGGTTGCGTATGATGAAGATAAAACTTGAGAGCCCTTTTTACATCCAATGTGTGTAACATGCGCTCCGCTCCCGAGCATGGTTCCGGAAAAAACGTAGGCAACACAATAGAGGAGTGTTTATGGAACACCGAAGGAGCTTTCGGTATGAACTGTGGGTTAGTGGCAAGGGCTACCTTGTTCTTGAAAAATCGTAAGTATGGTGGGTCTACCATTAGAGCCTGAACTTCTGAAATACGTCGGGCTGAGGTGATGGCCACCAGGAAGGCCAATTTCCACGACAACAACTTTAGAGACGATGATGACATTGGCTCAAAAGGAAGCTTCATAAGAGACGTTAAGACCAGATTGAGGCTCCACTCTGGCGGAAATTTCTTCTCTGGAGGGAAACTCCGAAAGAGGCCTTTAAGGAAGTGCTTAATCAGACGGTCGCTGAACAATGGTGCCGAATGCCGTCGACGAGTAAACCTGGAAATGGCGGCCAGGTGTACTTTTATTGACGATACCGATAGGCCCTTTTGAGCTAAGAACAGCAAGTATGGAAGGAGCTGTTCCGGCTTAATCGATTGCGGGGCCAAACCTGGTTGATCCTCACACCACTGACAGAAACTTCTCCATTGTTACGTGTATGAGGCGTTTGTGGAAGGCGCTCTTGCCGCTTGCAGGATACGCCGACAGTCCTCCGGAATCGTTAGCCGACCGAATTTTGCGAAGTCAGGAGCCAGGCCGTCAACTTGAGGCTGTCCGGGTCGTGATGCCAAACGACACCCTCCTGTCGAGACAGAAGGTCGGGGGTCTTCTGGAATCTCATCGGTTCCGCCACCGCCAAGTGTAGCAGGTCTGAAAACCACACTTGTCTGGCCCAGTACGGGGCCACCAGAATTACCCGACATGGGTACCTGAGGATCCATTGCAACGTCCTCCGGACAAGGGGAAATGGAGGGAATGCGTACAGGAATTTGTTCGACCATGGGAAGGAGAACGCATCCCCCAGTGAACCCTGCTGAGGCCATCTGCTTGCGTACTGATGGCATTTCCTGTTGTTCTTCGTCGCGAACAAATCTATGGAAGGATGTCCCCATTTCTTGAATACTTGCTGTAGTTGTTGGTCGTTCAGCACCCATTCGTGAACTTCGTTCATTTCTCTGCTGAGGGCATCGGCTTCCACAAATCTCACGCCTGGCAGGTGGAACGCCAAGATTTGCATGTTGTGTTGTAGGGCCCAATGCCAGATTTTCTGTGCCTCCGTCGATAGGGACCTGGAACGTGTCCCTCCTTGTTTCCTCAAGTAGAACATCGTAGTGGTGTTGTCCGTCATGACACGCACCACCGAGTCCCTCAGTTGAGGAAGAAAAGATTTCAGAGCCCATCGCACTGCTCTCAGTTCTAGCAGGTTGATATGCAGGGAGGACTCCTGCAACGACCACTGGCCTTGTACCTGTAACGTATCCAGATGAGCTCCCCATCCGCTCAGCGATGCATCCGTCACCACCGTCTTTTGGAACTCCGGTTCCGGTAGAGGCATTCCTTTCGTTAGATGAGTAGACACTCTCCACCAGCAGAGTGCTTGTACTAGTTGTTCGTCGACGACCAGTCTGTCGGACCAGCGACCTCGGCTCTGCGCCCAACGGTCCGCTAGAAATTCCTGGCAAGGCCTCATAAACAGACGGCAGTTGCTTATCAACGGAATGCAGGACGACATGGTCCCTAGCAGGGACATGTATTTGCGCACCGACACCTTGGTACCGCATCTCCATTCCGACGCCTTGCTTTGAAGTTTCTGAATTCTTTCGCTGGATGGTCTCACCAGGCTTGTGTGTGTATGAAACTCCGCTCCTAGAAAGACCAAGGTCCTCGAAGGCTCTACGGAGGACTTGTTGAAGTTTATTGCGAAGCCCAGTTCCTGTAAAAGGGACATTGTGGCCCTTAGACTGTTTCGTGTTTGTTCCCTGGACGAACCTCTGACCAGCCAGTCGTCTAGATATGGATAGACATGGTGACCATCCTTCCTTAAATGGGCCGCTATAGGGGCCAAGCACTTGGTGAACGTCCTGGGGGAGGACTTGAGCCCGAACGGGAGGACCTTGAACTGAAAATGCTTTCTCCCGACGACGAACCTTAAATATCTCCTGTGTCGTGGGCGTATTGGGATGTGAAAATAGGCGTCTTGAAGGTCTAGTGACGATAGATAATCCATGGGTTGCACCGACCTGATAACCTCCTGGAGCTTTAGCATTTTGAATTTTAGGCTCTTTAGCCATTTGTTGAGTACCCTCAGGTCGAGAATGGGCCTCCATTTTCCATTTGGCTTCTTGACAACGAAGAACCGGGAATAAACTCCGTGTCCTTCCTGTGCCACAGGAACTCTCTCTACCGCTCCTTTTCGCAATATAAGCGCCGCCTCTTGTCGTAGGATTCGGAGGTGGGGCTGGGTCGAAAATACAGGCGGAAGACGTGGAGGCTTGTCTTTGAATTGTAGCGCATGACCCATGCGAATCGTGTCCAGAACCCAACGATCTGTGGTGATGCATTTCCATTGGTCGAAGTGATGAGAGACTCGGCCCCCCAGGACGTTCCGAAGGCCGTCATTGGTTGCTGGTTTGCTTGTTCTTCGTCGACGAGGGACCCGAGCCTCGCCGCCTGGAAGCTTGATAGTCTCTGCTTCTACGTGCCGACTGGGACGCTCGTCTGAACCCTTGTGAAGAGTACGAGGGCCTGTTAAATCCACGGTCCCTCGAGGCTCCAAAGCGGGAGTTTCCAGAAGCACCCCTAAAGGGGCGAAAAGAGCGAAAGTTTCTACCCGTTTGGAGGGCGCCGAGGGACCTAGCAGTATCCGTGTCTTCCTTCATCCCCTTCAATGCTTCATCAACCTTTTCGCCAAACAGGTGTTCCCCTTCACATGGCATGTCAAGGACTTTGTACTGGACTTCAGGACATTTGAGCCACGCTTGTCGACGAAGTACTACGCCATGGTTGATTTGTTTGAAGCCAGACTCTGCTAGGTCAACTGCAATATTGATTGCGTGGTTCGAGGCCTCTTCGCCATCCCGCACCAGTAACATGGCTGCTTTCCGGTGTTCGTCTGGCAGGTGTTCTAGGATAGGGGCTAGTTTGTGCCACATTTCTCTATCGTATCGTGACACGATCGCTAAGGAATTGGCTGCTCTTACCGTCGACGCACCGACCGAGAGCACCTTTTTTCCAAAGGCGTCTTGCCTCCTAGCCTCGCTTTCTGGTGGAGTAGAACATTTTTGCTGTACCCTGGCCTTCCTAGCCGCTGCCGCCGACACCACCGAGTCAGACAGAGGTTGTGATGTTAGACATTTTGGAGTGGACTCCGGAGCTTTAAACTTTTTCTCAATCCACCCCTTTATAGCTGGCTCCGAGAACGGATGGCGCATCGTCTTGAGACCTTCTTGCCACATGCGGTCCAGAATTGGGATGGCAAATACCGATTTTCTCCTTTGACCCATATGGTCAAAAAGGAAACAGTCTTTCTTCTGCTCCTCAGGAATCAAGCCGAACTCGGAACAAGCTTTTCCCATCATTGCATGGAAGGCTCCCACATCATCCGGAGGAGATGGCTGTTTCTGGCTCCTCGTAGACTCTACCTCTACATCCGAATTCCATGTTGGGTCCCTCGACGGTGACAGGGAGATGTCTGACCCTGAGTCACCCAGTATAGAATCGGACTCCGACAACTCACCCTCCTCCTGCGCTCGAGGACGATCTTTTACCGCCTGGGGAGCCGATGGGTTTTTAGTCGTCGAGCGAGCCGCACAAGTTTGCTCGTCGACGGAAGGTACAGAAAAAGGTGACGATGAAGTCCCAGGTTGAGGGATCTGCGTATCCAGCCGCTGCAGGAGCTTCTGAAGAGTATTAAGCACATCCAGAGACAAAACTGTCTGGGGGGTCAGTAACGTTGATGATATAGGTACCATACCCCCACTCGCACTCGTCGTCGTCGCCGACGTGGAAGGCCGTAAGCCTAAATCCGATGGCTGCAGAACCGTGCCACCTTCTCCTTCCGCCGAGCAGGCCGTGTCTGGCTGCAGTAAGACTTCAGGGGGGATCGGGTCATAGACCTCTGGCAGCCAAGCCATAGACTGAGTCTCCGTCGACGAAGGAATCCCAACCGCTGCTGCCTGAACGGTAATAGGCATCGTCAATGACACCGAGGTCGACGAGCAAGTAGTCGTCGTCGAGCCCTTAGACTTCGTCGCCGATTTCGATGCCGACTTCCCGGCTGAAGCGTAATTGGGACGGTCCCCTGAGGAGGATTTTGACAGCGCTTGCCTCTCCGTCTTAGATGATGAGGAGGAGGAGGGCTTTTTATGTGATAAGGAAGACCCAGCATGCTTCCCCTTATGCTTGTCCTCAGCGCGGTTTTCTGCTGGCCGTACCTTTTTCGATGGAGGTTCCGACTTGCTCCTGGAGGCCGTGGAGCCAACTTCCGAAGCCGGGTAGGCACCCGCTCCGTCATTAAGCCAGTCGACCAGCCTTCTTTTACGGTCCTTGAGGGTTTTTTGGGAGAAACCCTGGCATATCTCACATGTATCCGCCGTGTGGTGCGGGTGGAGACAGTAGATACAATCCATGTGGGCATCTCCTTCATAAACTTTTTTGAGGCCACATGTCGCACAAGGGCGAAATAACGCTTTTCCAGACATAATTCTCCAGAATTTGAACGTCGCCGAAGCGAAACAGAAAAAACAACCTAGTTTCCACTAGCAGTAATCACGAGGATCCCACTACTTTGAAAGACGGTTGAAATCTGAGGGAGCGCGGGGGCGGGTCCTGTATTTATATCATGACATCCTGACGGTGCGGGCACGCATGATACAGAACGAGGTGGATAGGACGCATAAGCGTCGAAAAAGTTTTCCTACGGGAAAGGGTCTATATAATGTACCGGGGATTCCCAGCCTGACGACGGGGAATATTCTAAGCATGTGAATCCATGAAAGATCCAATGCTGGAGAACTTCAGCTTACAAATCGTCTGATGAATCAGAGGCAGAGGCGGGAAAGCATAGGCCCTCATGTTGTGCCATGGAATCTCGAGAGCATCCCCCAGAGAGGAGGCTCCCAGCCCGTTTCTGGAGGCATACAGAGGAAGGTTCTTGTTTGCCGTTGTCGCGAAGAGGTCCACTTCTGGAGTGCCCCAACCCAGGACAATCCAGGAGAGAATCTCTGCCTTCAATTCCCACTCGTAGCTGACCATCGTCCGCCGACTGAGGGCATCTGCCGTGACATTTAGCTGGCCCAGAATGTGTACTGCGACTAGCCAGACACCATTACGAACCGCCCACTCCCAAATATGGATGGACAGGTCCACGAGAGGGGGAGACTTGGTGCCCCCTTGCTTGTTGATGTAATACATTGACACCACATTGTCCGTGCGCATACGGACCACTTTGTTGGCAATGATCGGTCTGAACGCCTTGAGCGCTAGGAAGATTGCCAGAAGCTCCAGATGTATTATGTGGAGGAGCTTGTCCTGATGCGACCAAAGATCCGAGACCTGAAGAAGGTCCAACGTCGCACTCCACCCTGAAACCCTGCACCCACTGACAGGTTGCTGAAAGACGACCACCACTCCAAGTCCGTTCTCATGGCTAAAGGAATATTTTGTTTTTTGTATTCTCGTTAGATTTTAGGGGGACTATTCCTTTTGGGTCGTTAAATTACCCTCTAGTTTCCACATGTTATTTGGGCCGTTCTCATGGAAGCCAGAATCAAGATCAACTCGGAGTCCGGATCCACAGCCTGACGCCAAGAACTCCGAAGAGCCACCTGAGTGCGCCTCATCTTGAGACGAGCAAGAGGAAGAGCCAACACGCATGAGACCAAGAGGCCCAGAAGCCTCTGGAACCACCAGGCCGACATGCTCTCCGACTGCGCAAACATCTGACACGTGGCCAACAGATCCACCATTCTGTCCCCGGTCAGGTACACTCTGCAGTCGATCGTGTTCCAGCGAAAACCCAGGAAAATCAAGTCCTGCAAGACCGTCATGGAAGATTTCCGCCAGTTCACCAGCAGCCCAAGATGGACCAAGTGCTGAAGGAGAGACTGAAGATTGCACACAGCTTTTAACGGGCAAGGGCAGTGTAAGAGCCAGTCATCCAAATATGGATATACATGGGTACCCTGCAGACGAAGATAGGCCGCAATCACAGAACTCATCTTCGTGAACACACGCGGCGCCGAGCTGAGGCCAAAAAGAAGCACACAAAACAGGTAGTGCTCCTCTCCCACGGAGAAACTGAGATATCTCCTGTGTGGATTCCAGATCAGAATATGCATTTACGCACCCTGAAGGACCACCACACTGAGTCAATCGCCCATATGCAAAGAGGACCGAATCTGGCTGGGCGTAATCACCTTGAATTTCGCTTGGGGTAGGAAAAGATTGAAATGGGAAAGGTCTAGGATGGTGCGCAGGCCAGCCTGAATTGGCACAAGGGGAACAGGTTCCACAGCTCTGAGGTCCAGCAGTTTCTGAACCTCGGCTACTAGGGAGGACGACCCTGACTGTTGGAAAGGAGGGTTGAAGGGCGGGGTAGGGGGTAAGGGTAAGCGGAAGCCCGCCTGAGCGACTGACAAGACCCACCGGTCCTCGGTGAAGGACTGCCATGCCTCCCAATGAGACGCAATGCGTCCTTCCACCGGGGTCTCGTGCGAGCGTGGAGAACCCTCATTTGGCAGGCTTTCAGTGGTTTTACCACCTGAACCTGAGGAAGAGGCTGAGGAGCGGGAGAAAAACGAGTCTGTTGCTGCCTCTGGCCGTTATTACCCGAAGGAGAATCCGCTCTGCAGGATTTCCGATCTAGAAACCCTCTGAAGCCAGAGGACGGCCGGCTTTGCGACAACGGTCTCTGGGTTTTAAAAGAAGTTTTAACCAGGACGGACCAGGACTTAGCTGTCTGGGTGCTGTCCTGCATTTTGGTCAGTTCCACATCCGTTGTGGAATGGAAAAGCTCCTTACCATCAAACGGCAGGTCCAACACCTTGTCCTGCACCTCCTTTGAGAACTTGGTGGCATGCAACCACGCATGTTCAGAGGTATTAACTCCCAGCATAAGACCCCGATTCGAAGTGTTGTTGTGATGAGCCGCGACCTCCAGGAGATCCTGGGCCAAGACCCTGGCATCGGACAATCCTGCCTTTCAGTCCTCCAGCTTCTCGATCGGAATGAATTCCTCGAACTCCGAAAGACCTTTCCACATTTCATATTCGCCCCCGCTAACACCAATTCTGCATTGGCCTGCCGAAGCTGAAGGGCCGAGTTAGCAAAAACCTTTCTCCCGAGGAAGTCGAGGAGCTTGTCCTCTTTCCCCAGGACCTAAGTAGCCGTCGTAGAAGAGGATGCTGCAGGCCTGGACTGTAAAGTGGCTGCAGCCACCACCGTGGAGGAGGGGGGGGCGGATAAGACGCTAGGGCCACCTCTTCTGAAGAATGCAACCTGTATCGCGTTTCAATTTTCTTATTGACGAAGAGTCCAGAGTGTGGCTTCTCCCAAACTCTACGGTCCTCGGCCAGAACGTTCTTCTGCAAGAACAGACCGGTACGCTCCGAAGGAGATAAGGTGAATGCCTCCGAAAGCACACCCTCCTGCGGAGCGGGTGCCTCGGGCACTGGGACATCCAATAGACACATCATGTCCAGTACCCGGTCGTGGAAAGCTCGAATAGAGCGGGGCTGGTCTTCGCTGTCCTGATCGCCCTGCGCATCATCCGACATGCCAGGGTCTTGCTGAGCTGCGCCAGGCACCGTCTTGTCCACCGGGGACAACGGGGGTAAGTGTAAAGACTGGAGGGGGGTGTCTGTACTTATGTTCTCTATATGGTAGAGGAGAGGCACAGAAGACCCCAGCCAAGATTCTCTATTATGGTAGCAATGGACGAGCAATCAAGGCCTAGCTTCTCGGGAGGTGATGCAGGCTGGTTCTTAAGTACAGTGTAGTCCCCAAGCCCCCACAAAGGAATGTCCACACACTGTATTACTGAAAACACAGTCTTTATATAATCAATATTCAAAGGTTATGTACACTATCACAATAACTCACTTTGTGCTCAGGAAAATCAACAATGGTAAATATCTACAATTCTAAGGTGGTACCACCAATATTAGATCTCATTAAAGTGCATCAACTATCATGTAAAAATGTCACACAGATCAATAAAGAGGAAACCATCCAATAGAGAGAGGCGGGAAAGCAAGATGGTTGACACAATTGGCAGAATACTGGCCTTGTTACCTAGACACAGTTCTGTGTGGAGATCCCCCCACCTGGGCAACCTGTAAAATAAGATATATAGCACAAGCCCAGTCCATATATTGTTCAATAGTCTTATTCCCTGCTATAATGTTTTTCCCCCCAATGTACCTGGTGGAGTAGAGTTCTTCGAAGAGGCGTCAACAGATCCTTCTTGAGTGACCCCCTTTAAAGTGGGAGTCACGGATCATCGAGAGGCGTCGAGGAAAGTGAACTTGGCGTTCGGCATCGGGGAATCGATGACCGTTCTTCAGTGCCCTCCCTTTAAAGCAGAAGTCACGGGTCGTCGAACATCCGACGGTGAACAGGGTAGAACGGTGTCGATGAGGCGGCAGCTTCGATCCGAGCGGTGCTCGTCAACGATGGAAGAGTTGGCGTCCTGCAAGGAAGAGGCGTGCGGGGCACCTCGGTGACGATAGTTCTGGACCGTAAAGAGTGTAAAGAACTGTAGCCCAGCAAGAGCGTTGAGTCGTCAAAGTCTTTGCGGTCGTGAGGTGGCAGGAAACTCACCGGCGGATTCTCCTCAGCGCGTTGGTCGTCCTCGACTTTCTCCGGCGGGATAAAGTGGTCGACGGTGCGGACAAAGGAGTCCTTCGATTCAATGTTCTTAGGCAAAGGAGCGGGCGGCTCCGGTCGTCGGTGGCACGGCGTCAGGCGGTCCCCGCGTCTGGGCAACACAACTTCGACGGTTACACAAACCTGCGAACCCTGGTCGACGGCAATGGACTTCGACGGCGGCGATGTCCAGGTGCTTCACTTCGATCTCCTCCGCGGTCCCCGTCTCCGGTCGGCAGCATTTCAAGGGTCTGACGTCCAGGGTGCTTCAGTGAAGGTTTAGCGGTGCTCGATGGTCCCTCGGAGCACGGGAAGAGGGTGCCTTACCAGGTCCTCTCTCGGATCAGTCTTCGACGGATTCGGCAGCTTTCAGATCGGTCGAAGCAAATGCAACAGCAAGTCTTCTTCTTCCAGCTGATCAGCAGTTCCAGTAACTCTTCAAGTATAGACACAGCTTCTGAACGCTTCTGAACAATTTCCAGTGGTGAGAGGTCCTCAGATATACTATCTTGTCTTTCATCCACACTGCTGGGTCACACTCAGCAGCCAATCATACAGAAGGGCATTCATGCAGTCAGTCAGCCAATCAGGCACACAGTGCATTCAGGCCATCCTCCTCCCTCGCAGACACTCACAACAAGGAATGTGGATTGGGACAAGTACCCAGCCATTCAACACTACACACTGCATTCAGGCCAGTTTCGGGCAGGGCTGTCTCAATCTTTGTCTCTCATACCAGAAACCAGACAACCAAAAGAAGAAGTGCAAATTGGTCACACACTCCATTCACCCAGGTCCCACACACACGAGGTACCCACAACATACAATCACTGGGAAGGCTCCAGTCAGGCTGGACTGGACTTCACAACAACACCATATATGGCACTTCCACGCAACAGTCAGTCAGGGGGAAGGGACAGAGTCAGGGCTTCCCAGGACTTTGGGAAAACAAGGTAATAGGTAACAGAAAGCAAGAGGCCACAGGTGCCATCAAGTTTTCCATCAGGAATCAACTGATTCCAATGGCAGGGCCTGGGGATCCCAAAATGGAGGATACTCAGCGCACCTGTCAAAGTCAGCATGGAGCTGCCACCAGCCCATACCCTGCTCTGCGGGCCACCCACAGGTGCCCAAAAACATACACTAGGGGCACAGGGTTGTACCCCCACCCATGGGTGCCGTAAGAGTATCCCATGGGTCTGTTCACCAAACCAAAAGAGAGAGAGCTGCACCGCCAGGAGTCCCACATGAACTCCTGCGCGGAAAAAACAACAGAACACACGATAAAAAGGCAGTAAAGCACAAGGATATGGAGGCCCTGTCCCTCCGATGCATTTCCAGCATCACATTAAGGGCGGAAGGGTTGGGGAGGAACAGAAGGCAAAGGCGGCGCCGGCGGAACCACCGGGAGTGCGGGTGGAGCCGGAGGCGCAGGCGGGCATATTTCCCTAAAAAGACCCTTAAAATACTCCCTCATGGGGTCGGTACGCATGAGCGTCTGAAACTTGCCGAAAAAAGCGTCCTCCGGGGAAGGCTTTGGAGCAGCCGGAGGAGGCTTCTCATGAGGAGGATAATTCCAGGGACGTAGAGGGAAGGGTTGCCAAACAGGCCCATCCCCAGAGGTGTCCACATAAATCAAGGGTGCCAAACCCACAGGTAGCGAGATGTGCGGAATAGGCATCCGAGCGTTCCAGTCGTAAACTGGACGAAAAGGATGCGCACAAGGAATCTTATGTTCACCCAAAGGACCAAACCCTACACCTGCGGCCGATGGCGTAGCTGTAGGGGAAGAACCCAAAATGGCCGCTGTGGTTGTGGCGGGAACGGCCGCCATTTTGCTATCACCTGAGGGGAACTGCGGCATGAGTGGAAGTGAAGTGAAGCAGGGGTCCCCACGGATGCATCGGGGGTCTTCATTTTAGCCTTTACACAAGGAACCTCAGCTGAGCCGACACTATGCGGTCTGGAATGTTTCTGCGACATACCAATAGCCAAACTAGCCTTCACAGGAAGGACCTCGGCACTGCCGGTAAAGGAGGAACTTTGATTCAAAAGCTCACCCCTTGCCCCCTCAACGGTTCTGGTGTTGCCACAAAAGCGGGACCGGTGAGAAAGACCTTTCACCGATAAAGCCTCCTCAGGCTTCTCAGAACTGTTGGTCACCTTAGCCTTTTTACGAGGGACCTCGGACCTGAGTCCGGTGGAAGCCTCTTCACAGCGGCATCCGAACATACATTTGGTTTTTACCAAGCCCAGTCGAGGCCTCGGGGCGCACCCTGGTACTTTTGAGGGAAGCCGATAAGGAGGCCTCAGAGCAAGCTCTGGTACCCCACGACTTGGTTGAACTAGTTCTACACGCAGCCCCCACAGGAGGGGCCTCGGATTGTAATCCGGTGTCCACAGGCCCCTTACGGAGACCCTCTGAGAAATCTCTGGTAAACTTTTTAGGCCCAGAAGGTACCTCAGGGCAAGCCCTCGTAACAGAGCGGTTGACGCTCCTCCCAGTCCGGGAAGACCCCGGAAAGGAGTCCCCCGGCCGGGGTGCTCTGAAAAGTAAACTACTCACCGGGTATTTCTTCTTTTCGTCGATGAAGGATTGAAAGTGCATAGGAGGAGTGCGTTGAAAAACCTCCTCCCACCGCTCTAACCGACATTGAAGGGCCTGGACCAAAAGGGAATCACAATAGAAACAGGAGTCCCAACGGTGATCGGGACCCAAGCACTCTAAACAGAGAGGATAGGGGTCCGCCCTCGCGAAGCGCCGCTGACACGAGTTACAATTTGGAAAATGTAGTTGAAACGACATAGACAGACCACTACGCGATCGCTTGCGAGAGCCAGAGAGGAGGAAAAAAGGGAAGAAATTCTTCCGCAGATGCAAGTGCGTCCAGTCCTGAACGAGCGGAGAAAAGGACTGATGGGCGATGTGCAGGGTGGATCTAAGATGGGCGGGGTTACGGCCGCGTGCCGTACCCCGCGTAGAAAGAGAGGAAGGACTAACATGTTTGCACATTTTTTTTTGATGCTTTTACAAAGTGCTACGGTCCCGTCCCACATAACGGAGGAATGTCCCATAAGTATGCAGGAAAGGGGACGGTGGGTTAGGAGTACAATGTTTCTAAATGATAACAATCATACTGGTTAAAGGACTATCACGCCTTTAGGTAACTGGTAGCACGCTACAACCAAGCTATTTTGCAGGCTCAGCAAGCAGGTGCAAGTGCCATTACAGAGGCTGGAGTTGGAAGGAAAAAACATACAATTCACTATGTGGCAAACAGCAGCAGGAGGACCCCACAAAAATGGACTGACCCACACCGGGGTGCATTTTTAGACCCGACATATTCAAGGATAAAAAGGGAAAGTTTGGCAGTAGTAAATAACTTCCACTCAATATTTGCCATTGTGGAATACATGCATGGTCCAAAGACATCTCCAGCCATTCCTGACACATTGAAGTGTTTTATTGTAATTTGACAGGGAACAAAACAACAAAATAAATTATCACCCTTAGAAGGGTGATAACATTTTGTTCAACTGGGGATATCTGTCAACATGGACATGTGCTTCAAGTAATATTTCTGGTCTTAGTCCAGGAACATTCTTGTAGAACACAGTCACAGCCTTGAGGATACAGAATGACAGAGTAATGACAATGTTTCTCCTCTTACATCAATTTCCTTAAGTTACAGCAGCAAACACAGATTTTCTTAAAGATCCAGCAGAGCAATGTTGCCTATGAAGCCCCTACTACAATTGCTAACTATAGCAAGAGAGGAAAATGGTCAAGCAAGTCAATCTATAGCCCCCACTCCTTAGGTCCTCCTTGAATCAGCTACAAACAAAACTTCAAGCTAGCGTTCAAAATGCACCAATAAAATAGACCATATCCAATGAAAAGAATATTGGAAGGAGTAGCTATCATTTGGCAAAGGGTGACATTACAGAAATGTGCTGAGGTATCCCGCTGTTTAGTCTACACATCTCAGACAGGTTCCTTCTGCGCCTGTTTTTTCACTTGCTCGCTTTACCTTAGCAATCTCTACTAGGTATTGTGATTCCTTATTTTTCAATATTTTACAAACTTGTTGTTTAAATCTTTTTCACACAAAGGGAAAAGGTGTAAAATGGTTAATAAAACAAACATTGGTACAAGGATAGCACAGGTGCAACAGGCTAATCTTGGAAGCAAGACCACGCAGAGCAACAGGGGCTCGAATCCCCGATCTGCGTTTAGAAACCAAACTCAGGTATGGTATTAGGTGTGTTATAAAATAAACCATTAAATAAATAAAATAAGAAATAAATCTGTTTGACCTAATATCACAAATAGATGGTTAAAAGGTGGCACTCTTTTTTATAATTGACACAAGCTTAACTTCAAGGCATAGTTCACCATACCGGCTGTAAACATATTTCAGAGAGGCTTAATAAGAATTACAAATGTAATGTACCTTCATTCCTTCCTCCCAACTAATCCACAAGTCACCCCGGGTCAGGAAACAAGCAACAGCATGCCGTGCCAAATGATGGATCCAGCCTTCCTGGCGAAGCTGAGTCATAATCGCATCAATCCAAGGAAAACCTGTCCTTCCTTCAGCCCACTTGGCAAGCGCTTCAGGATTTCTGTCCCAAGGAATTTGAACACAGATGGGATTTCCCTCCATTTTATCAAAACGAGGGTTATTTGTTGCTGCCGTGTAGAAAAACTCTCGCCATAGCAGCTGACCGTAGAGTGAAAGAGGTGGCAAGCTATTCTTTTTTACCTTTAAAATATAAACAGAAAATCAATACATTTGTTAAAAAATAAACAATTTTATGATAACATGTGGAATTTGAATGTTACCTTTTTGTACAAATCTGTAAGCTTGAAGTAGAAGAGACGACATGACAAGCACCCAAACCTTAGGTATGGACTTAGCCCTGTAGGACTTGCAAGAAGGGAATTGGCATTCATTCGAGGTCTTTCAAAGTTAGCTACCCATGCCTATAAACAGGAAAAATGAGTTTAAACATTTGTCTTTGCAGAATAACAGTTAAAGCAATAGTGGAGTCCGATTTTCATAGCCTTTGTGTGTGATTAGGAAACACAAATCAAGTCTGCTAACTTTGTAGGAAAACTACATTCCCAAAACGGTGACGCAATGGCAAATCTCTTGAACACTTACTCTACTACACATGAACTCATGTTGCATGATATCTTAATTTTAACAACAACTTAATTCCTTCATGTCTGTGATACTGCAGTCACGTGTTTAGAAGGCTTTCAAGATTATTCTGGATGCTGTATAAATGTAATGCATGAAACCATATCAAAATATAATAGGAATGCCAATAGCCCCCGGGAAGCATTAGTTGAAACTAAGTCTGGAGGACCTCATGAAGTTCTTAAATCGCAACATATATACATGTTATTTCCATATAATAGTATTAAAACTTATCAATAGAAAAAAAGTAAAACCTAAACAAACATTTTAATGATGATAACGGTTCTTTATGAATTGTGGGTAAAGCTAGAAGTTATACTGATGTAGATATGAAAGTACTTTGAAGGGACCTGTTATCAAATTAAAGATTTATAAAAATACTAGCTTATATATCCGGCGTTGCCGGGGATTTCATTTTCTCATAGGTTCTATTTGTTAGAAATACCATAAGGTAGCTTTACACTTTTAAGAAAGGTTTCCTAAGAAAGGTGAAAAAAAGGTACTCCATTTTTTGATTAGTTAATATTTTCAAAATGTTTTCTCATAAACACTACACAACGCAATTTTTTGTTCTTCTTTAAAACTCATGCTGAAACATATAACTGTACGTGAGAACAACAAGGAGATTCCTGAGCAGCATGATGGGTGGCATGATGCCGAAGTTGCCAACAACTTTGGGCCTGAAGTTTAATATTACCAAAGTACATGTTCATAAACAGCATTTTTTGTTTTTCCAGTTGGAGCTAAGATATACAACTGATTTGGGGAACTCACTCTAGAACACGCAACATAACTGCCCATGGGAGAAACATGGAGATTGCAAGTCAATACCAGTGCACTTGATTGACTGGCCCTGTGCCTTGTTGATTGTGATACCGAATGGCAGCCTGACCGGGAACTGTAGGTGCTTGAAACTGAAAGGCATGTTTGTCGGAATGAGTGGAATGTGGAGGATGAATACATCTTCTCCTTTTCCCTTCCTGCTCAACGCTGTTGCTTCAATTATGTTGGGCCGCAATTTTTTAATGTACAGCCTTGTGCCATTACACAGCCTAGGTGGGTCGAGATTGCGAAGCAGCATGATGTGGGACCCAACTTTCAGTCGAAGGTCATGTGTTCGCTTTCCATATGCCTACGCTTTGTTGATCCACAAACCCATAAACAAAGAATTCTATATAGATTAAATGCAAGTTTTCTTAACAAGCAAATGTACTGCAAACATGGTTCATTTAATTACAGTTATCAAACAGCTTTGAAGCCTTTGGAATAAGCAATGAGGCATTAATCTACACTTTTCTGTGCAAAACAGAATTACCTTTCTTTCTAAATGCCTTTCAAGACGTGTAAGGGCTTCTGTTTCTCCCCCTGGCCACACAGCGGATGGTAAACCCTCTGTATCAAAACCTAAATGATGACAATGAAACAAGCATCACCATTACCTTAAAGCTTCAATTGTTGAATCTTTAAAACGTATTGATACACTACAACACTGGCATGTAGAAAGAGGCCTTCAACTGATTAAATGGTGGGCAAAGGGAGCAAAGAGTGTATAAACATTGCCTATGTGTGGATAAGCAGAGAATTAAAGCTAAACTGCCAGGAGAACCTGCAATCTCCATAATTCTGAGTATTGAAGACACACCAAGAATTCAAAGAAGTGGAAGCCACATCTGGCATTAGGCCAGTGATGTTGACTGGGGTACTAAAGCATAAATTAGTTTAAGAAATCATACTGTATAATAAAAGGCCAGATGTATGTTTGTCCGTAGCTGTCCTTCATGTTTTGCCTGTTATCACTGCTATAGAGGGAGCTGTTGCCTTATGCATACAACAATAAGACTTCAAGTTTATCTTCCAGGCAAACAAAATGTGTATTTCAACAAGATAACATACAAATAGCTGCAGAAAAGGCTTCAGACAAGGATATCAGTTTAACATCAGACTTCAAATTGCATTCACTAAGAAAATATAACATTAAAAAATATATAAACAGAAATTCATTTGATTAAGCACTATTTCGCTAACAAAATAAATTACTTTGTTTATGTACTTATGTATTATGTAATTATTCATTGTAATATTTCTTGGTATGTATTATTATATCAAAAATATTCTTCATGTACATTTTAAACTTTTTATTTGACTTCAAATTACTTAATTTAATGATCTCATGTCTACTTCGATTCCTGCTGCACTTGAACTGTATTGCTCGGACATCCCTCAACATTATATATTTGAGTCCAAAACCTGTAAGTGGAATCCAAGACAATGAGGAGCAGATGTAACAATTGGCCATATGCAGTATGTTGAACTTTCAGTGGATTCTGTGAGATTTTGTTTGAGGTTACAACTCCTCCACATAAAAGGAGCAAGACCCTTTACAAAAACGTTTATCTATTAACATTTGTTATGTTAAAATACACCACATGATATATTTACACTCTGAAAATGTCTTCCTTTATGCACCTTTGCCTGTGTACACTGGCCTTTCCACTAGTTAATTTATAAAGATAGGTTTGGGTTCAGTAGAACCGTTGATGGAAAAATATTGGCTCTTGTGGATATTTCGAAGCAGCTGCTCACATTGGCCGAATGAGCACATGAGCCCTGACGAGGTCTACATTATTGGCTATGAGCTTAGAAGTGTAAAGGCTAAATCACCGGAATCAAGATTCCTCGGATCCTAATAGGAGCATAACATTCAGTTTTCTGTCATATTTTGGAAAGAACTCCATGAGTTGTTCCATGTTGTCCCACATCTCTATTGTATGGCAGAGTTTAGAACTCTAAAGCAAATTATTATAGTAAACAGAGTGGTGTTTCTTTCTATAATGATCCAGCTGCTTACAATTCTACAACTAGAGAAGTTACAACAATAGATGAGCAATGTTAGAGAACCATGGAGATAGACACGAGAATGACCACAGTTACCGACTTGTTGGACGCATGCTTTGAAAGACCACTTTAGGTTGCCTTGGTTTGTATGGAGTAAACAAAAACGAATTATGAAAGGGAAGGCTAAGCTGTAGCAATTTAAGGTGCAGCACATCACCTATAGCATCCACGCCTAAATGTTAGATAGTGAATTTGCTTCATGTGCAAAACATTCTGGGCGTTTTCCGAACCCCAATGGTTAGACCTGGACCTTACGTATAAAGACTAATAGCCATTTTTGGTTTGTAGGCTGAGAGTGGCAGTATTGATGATACCTCAAATCAAACAATGATAAATGATTGAACCAAGATGCACCCCTGGCTCCTTTATAACCCAACACTTAGTCACGAGATATTACAATTGCCCACATTTTCTGGGGTGCAGCAATGCTTGATGTGCCTTTCCTACAAGAGTTAACCAGCTCAGAGGGAACCAACTCTAACAATGTGATGGTGAGTTTAAAAGTACATGTTCGGAACTGTTGGATTAACAATCAAATATGTAAAGCAAAACCCAAGACTGCACAGGGTTTCTCATTGTACTGTACACATACAGATCGACAGATGGATAGAAATACATATGATAATACCTAGCTCTTCCAATGAAGGAACACCATATTTGTCATCATGATCATCCAACACTGGGGTGGTACACTTTTCCATTACTTCTGGTCCAATTGTTTCTACTGGCATCTCCAGCGGTTCCATTCTGCTTATTAGAGTCTGAAACCTTTTGTAGGTCATAGGCGGCTGTCCTCCATTTAATTCTATTATCCTTTAAGAATAATTAATATTGCATTTACTGAATACATTATATCCACACGACATTCAAAATGAACTTTATTTAGAATACAGTTAGAATGATTCCATTCTGTAAAGTAGGACACAGAAAATTAAGAGAAAATATTGCAAGTCAAAAACAAAATTCATTTTGAAAATTAACATACCTAAACCAAACAGCAAGTGGATGACATAATTTGCAGATTTAATGCTTGAAAAATGAAACCATGTAACACAAGTCCTTTAACAATTAGTCATATACCATTTTTACCTAAAGGGTCCACAAATCTTTGTATAGTGTACATAGCTGTTAAATTTGAAAATTTGACTATGCAGGTCAACTGAGTAACATTATAAATGATCATTTCAATTACACAAATTCATTGAAACAGAATTCAAAAGTGCCTACAGTTGTAAAACAAAGTTGTGCTTTTAAAGCAGCCACAACCGGGAGACTATAGGCTGGGGCCAGAGACAGTAGGCCGCTTCATCATATTAGCCCACAGAGGTAGTACATGGGTGATCATCCAACACCACCAGCCCATCTCTAGCCTCATATCTGCTGCAGACTCTAAACACCAGAGAATCCCATTTTGATCAACCTTTGATCGTCAAACTGATAAAAGAAACAGTTTGGTCATGGGAGGCTAGGTTTCATAGCCTATAGAAGTGGTTCAGTGAACTGCAGTTTACCATCAATACATGCCAGGTGAGAGTGCCAGGAAGGCTTGCCACCATAGCTAGCTGGACCCCAGACATCTTCACCTGGCGACCTTGCAGTCAGCCACAAGGAGAGGATCCCACAAACAGGGAAGATCAGCAGCCACAGACCCAGCCTTCAACATCCCAGAATCTAGCAGGCTGATTGCAATACAGGGTAATTATTGGAGTAAACATCACCAATGAACACTACACAGCAAGCAAGACACACCTGGGGAAATGGTTGTTCAGCTGGCGCACATCTGCAGTATTTCTCATCGCAAGCCCCTTTCAAGCACCAGTTGAGTATAAAAGATGGGATGCCAAGGGAGGTGGTGTAGAAGTTAAGAGACTGTTGGAGGACCTGGAGTAAGGCGAGTGGAGAGGAAGGTGGAGTCAGGAAGAGGGTGACAAAGTGGAGCGAGGGAGAGAAAGCCAGGCGGAGGAAGAGGGGTAAGGATTACAGGGCAAAGAGGCTTAGAACAGGAAAGAGCTATAAAGGAGAGGAGTCAGTGAAACATCTAAGAAGAGAGAACAGGAATGGAGAAGCGGTTGAACCAGCTAGGAGAACAGGAAGGAAAGGAGTGTGAATTGAAATATCTAAAACGTGGGCAGGGAGAGTGGAGCTGAATCATCTAAGGATCTTTCAAAAAGCATGGATATGGCCCACCTAAGAGAGAAGGAGAAGTGGAGAAGGAGTGAAATATCTAAAAAGAGGGAGAGGAGAGGTGTTGAAAAATTGACACCTAAGAGGGCCAGAGGATGAGGAGGTGGGTGAACTCCTAGAGAGGGAAAGAAAGAAAAGAGGATCAACGAAGAGCCCTTGTAGGTAGAGGTATTAGAGAAGGTGAAGGAAAATTAACATCAAACATGAGAGGGAAAGGAACCGATGTGCAAAGGGAGAGCTAGAAAGCAAGAAGTGAATAAAGAGCTGGTGAACGAGAAGTGGGGAGCAGGTAATAAGGTTGAGGAAAGAGTGTACATCTTTAAAGCCTGGGTCAGTGTACTGATGCTGAGTTGGTAGAAAGCAATATATGCAGGAGAAACATGAGTGGGGTAGGTAATCCATAGAACAAACTGACATCAAGAGGCCACGATTTCATGACCACCTAAGAAGGTAAAGTGGAACTACCCTAGGGTCCAATGATTAGTATAGTTCCACATTCTAGACGCCGGTCAGATGACCTACAGCAGTACCGGGTTGTGGTACCTGGTTGCTGTGTCTAGGAGAACCAAAGCTTGGCCCTGATAACTCCGGCATCAGCAAAAACAGACACAGAGACAAGAAGAACAAGTTACTTACCAACTGGTAACGTTTTTTCGACTGGATGATGCTCCAACGTATTCCTGATCTTAGATGTATTCCATCCAGCTTTACCTGCTTTTGAAATGTTTTCTCGGCAGAGGGTGCTGTGCGTCTATGTCGTCGAGTCGAAGTCCCTCGGATGCCTCCGTTGAGGGTGACATTATACGGTATACAAGTAGCACGCGCGGCGCCCGTTGGACTCAGTTCTGTTTTTCCTCCTCTTGCTCTGTTGTAAGGATAGTGTAGGTAGCCTGGTGTCAGCCTTGCGAGAGTTGAAGTGGCAATAACCAGGAAAATCTACAGAGGGGTAAGATGGGAGGGAGATGAGGTATACGTTGGAGGAACAGCCAGTCGAAAGAACGTTACAATTTGGTAAGTAACTTCTTCTTCGAATGGATTGTGTCCTCCAACGTATTCCTCATCTTAGATTGACTCCCAAAGTAGTGTAGAAAGTTCTCTGGAGGAGGGAGTAGATTTATAATATTATTATATGGCCGAATATAGCACTGCTTTACCGAAAGCAAGCTCTTTAGACGCTGCCGAAGAGGCTATGCCTCTGGTGGAATGGGCCCTTAAGCCTTCTGGTGGATCTTTGCCCGCCAATATGTAGCATTCTGAAATACAAAGCACAATCCAACGTGATATGGTTTGTTTTGACACTGATTGACCCAATTTCCTTCCGGTGTAGCCAATGAAAAGTTGATTATCCACTCTAAGCTTGGAAAGCCTAAAAATGTAAAAGCTTAGAGCTCTTCTCGGATCCAGCCTGTGCAATCTTTCCTCCTCCTTACTGGGATGAGGTGGAGGGTAGAACGTGGGCAGAAAAAGGTTCTGATTTAAATGGAAATAAGACACAACTTTAGGCAAAAATGAGGGTTTAACCCTCAATACCACTATGTCCCTGTGGAACACAGTATAGGGTGGCCCAGAAGACAGTACCTGCAATTCGCTCACTCTTTTTGTAGATGTTAAAGCAACCAGGAAAGCTGTTTTCAATGTTAATAATCTTAATGGACAAGTGTGCAAGGGTACAAAAGGGGCACACATTAAAAACTTCAAAACCAGATTAAGGTCCCAAACTGGGACTTGGAAAGGGAAACAGGGAACACATTGGTGAGTCCCTTTAAGAATTGTATTATCAAAGGAATTTTAAAGTAGGAATATTCTTCTGAAGAGCACTTGAAAATGGAAAGCGCTGCAAGATAACCTTTAATGGTCCAAACCTTTAGGCCTCTATGTGCTAGGGACAAGAGAAAGGACAACACTTCCGGGATAGGACATAGAAAAGGATCAACATTATTTCTTCTGCACCAATTGCAAAACTTTTTCCAACGACAAAGGTATAGAGATTTTGTTGCTGGACTTCTTGCCAAAAGCAACACCTCCATGACGTCATCGGGAAGGTCCCATTCCTTGTATCTCAGCCTTTCATATCCCAAGCATGAAGGTTGAGAGTCCTGACCTCTGGATGGAGAACCTGTCCCTCCATTTGTGAGAGAAGGTCCTCTCTCTGAGGAAGACTTAACGGAGTGCAGATGGACATTTCTAGAAGGTCCAGGTACCAAGTTCTCCTGGCCCAATCCGGGTCAATTAGGATCATGTGGTTTCCGAACTGTCTCAATCTCCTGATGACCTGAGGAATGACGGGAATCAGAGGGAACGCGTATAGTAGTGGGAAGTTCCACTCTACCACAAACGTGCCCCCTAGGGCTCCTCCTGGGGAAATTCCCTTGAGCAATACTTTTTGCACTTCTGGTTGATTCTGGTCGCAAACCACTCTACCTAGGGGGTTCCCCAAAGGGTGAAGATCTCCTGAAGGACTTCCTGAGCGAGTTCCCACTCGTGGGACACCATGCTCTGCCTGCTCAGAGCGTCCGCCGTCATATTCTCCTCCCCGGCCAGACAAACTGCCTTTAAGGAGATTCCTTCTTGAATTGCCCAATACCAGAGCTGCATTGCCTTTCTGCACAGAGGTAGTGACCCTACACCTGCTCTTTTGTTTAGATAATGCATGTCACTGTGTTGTCCGTCATTATCAGGACATTTTTTCCTCTGATAGATGGCAGAAAAGCCTTCAGCGCTACTCTGATTGCTCTCAGCTCTAAAAGGTTGATGTGTAGTTTGGACTCCGATGGAGACCAACGACCGCTGATTGTCGGATCGTTGGCATGAGCTCCCCACCCCATGAGTGAAGCGTCTGTCACTACTGTAATCTCCGGCCATGGTTGCCAAAAATGTTCTCCTTTTAGGATGTTATCTGTGCAAGTCCACCACAGAAGATCCTGCCGACCTGAGAACTGGGAACATTGAGTCTTTAGAGCCCATTGAAGGGATCTCATCCTCAGGCGTGCCTCTGGCACTAGGAAAAGGCAGGATGCCATGAGTCCGAGCAACCTTAAGAAGTCGTAGGCCTGGAGATTTTGGGCATTTTGGAATTTCGAAACCATCTGAAGAATGTCTTGAGCTCTTGTCTTGGGAGGCAAGCTCTTTCCCAAGGATGTGTCTAATACAGCCCCTAGGTACTGGAGCTGTTGGGAAGGTGTCATTTGTGACTTCTTGAAATTGAGAGAGGAGCCCAGTCTGTGGAGGAAGTGACCAGTGACTTTCAGATGATCCAGGGCTTGTTCGGCAGGACGTGCCCTGATCAACCAATCATCCAGAGGTGCGCTGCCACCACTACCATTCACTTGGTGAAGACCCTCGGCCGGAGGTCAACCCGAATGGCAGGACTCAAAACTGATAGTGTGAGTCGCCAACTACGAACCTCAGGTATTTTCTGTGATTGAAAATAAGCATCCTGGAGGTCCAGTGACACCAACCAATCCTGAAGCTGAAGGGCCAGAAGGATCTGAGAAAGAGTGACCATCTTGAACTTGTCCTTCCTGAGGAACTTGTTCAAGCTTCCTAAGTCCAAGATGGGTCTCAGTCCTCCATCCTTTTTGGGAATCAAAAAATAAGGGGCGTACCATCCCTTGTTCCTTTCTGCTACAGGTACTGGTTCTATAGCACCTTTCTCTGCGGAGTTAAGAATTTCTGCTGTAGAAGCGGATCTGGAAACTTCAAAGAGTGTTTCCCTGGTGGATTGCTTTGAGGGTGCATTAGGAAAGGAAGGCAGTAACCTTGGGCTATTATTTCTAGAGCCCAAACATCTGAAGTAATGGCTCGCCATTCTTGCAGATGCTGTGAGACCCTGCCTCCCACAGGCATCTTGTGTTGCAAGTCCTCAAAGTGGTTTTGTGGCGGTTGCTGCAGCCGCTGATGGTAAAGAGGCTGCAGCTGGGGCTGGCTTTGCACGTTTTCCTCGTCCACCACGAGTGGCTTTTTCTGGCCTCTTCGACTGCCCATTCCTCTTGTCTTTCCATATGAGAAGTAATAACGATCGGATCGTCCCCTCCAAGATTGTCCTGATGCATGAAAAGGCTGTGGTTGCCTAATAGCAGTTCCTAAAGATTTGGCAGCCGCTTTTGAGGCCTGCAACCTCTCAAGGCTCTCGTCAGCCTTGTTGCCAAAAAGGTGAGACCCATCAAAGGGCATGTTCAAAAGACAGTTTTGCACGTCCGGTGCAAAACCCGACTTTCACAACCACGCAAATCTGCTCTTTACTGTGCTAGTGGCCATGGACCTGTTCACACTATCTGCAGTGTCCAACCCAGACTGAAGGGATTCGTGCATGGCCTCCTTTCCATCCCTAACAATGGCTAAGAATCCTTCCCTTTGATGCCCTTCTGGTATGTGCTCCGCCGCCATTGCAATGCACTCCCAGAGTGTGCGAAAATGTTGCCAAGGCACATGTAGAGTTGGCCGATTTTAATGCCATACTCCCAGATGAAAATATCTTGCACGCCCAACCATCCACACGCTTGTCGTCCCTATCCGGAGGGATGGAAGGGCACGCCACCTTATTTGAAGCTGTGGCTACCTGGACCACCAGACTCTCAGGAGTAGGGTGTTTTGACAGATAGCCGGGGCCGCTACTGGAAGGGTGGTATTTTGAAGTAAGGGACTTATTCACCGGAGGAATAGAGTCCGGGGTCTCCCTATTTTTGGCCAACCTATTTTGGAAGGCTACATGGAGGGGTAAAATTGGATCTTCGGTGGGACCATGATCCAATATATCGGTCAAATCATCTTGGATGAACTGAGTTGGTGGTCTAGCACAACCTAAATATTCAACCACGTTTGTCATTAATTTCCTGTATGAGGGATTGGCATGTTCCCCTTGTTCTGGCCTGCCAAAATCTGTTTCAGGTGAAGTATCAATTCCACTTGCATTATGCAAGGTTTCCACCAGATCCCTCATCCTACTTTCTGCAGAAATCAGGCATTCTGTGTCATTTGGGGTGCCATGTTACAGTCCAAAAGGAACATCCTCCTCCTCAGACCTCTCCTCTTCTTTATTCTTTCCTCGGAAGAGGTTTAAAAACCTTTTCTAGGAGAGGTGTGTCAGTGGATCCTGAAGGCTTTACAGCCTTTTCTTTTGCTGTTATTTTGGCAGCTTCTGGCTGAATTGGAGCCTTTGGGACATTGGCGCTGAGGGCTTTGGGTTCGATGTCGACAAAGGCGTCATTGGCGTCGATGGCGCCAACGAAATAGCAGTCATCAATGGAGCTGACTTTCGAGGGCATTGAGGCGCTGTTCGAAGGCTCACCCTTCGAGATGTGGCGGGTCCCGGACAGCGTCGGTGACCTCGAACGGTCAACTCGACTTGAGCAGTATTTTTCGTTCTGCGTCCTGGAAGGTTCCCGATCCTTTCTCCTTCGATCACCCGAGCTGGAGGGCGCGCAAGTTTCGGAATGGAAACGCTCCTGGCTGGCTTCCGAAGAAGTCTCAGACTAAGGCTTAGCCTTTTCAAACACCCCCATCTTTTTCATTCTAAATGCTTCCCATTCTTCGGAGGAAGAATGTTTTGTGTGGCATTTCATTCTTTTGGGGGATTTGTCCGAGGACGAGGTGGGGGGGCACCGGGGGCGTCTTTTCTTGGACTTTTTCGTCGAAGAGTGGTGTGAACCACTTCTGGACCTAGACCGATGCTTTTGCCTTTCGCGTCGAGGAGATATCTCCTCATGGGACCTCGACTCGACGCTAGAGGCTTTTCGGTCGGGTTTTTGACCTACCTGAAGTTTTCCCTTCCCCTCTCGCAAGGCCTTCCCCGTCATTGCCTGACACTTCGTACAGGCCTCCATGGCGTGGCCTTCACCAAGGCACCACAGACATTCTCGGTGCGGGTTCATAATGGACATTTTCGAACTGCAGGATTTACACTTTTTGAACCCTGAACACAGGGTAGTCGGGGTCGCCGACGAGGGCATTATCGAATATCTTCGTCAGTAACTGCGTCACACGGCGCGCCGAGTCTCCAAAGCAACACATACTGCGGAAAAACAGAACTCAGGCCAACGGGCGCCACGCGTGCTACTTGTATACCCAATGAAGTCACCCTCGACGGAGGCCTCTGAGGACCTCTACTCGACGACATCGACGCACGGCGCCCTCTGCCGAGACAAAATATTCCGAAGCAACTAAAGCTGGAAGGAATATATCTAAGACAAGGAATACTTTGGATGACACAATCTATTCGAAATACATGATTGCCAGACTATATAACCCAGAGACTGAGTGACTGTTTGACTTGAGGTGGTGACAGTAATCAGCGTAAGAGAGGAAAGGACTAAGCACTGGAGTCCGTAGAGAAGAAGAGGTTTTGAAAAATCTCATCACAGCCCTGATCCCTTTGAAAATGAAAATAAGCTTGAAAAGAAAAATGTATATATGCCATGAGACTTGATCCCTGGTCACAACACACCTTTCTACAACATACATTGTATAGAAAGATTTAAAAAACTGTGCTGCCATGAATTATATTGATTTTGCTTCTTACCTCTTGAAATCTGCAAATCTAAAACGCATTTGTGGATATCACACTATAATATAAAAAAAAAGGATACTTCCCTGTAAGAACTACTTTTCTAGTGATGGCGCCAAGCAAAATGTAAGTTATTTCAAACTGGTTGTAGACTTAAACTAAAAGGCCAAACATAAAAGCCACACATGTGAATAAATCATGGACACTCTGTTTCACATGATGAAAAATAAATTGCTATGTTATTAAAAATATTAACTTTTCTGGACATCTGGCTTCACAAACTACAATGTTTCTGCATCAGCACATACCTGTACTTTATAATGAGTGGTAGGCCATTCCACCCACTTGACAAGCCTATTTCTTACCACTGGTCACTATCCCATTTTATGCAGGTAAGGATGTGGACTGAGGATCCTCAACATTTTTACTAATTAAATGTCTTATCAACCATGGAAATTGGTAAATATAATGCATCTCTTGAATGCCTGTGTGTTATCAACAGTCAACAGACTATGTATATGTAGTTCCCAGTCAAAACCATTTAAGAAATCAATAGGTGCAATGCAGTCCACTGTCAATGATTTTGTCTGCTCTGTAAGAGAAGAGATATATGGATCATGTTTCAGCCTTGTAACAATATTGTTTCATTAAGGCATGTTGGCATTGAGGTTAAGAATTTAATATTTCGATGACAGTGCTTTGGTGACTTGCAATCTCAAACCTATCAACGATAATACAATGAGTAAAGGAATGTTTACAATATTCGATGTATATAGATGAAAGTTGACTACAACTGTCATAGGATAATGATATTCATGTGCAGTCAAATAAAAAAGGATATCTGCAAATAATATGAGATATCACAGATGACACTCTTCTTCTACAGGAATAACTAGTATAACATTATCTATGGTTTACTATCTGTTTTGAGCACTGCCTAAGTAAGTACTCAACAGATATGTGTATATGGGATTTAGATTGCGAGCAAACCTAGTTAGAAAGCGATGCAGCGAGGTGCAAAAAGGAGAAAAACAGAGAGAGAGAGAATGAGAGAGGGGGAGAGAAAGAGAGAGCAGGATAGTGTGTGTAAGAGAGAGAAGGCGAGAGAAAGAGAGACAGCGAGAGAGAGAGAGAGAGAATTGTTGGATTGGGTATTAGAGGGGATTGTTATGAGGAATTAAATGGATGATGAGGCCCTCGTTGAAGGGCAGGGTCTCCAGTTCCTGCCTGAAGTTTAGAAGAGATGGGACAATCCCATGCGAATCGGTATATTATTCGAGGCTCTAGGTGTGTAGCAGGAGATGCCCTTTATTCTGGTGCTTTCCTTCTTGCATCCCTTAGATTCTAGTCTGTTGATGTTGTGGCTTCTGGTGCTGTGGATGTCTCCGTAGATGGTGAGTGTTTTAGCCAGGTAAAATGGAAGATTGTTTGTCAAAGCCTGTATGTGTTGTAGACTGGTATGAAAATTCTGCAGGCTTTGAGAGGTAACCAGGGTAGCTTTTTGAAGGTGGGAGTATATGGTCATATTCCATCCATCCTCATGTGGGATGGGTTGTGGTATGCTGGACAGATTTCAGTGGGGCCAGTTTGGAGGTTGGGACTCCAGTAAGGTGAGAATTGCACCCATGGGTGATGGGGGCTAGCTAAGGGGCAACGCGTTCATCTCGCAAGCAAGACAACGCAGATTTGAAACCTGATCCCATGCTTACAAACCAATCTTTGGTATTAAGCGCGTTATAAAAGAACAATTATATATTTATAATTATCCAAGAAAAAAGGACCAAACATTTGGTTCTGCAGTTGGGTGGGGAGGAGGAGCTTGATGTTGCAGAGAGCTTTGGAACCATGCTTTTTGGATTTATTTTGCAGAATTCCTAAGAATTAAACCCTACAATTGGGAGCTTTATTTGGAGGGATCACAAGCCACTGTGGGTGTCCAGAAAGTTGCAGTTTGTATTTGCTTTAAAAGGCTGGGAAATACTAAATTGTTCTGATGATTGTGGGTTGGGTTGTGAATATATGTTATGACATCACTATTTCGCATACTTCTCTCCAAGAGAGAATCTAAACACTTCTCAAAGCCAGGTCTCTGCCTCAGTAGACTAAGCTGTCCAATAGCCTTCTATACTATCAATCATCCTTTACTTCTCAATACTCTTTCCACCTTTGGCTTCACAGTCTCTGTCCTTACCTTGCTCTCCTCTTACCTCTCCCAACGTTCTTTTGCTGTCTCTTGGGGTGGTCAATCCTCTAATACCTTCCCTCTGGACTATGGCATTCCCCAAGGCTCTGTCCTGGGTCCCTTCTTATTCTCTCTTTACACTTCACTCCTCGCCCCTACCATCTCCTCCTTCGGGATCTCTCGCAATTTTTTACGCTGATGACACCCCAACTATACCTCTCCTTTTCTTCCTTTACCTTGGACCTACATCTAAAGCTCTCTTCTTGTCTTAGTACCATTAAAATCTGGATGTCATCTCACTATCTTTCGCTTAACACTGGAAAAACTGAAGTATTATTCTTTCCCTCTAACACACTTCCTACCCCCACTAGCCCTCCTTCCATTCATTTTCCCCCTTATAACCTTCCTATTTCCACCCATGCTCGTAATCTAGGCATTTACTTCAATCCTTCCGTCACTTTTTCACATCATATCTCCCTTAGTTCTCGCGCATGTCGCTACCACCTCTTTAATATCTGCAAATTCTGTTCCTCTCTCACCTTTCATGCTACCAATCTCCTCCCTCATTTTCTCTCACCTCTTCTATTGTTCTTCCCTCTTCCTTGATCTGCCTGCCTCCACCTTGCCCCCCTCAAATCCCTCTAACACTCTGCAATCCGTACCCTCTGCCTTCTCTCTCCCTTTGACTCCATCTCTAACTCACTATCTAACCTAGGCTGGCTTCCTTTCCACTCCCAACTTAAATTTCACTTCCTTTGTCTTGTCTTTAAATCTCTCATGACCTTTCCCCTCCATTTCTTTCCTCTCTTCTCTCATTCCACACTCCCTTTCGCTCCCTTCGCTCCACTGATCTCTTCTTACTTTCTGTTCAGCCCACCCCTTGTGCCTTTTCTCATTTCCGCTCCTTTCAGCTCCTTGCCCCTTTACACTGGAACTCCCTGCCTCTTTCTATCTGTTCCATCTCTACCTATTCTTCATTCCGTTCCTCCTTGAAATCACTCCTTCTTCATTCCTCTCCCTGACACCCTATTCCCCTTTTTTCCCTTTCTCTCTCTCTCTCTGTCTCTCCCTAGTATAGCCATCTTAGTTTTCTTCATCTTCCCCCCTTCTTTCCGATGACCTCTCTTCCTACTATTTATTTTACTCCCTAATCTCTCTCTCTCATCCTTCCTTCCCATCCCCCTCCTCTTCTCCTCCTTCTCATATGCAAATTGTTCTATATACTGTTTTTTGGTTTGATTCATGTATATTGTTGCTTCTACTGTTCCATGTTTTATGTATCCTTGTTGTTAAACTGTAAAGCACCTGGGATTAAGGCACTATATAAATACAATAAATATAAATACAAATGCAATAAAGGAACCAGTGTTTAACCTCATAGCCAAGGCAGTCCCACATATAAGCAGCCTATTAACCACTTGTTCTATGTAAAAGCAGTTAATGACTCCCAACAAAAAATATAGGGAGTAAACATAATCCCAATAAATAAATAGGAAACAAGGTGGGGAGAAGCGATTGCCGCTGTGGTACTATCCTTGACTTCAACAGTAAAGCAATGCCAACAAGTTCAGCACAGTCGGTGAGTCATGGAACTGATAGCAGGCCCGCTGTGCTATGCTCAAGTTTGCAAGCAGCAACATTGTATGAACAAAGACCTTGTGTGCGATTGAACTTTAAGAAAACCCATTTGTACCAGATACAGAGTGGTCTGGTGCCACATGGGTGCTGACTTGAAGATCTCTGTCTGGTGCCCCCTACCCCGAACAGGGAAGAATTATTGAGTTATAAAATCGAAGTGGTCCTGCATTGGGTTACGTTAAATCCTGTGCCCGTTCAAAAGACTTCGATTGGCTATGAATTGAAATTGGTCTGAGCCCGGAAGAGGGGGACTAATTGGTTGAAAAGGGATCTGAGCCGGGGCTCCCCTGTTGTTTGTACCCGAGAAGGATGGAACTTTGCGACCCTGTGTAGACTATTGCCTTTTTAACACGATCACTGTGAAAGATAGTTATCCTCTCCCCCTGATCTGGGACATCATGGATCGCTGCATTCCTCTACAATATTCACTAAGTTGGACCTGCGAGGGGCTTACCATTTTCTGCGGAGAAGATAGGGGAACAAATGGAAGACTGCCTTCAAAACACCCATGGGACAATTTCAAATATCGCGTAATGCCATTCTGAGTTTGTAATGGTCCAGCCGTTTTTCCAGTGATTCATGGATTCTATCTTTTCAGACATCATTGGTATTTCGGTATCGATTTACCTTGACGATATCCTGATTTTTTTCCTCACCCCAGAAGAACATAAGATCTATGTATTGGAAGTACTTGCCTGGTTGGCAGAATATCAGTTCTACGCCAAAGCAGAGAAGTGTGATTTTCATCAGAACTGTATCAAATTCTTAGGTTATGTGATCAGCTTGGCTGGGGCGCACATGTATCCCAGGAAGGTAAAATCCATCCTAGAGTAGCCTTTGCCACTGGACGTCAAAGGGGCTCAGAGATTTCTGGTGTTTGCAAACTTTTACTGTCGCTTTATTACCAGTTTCTCCTTTCTAACTGCCAATATTACCCACCTCCTTTCATTGAAGACGATGTATGCTTGGGATGAGAAAGCTGAAACCGCTTTCATGGCC
This sequence comes from Ambystoma mexicanum, assembly GCF_040938575.1. Taxonomy (NCBI): domain Eukaryota; kingdom Metazoa; phylum Chordata; class Amphibia; order Caudata; family Ambystomatidae; genus Ambystoma; species Ambystoma mexicanum. The sequence goes on from NC_090936.1 coordinate 187,724,210, forward strand.
CTGAAAAAGTCCTTTGTTGAGGTACCCATCGTGCAACATCCGGATGAGATACACCCCTTAATCGTGTAAACCGATGCCTCCAGCCGAGCAGTTGGGGCTGTTCTGCTGTAATTCAATCCAGACACCAAAATGGAGCACCCTGTTGCTTTGCATTCCAGGAAACTCCGCCCGAGTGAAGTCAATCAAGAAATAATTATTAGCTATCAAAGAGGCCTTCCTGGAATGGAGACATCACTTGTTAGGAAGTCAACATAAGGTTGAGGTACGCACTGATCACCGAAACCTCCATTTCCTCAGAACCACCGTCTGTTCAAACAGTCAACAAGCCCGTTGGGCCTTTTTCTTTTCTCTTTTTGATTTTGTCATCTCCTACATTACTGGATCTCACAACATGAAGGGTGATGCCCTGTCGCGATTACATGATCACAAATCATTATCTATTGATCAGATCACAACAATCCTACGAGCCAAGCATTTCTCGAACATTATCTTTCTGTATATGCAACAATCCAAAAAGCCACAGTGTTGGTTCACGCAGCTATCACCCTTTCCCATAATCCTTCTGTACAAATCATTGATGGGCTACTATTTCATAAGGGACACTGTACTTACCATCTCCTAACCAACGGCAAGCGATGTTGTCCTGTTTTCATGATTCTCGGATTTCAGGACATCGTGGAGTGAAGGCAACCCAGGAGTTACTTTTACAGAGTTTTTGGTGGCCAGGCCATCAGAAACAGGTCCAGGACTACGTTCTTCAGTGTCCAGTTTATGGCGAGTCTAAACCAAGCCATTGCTGCCTTGTTGGTCTGCTTCAACTGCTGGAAACACCTCCTTACCCATGGCACACCATTACCACCGATTTCATTGTGGAACTGCCCGAATCCCATGGAAACACATGTGTCATGGTTGTGGTTGATTATTTCAGCAAAGATGGCCCATTTCATCGCTTTGTCTGTTCTGACTCCTGCTGCCCGGATGGCTACTGTATTTCTTCATGAGGTTTTCAGGTTACATGGTCTCCCCATCAAGGCCATCTCAGACAGGGGAGCGCAATATATTTCCCACTTTTGGAAGGAGCTCTGTTCTATCTTGGGTATCCAACGGATATTAAGTTCTGGAAACCATCCTCAAAGCAACGGCCAAACAGAATGGACAAATCAAACATTGGGGCAGTATTTGCACTGTTATGCCAATGCATTACAGTCCAACTGGTTTGATTTCTTGGACACTGCAGAATTTGCGTACAATAATGCCTGCCATGCCTCCACCAAGCACAGCCCATTCTACTGTTCCTATGGATTCCACCGCAAGATGTTTCCTCTCACCTTACCAGCACAGAGTGCCGTGCCTTCAGTTGTCACATTGCTTCAAGAAATTCTCTATGTTCGGACTGTGGCGGCACACTCGCTCCTGGAATCCAGCACACTGAGTAAAATCCATACTGGAAATGATCCGTTGCTACCTGCTACCATGTTGGTGATCGGGTGTGGTTGTCCAGCAGTGACCTACCTGTGCGTAATCTGCCGAACAAGTTGGCACCACATTTTTTGGGTCCTTTTGCATCCTGACCTGCATCTTACCTGTGGCCTTTCATCTGCAGCTTCTGGATGCATGGCGCGTCCAACCGGTATTCCATGTCTCCTTTTTGAAGCATTTTTTCCATGGTCCTTTCCGTCCTCCTCCTTTGGATGTCGAAGGCCTACCAGAGTACGAGTTCGAGAACGTTTGTGACCGCAAATACCGGCGGGGCAATTGTACTTCCTCATTGACTGGAAGGGCTATGCTGCCTGTGACCACACTTAGGAGCCCGCGCCAGGCGATAATGCCCCCCGCTTGGTGCAACGCTTCTTTCATAATTTTCCTTGGAAGCCTGGTGTCCCAGGAGGGGGTTGTGGTGTCATGCATGCATGTCAGCGCCGTGGCCCGCACTTACCTGTTTGGCATATCTTTCTGCGTTGGTGCATGCAACAGAGGTCTCCAGCCAGGATCTCTCATCCCGAGGGGTGGCGCGGGGTCAGTCACGGTTCCACAGGCACCTCCGGCGGATCTGCGGATCTGGGGTCTCTGCTATAGTAGCTTCAATGAGCATGCATAGGGATTCAGTGTCTGCCCTGCACGCTTGCGCACAGCCAGGGGAGCCATTGGTTGCCATGTGAGTGGCATCTGATTCCGTAGCTGCGCTTCCTGCTTCTTCTGCTATATATTCTCCTTCTTGCTGGCGTGTCTTAATTGCGCTCCATTTCGTGAACCTACCTTGTGCCAACTTCCTTTTGCTCTCTGGTCTTGTCCTCCCTTGACCTGATTTTGGCCTTGCCGTGCTCCTCCTTGCTGCTCTACCCTACATTCTTCCCTGCCTTCTTGCTCTCGGTAACCTGGGGCATACCCTCCTTGGTTCCTGCCTTGAGTGGAATTCCATCCTTCAGTCAGGATACCATCAGGCTCCCCTGGACAGTGCTTTCGCTGTCCCTGCCCCACGTAACTCCAGGGGAGATCATTGTGGCATAGGGAGACGCTGTCAGGATCTTTTTCCTGTCTGACCCTCAGAGAGAGGGGCCTGGGGCTGATCCCTGTATTGCACTACCATCGGGACTGGAGCACTGGATAACCAACAGACACAGAGTAGAGGCCCTTCCCACCAGGAGACACAGCAAAGAAGAGATCAGGCATTTGACAGGCACGTCCTTATTCCTCCGATTGGTTTGTACTCTCACATGTGGAGAGATTTGCACAACATTTTTTGCATAGGAAGCTGGACAGTGGGTCTAGAAGGAAAATGTGGCGGAATGCTCAGAACCTGTTATTTAGGGAAAAATCATACAGTCCCTAAGCTAGCCATTTTCTTCTCCCGATAAGTAAAAGAAGTTGCCAAAGTGGTCAAAAGGGCATGGGCTACGTGCCAAGACTGGTTGTTAAATATAGTGAGTCCAGTCCTAAGAATCATGGACATGACAGAAAAGGCCTGGGTTACAAGAGAACAATTGGATCCAGATGTTGTCTCTGATTGGGCACAACGGTGGTTTGTCTTATAGGTGACAGTAAAGCCTCAATTAAACAACAATGGAGAAAAGGAGTACTAAAGAAAAATTAACCTCAAGTTGGTGGACCTGCCAGACATTCCAGCACAAGGCAAGGCATTGGAGTTCTCTTTGGAGCTGCATCTGTGAAGGTTATTGCTAAATGTGTCCCCAGCTGTACTACTCTTGATAGAGCACAGTCCTCCTTGAAGAAGATCTTTCAGCTTTGGGTTTCTGCTTGGGCCGGTCGGGCTACGGGTTGCCAATATGGCCAGGCCCAGGCCAGCCACAGCTGCAGTTACAGACCCTCACTGCAGCATGCGCCAGGGTAGCAAGGATATCATCAACCGTTTAGAAGTAGAGCCATATTCTTCTCCCAAAGAGGACAATGCAATAGAGCTATAGCCAGGGAACAATCGACCCATTTCCAGCAGTAAGTATTCCAACGTTTAAAGCATTCCCTATCTGGTGGGCGGTAAAATTCAGTTTTTCTTCAAAGAGTGGTTGGGGGTATCGCATTGAAAGAGCCCTAGGTGCTGGCAGCAGTAAGGGGGTAATGCATTCTTAAGAATCCCCCAGTAACCTCACTGACCCACACAACTTCAATGGAGTCGGGGTCAGGAAAAAGCAGTCGGCAGAGAAATCTGTCAATTATTGGCAAAAAGGGCAATAGGACCTTGCCCCCCCCACACACTCAAGTCTGACCATTTTCATCAGCAACATTTTCTTGGTAAGGAAGGACTGATCCTTTCAGTCAGTGTTCAATGTTCGGTCCCTCAACCAGTATCTAATACATCACCACTTCAAGATGGAGATGATTGCTTTGTTGAGAGACATATTGAGGCCTGGCAATTGGTTGGCACTGGATTTAAGGATGCATGCCTTACCATTCCAATCGCTCCGGAGCACAGGGCGTTTAGTGTTTTCAATGGAAACACCATCTTTTTCAATGTTTTCTCTCTGGCCTGTTGTCTGTCCCTTTGTGCTTTACAAAATGATTACATCCAGTAGTTGGCTTCTTATGCTTCAAATGGATATAGCTGTTGATGTACTTAGACGACATTCTGTGGAGGTACTTAAGCTACATTTAGACCACATCATCCATTTGCTGAGGCCATTGTGATTTGTCATTAATTGGGACAAATCCGGAACATGGGCAGTTCAGAACTTGCAATTTCTTTATTTCACGATTGACTCTGTTTTCTCTGCCCTTCGGCTACCAAAGTAGAGGATTCGAGACATAAGAAGGAATTGAGGTGAGCATTGCGGGTCCAATTTCTGTCTCTACGGCAGCAATCCAGGATTGCAGGGCCGCTGATAGCATCGATTCAGGCAATATTCCCAGCATGCTTCGCTACAGAGCACTTCAGAGGCCGAGTCATCCGGGGCTGTGGGGAAACACAGATTATTCTCGTGGGTTTGGCTTTCTTCTGAATCACACGACGGGCTGCGCTGGTGGCTGCACCAGGTAGATGCATAGAACGCCAAAGCCAATTTCGGCACTTTGCTGAGTCTACTATTAGAATCAGCCAGCCTCAGAGGGTGGGGGCTCGCTGCAGTGGGGTTTCCACTGGAGGAGAGTGGTTGCACATTGAGTCCAGCAAGAATATCAATTGATTAGATATGCTTGCAAGTTCCTTTGCAGTACAAAGCTTTGCAAGAGACAGGTGGCGCTGCATGGTTGTATGTAAAATAATCGCTGGAAATAACATTGATGGTTCTTTTTTTAAAGGCACTAAACACCCTTCCCAACATATTTTAGGACTGGTGCAATTATATCAGCAAACTCCATTCCTAGAATATTTGGGGAAAATGGTGTATAGTTTTAAAAAAATATATATCGAGTCACCCTCAATGTTATTTCCAGCCATTATATCACTGGATACAGCGCTGCAGCGTTGCAAGCCAGATGGACAACCAGTCTACGGCTCAATATATATAAACAAGCAGGGTAGAAAAAAGTCCAAACAGTTATCAGATCTAGCCATGACCTTTTGGGACATCTGTCTCTCCTAGCAATTGAAGGTTCAACCGATATTAATCCTGGAGGTATCCAATGTGGATGCAGATTGGTGTTCCCGGCACTGGCGAGACCCAGCAGATCGGCAGCTGCAGCTGGCAGTTTTTGGAAGGCTGCTGGTATTTAGGGGTCCCTTTTAGATAGATCTATTCACATCCCATCTCAACACGAAGATCCCTGTGTTTTTGAGCTGCAAACCAGAGCTGGAGGCTCAGGGTACGGATATGTTCCTTACGAAGTGGGGTAAAGGGGTCATGTATGCATTCCCGCCATTTGGCCTGATCCCCAAAGTACTCCTATCCATTACATCAGAGCACACTGAAATTGTGTTGATCAGACCACTGCGGATCACGCAGGGGTGGTATCTGAAGATCCTTTGGTTTCAGCAGGATGTCCGCTGCTCCTGCCAAAGTATCCCCATATCATTTGGAAACACCATGGAGAGATTCATTCAATGGACCACAGGACATTTCTGAACCAGCTAAAGATCTGGTCAGTCGATCCTGGGCACCCTATGATCTTATAAATCTGCGTGGGCAGCTTTGTAGCATTGGTGTTAGAGAGATTTTGATCCCCATCGAGCCCCTGTAGTCGTGGCAATGAATTGTTTGGCAGAGCTGGTTGAGTCCTCTTCTTAATGGATGGCCAACCTGAACCATTCTGTGCTATCCACCTACTATGTCTTGGTGGGCAGATTTCCGGTTGGTGAACATCCCTTGGTTTGTCGATTACTTCAGGGAATTTGTATTTTAGTACTACCAGCCCTGAGATATTCCCATCTCTGGGATGCAAGTTTGGTTTCGAATTTTCTCGAATGTTGGTCTTCCAGCACCCAATTATCCATCAAACAACTTTCCACGAAAATGTTCACACGTATGTGACTCGTAGCATTCAGTTGGCTGGCAGACGTACACGCCATGGACATAAAAGGTTGAGTATTTTCTGCATCTGGGGTTTCTTTCTACGTACTTCGTTACACTAAAACTGCATCTAAGCTCATTGATTTTCTGGCTTTTCCAAAAAATCCACAATTGTGTGTTGTGCTATGTCTTAAGTGTTAAAAGCAGGCCACAGTTGCTTTGTACGTTTACTGGAGCATTATTTATTTCCTTTCGGAAGCCATTTTTCTCTGCTTTTCTTCCCCACTCTATCTAGATGTATGAAGATGGTGATGAGGGAGGCAGGGGTTGACACAGACATGTTTGGAGCTCATTCGGTTAGGGTTGCAATGGCTTCAAGGGCATTTTGGGCTGGGGCCAGGTTGGAGGACATACTCAAGGCAGCTTATTGGGCTAACCCCGCAACATTTTACACATTTTACTGCAACCTGTTGTGCATGCTTCAACAGCTGTGTTGACACAGGTTTGAAATCTGCATAACAGAAGCCTCCGTGCCATGCCTTAGAATACTGATTAGCATTGGAATACAATGGACAGTCAAGATTGTATTAATGGCACAAAGGCAAGTATTATCCCTCGCTCGTACCCACCTAGTAGTCATTTGGTTCTGTGTCTTTCTTCCCAGATGCAGGAACACAGGATGACCAGACATTCTACTAGGACCTGTGCATGGGGTTCTCAGGAACGGTTTGTCCTGCTGGTGGCTCGGTGACAGGCTGTGTGGCAGTTGTCAGTGGAAAAAAAAGCTGTTGTCAAAAGGGCCAGAGCAAATACTGTGACACTAACATCACTGATTGGAGGAGAAGAGGGAGGGGCATGGACTGTTGAATGTTGGGAGCAGTAGTTCTTAAGAATTTAAAAACATTTAGTTTTCTTGCTGCTGCATAAAAGGAAAAGAGAGATGCGTAATACTCCCCTCTGTGCCAATAATAGAATCGCGATTGCGCTTTGAATCCTCGGACTAATCACAATTGCATTGTATGGGTATTGTATCACACTAGTCTTGTACAATTGGAATACAGACCACATGTACTAAATTAAACCGTGACTTACTTGTCGAGTTCATATAAGGTGTGAGAAATTCGTACAATGACTTCTACTCCAGCCTCACTTGCTAGTTTTTTAATTGCTGCATCTCGCTCTTTCCCAAATGGCTCAGAATCATACTCGATGGAAAGTTTTGCTATTTTCCATTCCTGAAAGAAAGATTAGTGAAAATGAATTGTTGCATTATTAGACACAAAACAACTTTTCAACAACATGAACATACTCCGTTGACAATGAACCAGTAAACACAGCTATATGATTGGTGAAACATGTAAAAACAGTTTCGACATTTACTGGTTTAACACCATCAAAAAAAAAGTTGACTATTGCCGGTAATTTTAGGAATGGTGTTCATTTCAGAGATCACATGCATTCAAAAGGGAGAGAGATTACTTATAAAACGTATAATTCAAGCATGTACTGTACCTCAAAGTATTACATTCAGATGCTTTGTGATGGTTACAAAAATAGATATTGTGTGTACATCTTGAAATTACGAACCATATAAACAATAGACTGCCATGCAGTTATATGATAAACCCCTAATTCTGAACCCGAAAGTCCTTCGTCTTCGGTTCTCGCAATAAAATTTAATGGCAATAACATACAAAACTAATACGGAAATAAAGGTGTGCATAGAACTGTTTAGTTCATCTAACAGTTTGTTTGAAGACTGAAAAGAGTTTCTATATTGTTTGCCAACATGTATTCAGAAATGGTCAGCCACACTTGTGTAGAAACCTACTTTAAAGAGACGTGGAAATACATCTGCTGGTTGTCCGCGAATCACAAACAAGCGCGAATTTAGTTTCCTCAGATTGGCATCCAGATCCTCAAGACACTGCAGGAGAAATCTGAGAACACAAAAATGTACAATTTAGCAAGCAGTATCACATGGATAAAAGGCTGTTCTATCATCACAGATATTAAAACACATTTCACAATGCAATAAGAATGCTCGGTTGCAATGAACATGCATCATCATTCTTGTTCGTGGATCACATTGCACAGCCAACATGTGTCATATGGTCTCCCAAATTGATATAAATATTATTACATAGTTGAATGGCAGAAGAACCAATCAGAGCAGAAATGTGAACCCGGGCATCACATCATCAGATTAGAGCAGCTGTCTCTATTTCTATGTAATGCAAGTAAACATCTTAAAAACAGCATGCCCTTGTATACTCAGAACCGGTTCCCAGGAAATCTTAAATATCATGGTTTGCAGAATACAATGCAGCAATTCTATATTGCTACATAGACTTGATAGTCTACAAATTGGTCAATTATTTGTGGTTGGCCTACATTTGAGTTTATTTGTGTTATGGGAGCGCACCCCATGCCTCTGCTACCTATCCCACACCCTCTTCCCACCCACCAACTCCCTACTCCCCTGCCTCATAAGTACATGTGTGTATTTGGTCAAATAAATCAAATTTAGTTGAACAAATGGTAGGATATCTAGTCTGTTAAACAATGTCATACCCTTTACAGCATATGCAAGAAACAATGTTTATGACTAAATTCTGCAATGCAGTATTTGGAGGTAGAGTTGCATAATCATGTGGCTTCTTTTCTCAGCACCATTTCATAAAATGATCAGAGCACTAGGACATATAATAGGGTCATGATAACAATTAAGGTTAGAATTAACTTTATATAGGAACACTACACAACTGTGTCAGGCCATTTGCTTTAAATGCATTTTTAAATCTGCAGCTGAGGCACAAAGCCTGCTGCTACCACAGCCTGCTTCAAAGGCCCATTAACATGCGTGAGATCTCTATACAATCTAGCATTGAAACACTAGCCTCATTACGAGTATGGAGGCAGCCGGGTGCCAGGTCCAGGTTCCTTCAATGAGGAATTACCGGTCCATTCCAACCTTGGAGGACCCAGTAATTCCTCAATGAAAAAAACCCATCCCCATTCCCATTTGAGCCCCCACAGGGCTCAATGGGAATGGGGAGGGAGCTAATAACGAGCCCGTTAATAACGGCCCGTTATTAGCTCCCTGGTCCCCTTGAGGGACCTGCTAAGGACGTCTGGTCTGACCAGACATTCTGAGCGGGTCCCGCAAGGGGACCTCATAATAGGGCATCCCGTAATGAACGGTGCCTCTCCCGGGAGCGCCAGGGTCGTAATGAGGTCCTAAGTCTCAATTACCGATGCTGTAAAGTGTGTAATGCATACGGCACCAGGGACTGGCAATGGGATTAAAGTGGGCATGGCCACCAGGGACCGGCTATGATGTCATCAATGATGCCATTTGTGATGTCATCATTGATGTCCTGGGTGCTAGTCTTAGCAGTGCATGGTGGTGGCACAAATAATGGTTGCAAAGCTTACCATAACTGGCGAATTTCTCTGGTTTTTCAATTTTACCTTGTTGCAACCATAACATCCCCTTAACGTTTTGTTTCAAAGGTTTTTAATAGTGCAATTTAAACGTAAAATCCACATTAAAAAGTTTTTTCATTGAAGTTCTTGTTTGTTTTAGTGCAACTAAACCATGACGTCCCTTCAACAACGTTTTTACATTGACTATATATATATATATATATATATATATATATATATATATATATATATATATATAATACGAATCAGAAGGCAGTCCACTTGAGGTCACATTTAAGTGGTCTTGTGGACTGCCTTGCAATTTTTTATGTCGCACATATTTTCTGGGCAGTTGCAACATTAGTGAGATAGCTCACCAGAGTAATCTCTTGTCTCTGAAAATGGCAGGGCAGGTTAAAATTCACATTTCGTCCTTGTACTTGTCTTATGTCAGACCGTACAAAGTCCCCCCTTTCACGTCAGTTTCTTTGTATGAATGTGTACGAAGTACAAGTTCAGTGTAAAAATAGTATAGAGGAAATGGGCCAAGGCATTTTGAAATGCAGTAGGCATGCTATGTAAAGTAGCAGCAAAACACAATGGAAATTGTGTCACAAATGTATCATTTAAAAGGCCCTTTTGGGAGTGATCATATTTGATTGCTATGTAAAAAGTCTTAACAATACAAACAGGGCCCATATGCTCTATAAAAATCAGGACCTCATTCTCAGTGCCAAAGCAGATTGACTAAAACACAGAAAACGTCTACAGACCAACCTGTGCTCAAAAAGCTATAAACGCATGCAACACCACTCCCAGGCAACTGCATACAATTTGAGTGCCTTCAGGTATTTGGGGATTACTGAAAGCCCCCAAATAAATGAAACTGAAGGCCCTCTGTGAAAATGACCTGCCAGCTTTCATTAAAGAAAAAGTGGCAGGCTATTATGCAAGCTTATGCAAAAAGGACAAGCATACTCATCATTGGCACATAAGGGGTTAAGGCTGACTGTGTGGGTTTCTGAACGTAACAAAGGATGTGCTTTGTGAAAAAGGCTTACCTGTCATTACAAAAGGAAAAGCAGCCTGGCAGAAGAAATGCAAAGGTCCCTTTCACATGAAAAACAGGATTTTTAAACACTTACACCATGCATGTGTATTTGCAGTCAGTAAAAGCACGACAAGAGAAACATTTTCGCCAGTCAACATAACGATGTCAGGGAAAAGAAAGTAATCTGTATTATGCTTCACATGCAAAATACCAGCAAAATTTGAAAAGAAAAGCCCACTTTCTTTCCATGAAATAGTTCCTGCAGGCCCGAGGCAGACCCTTTTGCTTGCTGTGGGACAAACTTCACAAAGGACTCCCACACTGAAAGCCTGTCTGACATCCCAGTTGTTTACAACTGCAATAATGTGTGCCTGTTAACAGTTGTTGAAAACCGACTTTGCCTAGACTTAGTGTCTTTGAAATGGCAGTTCTGAGCAGGCCAAATGCTCTGGCTGGTGCATTACCGGAATGTAGGGGGAAGGTGTGTACGCAGGGGCTATAAATAAGGCTGAACTCTGGAGAAGAAAAAAAAACAGGAACATAGAAGCATATCAGATCAAAAGGTGGTCCGCTTCAGTTAAGAGGACAGGATGCCAGATGTCTGCAGTGGGGGGATCTCTGTGTAGCAAATGCATCCCCCATTTACGATCTGCACCCTACATCTCAAACGACAAAGAGACCAATCAGGTTACTCACCGTAGTGACCACCTTACTCATAGTCCATAGTCCCCTTTCCTCCATACTTATGAGACATCTCTCCGTCCTGTGGGACGGGATCGGAGCACTTCGTAAAAAGCATCAAAAAATGTTGCAAACATTTTGTCCTTCCTCTCTGTCTTGCGCGGGGCCCGGCACGTGGCCGCAACCCCGCCCACCTTGGCTCTGCCCCGCGCATCACCCATCAGTCCTTTTCTATCGCCAGGTCTAAGACCTATTAGCAATAACAGAGGAACCTTATTAGAGGGGACGGCGGGCGGGCGTATGGAGGAAAGGGGACTGTGGACTAGGAGTAAGGTGGTCACTACGGTGAGTAACCTGATTATACTCCTATGTCCCGTCCCTTTTCCTCCATACTTATGGCAGATTCCCAAGCACTCCTTACACGAACTACGGGTGGATGGAAATACCCCTTACTGAAACAGGTTCTTCAGCACAGCCTGACCAAACTGAGCATCAGCTCTTGAGCTCATGTCAAGACAATAATGTTTACAAAAAGCAGATGGGGAGGCCCAAGTAGCTGCCCTAGCAATAGACTTCCAGGGGACATATTTCTGAAAAGCAACGGCGGCTGCCTTGCCCCACACCAGGTGAGCATGAATACCCTTAGGAGGCTTCAGCCCTTGGACGGTGAAAGACTCCGTAATGCAGGTGGCGATCCACTGAAAAATAGTCGCCTTAGATGCCTGCTTACCCTGAGGGTTACCGAAGGTCACAAACAGTTGAGAAGAACTCCTAAAATCTGAGGTTCTGTCCAGATAGAACTTAAGCGCCCTTCTGACATCGAGACAATGCAGAAACCTTTCTGCCTCTGAGGTAGGGTTCGGAAAATAGACCGGCAGGGAGATCGACTGATTCAAATGGAACTCAGATACCACCTTTGGCAGGAAAGCAAATTTGTCCGTAGGACTACCGTATCCTTGTGAAAAACCAAAAAGGGGTGCTCCACCGACAAGGCCTGGAGCTCACTCACCCACGTTGCTGACGTAACGGCGACCAAAAAGGACACTTTCCAAGATAGGTACTTGAGGTCCACCGTGGCCATTGGTTCGAAAGGTTTATGGCACAATGCCGTCAGGACTACATTTAGATCCCACGACGGGTGCAGACTACGAATTGGAGGCGTGTCAAGCTTGCAAAATGCCCCTTAACCACTGGGTTCCACAGAGAGCATTGGTCCGCAGAAAGGTAAGCGGAAACCGCTGAAAGGTAAGTTCTGCATGACAGAATGTGGACACCCGACTCTGCTAAGAAGGATACAAAGGACAGCAATGTGTCAATTGTAGCCCTCCTTGGGTCCAACTTCTTGTTTAAACACCAATGACAGAACATCAGCCATTTGCTTCTGTACTGGGATCTAGTCGAGGGTTTCCTGGCTGCCTGGATAATACGCATGTTATCCGCAGACAAGCTAAGATGTTCTAAAGACTTGAACTCAGGCACCATGCCGCCAAGCTGAGCGATTGTGGGGAGGGATGCCACAACTTCTGTTCCCCCTGATGAAGAAGATCCAGGATACACTTCCAGGTGTTGAAGCTCTGAGAACCAAAACCTGGCCGGCCACCACAGGGCTATGAGTAGAAGGGAACAGTTCACCGAGTTCCTCAACTTGCAAACTGCTTGGTGAACTAGAGGCAGAGGCGGGAAGACGTAAGATCTCATGTTGTGCCATGGAATCCCGAGAGCATCCCCCAGAGAGGAGGCTCCCAGCCCCCCTCTGGAGGCATACTGAGGAAGCTTCTTGTTTACCGCCATAGCGAAGAGGTCCACTTCCGGTGTGCCCCAACGCTGGAAAATCGACGAGAGGACCTCCGCCTTCAACTCCCACTCGTAGTTGACCACTGTCCGTCAGCTGAGGGCATCCGCTGTGACATTCAGCTGGCCCGGGATGTGCACTGCAAGCAGCCAAACACCATGAAGTACAGCCCACTCCCAAATCTGGATGGACAGGTCCACGAGAGGGGGAGACTTGGTTCCCCCTTGTTTGTTGATGTAATACATCGACACCACATTGTCCGTGCGTATGTGGACCACTTTGTTGGCAATGATCGGTCTGAACGCCTTGAGCGCTAGCAAGAAGCCAGAAGCTCCATATGATTTATGTGGAGGAGCTTGTCCTGAGGCGACCAGAGATCCGAGACCTGAAGAAGATCCAACGTCACACCCCACCCCAGAAGAGAGGAGTCCGTCATGATAGTCACCTTAGGGGCTGGGTCCTGGAACCCTGCACCCACCAACAGGTTGCTGAGAGATGACCACCATTCCAGGTCCACTCTCATGGAAGCCGGAATCATTATCAGCTTGGAATCCGGGTCCACAGCCTGACGCCAAGAATTCCGAAGAGCCATCTGAGTCCGCCTCATCTTGAGACGAGCAAGAGGAAGAGCCAACACGCACAAGGCCATGAGGCCCAGATGCCTCTGGAACCACCAGGCCGACATGTTCTCCGACTGCGCAAACATCTGCCACGTGGCCAACAGATCCGCCATTCTGTCCCCCGTCAGGTACACTCTGTAGTCGATCGTGTTCCAGCGAAAACCCAGGAAAATCAAGTCCTGCGAGATCGTCATAGAAGATTTCCGCCAGTTCACCGACAGCCCAAGATGGAACAGGAGCTGAAGGAGAGACTGAAGATTGCACGCAGCTTTCAACGGGCAAGGACTGCGTAAAAGCCAGTCATCCAAATACGGATACGCATGGATATCCTGCAGACGAAGATAGGCTGCAATCACCGACATCATCTTTGTGAAGACATGCGGCGCAGAGCTGAGGCCAAAAGGAAGCACTCAAAACTGGAAGTGCTCCTCTCCCAAAGAGAAACAGAGATATCCCCTTTGTGGATTCCAAATCAGAATATGCATGTACGCATCCTGAAGATCCACCAGGATGAGCCAATCGCCCATCTGCAAGGAAGCCCGTATCTGGCTGGGCGTGATCATCTTGAATTTCTCTTGGGGTAGGAAAAGATTGAACTGGGAAAGGTCTAGGATGGTGCTCAGGTGAGCCTGGTTGGGTTTGGGCACCGTAAACAGCTGGGAGTGGAAGCCCTCCCCTCGTTTCCCGAGGGGAACGGGTTCTACAGCTCTGAGGTCCAGAAGTTTCTGAACCTCGGCTTTCAGGGAGGGCGATCCCGACAGCTGAAAATGAGGATTGAAGGGTGGGGTAGGGGCTAGGGGTAAGTGGAAGCCCGCCCGAGCGACTGACAAGACCCATCTGTCTTCGGTGATGGTCTGCCATGCCTCCCAATGAGGCACAATGTGTCCTTCCACTGGGGTCGCGTGCGAGTGCGGAAAACCCTCATTTTGTAGGTTTTTCAGTGGTGTTGCCACATGAACCTGAGGAGGAGGCTGAGGAGCGGGAGAAAAACCAAGTCTGTTGTTGACTCCGGTGGTTATTCCCTGAAGGGGTATCCACTCTGCGAGATTTCCAGTCTAAGGAGCCCCTAAAACCAGAGGAGGGCCGACTTTGCGACAACGGCCTCTGGGTTTTAAACAGAGTTTTAACAAGGACCGACAAGGACTTAGCTGTCTGAGTGCTATCCTTCGTCTTGATCAGCTCTACATCTGTTGTAGAATGAAAGAGCTCCTTACCATCAAACGGAAGGTCCAACACCTTGTCCTGTACTTCCTTTGAAAATGTGGTGGCATGCTGCCACGCCTGTCGTGAGGTATCAACCCCCAGCATAAGGCCCCGAGGCGAGGTGTCTACATGATGAGCCGCAGCCTCCAGGAGATCCTGGGCCAAGACCCTGGTGTCGCATAATCCCACTTTAAAGTCTTTCAGCTTCTCGACCGGGATGAACTCCTCAAACTCTGACAGACCTTTTCACATCTGCATATTAGCCCCCGCTAACATCAGTTCGGCATTGGCTTGCCGGAGCTGCAAGGCCGAGTTGGTGAAAATCTTCCTCCCAAGGGAATCAAGGAGATTATCCTCCTTTCCCAGAACCAGAGTAGCCGTCGTAGAAGAGGATGCTGCAGGCCTGGACTGTAAAGTGGCCGCAGCCACCACTGTGGAGGAGGGGGCGGGCAAGACGTCAGGGCCACCTCTTCTGAAGAATGCACCCAGTATCGCGCGTCAATTTTTTTATTGACGAAAAGTGTAGAGTGTGGCTTTTCCCAGACCCTGCGGACCTCGGCCAGAACGTCCTTCTGCAAGAACAGGCCGGTACGCTCCAAAGGAGACAGGGTGAACACCCCCGAAAGCACACCCTCCTGCGGAGAAGGTGCCTCTGGCACCGAAACATCCAAAAAGCACATCATGTCCAGTACCCGGTCATGTAAAGCTCTAATAGAGCGGGGCAGGTCCTCATTGTCCTGACCGCCCTGCGCGTCATCCGGCAGGTCAGGATCCTGCTGAGCCGTGTCAGATGCTGCCTTGTCCACGGGGGACAATGGGGGCAAAGGCGGAAGAGTCAGGGAAGGTACCGTAGGCAAGGGAGGTGCCGGAGGAACCACATGAGGAATGGGTGGAGCCGGAGGCGCTGGCGGACATATCTCCCTAAAAAGCCCTTTGAAATATTCCCTCATGGGGTCGGTACGCACGAGTGTCTGAAATTTGCCGAAAAAGGCGTCCTCCGGGGACTGTTTTGGAACCAGAGGGGGCTTCTCATGAGGATAATTCCAGGGACGTAATGGGGAAGGGCGCCACACCGGCCCATCCACCGACATATCCACATAAATCAAAGGTGTCGACCCCGCAGGCAACAAAACATTGTGCGGAAGGGGCATCCGAGCGTTCCAGTCATAAACTGGCAGAACGGGATGCCCACAAGGAACTCTATGTTCACCCACGGAACAAAGCCCTACACCTGAGGCCAATGGCATAGTTGTAGGGGTAGCGCCCAAAATGGCTGATGTGGTCGTGGCAGGAACGGCTGCCATTTTGTCATCACCTGAGGGGAACTCCGGCACGTGAGGAAGTGAGGCAGGGGTCCCCGTCGATGGATCAGGGGTCTTAACTTTAGCCTTAACATAAGGAACCTCCGCTGAGCCGGTACTATGTGGCCTGGAATGTTTCTGCGACATACCAAATGCTAAATTAGCCTTCCCAGGAAGGACCTCGGTACTGCCGGTAAAAGAAGAACTTTCCTTCTTTGCCCCTCAACAGATTGGCATCGCCACAAGAGCGGGAACGGTGAGAAACAACCTTCACCGATAAGGCCTTGCCAGGCCTCTCAGAAATGTTGGTAACTTTAGCCTCTGTACGAGGGACCTCGGACCCAGGTCCGGTAACAGCCTTACTAGCGCAGGCCTCGAACATCCGTTTGGTAACACCATGCCCCGCCGAGGCCCGGTGCGAACCCCGGTCTTATTTTTGAGGGAAGCCAACAGAGGGGCTTCAGAGCAAGCTTTGGTACCACACAACTCAGTAGAACTGGGTCTACAAGCAGCCCCCACAGGAGGGTCCTCGGAGTGTACTCCGGTATCCACAGGCCCCTTATGGAGACCCTCAGAGAAAACTCTGGTATAATTATTAGGCCCAACGGGCACCACAGGTCGAACCCCGGTGACAGAGCGATCAACGCCCCTCACGGCCCAGGAGGAACCTGGAAAGGTGTCTCCCGGCCGGGGTGCTCTGAAAAGTAAAGAACTTACCGGGCGTCTCTTCTTTTCATCGATGAACGCTTGAAAATGCAAAGGAGGAGTTCGTCGGAACACTTCCTCCCACTGCTCCAACCGACGCTGAAGAGCCCGGACCGAAAGGGAATCACAGTAAAAACAGGAGTCCCAACGGTGACCCGGGCCCAAACACTCCAAACAAAGAGGATGGGGATCCGCCCTCGCGAAGCTTCAGTGACACGATGAACAATCTGGAAAGTCTAGTTTGAACGACATAGACAGACTAGTACACGATCGCTAGCGAGAGCCAGAGAGGAAAAAAGGGAAGAAAATCTTCCGCGGATGCAAGTGCGTTCAGTCTCGAACGAGTGGAGAAAAGGACTGATGGGCGATGCATGGGGCGGAGCCAAGGTGGGCGGGGGTTACGGCCGCCTGCCAGGCCCCGTGCAAGAAAGAGAGGAAGGACAAAATGTTTGCAACATTTTTGGATGCTTTTTACAAAGTGCTCCGGTCTCGTCCCACAGGACGGAGAGATGTCCCATAAGTATGGAGGAAAGGGGACGGGACGTAGGAGTATAATAACACTGGCCCAGAGAGGCAAATGGCACTGGAGACAGTGGGCCTCCAATTAGCATATCCCAAAGATGTGCAATTAATTTAAAAGTACTATTATCATTTAGGCCATTTTCTCAGCAACCATAAGAATGTGTTTGCCATTTTGTTGGGGCTAAATTTTTTGTAAAAGTGCTCTGTGTGCAGCGGATTCCCCCTACCTCTCCCAATTCCTGTTCCCGGCCTGTTCCCTCCTCCCTCCCACCCTCCTCACCTAAATGGCCAATCTACGAGCAGTTGTCAAGCGAGGCTCTAGGCCGCGTACTGTGAAGAATCCAGCATTCTTCCTGGTGAAGCTGAGGTGAGTAAAGGCCAGCTAGGGCCCTTGAATGTGTTTACCATCTTGTTGGGGCTAAATTGTTTGTAAAAGCGCTCTGTGCGCAGTGGAATCCCCCTACCTTTCCCTCTTCCTGTTCCCGGCCTGTTCCCTACTCCCTCCCGCCACCCTTCCCTGATTGGCCCATCTGCAAGCCATTGTCGAGCGAGGCTCTAGGCCCTGCACTATGAAGAATCCAGCACTCTGGCTGGTGAAGCTGAGGTGAGTGACTGCCAGCTAGGGCCTTTGAATGTGTTTAACATATTTTTGGGCCTAAATTGTTTGTAAAAGTGCTCTGTGCACAGCAGATTCCCCCTACCTCTCCTGCTTCCTGTTCCCGGCCTGTTCCCTCATCCCTCCCGTCGCCCTCCCCTGATTGGCTCATCTGCAAGCTGTTGTTGAGCGAGGCTCTAGGCCCTGCACCGTGAAGAATCCAGCACTCTTGCTGGTGAAGCTGAGGTGAGTGAGGGCCAGCTAGGGCATTTGAATGTGTTTGCCATCTTCTTGAGCCCTTTGAATGTGTTTGACATCTTGTTGGGGCTAAATTGTTTGTAAAAGTGCTCTGTGCGCAGCGGATTCCCCCTAGCTCTCCCACTTCCTGTTCCTGGCCTGTTCCCTCCTCCCTACCGCCCCCAGACCTCCGATTGGCTACAACGCTGCTCTTAACACACCCTCCCAGTGCAGCCCTCTGCCTGGCAGCCCCTGTGGCTAAGGGCCTTAAGGCAAAGGGTGGCTCCAACAGTGGCGGCTCCATACTGTGTCTGCAGGTGTCAGCGGGGGAGGCCAGGGGCCAGCCACTAACTTATACAAAGCCTTACAAACTACAATCACCCCCCTCCTTCAGTGGCACATAACGAGACAAGCACCCTTTCACCTAGTGTTAGCTCATCACACTGAGCTCAAGAGAAGAACCAGCAGTCCCCCACCTGAATCCTCGGGTGCAATATCATACTGCAAGCATCCCCCGCCCCCTGACAACAGCCAACAACAGGTGGCTCTAAAGGCATATCCCAACCGCAAGCCAGCAGTAGCAGCCGGCCGCAGTACCATGACATGACACACGAGGAACAGACTGCCATCAATCAGCATCAACAGATAAGGTAGGAACAATTTACAACTTACACAGATATTACTATACGAAACCTAGACCTCTCTCTCCCACTGTTCAGGACTCCCAGATCTAGGTGTGTCTTCCATCTCTGCCTATTATACCGTGAATCCTACTGTATTGTGAAATGTAAGCCTCTCTCCCACTATACAGGACTCTCAAATCTAGGTGTGTCTTCCATCTCTGTCTATTATACTGTGAAACCTACTGTATTGTGAAACGTAGGCCTCTCTCCCACTATACAGGACTCTCAAATCGAGGTGTGTCTTCCATCTCTGCCTATTATACTGTGAAACCTACTGTATTTGGAAACGTAGGCCTCTCTCCCACTATACAGGACTCTCAAATCTAGGTGTCTTCCATCTCTGCCTATTATACTGTGAAACCTACTGCATTGTGAAACTTAGGCCTCTCTCCCACTATACAGGACACCCAAATCTAGGTATATCCCCATTTCATCCTATTATACGATTAAACCTACTGTATTGTGAAATCTAGGTGTAGCCTCCGTCTCTGCCTATTCATACTGTGAAACCTACTGTATTGTGAAACTTAGGCCTCTCTCCCACTATATAAGACTCTCAAATCTAGATGTGGTTTCTCTGGTACCCAAAATGCATTATGAAATGTAGGCCTCTCTCCCACTATACACAATTCTCAAATCTAGGTGTGTTCTCACCGGGACCCAAACTGCATTGTGGAACCTAGGCCCCTCTCCCACTATACAGGACTCCCAAATATATGTGTTCTTCCATCTCTGCCTATTATACTGTGAAACCTACTGTATTGTGAAAAGTAGGGCTCTCTCCCACTGTACAGGACTTTCAAATCTAGGTGTGTTTTCTCTGGTACCCAAACTACATTGTGCAACCTAGACCCCTCTCCCACTATACAGGACTCCCAAATCTAGGTGTTCTTCCATCTCTGCCTATTATACTGTGAAACCTACTGTATTGTGAAACGTAGGCCTCTCTCCCACTGTAAAGGACTCTCAAATCTAGGTGTTTTCTCTCTGGTACCCAAACTGCATTGTGCAACCTGTATTGTGAAACTTAGGCCTCTCTCCCACTATACAGGACTCCTAAATCTAGGTATATCCCCCATCTTTGCCTACTATACTGTGAATCCTACTGTCATGCGAAATCTAGGTGTGTCTTCCATCTCTGGTTATTATACTGTGAAACCTAGTGTATTGTGTTAGGCCTCTCTCCCACTTTACCGGACTCTCAAATCTAGGTGTTTTCTCCAGTACCCAAACTGCAATGTGCAACCTAGGACTCTCATCTGCTATACAGGACTCCCAATTCCAGGTATACTCCCCCTTCTCTGCCTATTATAGTGTGAAACCTACTGTACTGTGAAATCTATGTGTACCCTCCATCTGCACTGGACAAAGATCGCTCCAGATGAACAATTTCGAAGCATACAGTACTTGTATCTCGCACCACCTCTGTGTAAAAGGCCACAGGCATAGCCAAGCATCCACGCACTGCACAATGCTGATATGGCTACGCTCTTCCGGTCTAGCAGTGCATATAGCCATCCAGACTGAAACACCTGACGTACCTCAACACCTGTGCCAATAGCATACAGCGACTGCCAACCGAAAGGAGCTCGGTATAGCTGGCCACACATCGAGTCTCTTAACAACAGCCCTGTACCACAAACCACCAACAGCACCCACCCACAAGCCTGATCTTACTGGGCTGCTTACTCGAGCCTAGCAGCCACCTAAGTCCTAGTCTGGCGAAAATGCACACATGCATCTTCTAATCTAAAACCCTTAGAACCTCCGAAACACATTGACTACGGTCACCAAGAGAATTCCAACTACAAAGCACATTGAGGCCATACAAATGGGGAAATAGCGCTATATAAGTAACCAAATACAATACAATAAGTCCTACTTTCTTGACTGATGTTTCATTTTTTTAGGTAATTTCAAGGCGTTTTGGTTGATATACTATTCATCTACCTGCGACATAGGGAATTTTAATGGCAAGCTAACATGTATTCCTGGCTGCTTATAACATGTCCTGATTGCCCTGAATGTGAGAGTTGGCGTGCCAGTGTAGGTTAAAATTAGGAATATGGGTAATAAATTACATGTTCCCAACTAATATGCTTTTTGAAAAAAACAGCGGAAAATTGGCAAGTGGCCGTGCAAAATGGTGCGGTCCTGGCTGTCATTCTATTTAATTCCCCATGATTAGCTGAAGCGGAATATATATAAATGATGGCAGTTCCAAATAAAATTATGAAGTTTTGCCCAAAAGCTGACTTAGAAACAAAAGGGGATGTCAATGGGAAGTTGCCATATGTCTGTTGCAGACTCCTAAACCAATCCTTAGAGATAGGCTGGATTTGGGAGGAGAGAGAAGGGTAACTGTCCGATTCTATTTGCAAGAACTCTTGCAGGCTACTCACCAGGATTGTAAACTTGATGGTGTCACCACTGCTATATAAAGTGGATGCACTATGAGGAAGAAAAAAAAAAGGAGAGCTCCTAAAATTAGCATCATGAAAGGAGCTGTTAAAACTTACCATCTGACAGCAGCAAGGAAACTCCAAAGGAGATTGCATCTGGGTGGAGCTGTCTATTTCTAGGAAGCTCTAAAGGCTGACTGGGTCCTATGGTGAAGAGCTGGGGGCCATCTTTGAGAGTAGAGTGACTAGACCCCTGCTCTATCTTTCCAGAGAGTCTGAAATGGAGCTGGCTTTCTGTCAAGATGTGCCCCCCTGATTCTTGAATAACTGTGGAATGACAGATAATCCAGGATGTTCAAACTGGAGGCTTCCGTTCAGTCCAGTGGAGGAATCAAACCCTGGTAACCATCTGGTCCTGGTGGGAGAGGAGCATGGAATACCACCCCCTAAGCCAGGCTGGAAATATATAACCAGCCTGAAACTTAGAGTAGTTCCCCAGCACCACAGTAGATGGCCTTCCCACTATAAACGTGGAACCAGGCAGTGCAAGCACTGAAGGTGGGAGGCTTTGATACTAAGGTGAGTACAGAAAAGGAATGAAGAAGGAATGAGCCCAGGGCAAGGTAATGAAGAGGAAGCTGCAGGAAGCCAAGCAGGAAGCCCAGGGCAACAGGGGAAGGAAAGGATGGTCAACAAGGGAGAAAACGGGAGACCAAAAAGCAGTCAAGCCAGCAAGGAGGAACACGGCAACCCCAGAACACAGCAACAAGAAAGGCAAAAAGGTTTCAGGAACATAGCGTTTCACATAAGGGAAAGGTTGTGACTCATTGAGCGCCGTTGCTGCTGAGTTTATATGGGACAGCCTGGCCAATGGAGACTGTGCACAGAGGCACTGGTGGCTTGTGGCAACAGACCACACCGCGTTCACAGTGCATGTGCAAAATCCAGCTGCCGGTCCCGGGCACATGTGCAGAATGCAAAACATGGCGGCCCCCAGCCATGAATGACGATCGGTATGATGATTGGTATGCAGACGCGGCTGCAGAGTGTTCCGGAGCCTCCAGTAGACTCGCCAAGTTGGGACACCAGTGCGCACTGTGACATGCCACCCTCCCCATGGACCACAAGGGGCAGCAAGCTTCCAAGGGTAATGGAGGTAAAACGGCAAAACAAGCGGGCGGCATGAACAACAGAAGCAGGTTCCCACGAGTTGTCACCAAAAAGCTGGCAAGCCAGCAAGGACGAAAAGGAAAGGCCCAGAGCACAGCAACAAGAAAGGAAACAAGGTTTCAGAAACGTAGCATTTCATCTAAGGAAATGGATGCGACGTACTGAGCGCTGTGGCTGCTGAGTTTATATGGGGCAGCGTGGTCAATGGAGACTGTGCTCAGAAACGCTGGTTGCCCGTGGCAACATACCACGCCACGCTCACAGCACATGCACAAAATCCAGCTGTCCAGCCGACATGGCTGCAGATTGTCCCGACATCATGAGCGGGCGCGCCAAGGTAGGACACAAGCGCGCGCAGTGACACTTTCCTGAATTTTAAACAGAGGTTTTCAATGTAAGTAGACTTGAGCCCTTTAGAAACCAAAAGGTGGGGCAATCGGCCGGTCTTAAATCCTTTCCCTTTATTGTAGGCATGGGGGGTGGGGGATAAAACGGTGTAGATCCTTAGCCTATTTAACTAAAAATATTAATTTAATTAATTTCCCTTGGCAGAACACCACTGGATGATTTTTGCTGTAATTCGAAATTAACAAAGCTCATTCCCAGTGTGAGCTAAAAACTATAGACTGCAATTTAATTGGGTAATCTTTCAGTTCAGCTTCCCCAACATAGGCCTTTAAGTGGAGGGGGTCTGAAGTCCCAAATTCCCAAATCAATCAAATGTTTCTGTCCAACTTCTCCAACACAGACCAAAGTAAAGGGGAAGGTTCTGAAAAAACAATCTGCTAAATCACCTTGTGTTTATTTTAAAGCAAAGGTGTGGGTAAAATAATAATTGCCATATGCATTTGCACAAATTTGTAAAACTAAACTGCTGGCCTTTTAAGTGCGCAGGAAAATCGAAATTGCACAGCATTGCATATGCAAATGGAATTAGGTCATTGACCAGTGCTGATTATTTCTTGAAGTGAATTCTGTAGAAAGATAAGTATTGTAATTTGTGTTTTTGCCAACCCATTGATGTGATTTATTTGTGTAACATGAAGTAAATTGTTAGCCACAAAGAAGTGTGTAGTTTAGTGTGATTTCTATTACCTATAATTCAAATAATATATAAATATATTTCCTGTAACCGGCATGGTTCTTGGCTTATTGGTAGGTCAGGGAAAGGGATCGAAGGGGCATGATATAAGGCTGAAATAGGGCTGAATAAAACAACTGACATTAACCGTTTATTGTGTGACACTTGGCTTGGGGACAGAAAGAACTCCCTGTGTTGAGGGTGGCCACTCAATAAACCGTTACAGATACACACCTTGTACAAATGGAAAAATGGAAATGCAAACCACATGTAATACATTTCAAATAAATGGTTAACTTTACCTAGGTGGATTAATGTAGCACCATATAAATGCTCCACAATGAACCCGTATTTTATATTGTAAGAATAATATTAATATTTAGCATGGATATGTTTGCTGTGGTGTTTTATATCATGTCAACATGCTACCTTCTGTCTCCTTCCAAGCTCTATACATTGATCACACAACACAGACTGACTTGTGTCCAACGAGTTGATAAAAGGTGGTGTATTATTACCCATCTGAATGGTCCTTCGTTTATTGACATCAGAAGTATGGAAGGCTGAGTCGGCCTTGCTGGAATTCAATTAAAACCTGTGACCGACTGTATCCTGGACGCAGATTTCAAAAACACCAAGTGAACATGTGAGCTATCTTACTGGCCTGGAACATTCTACTGGATATTAATGCTTTATAGTAAAACACCGAACTGAAGGCGAGTCTAAGCCACTGAACTGTTCCTACTGTTGGAATTGAACTAAATGTAAAGAAGTCTGTCCCTTATATTATTACTTTACATAGCGACAAAAGAACGAGTTCAATGACCTACATTTCTACCGTGTAATAATTGTTCCCAAGGTACAGAGTGACCAGCACCTGGATTGGCCTCAGAACTATTTCGCAAGAGGTAATAAAGTATGTGTGTTTGTGAACTCGTCCACGCCCACTTATGAGTCAACAAGTAGTTCAGACCCTTTAAAGGATCATTATATTTAAATGGTATAACATACCGGTATAAACGATGTTGCATACTCGTGTATACTTTGATATATGAATCTACTTCTGTGGACACGATTCCAAAATAATATCCTTCTCCTACAACAATGGAACAATATGTCCAAAATGAGGGCCATAAAAGAGTGAACCCAAACACCAACAGATTTTTGGCCGTCCCGTTGTTTAGGTTGAACCAGCCATCCATCAATGCATACAACTCGAAAGGTGTTGCTGTTGTTTATACAGTAAATAGGCAAACTAAATAAAAGGCGTTAGCCTCTGTTTTTTCTCGAAGGTGAAAGTAAATGGCTGGGCAGCTTAAGTAAACAGACTTCCAAGGTACATATTTTGCTCATATCTTCTCTACTGTATGCAGCTGCAAAGAAGAGGGTGGTTTACATACTTGATGTAAAGATCCCGTGACCACTTGTTGAAGGGGCCCTAAATAAATAAATCCTCTAAAAGTAACTTCATTGTAATGGTGTAAATTTAATGTACCATGCATGACATCAATATACAAGTCAGAAACAAAAATAAACAAGAAGCAAATGATCATGGTACTAACTCTATTCCTCAAAGCACATAAACTCCTGCACTTAGACTATTGGGAAGAATGGTGCCAGGTGACGGGCCTGTAACCTATGATGTGTAAATAAATAGTATGCAATAAATGTCTTACACAAGGTACACAAACCTCACCACTAGCAAAGTCTGCACTCTTTTCCCATAGCTCTAAGTTGTATTAACAGACCACACAAAAACATAAGAAATGGGATAAGATGAAGCAGGAAAGGTGACAAGGTAGCGGTACCTTTGCCATAAAAGCACTAGTGTTGCTCTGGTTGCCAACGTTTTATGACTGGTACCTCTAGCAACTTCACATTCTCAACTACTGGGAACCAGATACCAAGAATGAGGCGGTGTCAGAAGGCACTGATGCCAGACATCAAGTGAACACAATACAAAAGGGATGAACCCACTGTGTAAGCACGTGTTAACTGGCTTTCAGTGAGGAGTGGGTCCAGCATACACGTAGCCTATAAGAAAACCCTATATAAGTCTTTGAAGCTGACCTGCAACTCTATGGAGTTTTAAAATAAGCACAGACCGCCTAATTGGGAAAATAAGAACTGCAGCATATAATCCAGCCAGTGATAACACCTGGAGAAGCTTGAATGGTGTGTGTTTCTGCTGTAGATGCAGAGTAATGTATTATTTCGTTAATGTATACATTTGAGTTCTTTTGCCATAACTATCATGTGAAATATTTTCCTCTGGCAGTGCGAGTGAGACTTAGGGTAAATAACTTGAAGAATAATTTCTCCTTCGAGAGACTAGGTAGAGATTTGTGTCGTTCTGCAGTTGTAGAACACTATTTTGGAACACAGCAATATCCTTCAGTGACCAAATGTTATGTGACAAATCTGTGGATGTCATCCCTTCTCCCCTAGGGGAGACCTTTCCCATGGACTGAGGGTGGTGTTTCCACAGTACAATAGTCCTCCTGGGGGGGGGTGCACCTGGGGAGGATCATATGGGAGAGGAAGGCCCTTATGGGATTAGGGACGACCATTCCCAGAGAATGTGGTATACCTCTGCCTTATTAGACCCTCCCTCCTTCCCCAAACCAAACACTTCTTCCCCCTTTCCAAATAGTGCCAACATTGTGTATAGTAAGGGTAACTATCCTAGTATGTTAGACCTGATTAGCGGCCCTGAAAATACAAGATGCTTTCCATATTGCTCCAATACAAGTACTGTGAAGAAGAAGGGGAACAGGAGTATGATGCCCTCTCCAGAGAACCAGATTGAATGGTCTAGCCTCTCAAAGCATTTTATTGGTCAAAGGAAATACAGACTACAGAGGGAAACTAACATAGGGTGAGCCATCGTCAGATGAGAAAACCTGAGGGACGCTGACCCAGCACACGCTGAAGCACTCCAGGAGTTGCCCTGCATGCAGCCGAACGGGAGCATGAAAGTAGTCCAGGCAAAAGCAGCTACTTCATTCACTGCCCAAACAACCCTCCAGACATCCCAAAGTCCAGCAAACTGCCGGAGAGCAAGAGCACAGCTCGAGAAGGGAGCAGGGACTGGCAGAGTAGCCGTAGATGAAAAAGGAGAACCCAAATGCGGCTGGAGACAGAAGGTCCAGCCCAAGGAAGAAGAATTGACCAGTGGAGAAGCTGCTGATGCCACAAAAGAATAAAATGCTGCTGGAGCCTCGCAGTGGAGCACCAGTGCTCGGAAAACTTGAACCACAGAAACAGGTACACAGGCAGAACTAGAGGTGTTAGAGGTCCGGGAGGAGTCAGCAAAGAGCTGCAGAGCACAAGATAAGAGGGTCTGAGATCCCAGGAACACGAGAGAAAGGAAGAAACTTGCAAAGATAGATGCTGTGTGTTCCTGGTGCTACAATATATTGAGACATGAGAAGCATAAGGACCATTTTGGCAAAATAAGTCTCAATGGGGGATGTGGTAAGATGTTGGTCCCCATAACATTTACATAGTAGATGGGGTAGACTTGTGCGCTCCCCTCTTGCAAACAATTGCGCTGTTGGGATGTTGCAGAGGGTTCAATGCATCGTAGTGCTTGTTCACCATTAGGCACGATTAACCCACTCTTATCGGAATAAAAGCAGTGTATTATAAATTGTTTTCTGGCTCTCCTTTTAACTATAATGAAGTATCACTGGAGCCACAGAGAAGAGCACAAATAATCCAAATCATGGAAAAGGCACAGCTAAAAGCGCTTTTAGTAGAGCATTCGCGTGCCAAAAGCATTTAAACATAGTTAATGGTCGTGGGTATTTTGGCATTTTAAAGTTGCCATAATGTTTCTTCTGTTGTAAGCTTTTATCTGGAAAGCAACCGCTAATCTGTATTCTCAGTTACAGTGTTCATTTGTGCAACCAAAAACGGAACACAAACTTCATCAGTTGAATGTCAAGTGGGTCAGGAATCAAGTGCTTTACCTTCTCATAACTGCATGTGTACCCGAATAAGTAACTTTAAATTACTAAACACTAAGCTTTATTTGGTTACAGTGACAGTCTTATATCGTCTTCATTCCCCTATCCACACAGATGCGAATAATACCCAACAGAGCTCCTCTTCTCGTGTCCCTCGCCTTTCTCCAATGTCAAACAAACCCATATGTCAGTGGAGAACGTGTTTCAAGTTGCTAGTCAGATCTAAAAATGCATTCACCCCTCAATTCTCCACATGGACATAGCACACCATTTAGGTATCCAGTGATTTTAACAAATAAATAAAGAAAATAAAGAATGCATTTTTAATGAATATAAAACAACTAAAAAATACTGCATTTAAAAAAAGTAATATGTGGGGATTGGTAAGGGGTTAAATCTGGTGAGGTTGAGGATAGGGGGTTTAAACATGGGTAACCGGCGGGATTGGGTGGGATCCCCCAAAAAAACAAAAACAAATTTGCCATTTTGGATTCGGTAAAAATGCATTCTTTATTTATTCGTAAAATCACATAGAAACCACCATTTCGTATTTAATAAGCGTCTATTGTCATCTGCTTATGGCTAGTGGCAAACCCTTTCTGACTCGACAAGAGTCGTTTGCCGTTCACTGATGGCTAGTACAAATGTTGAGACTTGCCTTGGACACTAGATCTTTGGATTTGTTTAACAGGTCCGGTATTCCCCTCCTTCTGGTGTTTCTTTTGATGTCTCAAGGCATCCCAATCCTGGTTTTAAATTCAGCAGGTTTTCAGATTGTCCTAAATTATGTGTTGTTGGATATCTAAAGCAATATGAATGTGACACAGTTACTTGATGCGGTCTTCCACAGACATGTTTCTGTCATTTCAGAAATCTTTCAAACTAGTGTCTTCTCCAGCCTTGCATTGGTGGGTTAGGCGTGTTACGATACAATCATGGATTCATGTGTCTATATTTGATGCCTACTCTTCTAGAGGGGCAATGGGTTCCACGACTCTTTAGTCTGGAGCAAGGCTGCAGACAACAAAGTTGCAGATTGGTCGAATGTCATGTTTTTCATGCATTAGATTCCAAACCTTTTGTGCGTGCTTCTGCCATTGTTCTTTCGCACCTTTGAGTGTGCATAACAGGATGCCTGTGTGCCATGCGATAGAATATTGATTTTTCCTAGTGTATTTGCAATGGAAAGTTGTACTTCTATTCGTGTCATGGAGGCTGCAATTACCCCTGCCATTCGTTTTCTAATGCTTCTCCCCTTGATTACTTGTAGCCCCTATGAATTCTGGCCATCAGGATTTTTTGTTTGATTTATGGTTGCTGAGACCAGGGGTGTTGTCATTTCCCTCTCATGGGAATTTGAATAATATCACTTTCCTGCTGTGTTTGCTCCAGGTTTAATCTGATGTTGGCGGAAATCGTGCTGCATGATAATAGGACACTGGGAGCACTGTAGGGTAAATTAGAGAAAGGAAGGTTACACTTTTGGACAACGTAAAAGAAGGAAGACCTAGTAACGTGAAAGGGAATGCAAGGAGTAATTTTTCAAAAATTCGTGCTAAAGATAAACAAAGAAACTGTAATACTTGTCTCGGTGGTATGCAACGGAATCAGGCTTTATGTATTTTTTTATTTTACATTTTTATTTTTATTGGCAGAGGCATATAGCAAACACATACATGAGAGCGATCAGCAGGTTCAATACGTGCATAGATTAATACAGTCGCATGAAGAGACAATGGTTCACCACAGATGGGAAATGGTACAACACAATGCATTATAGGGCACTTGCATATCAATGAGAGGCACGGGAGGTACCTCTCTCGGAAGAGTCCTCCTCCAGGCTATGGAGGTAGCTGTTGAAGGCAGTCCAAATGTTTTTGGGGCGAGAGTGGATTGGGACCACGTTGAGGTATTCATCCTCGCAATTACGAGACCAAGTGAGCAGGTTCAGCCACTTCTGGACCGTGGGGGGAGAGGGGTTCTTCCAGCTCCGAAGGATACACTTCTTGGCCACCACACAGCCCACATTCAGGAATTTAACCATATGTTTAGCCCCCTCAACACCCCAAATAGAACTCCCATCGGGTCTGGGTCAATAACAGTGTCACTGATTTCAGACAGTATCTCAAGGATCTTACCCCAATACTCTGCCAGCCGCGGGCACTCCCAGAACATATGTAGGTGATCAGCACCATCCGCTCCGCAGAGAGCGCAGGATTGCGGGGCAGCTCGGGCAAACTAAGAGATCCTGATTGGAGTGTAGTACAGCCTGTTTAATAGTTTGTATTGTATGGTGCGATAGCGGAAATTAAGGGAGACCCTGTTGGTATGAGAGCACATTTTCCCCCATAAGGGATCAGTGAGCTCAACGTCCAGTTCAATAGCCCACACAGCGCGGGCTCTGGAGGGCTGGGCTGGGGAGCCCTGCAGCAGCAGTTTGTATAATGAGGAGACCACCCCTCGGGCGCCAACCGAGTTGGCAATGTATGCAACCTCTGGGGGTTCGTCAGGGTAGCCCGGCCAGGCAGCCCGGAAGGCCGCACAGAGCCTGTAGAGCTGTACATTTTCTAGTGCCGAGCCTGAATGTCCCGGCCTCCATGTCTGTGGAGTTATAAACTTCACATCAGGATAGAAGTCCGCTAGTGCACGATACCCCAGGGTTTCCCAGTGCGGCGCCAATGCTATGTAATGTGTGGGCTCTAGCCCGGGGAATCTCCAGGCTGGGAGTCACTTGTAGTAAGGCTGCTGTTCGGCGCAAACCTCAAATATTCGACCCCAGGCATGTAATGTGGTTCCAACCGGGTCAATGGGCGAGTCCGGTATATACTGCTGGTGTAGCATTAGTGACATTATGTTGGTGCCGGCTGCCGCTAGGACCTCCAGCTTGATTTGGGGGAGAGAGAGGGGCCCGGGATACCAATAGGAGGCATATTGAGCTTGTGCCGCCAGCCAGTACAGCATCAGGCCTGGGGCGGTAAATCCTCCACTCTCGTATGGGAGTGTCATGTCTGACCATTTTTTGCGCACAGCGCCAGAGTGCCATAAGAACTGAGCACACATCCTGTGTAGTCTAGTAAAATATTTCCCCCCTGGCCAGACCGGCACATTGCTAAATATGTACAATAGCTTGGGAAGCAGTATCATCTTGATGAGAAAGAGCCTCCCGGCAAGTGATAGTGGGAGGGAGCGCCACCGAATACTTTTCGCCTCGGCCTGCTGCGCGGCGACCAGGTAGTTGTCTGCTAGGAGTCTGCCCTTGGCAAGGGACACTTGAACCCCCAGGTACTTGATCACGGCGGGCGACCAGAGGAGTGGGTACTCAGTGGCAGGTTGTTGGGTGGAGCTAGTGAGGGGAAAAAGCTCAGACTTGGAGTAGTTAATGGTGAATCCGAAATGGGTACCTATGCGGGTAATATCACGCGAAATTGGGTCAAGATGGGTGTCGGGGTCTCTGACAAACAATAGTACATCATCCGCATAGAGGGAGATAATCTCGGGAGAGTCTTTCAGGCGTATCCCTTTGCGCGAGTGGCATGCTCTGATGTAATCAGCCACCGGCTCTATCGCCAGAGCGAAAAAGATCAGGGAGAATGGGCAGCCCTGCCTGGTGCCTCTAAAAAGTGGGAACAGGTTTGACGTCAGGGAGTGGACTGGGGAAGTATATAGTAACTTGATATATCTAATTATATTAGGCCCGATGCCGTAGCCTCCAATACCAGCCACATATACTTCCAGGACACCATATCAAATGCTTTCTTGGCGTCAAGCGTGACCGCCACAGCATTCGCATACTGGTCAATGCGTGCCATGACGTTGAGCAGCCTTGTGATGTTATGTGAGGTGGATCTCCCCGGCATGAGTGATGCAACGTTGGCGTTTATATCGTCCAGTTTCTCATGAAAGGAGTCGAAGTTCTTGGCCATTGATTCCATCATTGCAGTGAGGTCGGGGGTCAATGCACTGGGGTGAGGTTTGGGTTCAGGTTCCTCCTGGGTGGATGTCGCAGCCACAGGGTCCGCCAGCGGGGCCGCCCACGCAAATTTGTCCATGGCACTCGTTTTACCGGCCCCTCTGACTCTATTAGGCATAGCAAGTGTGGCAGGGTGTGCCGAGGTGACCCAGCCGGGCCCGGTGCAGCAGAGGGAGCAAGAACGTGGCTTAGTGTGGCAGAGCCCAGTGGTTGCAGGGGTTGGCAGCAGCGCAACAAGAGAAGCATCCAAAGAGAGCAGTGTCTTTATTGAGAGCGTATCCAATGATATGGGTACAGTGAAGGCACAATGGGGTCAGTGGCTTGTCCGTCCCCCTGGTGCTGGAGATGTCAGGGCAACGGGAAGCTGTGACGGCATGCCGCAGATGAGGCAATAGTTGAGGAAATAGAATCTTGGCGCTCGCCAGCCAGCAGGGTAATGCCAATAGAGCGGTGTTGTTATGAGTCCCCAAGGTGTCTGGCAGCAGGTGGGTAGATACCGCAGCCCTGTGAACTCAGTTCATCTCCAATTGCAGTTGGGGTCCCTGGGGCCAGACACAGCAAGATCACACAGTAAGACTGCTGGCCGGGGGAAGAGTCTTAATGTCCGTCTGACCAGTAGCTTGATGAGAGCGGGGGGCCGCCACCAAGGGTCCCCAGACAAACGGGTGGAGGGGTTAGGCAGTTGGGGCCCACGGGCCCGTAGGGTAGTCAGTCCTCAGAGACCGCTGGGGCCCGAGAGGGGCATATGTGTCAGGGCTCACCACCCAATGGAACCAGCAGGAGGTGATACCTGTAGAGCAAGATCAGCCCGCAGGCAGCCTACGCACTCCAGCGGGTGCTGGCAAGGAGGTAGCGGGGCCCGCAGGTTCGACAGAGTGAATTCCAGCCAGGGCGGGTCGACAGAGTGAATTCCAGCCGGGGCCCACCCCCCGGGGCCCACCCCCCCAACTCCTCACCTGATCTGCGGTCCCGGAATCCTGCCCGCAAGGGAGAGGAGCCAGGATCAGCGGCCGCCGGCGGGCACAGATGCAGGTTGAAGCAGGTGAGTGGGGACCTGGCACCGATCCAGGCGCCAGGCGCACGGGCCGCAAAGGCGATCCCCCAGCCAGCAGCCGCCCACGCTCAGCATCGCAGGGCGGGAGGGAAAGCAGCCAACGGCTTCGGATCAGATACTGTCCCGGCCCCCCGGTGCAGCACGGTCAGGTGGCAGGATCACCGCGGCACCCAGGGGTGGAGGAGATGAAGCGGAAGCTGCCCACAGGAATCCTATGTAGGGCGCAGCTAGGCAGGTTCAGATATGCCGCAGACGGGAAGCGGCTCCCAGCAAAGACCCAGACAATGCTGGGGACTGACCGCGAGGCCAGGCCCCAGGCAGCCGCAGCAGGGCCCACAAAACTCAGATTCCGCCGAAATCAAAGCAGGGCATGCAGCAAGGAAATGCGAGCAATCTGGAGCGGTTTTGGATGCAGACAACAACACGGTCCGCTGATGAGGTTGGATTAGTTTCTGTGCCTCATGGAGCTCACAGGCTAGGCAGCCATTTTCGGGCTGCTCAACAGCGCCCCCCCCCCCCGGCTTTGTGTATTTTTAACCCATTTTATCCACAGGGCATTGCTACAATGAGACCAAACTAATGTATACTACTTTTCAAACAAATAATAAAGACACTTGCAGCATGGAATGGCATGCTTCCATACACGGAAACATTCCCTATTCCATTCAGGAGTTGCTATCCGATTCCTGGTTTTAACTTGGCGTTCTTGTAGTCCTGGAATCATAAAGGGGACCTCTAGGACTACAAGTCCCAGAATGCAAAGTTAAACCCAGGACTGGACTAGCATCGCCGGAATGGAATGGTGCATGTTGGACTGTATGCACTTTTGTGCCCATCATGGGGGAGGTGTTGACCCACTCATGTTTCCTTTGTGGTTTGAGATGATGTATCTATGCAAATTAATCTTTTTATGCAGAACCTTTCAGGTCTAACTTACCGATTGGAAGTGGTATAAAACGTTGGCTGATCTGCAGTTGTATGTCCCTTGCATCTATATTGTTTAGTTCTGTGGGGGTTATGGCAGATCTGGTACAGATGTGTAGGCATATTTTGTCATCTTCTGACATGGCATGGGTACATTCCAAATCTTCTTTGTTCTTGATCTAGTGGAAATGCACTTCTCATCAGTGACCGTGCTATGTTTCTCGGTTGCTTATCTGAAATTAAGGCAGCTTCTTTGAAAATGTCTCTGGGGGCCATGAAGGGCAGATTGCTTCCCTGTAGAATTCATAGAACCATGGCCTCTTTCTGAAGACTGACACTTAGGAAATGCTCAGCATCTTTCTGAATGTGAGATAGCTCAAATGATTCCTCAGGGTGGATTCATAGCTTTGGGCCCTGGTCTACTATGAATCTCTCCTCAAATTTCGTTGCAAACTTTTCATTGACAAATGGTTTGCAACTTGGAAGAACGTAGAGCAAGGGGACAATCTTTGCAAATAATCAGGCCTTCGTTTTATAAGGCATTGTGCATAAGACTTTAAACATGACATAATTTCCTGTGGCCATCTTGGATCAACCCAATCTCCATCTGAGGTCCACAAGTGGCACGAGACTCCTCTGGGACCACTAATCAGGATTGCAACAGAAATTGCCTCATCCCAGCAACACCAGGCAAACAATCAGAGAGACCAACCACTTATGGGCTAGGAAGTCAGGTGACAAGAGCATGTGACATTCCTTTTGAACTCCCTAGCGGTGTCCAGCCAGGGGCGTCCCAGTTAATGGCAGAACAGTGATGGGTGAAAAACAGCTATCGCCCAGCCTTTTTGCCTCCTTACCTATGAGTCTTTACTTTTATTTGTCCTGCTACTTGTCTGTAAGTAGCCATTATTGCTTCTTCTCAGCTTAACCCTCACCATGTAGCTCTTATGGAATATCTTTCTTTTCCTTCTATTTCTCTCTTCTCTCTCATCCACTTGGAACGATCACAACTTCCCATCCATATCATCACTTCTCCTCGACACTACCTCACTTCCCTCTCCACTATTCTCTATATTCACAAAACCTACTGCCTCCATAACATCCGTTACTCCTACTCTTCTCACATCTACCCCCAGCATCTCTTTATTTATAAGACTCAATGTTGCTATGCTTCTCACTGTCTTTCTATTGCTCTTTGGAATGCACAGCCTGTCTGCAATAAAGCCTCCTTTACCTCTGACTTAGTCCTTTCTCTTTCTCCTTCTCTTTACCTTATTACCTTTACCCAGACCTGGATCTCTCCCTCTGACTCTGCAACACTTGCTGCCCTTCATGACCCTGCCTGCACCTTTACTCACTCTCCCTGCCCCACTGGCATGGGTGTGTGGGATGTATTTACCCATGCATCCGAGCCCTACCTCAAAACTGTGCAGTACTGACATGAAAACATCATGATGGCCAGAGCTTCCCAGAAAATGCACAGGGAAATGCAGGAAGAATAGGCTGCCACCCATTTTTGCCGATGTTATGGGCACAGAAGGACACTGCCTAAAACCACCATTGGACTACCCGCACAGTAGTCTGAAACCATTGGGAATGGCAATGCTGATTGCCAAATGCAACCTAGAATTGTGGGGAATTCATTCTTAAATCCCAAAAATGGGTGCAGTACCAGTACTCACCACTATCCAAAAGCCGGCGTTTTAAAACCACCCTGTGTTCCTCTGAAGGCAAGCCAAAGTGTCTATTTTAAACATTGCAACATGTGCAAAATATTCACTGAACACCAGCAGACATTTGGCAGAATGAGGTTTTGTGTGCTTACAAAATCTGGGAAATGAAGAGCCCAAAACAGTGCTTATAACAAAACTGCTATGGAGTCAGCAGTTTAAGTTGCACTGGATTTAAAGACACTAAAATCGAAAATGTTTAGATTAAATGAGTGACCTATGTTTGGTGTCACATGCCTTTGTAACTGTTGAAATGCCATAGTTTTGCACTTAGAATCAGCATTCTAGCTGCATATGTAAAAATGTTTAGTTTTATTTGAATGCAGGAACTGGGGAACAAAAAGTGACATTTTATCTGAAACTGGCTTAAAGAGATTCCAATTCTGCCTGGCAACTACCCCCATCAGGAGTGAAACTTGAGTCACAGCTGTGTTCCCAGGCCTAGCTGCCCTTTTGCTGCTCACACTAAGGATATGCCATCTATCTGATAATTGAATTACCTGTGCTCTGCAGGAAAGTGAACAAAGCCCTGTCCTGGCTCAGGCAAAGGTTTTATTGGCAGGAGTCGTAAATGGTCGTAAAAAGTGGCTTCCTCCTGAGGAAAGGGGAGGGGCACTGCCTGTGAGAGCAAGCTGGCTTGGCAGAACTGGAAAAACCAGTATTTCTACCTTGTGCTGAGAGGAAACCACACCCCTTTGGAGCCAGAACATAACTTTAAAAAGATGGATAACTCATAGAGCGGACATGTGAAAATTTTATAAATGATACCATAATTCTTGTGATTTTTCTGCCCACATTTTAAGAGGTTTTTCGACCCGGTGGCGTGTTCAGGGGGGTTTTAGCGGAAAAGTGGATATTACTCTAAATGTATGCATGTTAAGAATCTGAAACTTCATCAGTTAATGTCCGTACTCCCTGCACACATGTATGTAAAGTTGGGTCAATGTCAGAAATTGAAAAATCTGTTAAAAAGTCAATTATGTGCCATTTCTGAATGCAAGCTCTTAGAAACAGCAGATTTGGACAGAGACATGGCTAAATTCAGCCACACCATGTATATGTAATTTCAAGCAACTGTGTAACTGTGAAATGTGTCTTTTATTATCAAATATAGAATGTGTGCAATCTGACAGAGGAGTGTCCTATCTGCAAGCCATAAAATGACATCCCTCTGACTCACAGTTCATTCCCCAATCAAATGATAAATGGAAGTTTGACCAATTAGAAGCTGAGAGAGAGGTAGGGTCAGTGATGCTAGAACACACCCACATTCTAAACACATAAAAGCAGACAGACAGGACAGATAGGAACCTTCAATTCCATCTGCAGCGGGACGCTCTGCCGGAAAAATCCATACTTACCTCCATCAACCTCCAGAAAGCCAAACTAGAGACTTCAATCTATCCAGAACTAAGAGACCAGACCAGAGAGAAAGCAGTGCTGTACCCAGAGAGACCCAGACCAGCAGAGAGAGCTGACCCAGATCACTGTGAAGTGCAGAGACCAGAGGCGAGTCTAAAATCTGACCAGATCCGTGGCGTGGCCCATTTCACTCAAGAATATAGTGTGAGTACCCAGCAGAACTGTGTAGAACCAATCTCTTAGTTTAAATTCATCTAATTCAATCTATTTAACCTAAGTAGAACTGTCTCCTAACTGTCACCTGTCATTTGCAAAGCTGTCACTTGTCATTTTCTAGTTGCAAGCTGCACTTGTCTTTTTGAACTTTAAAATTTCAAATCTGAAAAACGACCTTTATTTAATCGCTCATATCTCTGCAACCGTTTGTGCTAGAGACTTGCAGTAACTTTCATTTGGAAGATGAGATCCTAGGCTTTCCTAGGACCCCAAAACGATAGAGATAGTCCTTGTGGTTCCTCTGTAATAGCGCTCGGCACATCCGCAAATTTTACCGCGATTTGCAAATTTCTTCACATGTAAAAACTGCTGCTGCTTGCCTTCCATTTGCCAGAAATTCGTTTAACCTGCTAACTATCCCTGCATCATTGCTAGTGTGAACCTGGACTAATATTAACTAGATACCACTCACCCTGAACCTCTGAAAGGGAATTAAAAGCATTTCCAGCATATTTCTTATCCATTGCTAGCACATATCAAAGCATTTTGCCTGTGTTTTCAAAACTCCTATCTGTTTTCTGTAGTGTAAGCTTGCTGGGGTGAACTGATTTACATTGATTGCATTTCTGAGAACTGTGTGTTTTCCTTCCATTTCCTTGCCTTGCATCAAGGGGGGAGGGGATTGCCAGAGAAAAGTGATTACATTGTTTGGTTGAAATCATATTGAGTATTTTCTGTACTGCATTCATTGAATATTGCATCCACCTGAGCTTACATAAAGCATCCTCTACCACATTATACTTTTGTTCCTATTTACCAGTGTGCTACCTTATCCATTTCATGTCAACTCATTAGTGATTATAAGAAGTGTGCTACTGCCAGATTCTCCGTTGTTGATCTTTATCATATCAGATTAAGTGTGCTATTCAATTATTAATTTATTATAAAGTGTGATATATATATATTTTAAATTATCAAATAAACCTTTTAAACTTGCAAAACAGAACTACTTCTTGGCTCAGTGGGGTCAGGGGGATTCCAAGAGAGGGGTGTTATATAGGGGTAGTCATCCAGAACGCATGAACTGGACATAAAGATATATCAATAAGGGTTTTCATTCAGTATTCTAGACTAGGCGTTAACTTAGCTGTAGTGCTGAATTGAATCCTCTTACAGGTGGTGGTGTAGGACTGTTTTAATCCTCCAACCGTCCTATCTCTCCTCGTCCCCTATCTCTCACTAATTCTCCATAATTCGAAAACACCATCTCCACAATTGCTTCCCCCTATGGCATACATATTGTCCCTCTCTAACAGCCCCCTTGTCCGGTAGGTCAATGCTTCGACCTCATCTTCCAACTAGTTGACACTCTCCATACCAAGCATCACCTCATTGCCATTGGTGACTTTAAACTCCCCTCTCTATCTGCTGCTCTATCCACTGACTTTAAATCTCTTCTACCTAACCACTCACTCTTCTGTTCACTCCCTGTCCACCCTTTCAAATGGAAACTCCCTTGACCTTACTCTCATCTCCTCTCAACTCTCCACCGCTAACATCTCCACTGCTCCTTCTCCCTCCAATCACTTTATCGTATTTGCCTCAATCTCCATTCCTGCATCTTCCTCACTCTCTCCATCTCCTACAACTATTACTAAGCACACGTTTCCCTCCTCCAAATTCACTGACTATATCTCTGACATACACCACTCTCTCTCCTCCTATGCTGAACTCACCTTTCCACCCACTGAAGAAGCCTTTGCTAACCCTTCAGTAACTTTACCACTGACTTGTATGCCCCCTTATCCTCTCACTACCCTCTTACTACACTCACTCCTAAATCCTGCCCTCCCGGCCCTGGATTACACCACTCACCCACACCCTGAAAACAACAATGCAGAAAAAGCTTCACACTTGGCGAAGTTCAAGACTCTACTCTGATCTCCAACTCTATCTCACTGCTCTTCAAAACTACTCCTCTACTCTGGACTCTGCCAAAGGTGACTTCTATCTCTCTCTCTCATTTTGTCTTAATCCTCCCAACCTATGTGCCTCCAAACATCTCTCAATTCAATTCTCTTACCTCCTAATTCCACCCCTGTCTCATCTACTCTTTCTGCAAATGATCTTGCTCTCTACTTTACTTCTAAAATGTTTGCCATTCACAATAATTAATTAATCTTTTATAACGTGCTTCCAACCGGAGACCAGTCTCTAAGCGTGAGACCAGGATTTGAACCTGTGTTGCTCTGCACTGTCTTTACCCTGAACTTTCCTCCCGATCCTTGCTACTTACCTTCTATCCCTCCTCCTGTTCACTTTTCTCCACCACTCCTACACCCCTCTCTCGCCACTATGTCTTTGTTTGCCCTCGCCAACACTGATGTGATTCTTGCCCACCTCCTCAAGGATAACACTTCCTGTATCCCCACTGACCCACTGTCCCCGCACATTGTGAAGCACATAGCTCCCAGGGTTGCTCCAAATCTTGATTCCCTCTTCAACTACTCTCTTGACAATGCCACTTTTCCTCATCATATAAGACAGCTATTGCCATTCCTCTCCTTAAGAAAGCTGATGTAGATCTTAACTGTCCTGCCAACTTTCGACCTGTCTCTTTTCTACCAAACGATTCCAAGACTCGAGAGCGAGAAGTGTTGCATTAATTCAGTGAGTTCCTTGATACTCTCAACCTCTGGGATCCTCTTCAATCTGGCTTCCAACCTCTGCATTCTACCGAGACAGCTCTCCTCAATATCAGCATCTTCATCTCTTCCGCCTGTCATGCAAACCTTTCATCTATTCTTTTTCTTCTCAACCTCTTTCCTGCATTCGATACTGTTGACCATTTGGACCTTCTCTCTACATTATCTCGCTTAGACATCAGAGATGAGGCCCTCACTTGGTTTGCTTCGTACCTTGCCCCCAGACACATTCAGGTTTCCTGGAACAGCCTCACTCACCACCCTAACTGTTGGAGTTCTGCAAGGGTCTGTCCTTGGTCCACTTATCTTTACTCTCTATACTTTGGCTCCTGGCACCCTGATCTCCTCTTACAGCTTATCTTATCAACTCCTCGCTGACGACACTCAGATGTCCTTCTCTTTTCACTTTTCACTCCTTATGTGCAGAGCTGTTGTCAAAAATATCACACTGTCTCTCTGCCATCAAATATTGGAAGATGTCTCACTTAATTAGTATGTGAGATCCAGAGTTATCAAGGTATATCGAGATGGGAGTTGTAGGTGCAAGGGGTGGAAGGCCAAAGAGCCAATTACAGGGAAGGGGTGTGTGGTGTTCCATGGGATGCAACAATGTTTTGAACCTCACACATTTCCACTCAGTGGGATGCTACAGCCTGAGCTGCCTCAGGTGTCACTGTGCAATCAAGGCAGAACTTTTTTTATCAATTGCACCATGGAGAGTGCCAAAAATGGAACCATGCCATTTTCAGCTGACTATGAAATTAGTTTATGCTTGAGGCGTGGTTTTTGTTATTGTCATGTGAAAGGAAGCTCCCAATCAAAATGTTTAATGTATAGTTTTCTTTAGGGGCTTGATTACGAACAGCCAATTGAAATGTTAGAATTAAAACTCATATTACATTTAGAGAATATGTTCATTTTGTGGTTTCCTGCCTTAAATAGTGTAGCCCCGGAATGGGCGTGTTGAGTTGTTTTTCGGTTCAGTTCCACAGAGCTATCTGCTTCCCCCAGCCCTACTTGCAAATAAAAAGCAGTTTTGTCTTGCAAGTTGGGCACTCCATTTTTGATTACTTTTGTTTTCTTTTTTGGATTACCTTTGGGGGAGTGCACCTTTACACCATTTATCAGATACTGCCGCAATATGCCAAGTGTTGCTATCATATGCCAGGGTACTCACATTGTGTACCCGGTTTTACCAACAAAAGCTAAAGCATCTTCATTAATTATGCCAAAGATTGCAATCCATTATCAGTTACTTGCATCCTATGCATAGATTTTACCATTGTTGCCAAGACATTCCAAAATATTGCCAGGTACTCAAATCATGTTTGGGGTATTGCCAAAAAAATGACGAAGTACTCACAATGTTACATATTGCTATCATATTACACTGGTCCTTCTACTAATTTGTGCGTATTGCTCTCAAGGGCTTTGATACGCAGAAGGGCTGGGAGGTTTTGTGGGGGCACTGGAAAGAACAGGAATGCTGGCCTCTTCTCCAACTACTCTTCACCAGCGGCAGAAGAGCATTGCATCGCTGCTGTCCACCTGCCCCACCCAGCATCATGGAACAGGCAAAGGAGACGTCAGAGCAGGGACTCGGCTGTGGGCCCTCCCTCTTCAAAGTAAGTAGCTGACAGGAAAGTAATGCAGCATCTCTCTCCCCTGCCCATTGCCTGTTCAGAGGGGGTTCTTCTTTTTACTGCTGTCAACATCTTGTGTGGCATGTGCCAGCAACAGCCTGAATGCAGAAGCATTAATCTAGGGTTTACAGCTTTTAGAGAGAGAGGGGCTTTTAGTGTGTTCTCTCACCAGGAAATTACGGATTGAGATGATAGATTGCAAGTCTGGCTCCCCAGAAAACAACACTGAAGACAGTGTGCATTCTAGGGCTGTGGGAAAGAGAAGACAAGCTCCCATGTGCTGGGGCACACTAACAATAGCAACTGGTGAATGGTGTGCAGTTTCATTCAGTGTAGCCCCCCATTTTTCGGATGTAGGTGATTTGACCGAATCCATGTTTTCGAAAGAGTGAAGTGACCGAATTTTATTTTTTTATGGGGGGGAGACCATCCACAGCTCCCTCTCCTTCCCCCTACCTTCATCAATATCCCTTAACCCACATATATTTTTCAGTAAAAAAGGAACAAAAACAATTCGGTCACTTCTTCGAAAACATTGGATTCGGTCACTTCTACAGTATTGCTTTTTTCTGAAGGCAACTTATTTGAAAAGTGATAAAGAACCACTAGTTAGTCAGAACTCCAAATGTTTAATTTGAAGTGACTCTTATGCTCTCAAAAAAGAGTGTGTCAGGAGTGGAAAGTTGTATAACCATATGCAGAATACGTCTAAAAAGATAATGGCATTCATTCAGAGCAGGGGCTTTTCAGATAGGTGGGAGAACGACTGTGCCATAGTATACCGACCTACTTATTTACTACAGCGAGCATATCGCATTGCTTCAAACTGATTTAAATTTCAAGTCTGGAAATTACTTTGCCAGGATTTTTATTTTTTTTAACAGAAAGTAGGTCGTTACCATGGAAACCAATTGAGTGTTTACATTTCTCTCTGACGAGCAACCTACTTTACAGTATTTTCTGTAAAGGGTTCATTTTATATTTCTTCCAA
Organism: Ambystoma mexicanum; assembly: GCF_040938575.1. Taxonomy (NCBI): domain Eukaryota; kingdom Metazoa; phylum Chordata; class Amphibia; order Caudata; family Ambystomatidae; genus Ambystoma; species Ambystoma mexicanum. Next base: position 187,766,145 of record NC_090936.1, read on the forward strand.
AAACAATCCATGTATCTCCAATACGGGTATGGTGTGTCTATCTACAAATGCTAATTTGATTGATAGTAATATTTTTATAAAATAACTGATTAAAACATCTTTGAAAACTCGAAACTTGAAACATGAATTATATGATGTATGTTTCGAATAATTTAGTTTAATCTGACCACTCCATCCACTGAGATAGAATGTTTTCAGTGCACGGTTTTCAATTGAGAAAGTACGGTTTTCAATTGAGAAAGTAATGTATGCAGAGAATTGCAGATTTGGTTAACTGCAATTGAGCTAGTTGCATCTAAACATTCGGTAAAAATGATTTGTAAAACAACTAGACACGTTTTGTTCTAGTGACATTGATTTCTCTGTTGGCCCTATGTGAAGACCTTTTTTCCATGGACTACAGTAACATGCAACACGTTATGTTATGTCAAAATGATTTTATAGTGCACAAGCCACCACCATAGTGGTCTTACATCCGTGAGCGAATAAAGTGTGAGTCCTCGCCCACGGGTCTCAACTGACCAAGCTCTGCAGAATGTCACACACAGAAAGGGAAAGTAAAGATGGTGGGTTGAAGGGAAAATGAATGACAACGAGGACTGGCTAAAAAGGGATGGGGTAGAAACACAAGGAGGCGTAATAGCGATTTATGAAATGACCTTCAAGGTATTCTTCATTTCTGATAGTTATTAATGTAAAATGTGATGGGAGTATTTATTTCCAGTGTTTATACGAATGCATGATGGCTTTGAGATGCAGGGAAGAGTTCCAATGCGTTGTGGGGGTGTTTATAACAGATTCAGATGTTGAGACGCTCCCCAGCAAATAGTGTGTGTGTTCTGGTAGTAATTAGCCCAGTGACTGAGGAGTCAGTGCCAAGAGTAGGCTGTGTATTTAAAGTAAGCGGGGGTAATACAAAAGGATGATAAGACACAGACTCACATATCCTGAGCCAGAATCAGATGGGCTTGGGTGTGGGAGAGGGAGGAAATAAGTTCAAAATGAGTACTCACAGTAATGCAAGGTATTCTTCTTAGTTAGGTGATTGAGTGTGTATGATACACCAATAGCACTATTAAGTTCAAAGGTTAGAAGCAACATATCCAGAATTAGAGACAAATTGATAGGGTCAAGGGCGTCATTACATCTCGGTTTATCGCTCTTTGCAGTATGACAGGGATACCATATACCAATAAGGTTCTGGGTGCCATGCCAATGCATAGCTGTTTCATAAATCAAATTATAAAAAAACGTAGACAGTAATATACAGAGAAACAACGTTTATTTAGTGAAAATAAAGAGGGTGCTAATACATTCCATGGTGGACTAACTCAAGAACTGTGAAGTAGTATAGAATAAATTTGGTTTCCAATGTGCCGCAAGGCAAAGCCTAGCCAGTGATTTTTTATAAGTTATGAACAGAATGTGTTACAGCTTGGGGGGAAACACAAAGAGGTGGAAAAAGGGAACCAAAACCCTCAAAGTGAAGGAATTGGCTATTTTTTGGAAAGTGAGATGTTAAGATGATTTGTACAACATGTTAGAAGGGAAAAAAACAGGTTATAATTGCCTTTTTATAGTGTGGGAATTGTGGGAAGGACTGAATATGTCAGGGGAGTAATTTCCATAGTTTGGGAGCACGGGTAGAAAAGGACGATCCTCCCAGTTTCTTTTTTTAGAAGGTCAGCCCCATCAGCGCCATCAGTGAGACTGATCTGAGGATAGGATTGGGAATGTGTATGTTAAGTTTCATTTTGATGAATTTGGAGCCCTTTCCATGAAGTGATTTAAAGGCCATGCAAAGTGTTTTTAAGGTGATTCTCCGGCCTACAGGCAACCAGTCTAGTGAGTTTACAGCTAGGTAGATGTGATCTCTGCGACCTAGACCCTAGGTATACACTATTTGCATTGTCTAATCTAGAGAATACAATAGCTGTTATGGTGTCACTGTTTGAGAAAGAGGAAGAAAGTGAGTGCCTTTTTAAGGGCTATCAGCTGTAAGAAAGCTTGTTTGATGACCACAGTCATTGAGCTTCAAGGGACAGTTTCACACCTACATGTTTTATACGGTCCAAGATAGCCACGGCTGGCATTGCAATTTATTTTAGGAGGAGGGCGTTGGGATATTTTTCTGACTATTTCAGTTTTTTTCAGGGTTGGGTAGGAGATGGGTTTTGAGCCATCCATGTATCGATTTTTTCAATACATTCTGAGATATTGAACGTGTGCGCACCTGATTAATACATTGTGTGTCATGTGACGCTTACAGAAAGTACACCTGAGCAACAGACTGCTACAAAGTAAGACTACCAGGCCTGGCTACGGCCATTTATGTAAACATTCTGCTGTTAACAATAACATTGTATAAATAAATTTGGAATTACAGTTTGCTTAAATAACTGCTTTTATAGCCACATGAGGGGGAAGATGCCATGACTTAAATCAGCCCTCGATTACTCAACAAACGTTTGTGGGTTGAGTTTTTCCATCACAAAATATTTATTGGTAAAAATACAGCTTTAAACACACGACATGCAAGTACATTAGTAAAGGAACAAGCCACTCTCCGTTGTTGCACTTCGTGTAATAAATCAAGCTGGAGTGGAGGATTAGAATTCATGTTCAGATTTAAAAAAAATACGTTTGGAAAATCCATACTTATAGTTTTAAAAAAGGACTCCTCCTTTTACCAACATCATAAAAAGGCTGGGAAGAGAAAGAGTATGAGGCTGGTGGGCTTCTGGCTGCGTTTCCACCAAAATGTTTTTGGGGTGTAATTCTTACCCAGGAGAATAATTAAGGAAAAAGAAGTGGAAAGCAACGGTAATTCATTTGAGCATTTCAATTAGACTTGTCTGCAAATGGATTGGTATAACAAATAACGAAAAGAACGAACATGTATAGAAATCGGCATGTTATAGGGATTGAGCAAATGATAAACAGAGAAGAACAGGGTAGATGCTCCCGGCTCTCATTGTACAATAACTCCTGAAATCCTGTGTCCCGAAAGGCTGTGCTTTTTAATGCATGAGATATTTCAAAAACGGTATGCCACGTTTTAACCAGAGCACACTTACAGGGTAATTAATGGAATAAATGTGCGCCGAAAAGGGGAGCGCAAGCATGAAAATCGCAGCGCACGCGCGCTAAAGCCGCACACGCAGCTGCTCATCGATTCATGGAATGTGCTGCGCGTGTAAAACCTGGGATGTGTACCAACTTCGTGGGTGGCGCACGCGGGCGCACACGTCACTAAACGGCGTGTACGACACGTACAGGGAAAGCGCACATCATGTAGCACACACAAGAAAAGTGGGTGGAACACGGGATGTAACACGAGGAATGGGGAACAACGCGTGAAAATGTGGGCGTTATGGGGGAAGTACGGGAGGTAAATGCTCGCAACGCCCACACGTGCGCTAACAACACGTATTCATGGAATCGAACAGGGGAAACCCGTGCGCCAAAAAAGACGCGCTAATCCGGAAACACGTACACCAGCAGGAAGCAGGCGTAAGTGGCCCTGCGCAGCATAAAAGTGCATGCAAACAACAAACAAGCTCATACGCTACGATGAATATACCGTTCCTCGCAGCAGTGGTCGTGGGACACCGCAGGAGGAGGAGGATAGCCAGGCCCCGCATTTTTTTACCCAGGACCAGCCTTTTTGGGATGCCTGACGACCAGGTGTATGGGAGGTACAGGTTTCCACCACTAATAATCCTAGAACTGGTCAGGGAGTGGGAAGATGACCTCACATCACCCACCCTGTGCTCCCAAGCACTGACCCCCTTGGAAAAGGTGCTCAATGTACTGCACTTCTTGGCTACTGGGTCATTTCAGCGGACAAGTGCCATACTTGGGGGTGTCTCACAGGCCACGCAGTCACGCTGCCTACACCAGGTGTTGGCCATCATGACTGCACGCCCCTCAGTCCGCAGGTACATATACATGCCCAGAACACCTGCAGAAAGGCAGGCTGTCGTGCAGGACTTTTACGGGGTGGAACACTTCCCAAAGTGCTAGGTGCCATTGATTGCACCCATGTGGCTCTACATCCTCCCAGGGCCACTGAGCACATCTATCGAAACCGCAAGCACTGGCATTCCATCAATGTGCAGGTTGTATCTGATGCCAAGGGAATCATCACCTCAGTATATGCCAACTATCCGGGGTCCAGCCATGATAGTTTCATATTCAGAATGGCCCCCCTAAACTGGGACCTGGAAGCTGGGCGGCATGGCGACACATGGCTAATTGGTGAGTATAAATGCCTCTGCACATGCATGCATGTCAGACACTGAGAAATGTGAAAACCCCACTAATGACAACCATTATCACCTCCCAGGGGACAGTGCCTACCCTCTGAGCACCTACATGATGACACCAATACGGAACCCCACCACACCACCCGAGGTAAGATACAACACAGCCCATATTGAAACCCGGGCATAGTGGAGCGCACATTCAGAGTGCTGAAGTCACGCTTCCGCTCCCTTGACCGCTCTGGCGCCCCCAGTAGTGTGCAGGATCATAGTGGCAGCATGTGTCCTGCACAACGTTGCAACCCGGTGGGGTGTGCCAGTGGACATGGTGGTGCCCCCACATCCCCAACCACATGCAGGGTCGCTGCGCATGGGAGGTGAAAGGGCACGTGGTGAGGCAGCCCGTACCCAGCTTGTGGCAAATTTCTTCACCCAAAATCCCACCCCTGCAGAGTGCACACAGGCCTGGCACATACCAGCTGACAATTTATGATGATGACAAAAGGGACAGTCAACTGTCACAACCATACCACCCTGAGATTGTTTACCTGGAAGTGCTACATTGTGTGCATCCCTGGCTACTTAAACCCACCCAATGCTGTGTCAGTAAAAGGCACACATTCATGCAGCATGAAGGACTACTCCCTTGCAAAACACTACAAACAAATAGTGGCATGTCACCCAACCCCTCCCTAACCCCATCTCAGCTACCCAACACACCATGGCATGGCATGCGATGTGAAAGCAACCAAATTAATGCACATCATATGACACAAGTATCACAAAGTGCACCATCCCAAATGGAAACAGGCCACAGACAATTGCCTCTCACCAATTAAAAAAACCCAGCACATATTAACAAATACTTACCAGCAAGACAAAACATCTGTACAGGATCCAACAGTGGCAACATAGGACAGTAAAGAAATAAAGTAGTGCAAGTGTCACAACCTGACTAAGGCAGCACATCTACCCCTTCCAACTGCAGAGTGTTGCTGGTAGGCAAATGTGACAGTGTACCGCATACAACATGAACTGCATCTGCAAAGGAGACGGGCTTGTTAAGACATGAAGAAGCTACATGTATATATGCAAAAAGTCCTGTATGTAAAACCATTTACAAATCCACCATGCAGTGAAGAAATGAACAACAATCCCCACTAGGGATGTATACACAGTTTGGACTACAGACTGCCCACACAACTTATGGGAGCCCAATGCCTCTGTGTAAGTTACTGTCACTTGGTCACACCCTTTGCAAGCCCATGGAAAGGGGAAGCAGGAGGGGTGTGTGTGTCAGGAACCCAAGTTTCTAACCCAAAGACAGGACAAGGCTGCATGTGCCCAGCTGGAATACACAGTGGATGCCTACGGGAGCCACACAAAGGAACACACTGTAACATTAATTCACAATCTGAAAGAAAATGGTTATGAACAAAAATGTAAATGCAAATGAAATATAGAAAAAGCAAAAGTAAATGTAAAGTAAAAGAAACAAATTAAATAATAAAGTAAAAATCAGAAGCATAACCAAATAAAAATGTATGAAAATCAAAAAAAGAAATCAAGATTTAAAATAAAAAGTAAATAATAAATAGAAAAAAGAAGAAATAAAGATAACAAATGAATTAAATACTATTTTCATTTATCAAATCGGAAAGAAATGTGAAAAAACAAAAATAAAAATTAAAAAAACAAAATGGCCATGTGTGGACCAGAGAGGTGGGGTGAGGCCACCCCAGAGGGACGAGGTACAGGGTGCACCCCAACACCCACATGCGTGGATGTTGAGAAAAAAAAACCTCCATGGGCTCATGGCCTGCACGGCTACCTTACAGTGGGAGAACTGCCGTCGCAGTCATCACCCTCTGGTGGTACATCAGAAGGTGGGCGTGATATGGGAGGCAGACCACGCAAAGCCCTGGCATGCTCCTCCATGGCAGCAAGCATGCGGGTCTGAAAGGTTTGGTTCTGCAGGATGGTACGGAGATCCCCATGCAGCACCTCACGGGTAGCATGCATTTCTGCCTGCAAGGCCTCGCGTGATGCCCGGATCTCCTCACGGGTTGCCTGGAGCTCAGCTGAGAGTGTGCGTGTTAGCTGCTCCAGCTACTCTTCTGACCTTGTACTCTGGGACACCTCAGGTTCACCCAGAGTATCTCTGAGGGACCTGTGTTCTAACCTCAGGGCATCCCTGTGGGTCTGTGACTCTGCAGATATGGCTGTGCACAGAGTCTCCAGTCCAGCCCATCGGTCCCTGTTGGACGCCAACATGTTCTCCATGTGTGAGTGGCAAATTGACTCTGTTGCATGCTGCTGGAGCTCGACCTGCCTTTCAGGAGGGAGAATTGAAGTGGCCACCATATCCATGGCCTGAGCCATCATCTCACACGATGCCCCCTGTTGTGCTGCTATAGTGTACATGGAGTTCTACCACACAGTATTGCCTAGTGGCGCACGGCCACCGCGTTGGCGGGCACCACACCTGTTTGGGTCAAGGTGATGTGCCCCTTGCTGTGCTGGCACTGCCTGAGCCTGCAGGACTGCATTCCTCCTTTGATCTGCTGGCCCAGGAACAGGACCAAATATTGTGGAGTGTGACCCTGCATCCGTAACTGCCACAGGCGGACTTTCCAACACTAAATGCCCCATAGAGGGGTCTACCCCCAGTGCAGGTGGTTTGGACAGAACAGCATCCCTGCCAGAAACACTCACCTGCGACGGGACATATGTCTCAATGTCAGATTCAGCACCTGATTAATTGAGGTCTCCGGAGGTGTACCCATAGACACCCGTGGACAGTATGGTCTGTAGGAGTAATGGGTTTTCACCCACCACCACCCCATGTCCTCCACTGGTGCCTGGTTGTGGCTGTGAGTACTCCTGCCTGTGTGCCATCTCCTCCTCCTTAACAGCATCTAGTGCCTCATCACCTGCAAAAACATAAAAGAAAAGTAATGAAAACAGGCATGAGCAACATAGCCCACACACATAGGCATGACGAGGCAGACATCCAGAACATAAATGACACATGTCACACATGACAATAACTCTGGCATGCATGCACTGGCAATGAGTTGGAAGGGGAGGCAAAAAGCAGACACTGAGGACTCCAAGATGGAAAAGCAATACATGTGCTGCATGCTGGATAGCACTGGCATCACACATTAGCATGTGAGTGGCAAGGACAATCCACATACATGACACATGCCAGCACACAGATGGCCCGTAGCATAGCCATGGCAGATTTGACAAGGACATCCAGATGGTAGCAAATCAGTACTGTCACCCATCCATGTGAGATGGGCATCATGAAATAGAACATGCAAAATAGTGTGACAAAACACGCATGTGCCACACGCTGCAACAAAGCCAGTGTTCACTAATGCAGTGATGGCAGGCACATGGATACATCAATGGTTGGTCACTTCGACATGACAGAAGACAATTGTCATGTTCAACATTCAAACAGGGCCCCGAAGTGATTGTGTGCAGGCCATGTGTAGGTGCACATTACTCAGTCAGCCTGATTGATGAAATCATTCCCATAATAAGGAAACATATGTGGGCCATTGTGGGGTGTAATCTATGTCAGAAGTATGTTACATTTGGGGCAGAAGGGCACAAAAATGTGTGGTAAACATGCAAATGATTTCATCAATCAGGCAGAATTAACAGGAAAACAGTATGAACAATGTTGTGGCAAGATGGCAGTTGAAGGGGAAGTGCAGTAATCAGGTGCAAATTGTTAACTGTGGTCAGAAGGGACACATGAAATCCCAAACCCAAGGCCGGGCTATGGTTTGGAGGCACCACATGGGTGACCCATAGCAGTAATAGCTACATAGCCTCACCTGGCACTCAATCAGAATACATCACCCAAGCAACATACACATGGTTTGCACACACATGTATGGCCACTCACCGGACATTGCCTCAAGATCTGGTAGGTTTCCCATGCCTTGGATTATGAAACCCTCTTTGGAAGTTCACGCACCGACAATGAAGGATGGAAGAGGATCTGGAAGGACATTGTGGCTGCCATCCGCATGGAGGGGGTGGCAGCCCGTGACATGCAACGCGTCCGGAAGCGTTGGGAGGACTTCAGGTCCAGGACCCTCAGCAAGGCCCGGCACCTCTTGAAGGCAAAGCATGCAGAGGGGTGCCGGTTCCAGCTAATCAATATCCAGATGAGGGTCCTGGAATGCATACACCCAGCGCTCCACCTCCGGATCCTTCAGAGGCAGACCCGTCCGGAGTCAAGCGGTAAGAGTCCATGCGTACTGATTGGACACTGTGCATGTTGAGGTGTGGCAGGAGTTTGCAGGTTGCACATATGTCTTGGAAGGGCCATGTATGGATGTGTATGTACAGGGACATGAGCCTGCCGCATGCGAGTCCAGTCATGTGTGAGGCACATCGATGGTGTATGTGTTCAAATGCATGGTGCCCAAATGCATGTGTCGGTGCACATATGTGTATAATGTGACAAAAAGAAAAACAGAGTGAGGTCCACCCTGTAAAACCCAGTGCTCCTCCTTGCTCCTCGTTAGGAACTAAATTCATTCCTTTATAATTTTAAGCCTATATTTCTTGTATTCATATTTAAATTAAGCGTTTTACTCAATGCTGTTGAGTTCCAGTTTTATGAGTTTAGAGTTGCAATTACGTTCCAGACAATTTCTCTGAGTATTTTATAAATAGTTTGTGTTTTAATCACACAATGGTTTTAGGCGAAGAGTATAAGCTGTTTGCCAATGCATTTCGGTGCAAAGCACCATCTTCAGGGCTACATTCATCAGGAGCAAATATAATCACATTTACATAATGTTCAAATAATATTTAAAGGAATTTCAGATATACATACCGCCATGTGAACCAATCATGCATGACGCGCCAATTCATACAGACGGGTAGGAGAAGGAGAAAACAAGGTATGCTCATTAGTGTCCCGAACCGAATTGCTAGATAAACTGTTGTGAAAACATTTACATAAATGCACAAAATCCGTACTACAGGATTACCTTACCTTAAATTGTGAAGTTGGTAAGGCCTTGTCGTCAATCCTGTGCATCGGGGAAAGACTCCCTATGTTGAAAAAAGTGTAATGAGTTCCTACGATGTGCGATTCCAAAGATTTACTTCTAATCCAAACGCCAAGCACGGTAGGAGTTGCTTATCTCTGCAATGCTATGGTCCGTGTGCCTCTCGGGACGGATTGCGAATGCGCACGCCGTTGCAACTTTCAGTTTTGATGTTGCTATGGCGATCCCGGCGGCGTCTCGCGTCCAGGATTGAACGCGGAAGGCGCACCTCCAGTCCCACCCTCCCATAGAGAGCAATCATTATAAAAATTCTGCAGCGGCACGCCACTGGGACTTGAAAAAACACAATTTAAGCTAAGGTAATCCTGTAGTACGGATTTTGTGCATTTATGTAAATGTTTTCACAACAGTTTATCTAGCAATTCGGTTCAGGACACTAACGAGCATACCTTGTTTTCTCCTTCTATTACCCGTCTGTATGAATTGGCACGTCATGCATGATTCGTTCACATGGCGGTATGTATATCTGAAATTCCTTTAAATATTATTTGAACATTATGTAAATGTGTTTATATTTGCTCTTGATGAATGTAGCCCTGAAGATGGTTCTTTGCACCGAAATGCATTGGCAAACAGCTTATACTCTAAGTTTGGGAATTGCTTATTCGCCTAAAAACATTGTGTGATTAAAACACAAACTATTTATAAAATACTCAGAGAAATTATTTGGAACTTCATTGCAACTCTAAACTCATAAAACTGGAACTCAACAGCATTGAGTAAAACGCTTAATTTAAATATGAATACAAGCAATATAGGCTTAAAATTATAAAGGAATGAATTTAGTTCCTAACGAGGAGCAAGGAGGAGCACTGGGTTTTGCAGGGTGGACCTCACTCTGTTTTTCTTTTTGTCACATTATACACATATGTGCACCGACACATGCATTTGGGCACCATGCACTACAGCACTGAGTGAAAATGCTTAATTGAAATATGAATACAAGCAATATAGGTTTAAAATTATAAAGGAATGAATTTAGCTCCTAACGAGGAGCAAGGAGGAGCACTGGGTTTTACCGAGTGGCTCTCTCTCTGTTTTTCTTTTTGTCAGTATTTTTGCATAGCCTGAGTGTCACTGGGCTATACTTAACCTGGTAGCTCCAGATATAAGCAGTAAAATATGAAGAAACACGCAGTGTATGAACTGTTTGTGAAATTTAATATAACTATTAGTAGTGCCCACCTCTCCTCTATTTTTTTCCTATATTTGTGGTGTGACACATGAATGCTGGTTCCACCTTCATTTATGTGCACAATGTACATGTGCGTGTGTGTGTATTTGACATGTCTGCCTCTGTGATACGCCATGGATGCATGTGACACCGACATGTAGGAGGCTGATTGGCAGATGTGACATGGAGGCCGATGATTTAACTGCGACAGCTGGTGGAGATGCACAGATGCATGTATGTCTGGTGGCGTGTGTGCATGTGTTTGGCCCTCCACGTGTTGCATGTGACGTCAGGCTAACCTTCGGATGCTCATGCCAGACCTACCATTCTATGTGTATGGATGATGCTGCCTGCTGCAACATTCCTGTTAATTTGCACATGTGTGTGGGTTCGAATGATAGGTGTGTTGGGGATTGTGATGACATGTGTGAAGTTTGACACTGCCACTCATGTGCAGCTGTCATGTGTGTATCAGACCATTGTACAGTGCCCTGATGGCTGTGTTCTGTCTCTCCCTGTCTGCAGCGTCAACTGATGAAGAGGGCGGAGATGGTGCTGTGGAGCACAGCGGCAGGGATCCCACCGCCAGCCGGAGACGCAAGGCCCAGCTCCCCTCCCAGGTTGTCATCTCGTCGGGGAGTGAGGGGTCTGGTGCCGCGGCCGCAGCTGCCTAGGGTAGGTCCAAGAGGCAGAGGTTGGAGGTGGACTCCTCGGCAGCAGAAGGGGCAGCTGAGACCCCACAGGAGCCTATGGAGGAAGATGGCACCGAGTCATCTAGGTTGGTGGAGGGTTTGGTTGAGGAGGAGGCCGTGGAAGGGCCACACACAGGGTCTGGAGGGGGGGAATCCACTGATGCTACTGGTGTAGTCTAAGGACAGGGGCAGGAGGCAGCACAGACGGCGCAGAGGTGCCTGTGGGTAATCTTGTCCCCGATCCTGTGATTGCATCATCCTGCACCAGCAGGGATGCCTTTGTCCAGACCCGTTTTCAGGGAGGGGATCTGCTAACAACAAATGGCCTTCCTCTCCTTGCGGACGTGGCAATTCCGGGACCGTTTTGAGCCTGTCCTGGTTGGGGTGGCGTTGCGTCAACTTGGCATCTGGGATAACATGCAGGGTTCTTGTGAGGACGCTGTACGTTACTTCAGATGCCTCGTTGACCGCGTCGACTGGCTAGGAGGGATCACCAGTGCTGGGTTCATCCGTGTGCCGGGCCTTGTGCCGACCCCCTCCTCAACTGAACCCCCCATGCGCCAGTCGTCCTCCGTGCCTTCTTTCGGGCCAAGTATCACCTGGCCACCCTGTGGAACTGCCTCTGACCCAGCAGTCAGGCTGGTGGAGGACACATACCTGCCACAGTTGGAGTCGGAGGTCCAGCAGGGGTGGCCACCCCATCAACTGGACCCCAGCAGGAGGAGGACGTGCAGGCATCAACAGGCAGGGCACATGCTTGGCAGCAGCAGGCTCAAGGTGGGAGCGATGATGGCTCGGGGCCATCAACATCAGAGGTGCAGGCATCGGCCGGAGGGCAGGAGGACCCTGGATTGGGAGTGTCTTCCGTGTGGCAGCAGTTGGGCCAGCAAATAGATGCGGATCGGCGACAGGCGGAAGAGGCACGGCTCACCGTGGTCAGGGCGGAGAACTCCATGCGCAGGGCGCTGAGGCGGGCTGAGTGCCTCGAGGAATTCACAGGGAGTTGGAGGTGGACATGGCATTATCCCTGCGAGACCTCGGGCCAGGGAACAGGCCTGCCTCCAGGACGTTGAACAGGAGTTCGATGATGCCCTGGCCCGGGAAATCAACAAGTGAGCCGTAGGACTTGCCCGCCGCCATTGTATATAGTTCATTAATGTTAGGTTTCCTTTCTATTTTTCTTTCATTCGGGGCGCATGGACTATGCCCCACCTTTTCGTATATAGTTATTTATTAGGTAGGGTTTTTTGTAGGTTTCCTTTGGATTGTTGGGCTCATGGACCCTGGATTTTTACATTGTATATAGTTCAGGACTGGATTTGACTTAATTGATTTTTTTTTCGCCATGGAGCAATGGTTTTCAATTTTTTTTACCTTTGCATTTGGTTTGTTGGACAAACCCTTTGGAGCCATTTTCATTTGGATTTATTTGGATTCAGCATTCATATATTTTTCATTAATTTTGGACATCCAGCCTTTTGTTTATTATTTTTTTTCTTGTGTGATTTTCTTTAATTCCATTGATTTTGTATTTAATACATTTTGATTTCATACTTCATTTGTGTGGTATTCTCTCATTGGTTTTGTGCATGTCACGCTGTGGGTTTTCTCATTCACTTGCCCCCATTGTGTGTGTCTGACGGACATGTATTGATGTGCATTCTTGTCATTTGGGATCTATCATGACATGGGGATTTCTATGTGGAGTGCATGGAATACTTGTTTGGGTGTTTGGAATGGGGTGGCTTGGGGTGGGATTTGGGTGGCCATAAGGGCCATGAGTGTGGATCGTGATGATGTGTTGGGGGGACATGAGACAGGGCCTGCTGGCAGGTGCCCGTCACTGCTGGGTGGGTGGGGGTGTAGGCGGACATGAGTCGGGCCAGTTGGCAGGTGCCCGTCACTGCTGGGTGGGTGGGGGTGCAGGGGGACATGAGTCGGGGCCTGTTGGCAGGTGCCCATCACTGCTGGGTGGGTGTGGGTGCAGGGGGACATGAGTCGGGGCCTGCTGGCAGGTGCCCGTCACTGGAGGCGGGGTGGGGGGACATGAGTTGGGGCTCACAAGAGTGCTCACAAGTGCATGGTGACATGTGAGCTGCCTGCAGGGCATGGTGAGGGGGGAAACCGTAAACCCGGCAGGGCTCACGATGCCAAATAGCATGTGAAACTCCCAGCGTACACCCCAAATACACGTACCCCGCTCTCACCTGGAGTATCGTGTGTGAAACGTCCCACGCACCCCCAAAATACACGTACCCCGCTCGCACAAGGCCTATCACGTGTGAAACTCCCTGCGTACCCCCCAAATACATGTACCCCGCTCTCACCTGGAGTATAGCATGTGAAACTTCCTGCGCACCCCCAAAATACACGTACCCCGCTCGCACAAGGCCTATCGCATGTGAAACTTCACGCGCATCCCCAAAATACACATACCCCGCTCGCACATGGTCTATCGCGTGTGAAACTCCCCGCGTACCCCCAAAATACACGTACCCGGCTCTCGCCTGCAGTATCGCGTGTGAAACTTCCTGCGCACCCCCAAAATACACATACCCCGCTCTCACCTGCAGTATCTCGTGTGAAACTTCCCGCGCACCCCCAAAATACACGTACCTCACTCTCACCTGGAATATCGCGTATGAAACTTCCAGCGCACCCACAAAATACATGTACCGCGCTCGCACAAGGCTTATCGCATGTGAAACTGCCTGCGCACCCCAAAATACACATACCCCGCTCGCACAAGGCCTATCGCGTGTGAAACTCCCTGCATACCCCACAAATACACGTACCCCACTCTCGCCTGGAGTATCGCATGTGAAACTTCCCGCGTATCCCCCAAATACACATACCCCGCTCGCACAAGGCCTATCATGTGTGATACTCGCCGCGCACCCCCGAAATACACGTACCCCGCTCTCGCCCAAGGCCTATCGCGTGTGAAACTCCCTGCGCACCCCTGAAATACACACAGGCACCCCATCCACCCTGGCCATGCCCCACAGGCAGCCCACTTACCCTCCCCATTCCCCGCAGGCAGCCCATCCACCCTGGGCATGCCCCACAGGCAGCCCACACCACAGGGGGATGCTTTTTCTATGCAATTTACCTGGCGCGAGTGGGGTACGCGTACTCCGAGGGGTACGCCAGTACATTTTCACGCTTTTGCCGTGAGCGGGGTGCGTGTAGTATTTTCACACGATTACAGTGTACCGGCCCTGTAAGCTGGTGCAGGGTTAGCGCGGCCATTTGCGCTGCATTGGGGATTTCAATGCCTTTACCTTGCGCAAGGGGCATTCTTGGGGGCGTAACTGGCGCTGCGGGATGTTCTCTGCAGCAGTGCTTAAAATGGCTTGGGAATTCCATGAATACGCGGTGCGCCAGAATGCTGTTTAGCGCTCACGGCTGGCGCATGCTCACTCTCTGCGCTGCTCGCGTGTGCTGCCTCTGCGCTGAAATCTATGAATTACCCCATTAATTGTAAGTCCACCTGTGGAATTTTTAATGTATAGTTCAAAAGTTCAAAAAATATAATACCTCATTTTTCTAGAGGTTTCCAAAAAGCAGAGTCTTCTCTGGAAATGTAAGCAATCAGAGGTGTACATTACAAAATGTTAATTTTGTTGTCAGGCATTTATTTCAGGCTCAGTAACAGAAAAGAAATGGGTGCTCACATGTGTAACAAAACACCAGCATCATTTGGTAAGGCCCTTATTTTTTAATGTTTCAGCATTCCTCAAGATCAAGGATCTGCAACCTACGGCTCCCCAGATGTTTTGGATTATGACTACCATGATTCCTCACCATTGGTTATGTTGGTACTCCATGTAGCTAACATCTATCACGTTTCACAGTTTGTCTTTACAGGGCATTCCCAGATTCCCTATCTTGGAACTTCTGGATAGTCCGATCTATCCTTAAAGAAACTGGCTCTTGTTCTATTGGCACTCCTTGCACCATATTGTGGACGGACATTCCCACTGCCAGGAAAACAGGTCCCTCCGTTTCTCTTCTGGCTTATCTGTGCCACCTGCTTGGATTGTGAAGTGATAAACTACAATTTCCAAGAAACATATCTTCTCTGGTTCGCCACCTCTCTTTCGCAGCACCCAAGCAGTTCAAATAATGGAAAAGTTCAACACAAAACATTTTTTTAATGAGAAATATGTTTCATTTTTTCAAGCAATTTTCCTCTCTGTTTGACTTGAACATTTTGAGTATGCAATAGGATCAGTCATGGTTTACAGTGTCTGAAATATTCATTTTGTATGGCCAAATACATTATTTTCACATTGGTCAAACATTCTCAGAATATTTTAACTTTACACTTTATCCTGCTTTTCCACAATATCTCATCTAACAATATAATAAATGGCCAGATGCATGTTTGTCCCTGTATGTTTGTCCGATGCAGTCTTAGCTTTGCCTGTTGTCACCACTAGAGGGAGCTGTTGCATTAGGACATATAGAGACAATGGGAATTTTTATAGCTTTGCCTGTTGTCACGGCTAGGGGGAGTTGTTGGCTTAGGATATATAGTGCTCCTACTGTGTCAATGAAAACCTGTACTTTGGCCTGTACACTAGTGACAAATAAAATAGGAAGTGCATAGCAAATTCCAAAATGTGTTAGCAGAAGTACTATATCTATATTATTTTCGATTTGATTTTATTGGACATTTGTAAGGTGCCTATATACAAGTATTTTCAGGTGCCACAAGGCAAAAGGAGGGTGGGGGACAGAGGAAGAACTACAACAATAAAGAACGGTTCTACTAGGCCTTGTGGCATTCTGACCGTGCAAGTGCAGTGAAACAATAGGTGTGGGAAGAGGGGGAAGGGCAGGAATGTCAGGATGGGATAAGGGAAGAGGAGAGTGGGACGGAGAGATGCAGGGGCCCCAGGGGCTGGGCAAGAGAAGGGGGGAGCCCTGGGAGGGCAAGAAACCAGGGGTAAGGGTAAACTAGTGCGACAGCAGTGTGGACCAGATTCAAGCTAGTCAGGGAAGGGTGCATGAGAGCAAGGGCTGGTTAGGGGTGCTGGGGGGGACTGGTTAGGAGGGCCTGGTCCCTGTAAGACTCATAAGGGGTCAAGCACCAGTCGCAGCGGCAGGGGAACATTCGCACAGGAGGCGGAGAGCAAAGGAAAGTCTTGAGAAGCTTCCGGAACATAAGGAGATCTGGCTGAAGTCTGAGAGGGGCAGGCGGGCCAGTCCAGAGGGAGGCTGCTGCAGAGGAAAGAGATCTACCCACCACTCTCTGCATGGTGAAACGTCTGATCTGGAGAGAGTTGGAGCTAGAGGAATAAAGGACTCTAGCAGGGAGGTATTTAGGGAATAGGAAGTTGGATGTAGCAGGGTCCCAGTGCCCAGAAAACCTTGTGGATGATGCAGAGGGACTTGAATTTGATCCTTGCAGCAACTGGGAGCCAGTGGAGAGATTTTAGGGCTGGAGAGATGAGGTCCAGGGGTTTGAGTTCAAGGATAAGTCTTGCAGCCCTGTTCTGAAGTTGAAGAGGGCAAAGGGAGGAAAGAGGCAGATTTAGGAAGAGGCTGTTGCCGTAATCCAGCCTAAAGAGAACCAGAGCTCCGGAGATATTGAGCTTCTGAGAAAAGGTGAGGAAATGGAGAATGCCTCTGAGGAATTGGAGCTGAAAGTTTGACTTCTTGGAAAGGTCCTTGGTGTGAGGGGAGAAGGAGAGAGATGAGTCGAAGATTACCCCAAGATTATTCACCTCACAAGAGGGTGTGGGGAGTGGACCCAAAGAGGGCGACCAGAGAGTGGGAGGAAAACTGGGAGCAGGAGCTCCAATGAGGAGGATCTTGGTTTTCCTGGTGTTTAGGCAGAGATCAATAGCAGAACACCATTCCTGAATGGCAGTCAACCAGTCAAGAAAGAGAGAGGAGAAAGAGGAGGCAAGCTTAAAGGAGAGCAGTATGTCATCAGCATAACACTGGAAGTGAGGAGAGAGAGGGTGGAGAAGGTGGAGATCAGGTGGGCAAGAGGTGCAAGGTAGATATTGAGGACAAATGGCGATAGGATAGAGCCCTGAGGGACACCGCAGATAGAGAGTAAGGTGGAGGAGAGGAAAGGGCCCAGTTGCACTTCGGAAGGTCGGTTAGAGAGGAAGGACGTAAGCAAGTCCAGTGCCCCGTCCGTGATGCTGAGTGTATCACCGAGGCAAATTATGAGGATGGCATGGTGGACCAAGTCAAAGGCAGAGGAAAGATTGAGACAGATCAGAATGGAGGGAGAGTTGGAATCCAGGTGTGATAGTAGGTCTTCACGGGTGTTCAGGAGAGCAGTTTCCGTGTCTCTAGATGCACTGAATCCAGTCTGTTAGTCATGGAGACAACCAGCGGATTAGGTGTGGTGGGTCAGTTGGTGGATGACCAACTTCTCCAGGAGTTTGCCCAGGAAAGGGGTGATTGGAGATAGGGCGATAGTTAGCCGGGCAGGATAGTCTGCAGATGGATTTTTTAGGAGAAGGTGCACAAGGGAATGCTTAAGGGGTTGGGGAAGAGCCAGTGGCAAAGGAATTGTTACAGAAGTCAGCCAAGGCAGGGGCAAGAGAGGAGATGTTGTCCTTGATAGTTCTGGAAGGGCATGGGAGCACCTGTTTGGATGAGACTTTCGTAGAGCGGACTACTTTAGAGACCTCCTCCGGTGCAATGTGTTGAGAAACTGAATAGTAAAGCCAGAGAGTGCGAGGGGGAACGAGGGAGGCAAGAGGGGGGATGGGGAGAGGAGTAGAGGAGAGTGAGGACAGGATGTCCTGGGTTTTGGTGGAGTAGTGGAAGGCCAGTGTAGTGCAGAGGGCCGGGGAGGGAATAGGAGAAGTGGAGACTGCAGTCAAATTGGCAAGTTCAACCATGTTGTTGGTGTCTCCAGAGATGCAGGCTTTGGCATGGGCCCTCTTATTAGAGCGGATGGAGAGTCGATATTGCCTTTGGAGCAGGCGGCAGGCCAGTTTGTCACAGGATGTACTCGAGGTCTGCCACTTCCACTTAGCAACTGTGCACTTGTATTTCAGAGTGGCCAGATCAGAGACATATCAAGAGTTGCACTTGGAGGCAGGCTTCATGTGGATCCTCATGACAGGGGCAAGGATGTCCAGAGTGTTAGAGATGGAGAGATGGAGGCTAGCAAGCGCTGAGCCAGTATGAGAGTCCATAGCAGGGATAGGAGGGGGAATGAAGGTGGCAGTGAATGCAGTGACTCACACTTCTTCGGTCGAATGATGGAGAAGGAGACTGGCAGTGCTGGCAGAGGGATTGGTGGAGAGTCCGGAAGATCCAGGTGGGAGGAGAGGAGAGAGTGATCAGACTAGGAGAGAGGAGTAGTTAGAGGGTTGGAGAGAGGGATGACTGCAGAGATGAGCGCCTCCAAGCATTTGTATTGCCCTTATATGATATATTTAGTGTCTATCGCTGTCCAGGGCCAAAACAGAGCACTTGAATATAGTTGAGAAACTGGAATGCAGGTGCCAGTTTGTATATCAGGAGTGAATTCGTGCTCAATGCCCTGGAATTTCGAAACTTTAATGTGTTATTGAAACCCTTTTTCCACCAAAATGGTTTCTAATAAAAATGCAATAGACAGACTTTCATGTAATGCTTCACAGGCTTTTACACCCAACGTTCATCTTCTGGATCCACTTAAACACTCTAACCAACGTCTCGCCCTTCTGAGCCCTGGCTCACTTCTCATCTTGCTGAGCTACGGCTTCGCCACTGACAAGCTGACCGTAAATTATGGGTGGCTTATTGTCCAGCCACAAGGTCCCTTTTGCGACAAGCAACTGCTGTCTAACATAAAGCCAACTCTGAGGCTAAGTGTGCCTATTATACCAATTTTGTTGAAACTGCTTTAAATGCCTACAGAGTTATTTAGACTTGTGCAATCGCTTTCTTCTTCTCCTGCTTCCTCAGGTTTAGTTTCTCCCTCACAGGCTCTCCGCGATTCACTTTTCAGTTTTTTTTGCAAATAAAAAAGTTCCTATTTGTGAGAAAATTCTGTCCTCTGGCCTTAGGACTGTCTGACATGAGGCTGTGCCTTTGGGTGTTGATCATTACACTTATGGTCCAGTTTTCCTTCTTTTGCTCCAGCGGACATTGTGGCTGCTACAAATAGAATTAAATTGGTCTCTCTGATAGATTCCATTCCGCTTTTCATTTTGAAAGAGATCATGCCTAACATCGCTTTTTTGGTTGCCCAGGTGGTTAACCACTCTTTTACCTCTTGTTCCATTCCTCCTTCTTTAAAGCATGCACTGGTTATCCCACTTTTAAAGTAAACATCTATGGATCCCACTCTCTCTGTAAATGTTCACCCTATCTCCCTTCTTCCTTTTCTAATGAAACTTCTGGAATCACTGGCTACTCTGTAGCTCAGTGCCTTCCTAGAGTAGTCTCCTTTCTTTGACTCTTCTCAATCTGGCTCCAATCGCAGCTCAGAAACAGTCGTTGTTTCAGAAATTCATGATCTTACATGGCTTAACAATCATAGTGGTGTTGGTGCACTGATTTTACTTGATCCGTCAGGTGCTTTTGACATCATTGAACACTCTATTATGCTTTATTACTCTATTGTTTGGCCGTAGCAGGCATTTCAGGTTCTTTGTTGTCCTAGTTTAGATCATTTCTGGTTGACTGGGTTAAATCACTTTTTCTCTATCCCTATCAATCTACTCCCGCCCCCCGTGACCTGTGAGGCGCCTCAGGGAAGTACCCTTTCCCCCATTTAGTTTAATGTTTATTTTCAGCCTCTTGCTAAACTCATCCTATCCCATGGCTTCCCACGTTACTCCAATGCTGATGACACACAGATTGTATTACATCTGGATCTCTCTGAAACTGGTACCACCTCTCGGCTAAGGCTGTGTTTGGAATCTGTGGGAAGTCGATTGAGTGACAATTGGCTGAAGTCAAACAGGGACAAGACTGATGTTTTGGAGGTTGGTCCCCCTTCGGCTACATCTTTCTGGACTCCAGCTTTTTGGCCTTCCTCGCGTGGGTACTTGCAACACCTGTTCCATTGGTCGAAGACCTGGGCTGTAAGATCTCAGCTTCTCCATCTGCTGAAGCCCAAGTCAGTGCTTTATGCCAATCTGAGCTAAATATTCTTCCGAAGGTTCTCCCTTATTTGCCAGCTCAAATGCAAGCTCCTGTCATAGCTTCCATCAGATTTTGGTACTTCTGATTACTGCAACTCTCTTTTCTTAGCGCAAGCAGCATAATTGATCCAGCGTCTGCAAATTCTGCAGAATTTGTCTGCTACAGTTGCTAGGCAATCTTCAAATCGTGTTCTTGAGTCTCCTTTTTTGCGCTCCCTTCATTGGCTTCCTGTATTAGTCACATTTATTTAAAATCTTTGTGTATTGTGCATTGTGCCTTTTATGGCAGTGACGTTAAATATCTTCAAGCAAATTTTGTTCCATACATTCCACCTCAAGCTCTTCCCGCTCGAGATGCTCATCTTGTTCAGGTTCCACATGTCAAACGGTTCTTGGTTTGGAGAACGTTTTTTTCTGTGGCTGCAGCTGTTTTATGGAACCAACCTCTGCGTCCACTTCGGGCTATCGAGAACCACTTACTTTTTCAACACTGTTTGAAAACGCACCTGTTCTACATCGAGGATTGTCCTTGTTTGGTCGGCTGTTTTTTGCTTATGTTTCTCTAACACCAAGCTGCTGTGCTGGTGTAGGCCTGCGCTTTATAAATAAATAAATACATGAAGAAAGTTATGGTACTAGATCATATATGTAGTATCGGGAGGATAGCTCAGGGGCAATGTGCCCGCCTTGGAAGCAAGACGACACAGTGCAACACAGGTTCGATCCCCGGGTCAGCACTTAGAAACCTCTGGGTATTAAGCGTGTTATAAATAACCTATCATATCATATCATAAAGACAAGTGGTACGTCATTTCTGCCTGCAAATGACACTGTCATTTTTAGTTTGGGCTATTTAGTGACGCTGAAAGCGCTACCTTTAAGCCGAAACTATTGTCATTAAAATAAGAGCTTTAACATTAGAGCATCAAATATTGGCTTTGAATGAGGGTCTGTAATGCTTTTCCGATGGAGATGACATTTGAGGAGGGATACATAGTTGTTAAGTCATTGAATCCCTCCCATTCCCTGGTCCGAGCCATGCTAATCCCCATGGCTAAACCCACCCATTCCTATCCATCTCAGAACTCTGAGCTCTTCCATGGAGGCAGCCAACTTGGATGACTGGCTCTATGGAAGCTCTCTGGAAACAAGGCAAAACTGTTGAATGGGAAAGATATCATGGATCTTCCAAATAAAATGATACATTGAATCATGCGAGTATAATCTTTCTTTAAATAGCTAAAGTCATTTGCATTTTGGGAGCTTGTTTTGATTTTTTCCATTTATATTTTCCATTTATATGTAGGGCATATTTTTAATATATGTAAGATGCGATTTCTCAAGAATACTAATTAATGTTAAAAAACGGAAATAATTAGCGTATACTAGTTATCAGGTGTTATGCTTGTAAAACAAAAGGATTACATTTTTTTTCTCCATTGAATGCGAGGATCGTTCCGATCTTTCTGTAACGGCTGTTCTCGTGTGTTCCATTCCATGGACGGTCTTCTGCATAGAAGTGTCAGAGAGCAGGAATGTTCTCCACTACCCTAGCAACGCGTGCCAACCATCTCCTGTTACCTGGAAAAGTGGTATTTGCTGCGTGCACTGGAGCATCTCCTCGGTTTCCCAGGGAACATGCTCACCACTGATGCGTGCATTAGGCCACTCGTGCTTGGGTCCTGACTTCCATGGCAGGTCTACTGGTCTCACCCACACCATCAGGCCTCATTTTCGATATTCGTTCTGCCTTGCCTCACCCGTGCAACGAATCGGTACAGCCCTTGAGCTCTGAAATGGCCTTTCCTTTTCTCGTGCCTGCTGATCCCACACAAAGGGCCGTTACAGCTCCAGCTGCACCAGCACTCATGGATTTGCCATCACCTTTAAGGTCCCTCATTGCCCCTTAAAATGGTGAACTGCGCTGCATGCGGTAGCGGAATAACTTTTATTCACGTACCATATAGCAGGCCCCACAGAAAGCCTCCATTCACAGCTGCTCCAACTGCCAATTAATGGCTCACGTGAAGTAGGCACATTCTAGATTCTTTCCAGCATTTCTTGTTTCGTCACCTTACAATCAGTGGTTGAAGTGAGCAGCAACGGTTGGGAGCGGTGCTCCTCTACTTTTTTAAATTACGTTTTACAGCTCATATACTTTTATTTTAAAGAGAAATCGGTCCGGAATATTTTCGTTTGAAAATAAAAGTGTAAGAAGTTGAAACTTGCACTTCAGTGCACTGCACTGAACGTTCCCCTAAACAGCAGGTGCTTGTGTTTGGGGGTTTGTATTGTGCGTGGAAGGGGAGTGGTGAAGGGGTTTGTGGGAAGTGGGGACAGGCCAGCAGGGAACATAATCCCACTACATCTTTTTGTACACTTCGACCACTGTTTACAGTATGACCACCACTCATATGCCACAGCATTCTTGAACTGAGTTCAGAAATGATCTTTAACATTTTCCATCTGACAGCAAATTGAGCACGTGATAAGTGTCATACGCCCATTGCAACACTAGCAATATTGACTCTTTCTTTGCACAATAGTTCGTGGCATTATTATGACACTGAAAGAAACATATCTCCAACACTTCACACATTGAATTTGTGCCCACATTACAATATCATCTTCTGAAATTAGACATACTACTCTGTAAGTTAACTGTTTATGGGAAAAGAGCACAGTTTTCTGTTCTTAAATAATCGCAGTCAATGCGAGGGCCGAGGTGCCTGTCACCCTAAAATAGGCTTGAAAGAAATCAATCATTGTTATCTGCAAACATTTATTGTAATTCACAGAGCAAAATTAAAAGTGCCACTGACTATGCAACTAAGTCACTGCCCAAACTAATTTGCCTGAAACCCTCCATAGGCCATAGGTGGTCAACACAGAGAAACTTCCCAATCTCAGGTAACATGATATCGGCTGTCACTGCCTTCCCTGTATTCATGTCTCCTATGAGGGCATTTCACTCTGTGCATTTCGCCTGTGCGTATCGACGCCTATCTTAGATGTCCTAGCGAACATGTTAGATCCTCTTAATTTTCCATGGCTGTTTCATATCACTGCTCAGCCTGGCACAGAGCCATATGATATCCTAGTCCTTCTTCGCTGTCTTTGGATCACCAGGGACAACTATTAATCCATTGACCCCTTTTTAGTTTTGGTATCAGGGGGCGCTAAAGCCCCACCTACAAGCTGAAACTTTTGCATTAGAACAGCTAGGGAGAATTACATTTAAGGTGGGACACAAAGCTTTTAGGTGTTCTTTGATTATTTAACCACCCATTGACTGCCTGTGGCTATACTAATTACTATGTGCATTCCCGCCCACTTCCTGTCCCTTCCTGCCAAAAACACATCCTCCTGGGATCTCTTTGAGCTAGCTTTATCAAGCCTCGCCATCAAACGTTGTGCTCAAAGTGCCTGCCAGTGTTTATCAAAGCAGTCTTCTGAGAATTAATGACTTAATTGGAACTGTAAATGCATGACCAGTGTAATAAAAATGTCAATACGGTCTGCTTTCAGCCAGTGGATTTATAAGCCCTATTTGTGTCCTTTACTAAACTCCTGTTCAAAACAAGCATTGGAAAAGCAAACAGTTGCGGCTTATGTTTAAGTATTAGGCATTTACTAGGCACTGCTATTATATGACCAGGTACTGGAACCGTTTTGCAGCTCCTACCATCAATAGCCAGTTAATACCACTATGGCAGTGGCTGGCGAATGCCTTTCTCATGCCTACACAAAAGCCCAGTCGGCCTGGAAAAGGCTTGTTCTAAGAGTGGGGAGAAGGATGCAGTGCATGATTTATTTATGGAATCCCTTCCTCTATTGTTAACTTTTGATCTATGCATACATGGTAGAAACAGTATCACAGTGCTTTATTCCCAAATTGTTTAGCACGCAAAATAAATGTATATATAGAATTGATATTGCGTTTACTGAGAAATTCTCCAGTCCAAACTTCAGCTTGAAATGTATGTATATGTTTAAAGGGATGTAATAGGTTGACACACTTTCAACTAGTACTGGCACTTAATTCGCACCTCCACTTATAAGCAGACCTATTAAAACCAATAGTTATACGGAGTGGTCAAACGACGACCTGCTGAAATACTACCGCTTTACCAATAGCCCATTATGTGTAACTAGGCCCTGTGATTCTGCGTGGGGGGGGCAAGGGGGAGGAGGTCTGGAGGGGCTGATGTGCGCCCATGTCTCCCACTCTCATTTTCCACCTGGCACTCCACTTTGGTTTTGCCCCGAGGAGATTTGACTCCAAGATGGCCTATCGCAAATCAGTTCCGCTATGTCCCTGACACCTGGCAGAGATTTCCCCCTGGGCCCAGATGTAATACAGTTGTGCATTGATGTCCATGAAGAATGCACTGTTTGTTTGCTGGGGGCACTGACCTTGCGCGCATTTAATCATCAAAAAAAGAAGGGCAGTGCCTGCCTTTTTGCACCTTTCTGTTTACCGCTAACCACCTGCCTCACGTGTGCGCTCACGTGACGTGTAAGTGATTAACATAAGGAGATTCCTATGACAATAAGGGAAAACGGCTGTAAATGAGCGCTGCCGCATACAATTCTGCTGCAGTGTGTGCCCCAGTTCGGCAGTTCCCACGCCACTGTGCCGGGGAACATGATACAGTACATATAAAAAAACACCGCCTTTTACACAAAGAAAAAAAGGCGATGAAGGAACTGCATGAGGAACACATGCAATGTTGTATAAGTGAAGAACAGATCTTTATTTGCATTGAATGATAAAAAGCTGGACAGACCAATGTTGAGGTGCTCGGATCCGTACACTTTTCGTTCTGCCGCATTGTTAAAGTTACGTTTTCCTTAATTAAAGGAAAGGCACACTGACCTGGGAGACTGTGAATCGTCAGCGAAGTACGTCATCCATGGTCAACCAATTGCCTTCATCGTCACGCATGCACCCACCAACCGAAGTGTGCCTCATTAGTATGCAGATCAGGATATTACAAAGTATCTGCCCTGTGAGTTACACCAGGTCTTGGCCTTTACAAAATACGAGGCATTTTGGGACCTCCCTCAAAGTGCAGCACAGACTGTAATTGCCCCTTGCGCAGCAGTCCTCCTTATTATATCTTGGCCATGGAGGGATTGGCTTCACTGTGGGCTTGCTGCTCCCTGCTGCATGTCTTCCCCCGCCTTTGTCTAATGTGATTTAGGACCAGTTCCTGCATGCTGTCCCCCTGCTAGGAACACCAGAACCTTCCACGGTGCTTAGGCCTTCCACTCACAACTAACTAGTAGTGCAGCATTACAATGATACGTCCTCAACCACAATGCTCCAAAGGCTCATGGAAGTCTCACTGACTGCTCCCGGCACTAACACATCTTAATTCTATACTCCAGTACACAACACACATACCAACTAAGCCACACACAAATGGCAATTGAACACTACTTCCGATTGACATCAAATATCAGAATGCTACACCTCTCCAAACAATTTATATCCCACAGACCAGAGCAATGCACACTCACACTACTGCTATGCAAGTCTCCCCTCTAGACACGGCTCCCTCAAGAAGTTCTTGATGCAAGCTGCCTTAGAACAGGCACTCACACAGAACCCTGAGACTTCCAAACTGCTATCTTGCATTTCCCCTCTTATGCAAAATAGCCAAACCCAGCCAACCTGCCTGCATTTCACATGTGCCACAGTGACAGCTAGGAGGCCATGCATGTGGCAATGAGTCATGGTATAAAACCCAATAACATGACATTCCATAAAACAATTGGCATTTTGCGAATACTGTAGATATGCGAAAAGGCCATTGAAAATGTCAAGAAAGAACATGCAGTTGGTGATACCTTCATACACAGTGCACCAGAGCAGGAACCCTTGGGTAACGCAGCTAAGAAGCTATCAAGGTGTGATATATACACACCTCTTCGCAATGTATTATATATGTATTGAGGAATCGTTAGAAATGTATAACATTAAGTTAAAAAAACAATGTATTACAGACATATCCAAGGGCTCCAGATCAAAGAAAGTAGTGATCTGGTAATTGCCAAACTAAGAAAGAGAAGCCTGGTAAATATGAGTGCACAATTACCAATGAGTATATCTTCTGAAAGTTAAAACTAACAATATAATTTTTAGAAAAATGTTCATATGTAATGCTATTTTTTGTACATATTCTTTTAGTTTAGAAATTGTCCGTGAAGATGGTCACAAAGACCGAAATGCATTAGACACAAATTTCACAGGCCTTGTCTTCACCTTTTTTCATATAAAACATTTTACAAACCTTTGAAATGCCTTGAATTACAAAACGATTTTTTTAAAGAAAAGAATATAACAGATCTAAGAAAAAAGAGAACTTAAAGTGGAAATCCATGCGGGTCCTTCCAGCTGTCTGGGACACCATACACAGACATATATTATGCCATTCTTACAAATCACTCCATTGTACAAATGAAGCGTCATATGGCAACAGGACCAAATAACCTTTAATACAATACACGAGACACTTGAAGAAATTCATGTTAATACGCAGCTGTGCCAGCTCAACCCATTCGGTAATCCAAGAAAGAACATGCAAAAAACAGTTTCCTAAAAAACTATGGTGGTTCCTAAACCTACACCTGAGGCGTTAGCCAAAAGGTGGCAATAGCTCCTGTCAAATTATGGACAACAATATGGTCCTTCCCGTAGGACCTCCTTAAACAAAGCATAACAGATTATTTAAATTTAAAATTGGCAGCTAACCATACTCACTGGTTAATCCATGTTAAATAAAACTGAGGAATTTGGGGTAACACCGTGTTTTAGAAGGTAGATGTACGGTGAGCTCAGGTGATAAATACCTCAGGACATTACAACGTGATAGAGAATAGACTGTATGAGGCTACTTTCTCACATGCAGAAATGGTCTATCGTGAATGTGTTTTATCCCTGAAAAGCATCTTAGGTACAGAACTTCATCCAGGGCTGGTAGACAATCAAAACTTCCAAAGCTAGATCACAAAAACACGAATCTGACAGTAACCAAGGAAGTCCTGCTTAGATTTCGGTTATTGCAGCCTGAATCTGCGAATTGTCGCTTTTGTAAAGCGGCAAACCAAATTGAGATTGTGAAACATCTGGTGTGCCCGTGCAGGGCAAAGAGACACTTGTTTGAAAAAGATTTTCAAACTTATTTTCAATGGGTGTTATAGAAACTGTTTGGCAGAGTTGTTTAGCAGGCTGCAACGGTGATAGCGATATCCCTTTTTTTAATCTCTCCATCTAGAGACTAATAGCACAGACAGTGCACTTTAGAGAACACATTATTGTTAGAAGCTTTTAATGGTATCTTTATCAATTCCTTTTTTCTTGATTTTAAAACACTCTGTTTTTTAACTTGATGAAATGTTTTCTTGATGAATTGTGGATGATGTATAAGCTTGATTTTTTGTGTAACTATAACAATTGTACTATGTTTTTTTTCTTCTCTTATATCAAAAAAGAAGAAAGATTTAGTCATGTGGCAACACGATCATTGATACCTTGAAGGAATAAAAGCAATATGTAAGATACTTTCTGTATGTGATGGTTCATCAAGCACACTCGGCCTTACTTGATCTTGCATTGTCCATTTAATCAGAGGCTCAGGAAGAATGCTCTCCTCACGTAATAACAAACACACAACTTCGTACAGTGCAGAGTAGCTTAATTGCACATGTTGTCACGTTTGGATATACATCGAACAGGGTTTTGGATATTTTCTTGAAACATGCATATAGAATTTTCAGGAAATTAAATTGGCTCTGGCCAAAGAAGATGATTAACAAGACTTTAATAGTCAAACATGGTATTGCACTACACTTACATAAATTGTTGATGATGCGGTAAATCGGTTGTTTACAACCTTTAGTTCTCCAGATGGGTTGTACTACAACTCCCATCATCCTTAGCAAGTGTATTCAATGACGAGGGATCATAGGAGTTGTGGTTCAAAACATCTGGTGAGCGAGAGTTTTAAAAGTTGCAGACCTAGTGGGTAGGAAATAGGTCCCTATTGGTGCAGCTCGTCGTCTTGCCTTAATGTACAGCTTTTTTCCTGCTTTTGTATTTATATCTAGTATTCGGTGGGTAAGAATTTCATGTACGTGTAAGCAGATTTCTACATAGTATGGTTTTATTGTTTTGTATTATGTGATGTGATGCGTTATTGATTCTTAAAAATGTTCATATATTTAGGTTGTATATGACTTGTTGATTATATATACTTGAATTTGTATGGCTGGTGTAACGAAAATAAAATGTTATTGAATTGACTCAGCATGTATCTGCTTTTTGATATTTAGCCTTTATGAAACAGCAATACACTATGGAAGAACTATATGTTGTTTATAATATCATACATTTTTTTTTATATTTACTCTACGGCATTTATGTGAACACAACAAAGGGAACCAGGTAACTAATAATAACAGCGTTAATTGAATTCTGGAGGATATGCTAGATCAGGTGCAGTCTAGGACTGCAGCTCGCATAATTCCTCACCATTGACAGTGCTGGCTAGAGCGGAGTTGTAGTCCAAAAGATTGGGAGAGCCAAATGTTGCAGACCCATAGACCGTGCGTTTACAGCGTCTGCTCCCTTACAACATAGCAGCCTTGAAATAGGCGTTTTGAGGACAGAACCTGTGCATGCAGACACCTAGCCCATTAGTCACACCAAGATCGATGCACTTGTCGAGAGCACAAGCTGTAAAACAGCTGACAGAAGCATAGTGGATAGATGACACACTGGTTCAAGAAATACCTTAAGCTATACAGGGCTGTGATACGCGTCATACTTATATTAAAAGACGGGTCTGTACTTGAATAAGCAGAAGGTCTACTGTTGCCTGCCTATGTTAACCTTTCGAACGTGCCAAACAAGACTGAGTTGCTTTGCTCCTTAGACTGGTTTCAGTGGAAACACATCCCAGCTGCTTGATGCCAGTGAAGTGAGCATAACTCTCCCTATTGACTCTTCAATAGCTTAGCACCCCTAACGTTTTTGATTATTAAAATGGATCTTCCGGATCAAGAATAAAGTTTATATGAAAAGATCTCACTTAAAGAATGAGTTTCCCCACATCTGGCACCAGGCTTGAATATCCTGAGAAGGATCCCCTACAGACAAAGTTAGCATCCTCCTCAGACAGGGCTGGCCTTAGGGGTGGGCTGCCCGGGCGATCGCCCGGGGTGCCCTGCCATTAGCCCTCCACCATGCCAGATCAGGGGACTCTTTCAAGGTCTCCCCCGAGCTGCCGTGGTTGGAGAACGCATGCCAGCCGACCTATTTAATAACAGCAGGGAGTTGATGCAAAGCATCTTCGCCGATTAACAAATTACCAGGGGTGCACATGACGAGGGTTGGGCGTCAAATGTTTGTTTTGCCACCCAGGGCGCTATGGCCGCTAAGTCCGCCCCTGCTCACAGATACTCTTTATAAACCTCTCTGTAGAAGCAACATTTGCAATACTGGGACCTGAACTACCACGCTTCACTGAAGAGATAAGGAAGTCACACACTATCACTCATGAGTGTGACTATGAGTTCTGTCCATCCATTATCACTCCATTCCTACCATACGTATGTATGCACACTTCTAGTACGCCTTCTCCCCCTGCCAACTGAAAGAAAGTTGTCTGCAAAGTGTCAACATCTGACTAGACAATACATATTGCTTTGCATCCCCCAGAGCAGGTATAATGCATGGATCAGCTAATGGCATATTCTGCCTAAATGAGTGATGACCAGTAGGTAGTCACGCGAAGAACAGCAAGTGGACGTGCACTGAGCACCCGATCCTTCTTTAAGAACATGTAAACCGACCAGGAAACGAGGCACAGATGGCAAATGCACATTTCACTATCAGAGATCAGAAGTCACACGAGCATTAGGATTCTAATGAAGACATTACTGTTGAAAATGGATAGACTCGCATGCATATCTGAAGGCGTAACTCCATGGAATGCCCACCCGGACTCCAAAGTGCAACCGACAACTCTTTAGAAAGAGGCGAAAGAACCGGATCACTGTGCCTTGATCTTCTCGCTTGTGATGGAGTATCAGGTTAAAGTTATTAAGCGCCAAGGACCCAACCTCCGGAGGCTAAAGTTGTGATGTTGCATAAGTGCAAGTAATGTAACATAACAGCCAACCAATAAAAGACGAGGTTCTAGCTGACAAAAAAGAAGACTTTGCCATTATGGACTTGCCCACGGACACGAGTATTCATTTTAAAGCTGCCTCCTAAGTCGCTGTTACGAACCAGGAAGACTACACCGATTGCGTAGGTGACCCGAGGAGCCCCGATGTACACATCCCAGGTACAGGTGTGCCAACTTACGACACATGCCGTCCATTTCCTCTGGGTGGTGTCAGCCCAGGCTGCGCCGTGAGCAGGGAGGCGGCAGGCACCCATGCCGCCCCAGCGGGGTGCGTTGAGGACATGCACAGCAGCCCTTGGCACGCTGAATCCTTCAGCGGGGTTGCGTGCTTGCATCATCGCCTCCACTTGTAACCGCTGCGGCACATTGGGAGCCACGTGCGTTATTTGCTGGAGAAGAGTGGCTGCCGTTTGGGTACCGAATGAGTATGTACACCAGAGACACAGCCATGGAAGTTAAGGCTCGACTGCTGGGCACACGGCTGTGCTCTGTAGGTGCCCCCGACTGTGTACACTCAGGGTCGGACTGGGGCTTAAACTTGTCTCGGGCACCAACGAAAAAGTGGCCCACCTTTGCAATTGGGAATTCATTCCTTTTGTGATGCTGTTTGAATAGTACCCAAGGGGGGAGGTTTTTCATAAAATGCGAGGCAAATTGTACATTTTAAAGAATATTTAATCAGAAACACTGGTCAGAACTGTTAGCTGCATAGTGAAATAACTCACCAAACGGTCCCACATTGGCTCAAAAAGTGCCACACTTTGACCCAAAAAAATGGCCCACACCAGCATTCTATGTTTTTGGTTCGGCCACGGGCCTATTGCCCTATAGGCCAGTCCGAGCCCGTTCCAATGATCTGCTCTCTATTTGCCCATGGGCACGGTCCAGTATGCATGCGTAACGTGCCTCTGAGCCTCGTCCTATGCCTCTGGCTGAACACACGTATTCTCTGAACGTGCTCGTGGCCCTACCCATGCATAGGCTCCTTATGCTCTTGACTCCCGTCTCTCACTTCCACGTTGTGTCCCGGGTCTTGGGCATTTCATTCCTACCTGTGGGTCAGTACGCATTTCATCCGGTAACCCCAGAAATCTGCTCAGTGCAGTACCTGCTCCCTTTAAACCTGCTTGCCAGTGTGTTATATGAACTGCATATGGGTCTATCTCGTGTTCCTTGTAAAGAGCTGCACAATTGCATGCACAGGCTTCCATTTTAACACGCAATCGTGTTATAAGAATCGCCCTTGTGTGATCGCAAACCTTGGAACTTTTGGAGGTTTCGTATATATTGTTCTTAGGAAACATATATATGAATCATCCAAAAGTTCCAAGGTTTGCGATCACACAAGGGTGATGAGATCCAGGGAGCCCGGCGATACTCATGCGTGCGGCTCTGGGACTATATGTGTACTTTGTACATACCTCTCGCGCGGGGCTCATGTATGAACATCATACATGTTTCAGTGTTCAGACGGGACTCAGAGGCCAGCGTGTGTGGTTTTCGCCCCGTACGTTTCGTATGGTGTGGGATAAATGAAGAAGCAGCCGCTTTGGTCGATTCTGCTTATCCCAAGCTTCAAATAATAGCACTTTAACGACGAAGGTCGCTGCACTCGACAGTATAATTGCCACCTGTCCCCATCTTCCGCTAGATAGACATACTTTTTTGTGTGAAAATGTTGACATTCCATTCAACCTATATTTCCCTGGGGCATCGACCTACACTGTTCATTTACAGTTTAGTTCCTGAAAATGTTCGCCTTCTTCACCCCAACACTTGCCAATAATAATAATAATAATAATAATGTGCTGTTTATAAAGCGCTGTTATGCATATGATTCGGAAGGGCGACACCACAGAACACTTCTCTCCTCGGGTCACTGGCTGTGCATCCAGTGCAGCCCCAGTCGCAGCGGTGCCACTTACCGCCAGCGGTTGATGCCCACGTTGGAGGAGCCGGCGAACCAGGGGTCCAGGATGTAGACACAGCGGATCGTGTCCGAGCCCTGGATGCTCTCCCGCAGCGCCGGGTTGTCGTGCAGCCGGAGCCCCTTGCGGAACCAGTGCACGGCGTTCACTCCCATGGCCGGGGGCGGTGGGTGGTGGACTCGGGGTGCCAGGGAACTGGGCTGCCCACTCACGCGCACGGGTCGGGGCGCTGCGCCCACTCAGCTCCGCTGCCCTCTGAGGCGAGGGGCTGTTGAGTCGAAGACGGAGTTCGGTGCAGCAGGGACTCTGTGCTGGTCAGTGGGGGGCTCGCCCTCGGTGCACAGGTGGCGGAGTGCGGGGGTTGGGGGCATGGGGTACCGGGGGCAAGGAGGGTAGGCGGCGGGGTGAGGCCCGGGGGCTGCGACGGGTGAGCGGAGGGGCTGTGGAGGTGTTCCTAGAGAGAGATGGGCAGCGTGAGTGGCTGTTATTGGCAGCGGTAGGCAGTTGGGGGCGGCGAGGAGAGACGGGAGCTGGTCCGCCAGAGGGATTCCCCGGGGTAAGGTTGTCCGGAGCACGCAGGTGATACCACGCTCCTTCTAGCAGCTCAGGGAAAGGGACTCTGTGTAAAGCCGGACACCGGTCCCGTCGGCAGGGGGC
This sequence comes from Ambystoma mexicanum, assembly GCF_040938575.1. Lineage (NCBI taxonomy): Eukaryota > Metazoa > Chordata > Amphibia > Caudata > Ambystomatidae > Ambystoma > Ambystoma mexicanum. The sequence continues at coordinate 187,799,281 of NC_090936.1, forward strand.
CGTGTGACGTTCTCAGAAAGTGTGGCTGGCGGTTGGTCGCGCGGCGCGCATGCGCCGGGCCGGCTGGAGCGCGCTGCTCACGCGCTGCCCCATGTGTGCTCCAGTTACGACCAGCCCGGTTGCCGAGGCGGCGGTGATTGGCAGGGGTGACGATGAGCGCCACGTACCCACCTCTTTCCGAGATCCGCGTGCAGCCAACGGATAGCTAACCTTGCCAAGCTAGTCTATCTGAATCTGCCCACATGCCACCATTTCGGCTGCTCTTGGCCGCCCGCCATATGTCCTAGCAGCCTATCGCCCCGGGAGGAGTAGAGCTGTAAATCTCGAATGTCTGCGCTTCTTTGATCCGTCCATCTCTCATCACACAGACGAAGTGGCAATATATGGCACAGCACAGCACCTTCCGAACCACAGGGCAGCACTTAGTGCCATGGTTTCCATGTTTGTGAAATTAGACACACATGTTAATTAAAAAGATGATAGGTGTTAACATAAAATCGAGAGAATAACTGTTACTAAAAAAAAATTGCTCCTATGCCATTTTTAGTTTTGCCTATTCGGTTGCTCTGTAAACACTGTTTCTGGGCTGAAACAATTAGCATCATAGTGAAGATAATCGAGAGATTGGACTTGAGGAGGGACTCACACAGGGAAGGATGGGAGAGGGGCTGTTGAGGTTTAGGTATTTGTACCCATCGAATAACCACCCACAGCCATGCTAGTCTGTATGGCCATTCCCACCAACTAACTAGCCCTCCCCACCGTAAACCGAAACACCACACTGCCCTGGATATCTTTTTAGCATTGTGCTTTTTAAGGAGCTGTCCATTGTATCTCTCAACCGTCTTCTTGAAGTTTGAGCTTAGTTGCAGCTGTTAACATCTGATGTAATACACATATCTTAACCAAGCTCCCATTATGACACATGGTTGTTGTGTCCTTGCATCTATTCCTTGTGCTGAATTCCTCTTAAAAAAATATTGGCCAAGCCAACATTTTGTACCTTGTACAAACATTAGATAGGTATTTTCCAGGTACGGCTATAATATAAATATGTCGAGATATTCAGAACATTTGCCAGCTGTCAATAGAGGTCTAAGTGGGAAGGAACAAAATGGTGTGACTTATCACTACTTTGTGGATAAATCTGTCATCATTCCCTTACTTTTTTGTAATCCAAGCACCATTCCAGGATGGCTGCGAAGGGCACCTTTGTCTATTGCGTCCCCCAGGCTGAGGATATATATAAGGCAACAGTAGTCACCATATAGTTAAGATGAAGCATTTCATCCACAGGAAATTTAAACATTCTATGGGCCTCATTCCGAGTTTGGTGGTAAACCCATCAAAAACGATTATCGTTACCGCAACTCAGGGCCGCAGATTTACATTGGGATTCAGAGTAGTGGTAATTACCCATTCTTTGGAGTCCATAGGACTCCATGAGGATTTTTAGCAGATTTACTGCCAACAAAATTACTGCACGGTAAATCCACTGATTTTTGGCCTTAAGGGAGATGATTTACCTCCAGCATTGCTGTAGGTAAATCTTCCTTCTTACTGCCAAACTCGTAATATAACAGGGTGGTAATGCAGCGGTAATGCAGCAGTAACAGAATTATCAATGCTTTACCACAATTTTAATCCGCTCTGCCCTATGTCTTATGGCTTTTGAACCGTAGGAAAGATCAGCAAGACATTTTCCAAATGAGATGTCTTGGCTGGCCCCTCCAAAAATTGAAAATTTAGTAGAAATCCTGGCTTACGATTCAAAAGCTATACATGATAAAAAAAGGATGTGTTTTTCACTTTTTTTGGCGAAAACGCACAGCCAAAATCGCTTGATGGATTTTCACAAAACAACAAGAAACAAGTTGGACACAAAGTGCTCAAAGGAAATCCTTTGTTGGTTTGGGGTTAATCCATCTAGTTGTGTTTTTTTAAAGGATTTGGTGGCAGCTAGGTTCCCATATCTCCCATGATGTACTGCTAATCTCAAGGCTTTTCGTTTTTGAAAATAAGCCATATTAAATATAGAGATTTACAAGAGCAAAAAAATCTACATCTTTTTAAAAGTGCCCTTAAAATGATGTAAGGGGAGTCAGTAGGAGAGGTTTAAGGCAGATGAGAATGTGGTCAGGGTAAAACCAGAGATAGTTTGGGGTCTGGTGATAGTGTAGATTTCTTTTCGCCGAGCACTTCCCCGAGATATAAATCTAAGATCTCAATTCTTTTTGTTCCCTCTCCTGCCTTAAATTAAATCAAAGTTAATGGAAAGTGTCTAGAGTGTGCCAAGTTACTGAGTCGTTTCCGCCTTTATATGCTCAAGGGCAGATTCCTGGGAGATAGCTCCTGTCAACATACTAGAATTTCCACCCATAGCGCTTCCACTCTTGACTAAGCCTTTGCCCATTATTCACTGTGTACCTCTGTAAGAGATACTGAAGTATTGATACAGCATGAAAGTGATCACTTTTTGTTGATTATCGCTATTGATTGCTATGTGGCAGTGCCAGAAGCTCATCCGATAGGGGCAGTTGAACGTAATACTGGTGACAAGCACATCAGCTGGACGGCTTCCAACCTAACAAAAGCTTCTGCCGTGCTTGAATCGCTCTTTTCTCAACTCTTCACGAATGTCAGCCCGCAAATAACAACCAACATTCAGGCAGACCAGATTATCTCTTTCTCCTCTAATAAATGTACACATTCTAATTTGTAGGAAGCAATCTCCTCTAGGGTGAGTTGCTTCTGGTCTGCCTATCTGAAGCTTATTACGTTGATTTCCAGACATGAAGCCAAAAACTCTCAAAATTCTAGATTCATTCATCATTTTGTTCTTTCAAAACATAATAATCCTCATGACCATAACATTCTGATTGCTAAAAGGAACCTTAGGCAGAACCTTCACAGATTAGGATTGCATCTATTTATCTACATTAGACCAATCAATGCTACCCTTCCTAGGAAACCAGCATATCGTACATGGGTTAGAACTTACAAAAAACTATTTAAAAGGGAAAATTGGGACAGGCTTGCCTGGCACTCCAAGGTAATGATGCACAGATATTTTGGAAGCTGGTAAGCAGTTGAAACTCAGAGAAACCAATGGCAGGTGCCTTTACATTTGATTGGGAAATATTTACTAGGAACTTGATTGGCGTTAAACCATTGACCATGATTCATACTGAAGTCAATCCTGCCTATGGACACTTAAGAACTCCTGATCTGATATTTACAATATTATAACATATATTAAATCTTCCAGAGCTCCAGGGCTAGATGGAATTTGCAATGCCCTCATCAAGCAGAATCTTAGACTATGGTGCTCATTAAGAGTTCTCCGGTATCCCGCTGGTAATTCCGGTGGGATACTGAGAAACTCCCATAATGTCTCCGCTGCCCAATATCCCGGTATTACCGGAAAATTAGGGGCAGCAGAGACACCAGTAACTACCCATTCCATGGAGTCCAAGAGGGGTCCATGGAATGGGATTGCTCGAATCACTGGCACTGTTAGTAACTGTGCCAGTGATTCAGGCATTAATCTGCTGGTAGGGTCCTGATCCTACTGGCAGTTCAGGCCTGCCGTTAGATAAGAGCCCTTACCGACAGACTTGGAGTTGGTCAGTCAGTAAAGGTGCCTGTATACCTTGTTACCGACACCTTATTTCTGAACCACCCAACTCGTAATGACCCTCTATGGGCAGTAACTCTATCCTTCTCTATATGGCTAATAACTCACAAGGGAACTGCCTGCCACTTGGACTGGCAGTTATGTTGTCCTGTTCCATAAGAGAGGGCCTCGTTCTAACCATGAACATTACAGAATCCTAGCTTTGCTGGATGCCCCAGCAAAAATATTCGCTTGCATCTTGTTGGATGAGCTAAAAAGCTGGACAGAAGAGCTAACATCCTATCATTCAATCAAACTGGTTTTCGGAAACCCGCCCTGACTCACTGTGTCGAGAGTGCTTGGCATATTTGACATTTTGCTATTTATGTGGCATTTATTGACTGCGCGGCGTCCTTCAATATCTGTACTCTGGCATAAATTGGCAAGTTGGGGTATCTCATCCGGGTTACTAGCTATGATTAATGCTCTTCACACCAACACTTCAATTCGATAACGTACTTCGTAACTCGGGCACTTCACTGATCCAATCCACACTTAACGTAAGACTCAAACAGGGAGGCATATTTGTCTCTCCCTCATTCAATTTCTACTTTCAAAACCTTCCTCTCGCTCTCTCATCCAACAATGCGCTGCTGCCTAGATTGTGTCAGTCTCAATTATTATGGCAAGGGTATACAGATGAATTGCTTCTACTTGATTATACCCCTAAAGGTCTACAAAACACTCTTACCCTGCTTGCCACATAGTCAGCCACCAATTGTTTAAGAGTTAACTCTCAGAAGTATGACCTTCAACCCTGGTTGGTGCCTTAAAAAAAAAATCATACACTTGGAAATGAGAAAATACAATCTTAGAGATAGTTAGGCATTATGACTACATGAGGGTTGCTATCAATGACAAGCTTAAATGGTGTCCTCATCTTGACAATGTGACCACCATTATTCAACAACCTTTGGGTGGAGCAAATTCATTCATTACCAACCATGGTAGCTACACATTAAAATCAGTTATTATGATCTACACTATGAACATTTTGCCTAAAATACTATATTGCTCAAAAATTGTGGGAACAGACACACTTGAAGAAACTTAAACCGCTGGAGAGTCATTCCCTCAAATCTCTGTTTAGACCACCTTTGCAAGTCCAGATAGAATACTTACTCTTAGAGTGTGGGATCGACGGCGTGATTCCTGGACTAGCTTGGCACAAGCTGTCTCTTTATTGGCGCATACGGAACGCTGCTCCGAATACACCTGATTGCGAATAGAATGTCTCCTCCGACTGTGGGAGGATGCTCTTTCTGCCTTGTGCAGCTTACCCAAGAAGCCAATAAATGGTGTGACCACTTGTTATAGCACCTAATAATGTTAATAAACTCACTTTTAAAAAGCACATAAAAAACAACCTACATTATTATGAACCAAATGTGGTGGATCTCCGGTCCAAAACCTCCAGTGGTGAATATGTGCACGTTTTAACTATGCTCAAAACTATCCCGATATATATTAACGATTTCCTCAACAACTGGATTCTCAGTGTATACCTCAGGATGAAGTTAAATTTAGTAGACATGAGTGAAGTTACTGGTGCTCGATTAAAGATCCTTAGAAATGGTCGCCTTTATAGGATTTGCGGCTGGCCTGTCTTGTAAACTTTAAAACATCGTCAACTTGATTGTGAGAGTCTGGCACAGGCACGCAGAACTATTGCCTTAGCTTATGGCAAATCTGACCTTTTTACCAACATTAAAGGTCTGACTTGAGGGGGCTTTCTTCCATGGAAATGTTTTAGGATTCATTTACTACCTATCCAAACAATGGATTTTTATAAAGATAAATTTTAGATATGTTATCATTATAATTATGTTATCATCATAATTGTATTTACTTTTTGATTTGCTGTATCATTTTCCTTCTGACTTGATGTTTAACTTTCTTATTTGACATTTGAAATGTATGTATAAAAATGCTTACTGTTATATTATACTTACTAATACATCCAGATGTATTTGGGGGGAGAGAAGTATTTTAAGTGAATTTAGGACAAAATCCATGCTTTTTTATTGTAAAAATAGAATTCAGGGAGTGCTCCCTAAATCAATCTAAAATGTGTGAGAGTGTGGCACTGAGGGCGTATATGATTTGGGAATGTGGAATTATCTTAGAAAGCTTTAATTTGTGGATCCCAATAAAAAAAAAAGTGTGCCACAAAAGCCCGAGTGGCGTCAAAGCATGTTTTCATTATCCTTTTGCTTGATTGCACAAGCGTTTCATGTGATTTAACACTGAAGATCTTGATTTTCTTGGCTGTTGAGCCTTGAAGATCTCAATCTTCAGATTAGACCCACATATTTATATGCAAATAGAAAACAGTAATTTGTGACTTAATGCAGCACAGGATCGATCATGTAAGGGCCATTAAAGAGAGTTAGGCGTCAAGTTACTTTGTAAATTGATACAGTGAGAAAGGAGAAAATCTACACCATTTTTTCCGATGTCAAATCGCGTTTCAATTCCGGAAGCAGGCCATTCAAAAAATGAAATGGTTGTGATGGAAATCGTGATTCAGTAAAGAAAAGAGTATACACTTAACAAATGTAAAATAATATAATGTGGCAAGCACACTCTGTGACGTTGCGTTAGTGGAGTGTTTTATGCAAAATTGAATGCACAATGACAATCTGGATTTTTTTGGGCAGTAAGCACTTAAAATCTTTATTCTTACTGATTGAACAAAGAAAAGATAAAATAATGGATAAACCCCATGTTGTGTAATTTAGGGACACACCTTGATAACAAAGACCATGACATCAGTTATGTTCTAAGAAAAACAGGTGGAATTACAGGTGGGGTGAGGTATAGCATAACCAAACTGTTGAAATTCAGTGGAACAACTTTAAAGTGACATTAAGGTGCTGAATTAAAGCAACAAACCCCCTGAAATGTGGCAAGTGTTGGGAGCTAAGTCTCTTTAACAATAAGCCCTCCATTGCGCAGCCTCTAAGCACACTGGTGACATCACAAATCGCATCACTGTTGACAACAGCAAATGCAACTCTATGAGATGAGATATAAGAGTGGATGGCAGGTGAAGTACACCCCAAAAGTGTAATTCATTGTAGATCTGTCCACAGGTAGGAGTTACCACCCTGGGGTTTGGCCAATAATTCCCTTGCCTAACAAACCACCAGCATTGATGCATTTGTCTGCTTGGCTTGCTAGAATCTTCAGGAAATCACGCCTTGAATAATACATGACTCAAGGTAACTCTCCTATCTCTCTGATGACAGTCTTTAAAGTTTTGTCTGATTCTTAGTCTCCTCAAAAAAGTGCTAGCATCAAGACAAATAAACTCATTCTTCAAAATAAAAGTCTGTGGTCCGAGTTTGCTTTGTGTCACAAACACAGATAACCAAAAACAACATTTTTTAGTACTGAGTATTCTATGAAAATAAGCATTTACTGAAGCGATATGCCCCAAGGTGGCCGCCCCATCCTGTGGGTAACGGCCCGCCGCCCAAGTTAATGGCAATAGCAAAGTAAGGGTCCCTTAACGAGGGTGGCTGGCCATTACCCACAGGGTGGGCCCAGCCACTGAGGGGCATATCGCCATTAGCACCCTTGTAGTGCTCTACACGGGTGCTAAACTGTTGAAACAAGAAAAAAAGTGTTTTCTCTCTGTGAATGGAACGCCTCGTGGCGTCCCGTTCTCGGAGAGAAATACTATACCAGCATGGCCACCAGGGAATTGGAAGGCGGGGCTCCATATGGAGCCCCTCTTCCATTTCCATGGTGGCCACACAGGGAAAGGAGGTGCAGCGGCGGCGAATCCCCGCCGCTGCATTCAGGTAAGTGGGATAGGGGAGGGAGAGGGAAAAAAATGTAAATGGGGTTGACGGGGGAAGAGGACGGGTGGAGGAGCCAGCCATCAGGCGGCTTGGAACTTTGCTTTCACTGGTGGTGTCAGCTCACGTTTCTAGCCAACGGATTGGCTGGCTCCCCTGCCCGGGCGCTAATTTGTTATAGCTGCCACATTGTGCAGCTTTCTTAGTCCAGACAGTGGCCTTTGGTTCAGTTGAGAGGTAAAGATTACGGAGAACACTGAAATCATGGGAAATGGATGACCAGTTGCTCAAGCTCTTAATCGTGTTTCACAAGAATACATCAGAAAGAATAAGGCTGAATGTAAAAGGCCGTTTTTTTTTAGAAAACCTGCATTTATCATGACCTGAAACAAGGACGCCTTTTGCCTCCCATTCCTTTTTAACGGGCATGTGGCAGCTATCGAACAGAATTTGAAGTCCTCCAGAAACGTTTCCCCTAATGTACGCTTGTCACTTCCTAAGCAGACTGTGTATGTAAAGGATGTTTTATTTGACGTGACACAAGTAGGTTTACAGAGGAGCTAGCTTGAACGCCACCATGACCTACTCACAGGCAAACGTACTGGAAATTAGTATAGAAAAAGAACTTGTTTTACATTGAAGAAACTGAAATGAATACACGTGCCCTGTCATATTGAAGTAGTGGCAACATTCTGTTATGTGGGATTCAAGAGGTAATGAGTTGCCATTTTCCACATCAATTCCAGAGTAACATTTTTGAAAAAATGAAATGCTTCCTGTTATGGTGGCTTTGAGGCATTTTGATAGGGAGCACACATAATTTTCCCTTAACACTTATAGACAAAATGTGAATCTAATGCTCCTTTAAAGTAATAGAACCGAAGGAGGGTGGGGGGCATTACCGGTCGGTACTGCCCCCAAGTTGAGAGTTACAATGCAAAGCTAAATGAGGTCTTTAACAGAGCCCCATGGGTACTACTTGACCGGTAATGCCCCCCCCCCCCGCAGGGTTCTGTTGCTATTAGTACCCGAGCACCTTGTACAAGCACATGCTCTGGTGAATAAATGTAATCAGAATGGTGGTGCTGGGGAGCGAGTTAAATCTGCAGTAGAGGGTGGGTCTGGTCTTGAGGAAGAGAAGCGTTGCAAGGGATTTGACAAATGAACATATTGTTCATAACAGTTCTTTGATGGCCTTCTGATGGAGGGGCTCAGAGCAGGGAGAGGTCCACGCTCAGGATGGCTGATGGCCCAATTCCTGTGGTATACATAGTTTTTGCTGACTGAAAATCACCCAGACCATCTCCTGGGTGTGGGACACATTAGTTACACAACGCTGAGACTTAACCTTAAAATAGATATGAAAAGTAGTGCCTTCCAAATATAGTTAGCTTGGAGACAGCTGACTCAAGGGTATTTTATATTCATGAATGGCCCATTTCATCCCTTTTCATCATGCAATATAATAAAAGGCCAGATGTATGTTTGTCTGATGCAGTCATGTGCGGTAGAGACTGCCCGCTTTGCCTGTTGTCACTGTTAGAGGGAGCTGTTGCCTAAGGATATATAGTGGTACAACTGTGTTAATGAAAACCTACTGTATCTTCGGTATCCCACTGATAACGTTCTATGACAATGGAAACATTACACTAATAAAGTATATACATAAAAAATATATATAAACAAAAATACATTTTTGTTAAGCACTATTTCTCTAACATAACAAAATAAATGACTTATGTTCCACATACAGAGGGCTTTCTGTTAAAAAATTATTTTCAGCATGTCTCTCCTCCACAATGCCCCCTAAGAAAATTTTAACACAAGAAGATGCCGAAAATGTTAAATGCCGAAGAAATGAAGCTCAACGTATTCGTCGTACAAATATGACTGAGCAAGAAAGAGCAAGTCAACGTATAAAGAATACTGCAAGCAAATGACAAAATAGGGCCACTATGACATCTCTGAAAACAGCCCTCCAACGGGATATGCAACAATCACGTTCTACAGCCCGTCCAATATATATAACAGGTGCAGAAAGAGCTCTTGAAAGGGAAAACAATTGTGAACGCAACAAAAATGTTTGCGGCAACACCACTGATCAAGAAAACGCTGCTCAATGGAAATTTAACAAAAACGATGATAGGAAACCTCATTTTACACAACTTTGGCCCTTGTACATGGGCTTTTGCACTAGTTACTGTATATTGAACCAAAAGTAGAATGCCACTTCTACACACATCTTCCACTGAAAATGTGTAATTAGACACAGGTCATTAGTGAGTGGCTGCATTGTGGGGTAGGACATTGTTTTCCAAGGTGTCCTGGAGAAGTAGACTCTTGAAAGGGCATATTAGCATTGCTGTTAATGGGTCTTCATGCGCCACTATGTTTTTCCAGTACAAAAAATATTATGCCATCAAGTTCATGGGTCGAGTTCATTCCTCTTGGGTCGGGTAGATAAAGTAAGTTACTCAACCTGCAGGTCGAGCAGGATTTTAAAGATTTTTCGAGGCCTGTCAACCTTTTCCTCTGCCACATCCTCAACATTTTTCTTTCTGTATCTGGATGGATTCTCTCTTCTTTCAGGATTCGCTACCCTCTTCTGTCTCAGGGTTGTCGTGTCCTCTCCACTCCCCTCTTTGGAGTTCTCTCCTGCTCTGCTTTCTTGAGCTCAATCCATTTCCACCTTCTCATGTTCTCTTCCCTTCTCTCCTCCTGTTGTGTATTCTACATTTAAGAATATACAGCAGTCAGTTAGTTTTTCTCCACCTTATAATAGGCTCTGTCTAAATCAGTCTGTGACAAATAGATTCAGCCTATGGAGCAACATGTGTGTAATTACAAGACGGCATTCTATTAAAACTGAACCAAATTCTTTCAATTGGCTTCTTTCCATGATTTGCAGTGCAATTTATCTGGTCACAAAAGCTTCTACAGTGGTGGATTCGAAATTCTAAATCACTTAGATAAGTAGTGTTCGCCTCCCCCTTCTTGTCTTGTAGCACCTGGAAACACTTGTGTATGGGCTAAGGCAACCAGATTTCGAAAATAAAAAAACGAGACAGGCCATTGACATAGAAGTAGGGAAAGAACAAATTGGCAGAAAAAGTCACGATCTACAGCGCTTGTAAGTATAAATTAGACAAAGAGGGTCAAGGCTGCAGGTATCTGGGTAGTGTGGATACACTGCCAGTATAATACCACTGAGGTAAGTACAATTGCAACACAAACAAGTCCCAGTTTCACTGTGCCAAGTATAGCAAAATCAAAATCGGGAGTCCAAGTGACTGGAATGAAAGAACAGCCTTTAAAGTCCAAGGTTTAGTACCAGCAACAGCCTAACACATGTTTCTGTCACAAGTCTCTCCCCTTCTCACCTGTTTCTGTTGTGTACTTGCGACCTTCTGGGATTTCTTCTTCTTTACGGTCCGGGATTTGTATAGACCCGAATGCTGCTCTTTGGCCAGCGTGAGAGTAGCGGTTCAGATTCCAGGAGTGTTTACAAAGTCCAGGGTAATTCCAGGAAGTAATTAAGGTACGCTCAGAGGCACAGAGGACCGTGACTCGAGCGCGGAAGGTTTTCCAGGAGATTGGAGAGGGAAGGGAACAGGAGGGGATTCAAGGAACTGGGAACAAGGAATCAAGCGAGAGCCCCGATCGAACTCCGGCTAAGCACGTCCGACTACAGGTAGCGGTAGTGTTGAGACACGTAGAGCCACAGGGGCGTGTCTCTTTTGTAGGATGAGCAGCGTGGAACTCATAGGCTGATCCAAAGCATTTTGTTCCGGGCGGCCATGTTGGAAGCATAACTGCATGCAAACCCCTGCGAGTCAGGGACCAGGAGGTCCAGAAAGGACGTAGACGACTGTTCATGACAGTATGCCTCATCTGGAAACCAGCTCCTCTGGGTTTGCCCGGATGGATCAAATGAAATCGTTGAACCAATCTGGGAGCATTCATGTTTGACACGGGTTCCCAGGTACGCTCACCGGAAGGGTACCCTTTCCCCTCAACCAGATATTGTAGTTGACCACATCGATATCTTGAGTCACAAATCCTGGAAACCTCGTATTCCAGTTGATCATTTACAATAACAGGGGTAGATCTAGGAGCTGTTCGGGATGACTGAATGTATGGTTTTAACAGAGAATTGTGAAAGACTGGATGGATTCTTTTCCAAGATTCAGGTAACTGAAGTCGAAAGGCCACTGGGTTGATGATTTATTGTATGGAAAAAGGACCATAGTATCTGGAGCCAGTTTATTGGGGCGCAGGTGTCGAGGAAGGAGCTTCGAGGACAACCAAACTTTATCTCCTTCTGAATAGGAAGGTCCAGGTCTTCTTTTAGAGTCAGCATAACATTTGACATCTTCTCGGGCCCGTTCTAGATGTTCCTTAACCTCCTTATGTACTGTAATGAGGTTTTCGATCTAGGATTCTACTGCAGGTACTGGAGTAGGATGTGGGAGTACGGAGGGTAGGACAGATTGATGGAATCCTTGACTACAGGAGAAGGGACTGGTCTTGATAGCTGAATGATCTGAATTGTTATAGGCAAATTCAGCCATAGGTATTAGGAGTGACCAATCATCCTGAACTTCGGTGGCGAAACATCGTAGAAAATGTATCGAGAGTCTGGTTCAAATGCTCTGTGGCTCCATTGGTTTGTGGATGGTAGCCATAGGATAAGACACGTTGGATTCCCAGAATTCGACATACTTGTTTCCAAAACTGAGATATGTATTGAGGTCCTCGGTCTGAAATGATCTTGGAAGGCAACCCATGAAGTCGGAATCTGTGTTCCAGGAAAATTCCAGCAAGGTCTGATGAGGAAGGTAGTTTGGATAAGGGTGTAAAATGAGCCATATGAGTAAACAAATCAATAGTGACCATGATTGTTGTATAGCCTCTAGAGGGTGGTAATTCCATGATAAAATCAATGGCAATGAATTCCCAGGGTCTTGTTGGTATTGCTGGTTGGAGTAGGAGTCCGGCTGGCTTCTTATTATCGTGTTTGTTCTGATTGCAAACTGCGCATGTTTGGATATGGATCCTAATATCATCCTTCATCTTGGGCCACCAAAACTGTCTTTGTACTCGATGGAGGGTGTTGGTTATCCCACGATGTCCCGAATATAAGTTATCATGACATAGACTTGTGATCCTTTGTCTTAGTCCAGGAGTGGGAATGACTAAGCGATTATCTTTGAACAGATACCCGTCCTTAGCTGTGAGATTCCATCTGTTATTTCGCTTGTGCTCCTTCCAGAGGTCCGAAAGTCGAGTTTGGCCTTGGATATTCTCCGGGAGGGTGAGTGCTTGGGCAACAAAGATCGAGTGAGGAAACATCTTTGGAAAGGTCCTATCCTCAGAGTTTTCATAGTCAGGACATCTGGAAAGGGCATCGGCAATTATGTTTTGTGATCCAGGGACATGATGGATGTGGAACTGATACTGGGCAAAGAAGAAGGCCCAACGGGCCTGACGACTGTTCCTACACTCCAAAGATTGTAGAACTTGAAGATTGCGATGGTCCGTACGGACCTGGACTGGATGCCTAGCTCCCAGGAGTAGATGTTGCCATTTTCTGAAGGCTTGGCGGATGGCTAGAAGTTCCTTTTCCAAGACGGAATAATGAGTCTCACTGGGCATCAGGTTTCGTGAAAGGTAAGCAATGGGGTGTTCCAATTTGTCCTCAAATTCCTGTTTTAGTACTGCTCCTATGGCGTAATTGGATGCATCCGTCTCCACTAGGAATGGCCGGTTAATATCGGGTTGAGCCAGGATGGGGTCTTGAGTAAACTCTGTCTTTAATCGTTGGAATGCCTTGTCTTGATCTGTAGACCAGAGAAATGGAGCATCTTTCTTCAAGAGAGCAATGATCGGTTGAACAATTTCAGAGAAGGACGGTATGAATTTTCGGTAAAAATTGGCAAGTCCCAGGAAAGATTTAATCTGTTTCACGGATGTGGGAGCTGGCCAAGATAGTATGGCCTTTACCTTTGAAGGATCCATTCCAATTCCTTCTGGACTAAGGACAAATCCTAGGTAATGAACAGAAGTGATGTGAAACAGGCATTTCTCGGGTTTAGCTAGGAGTTTGTGTTCACCTAATCGTTGTAAAACTGCCGTAACATGCTCTTCATGCCTTAGAAGGTCATTGGAGTAGATCAAGATGTCATCCAGATAGGCGATAACGAAGAGGAACAGCATGTCTGAGAACACCCTGTCCATGAAACGATGAAAAACTGCTGGGGCTTTAGCAAGTCCAAAGGGCATGACCAGATATTCAAAATGGCCGAAGGGAGTTCTAAAGGCTGTTTTCCATTTGTCACCTTCCTTTATACGAATGAGATGGTAAGCTCCCCTTAGGTCTAATTTTGTGAAGATTACTGCACCTCTGACTGCTTCCAGGATATCCGAGATGAGGGGTAGACGATAACGGTCCTTGAGAGTGCACTGATTTAGACCATGGTAGTCCAGACATGGTCTGAGTTCTTTGGTATCTTTATTTGGAACGAAGAACAATGAAGCACCCGCTGGAATTTGGACGGACGTATGGTGCCATTTTCCAGGTTAGTTTCCAGGTATTCTCAGAGAGCCTTCGTTTCAGGTTCAGATAATATAAACATTCTGCCAAAAGGAATCACAGCGGTGGATTCGGTATCGATGGCACAATCCTCTGGCCTTTGAGGAGGGAGAGCTTGAACTATCGTGGTCGAAAAACATCAGAAAAGGCTTGGTAGGCCCTGGGAATCTGGATGATGTTAGAAACAGTGAGTGGACTTTGTTGGTTCTCTTGAAAGTCTCTAGAAGGCTTTGGTAAGGTATCCAGGGATAGGCAGTGAGCCATTATTCAGATCCAAGAAACAGTGAGCCGGCTGCCCAGATGATGTAAGGATTGTGCCTCTTCAGCCAGGGCATTCCAAGAACCATCGGATAATCGGCTGATTTAATGAGGTCAAATTTGATTCTCTCTTGATGGTGATTGATAGAAAGTAGAATCTCTTTAGTCTGAAGGGTAATGGGTCCTGAGGAAAGAGGCCTTCCATCAATTGCCTCTACTGGATGCATTGTAACTCGGCTTTCAGGTGGAATGTTATGAGCAGTGACCCAATCTTGATCTAGAAATACGCCCATAGCTCTGCAGTCAACCAATGCCAGGATGGGGTAGGATTCTGTCTTGGAAGGTGATAGTAGGTCCTGAAGAACCACAAGCTTATTTTGTCCAGGAGAGTTCAAGGATGGAATTGATGTGGAGCAAACTTCTCTCTCCCGACACTGTGCTCCATCTAGGATCGGGAGTTGGCGTTTCCCGAACGCCGTGGAGGAGCAATGGGACATTCTCTCACAAGATGTTTATTGGAGGCGCAATACATGCACAGACCAGTATGGATTTGTCGCATCCTTTCTTGAGGGGTAATGGGTCCACGAAAGGCTCCTAGTTGCAAAGGTTCTGGTTCCGGGGTAGAAGGAACAGTAGACTCTGCTCTAGGGGCATGTTCCGTGATGGTCTTTTGGAAACTTGCCTTAGACTTCCTCTTCTCTGCTCTTCTTTCCTGGATTCGGAAATCTATCTGTAAGGATAGATCCATAAGAGCCTGGAAGGAGCTTGGGCAGGCTACCTTAGCGAGCTCATCTTTTATTTCTTCGCTCAGCCCCCTTCGGAAGAGTGTAAAACTAGCTTCTGGAGACCAGTCTGCTTCTTTCACAAGTTGTTTGAAACGAGTAACATAGGTGAGCATATCCTGGGACCCTTGTTGAAACTCGAGTAGTCTCTCTTGAGCACTATACACCTGATCTGGGCGATCAAACATTTCCTTAAGGGCTCTCACAAAACCATCATAGTCATCCAGGAGTGCGTTGCATGTATTGACTAGGGGGGGTTGCCCAAGTCAATGCATTTCCAGTGAGGTGTGAGATCATAAAACCCACCTTTGCTCTAGGAGTGGAGAAGTAGTAGGGCTTGAAAGTGAAGTGAACTAAACACGAATCAAGGAAGGCGCGTAGAGTCTTGGAAGAACCGTCATACTTGTCCACTATTCCACCCAATATTACATTTTCTTTGATTGCGGAATCACGTGATAGAACTAGCTGTTTTAATGCTGCGTTCTCTGCCTTGAGGTTCTGTACCTCTGTTGTTAATTCCTGCATGCCTCGCATGAGGTCTTGAACGGCGGCTTCCATCTCTGAATCTGTATCGTTTTTAAGGCGTCTCAATCTGTCACAAGTCTCTCCCCTTCTCACCTGTTTCTGTTGTGTACTTTTGACCTTCTGGGATTTCTTCTTCTTTACGGTCCGTGATTTGTATAGATCCGAACGCCGCTCTTCGGCGTCCAGCGTGAGAGTAGCGGTTCAGTTTCCAGGTGTGTTCACAAAGTCTAGGGTAATTCCACAAAGTAATTAAGGTATGCTCGGAGGCATGGAGGAACATGAATCGAGCGCAGAAGGTTTTCCAGGAGATTGGAGAGGGAAGGGAACAGGAGGGGATTCAAGGAACTGGGAACAAGGAATCAAGCGAGAGCCCCAATCGAACTCCGGCTAAGCACGTCCGACTACAGGTAGCGGTAGCGTTGAGACGCACAGATCTGCGGGGGCGTGTCTCTTTTGTAGGATGAGCAGCGTGGAACGCATAGACTGATCCGGAGCATTCCGTTCTGGGTGGCCATGTTGGAAGGATAACTGCATGCAAACCCCTGCGAGTCAGGGACCAGGAGGTCCAGAAAAGACGTAGACGACTGTTCATGACAGTTTCGAGCATTCCACGGCTCTTCATCTGAGGCTTAATAGGGATAGAGCCTGAAATTTAAGATGAAGGGACAATGCCCAAAAAGTACTCTGAAGGCTTCACCATTGCGGTTAAAGCTGGTCGGCTGTTTAGACAGACTGAAGAAATCAATGCGCTGAAACACGTGTTAGGCTGTTGCTTGTACTAAACCTTGGACTTTTTATTTTGCTATACTTCGTGCAGTGAAACTGGGACTTGTTTGTGTGACATAGAAGTAGGACTACAGCTTCAGCTTTGAAACTGTAGTCCTATTTCTTTGTCGGTGGCTTGTCCTGTGTCATGTTGCAACGCCCGGGGTCCCAAGGATATTTAAGTTTAAAAAACCTGTCTGGGATTTGGGAATCGGGTGGATACCATTCCGGTTTTTGGCAAAAATTATGAAATCCAGCCAAAAACCGGGACAGTATCCACCCAATCCCCAAATCCCGGCACAGGGTTTTTAAACTTAAAAAAGTCTCGGCACCCCAGGACGGAGGTGTAAATACCCAGACAGTCCAGGCTAAACCGGGACGTCTGGTCACCCTAGTATAGGCGCCACACAAATGTCCAATAAAATAAAAATAAGAAGAGACACAGCGCAAATGGACCTCCCCAGTGAGAGTAAACCAAGCCCTGGGGGGAGTGAAGAAGTGCAGTGCTGCTTGGAAAGCCCCGACGGGTTCTGTGGGCCTAAATGTGCATATAGTACACAGACAGACAGCAGACAACCACCCTCCTCATCACGGGTGTCACAAGTGACCATCATCCTTGAGCCATAACAGAGGAAGCACCTGAGCCAACAACCCTACTCTTCATTATTCCCCAACTTCCAACAGCTTTTTGGAAGACATGAGAAAGGAACTGAAAACCCTTGAAAGGCAGATGGGCAACAAGGGCCTGGACTCCATTGTGACGAGGCTAAACAATAATAAACAAAAATACTACTTGACACAAAAAAAGAAGGGGCGGTTATATTAAACATTACACAGATAGGCAATCATGCATTGAATGTTATCGGCATATACCGCATGCACGTGGCTTACACACTAAGCTCTAGGGTCCTCAAGCAAACAGACACACCTGTGAGCAGTCCTTGGTCCTACTCCACAGTGTCCTGGAACCCCGCAGTTCCATGGAATGATTTAGCGCCGCATGATACTCCGCCATAGCCATCGCCTGGCAGCGCATGCAGACGGGCTGTGGATCACATGCACAGCAAGATGTCAAAGAATACGAGATCAATATCACCAGATAATGCTGCATGTTGATACTGACTAACATCTTAATCCCCCCAAATCAATAATAGCAGTTTCGTGTTTCATGGTCACGCAGGATTGCAACAGAATATTAAATTCTCACCACAACATGGTGCACAGTTGTTTTTTTTTTTAATGGCAAAGGAAACAAACTAACCACTGGCCCACATATTTCTTCTTTTAAATCAGCAGTAAGCAACTCCGGCTCTGTCTGTATCTGCTTGACTACTACATCAGACTCCCAGTGAAAATGCAATAAACGAGTATTGCATAGAGAAAGGTCATTATGCATGAGTGTTACATTATATTGGCTTTCTGTGACCAGAGCCTTTGCGAGGTCTTTCTGGTGGCACTTTGGAAACAGGTGCAAGCGAATTAGAAAGATAAGTAAACAAAACAAACGCCACAATAGAGAACGCCTGTGAGGTAGTCAAGGATACAGAGCGATAAGGCCGCCTCTGAAATGCACTTACCGCCACACAGGCCTGAGTCCACAATAGGAACATGGGAATGCTACAATGATGTTATGGTCACATTGGTGGAAAAACACATATATTCATCTGCATATGCAAAATGGGCTCATCCTCTGGGACAGTATTCATGAAAGCGGCGTGACCCATGCATATCACACACATGGCACACCACCTGACTTGTGAGTCTCAAGTTTGGTAAAGATGTTTTAAGCATTGCAGTAAAATGGGCCCTTCCCCGGGGCGCGGTCCCTGATCTACTTGTTGCTCGCGGAGGTGCACCTCACGCTCATCAGGGGGTGCACAGAGAATCAAGGCGAGTGCATGGACTCAAGGATCTATCCGTGAATACCGCGCCTCTCATCCCCACATCCATTTTCCCGCCAGCCTTTTTTCTGAGCTCTATAATGGCTCGGTTTCCGGGATGCCTGAGCGCATCTGTCCATTCACTGTTTTATTTTATTTTTATTTTTATGAACTTTATTTAACTTTTAAACACTACAACAAGTCAAAGAAATCATACATTAGAATAAACAATCAGAATATCAATAAAAAATAGAACAATTTTGAAAGTAAGTACAGGTAGAATAGCATAAAATGACCAAGAAATCAGCAATAATAAACTGATTATCTAACAATGTGTAAACTCACTGTTTTCAGACTGATTTGTTCTGCCCTTCTCCCAAACTAACGCTCTGGATTGTTTTCCAACTCCACAAACGTTTTTTACCAGCTGCCACACCCCTTTCTTTTTTGCCGACCTGTGCTACGGAAATCTTTTCCCAAACCCCTCACTCCATTCTCCTCTCGCCCCCCGTAGATCTTTTGCTGCCTTGATATTACAGGGTGTTAACACCCCTGAAGACCCCGGTTCAATCACTCTAAGATCTATCCCCTTTGCCCCCCTCAAAGTGTTCATCCCTTCACTGCTTGCCCAGCTTGTTGTCTCCTGCCTACTTCTTTTTTCGAGGTTGTGGACACCCCCTTGTTCTCACCAAACCCTCATCCCTACCCCCTCAACCTCTCACCCCGAGCCGAAACAAATAAGCAAACAATTGGGCAACACAATATTAGGATGACTTCTCCTCATGTGCAATAATTAAACCAAAACCTCAGTTTGTCATTTAATACTCTCAAAGTCCGGGTCCCTGCACCTGGCAATTAACTGTGGATGAAAGCCAATGACAGTTTGAGGCATTTGGAGTGACCTTGGCACATCTCAGGTTCAGTGGCTGTCTCTTTCTTTCCTCCCTCCCCTTCTTCTGCAGAGCCTCAATCCAGGGATCAGACACTACTGCTGTCCAAAGATGGAAGGAGAGTGGGGGTTGTGAACTGCGGTCTCTGATACCTCTGTGTGATCTTGGGCAGATCGGCTGGTTTCTCAGAAGGAGGTACTGTTAACTCCTGCTCCCCCCACTATGCCTGTCCTCCGCATGCATCTGTAACACTTGCCTTTCTAGCAGCTCCAAACTTGCATTTTAGCCTAACACGAGTGTCTGGATGACAGACCCCAAGAACATGGGGGCTAACTTCATATCCAAAAAAGTCCTGAGGGGCTTAGCAGACACCATGGCCTTATCCCCAACTATTAATAGGGATCGAGTGTTGGAGGTCGCAGCTCTCAGTGAGCGCAGGAGATCACGAGTGCTTAGCAAGCAGACCAAACCCCGTGCTAAAAAAACAGTATATGTAACCCAAGCCAATATGCAAAAAAACTGGCTCTAAAGTCCATCTGACGCCACCATTGTCCACTGATGCTCCACTCTTAGCAACAGCGGAGAAACCTGTAATTACACAATTCTCCACTCTTCAAGAGAGAGCTATGTCTAGCCCACTTCAATTGGAACCCATAGGTCCTTCCACTGGTCCTTCCCAATGGTCTGAGCATATGGCTAACATTGCCAAAGAACCTCTTGCATGTAAAGACCCATTCGACCTCGGCACACTGGCAGAGGCTCTGAATAACTGGGCCTCAAGCCTACGGCTAACTTTCGTGAATACAGACTCCCAGACACACTGGCCCACCTGCACAGGCGTTCTGCCACAGTCTTCTTTTGTGAATGCCTCCTGCCAAGCCATTATTCTAAAGGAAATAGTAGACCAAGGGACCCAAACTGATTGGGGCAGTATGGACACACCCAAACTTATTGGATCAATTGTTGACTGTAAGGAAAAGGCCCTTATTCCCAATGTAGTTGGTCCATTTCAAAAGTTTTCCCCTGGTGCGGCGAAGTGAGTCGAACACTGCACACAAAGAGGAAAGTCAGCCATTAAACCTGAACTCTAAATTGAAGAGAACTCTTTCTCGGAATCTACAACAGAATAAGTTACAAATGCCAAAAATAAAGGACGCAAATTTATATGATTTCGTAATGGATCAAAGAAACTTTATTATAACCAATGTCCAGAAGATTGAATGTAAAGAATCCAAAGAAGCTTTGCGTAACAAGGCTTTAGCCTGGTTACGTCAGAGAACAGGACCCGGGGTGTTTAAACGCTTGGACTTAATCAATACCCGCAAGATAGATCAGAGCGATTGGTGCTCACAATCTAATAGTGACTGTATCTTAGTTGGCTGTGGGGATAGCACCCTACCTACCTTTCTAAAACGCTGTAAATATCTGCCCAAAGGTGCCACGAAATGTAATTTGATTCTCTAATTTCTATAGTCCTTCCCTTTTATTGTTATTCCGCTGTCTAATGTATGTTTCACAGTCGTCTTTGTTAAGAATCTGCTTTTTACTGCCATCGTTTTTGGCCTTTCCCCAGTTGGAACTCGTTGACCTTGTTCTTTCCTGGTACGCTGATTGCTCCTGTATTTTCATGCTCTTGTTCTGTGCTTCTTGTTAATCGTTGTGCTGTTTGGATCTTATGCCAGTATGTCTATCTGTATGTATCATGTAATATTGCTCTGTTTTTTGTTGCGCCTATAAGCCTTCGGGTACCCTGTGCGCGGTATAAATAATAAATCAAATCAAATCCTCCCCCTCTCTCTTTGACCTTTCTCTTACTCGTCCTTACTCTGCTCCCCTCATCCTACTCATTGTTGCACCCCATGCTTTTGCCTCCTTCCACCTCTGCTGGGTCTGAGATGTTAGGCACATCGGTGGGACCATCAGTCTCTGCTTGCCCAGGCTTTCCTTCTCGCCTCCTCTTCCAATGTTCACTGTCAGTTCTTCCTCCATTCCCTCCTCCTTTCTCTTTCTCCCTGTTGGCATAGTAGGTTTATGTTATGACCAGATCCTGGTAATAGGGTTCAGTCTATGGACACACAGGATACACTGGCCAGGTACGCATAGGGGTTACTTTATTAGGGTTCTTCTGTTACAAGGATCAGATGTCATCATAGTTATTAGGAGATAAAGTGGAAAGGGACAGGATCCCACTGGCTCCCACCACCCATGCTCACATTATCTAACTGCCTGGGATAGAACCCATTCAACTCTAAACATTCTGACCTCACACTCCACACTCACAGCCTACATTCTGATGATGACATCAATCCTGGCTCAGCACACATGCAAGTATAAGAGCCAACCCTAACAGTTCGTCCCTCCTCCTTTTCCCTCCACTGCTCTTATTAATTATTCTGTTATGGAATGTATTCCACTCCCTTGTCCCCCACCCGCTCCCCGCCCTGCAGTTGCTTTGAAACATTATTTTATTTGCTGTATAAGCGCCTAAGAAGCAAACAATAAATAAATAAACACATAAACAAACAATACTAAAATTACATAAAATATCAATCCACAGTTCTCAATCTAAATAATTCCTAGTGCAAAATGTATATTATTTTCAATAACATATAAACATGGCATTACAAACACGTGAATCATCATCCCACGATCTAGGGACCCAATTTACAGTATCACATTTTTTTGATTTAGCTACCATTTAATAGAAATCATATCTAGTTTGTTTTGACATGGGTGGGGTGGAGGGAGGGCGGGTGGTGGCTCTTGGGGATCATTTCGGCCAAATTGTTTGATAAATTGTGGTGGAATGGTAGATGTGACTGAATTTGGTCACCACCATTAGTTCAAAGTCAAAGATACAGAACATGAAGAGCTGTGGTTGCGGGGGTGTCCCCCGGCCCCCATGTTGGGTATTTTTGACTTTGGCGGTTGCAGGAGTGTCCCCCGCTTCCTCAGTATTGGTGGCAGGGGACCCAACAAAAAAAAAGAAAAGGGGACCCTGCAGCGTCAGATCCGACCCCTGTAAGATGGATGGATCTGATGCTACAAGGTACAGGAGAAGCGGCGGATGGAGAAAAGGCAAGCGGGGTGGGGGGGTTTATGGGTGCACTGGCGGTTTGAGGGGCATGGGTTTGGTTTTTTGTACCGAGGTAAAAACGTATTCGCAGTGAAAATGACTACGGTCAATTTTGCCGTGATTTTGTACCGAGGTCAGAAAAACCTAAATCCCTGAGGGGTAACACTAGACTACTACACCACAAGAGTCAGTTGCTGACGCTCTGTTATAACACTCATAAGACTGGTGGCCTATCTTTAAAATTCAATTGGGCCCCCACACATTTCTAGCCGGCCTGCCATGCACGCAGTGACCCAACATAACATTCACAAACTTAATTCCAATAGAATATACAAACAATTTATCATTCATGCAGACACAAAAGTCAACACACATATGCTTTCATACACTCTCACTCACACACAAATGCACCCAGCACCTCCATTGACATACACTGTGTGCACACAACATTTATGTGTACATTTATATTAACAAATGGAAACAGTGGCGCAACGCAACGTCCATTGAGCAGACCAGACTTTATCACCCCCTGATCCCTGAAATTTTGGGATAAATTGACTTGACCTAGCTGAACTATAAAGCCATGACTCAAAGGAACAGATTCACTGGCATGTCAAAAATTCCCTTATTTTTCCTTTCATTCAAAGGCAGAAGCCGTCGGTTAATGCAGTGCAGTGGGTGACCAAGTATACTTGGTATCAATTTTTGAAGTACCAAGCACGAGAAGTACCAAGCACGAGAGGCAGGGCCCCCGTGGCTCTTTTAAGACAGGACATTTGTCATTGGGACACCTCTCCCGTTCGGCACATCAAAGAGGGCGCCCAACAGCAAAGGTGTCCCGCTGGCAGGACACTGTGTGCTGAGCAATTCCTGATCAGCATCCTGCCAGGACACCTTAACTGTTCTGAATGGTAGAGGTGTACCACTGCCAGGCCAATGTCACAAGGAGCTCCGGGCAGCAGAGGGTCCTCACGTTGCTCTGTATCAACAGAACATTACAATTTGAGTGATTAGGCACTGATGGGAGGGAAGGGGGTACTATTAGCAGGAGCCTTTATCCCTTTAGAAATGGGAATGGGAGGGAGTGAGCAGAAGTGAGAAGGGTGCATAATGTTGCATGCTTTATGAAATAATGACTATGGCTTTAAAACCCAAGGGGGATTTGTTAGGCTCACATTAATCTAAATGATGCTATTGTGACTTTGCATGCAGAATGGGGAGAATAAAACGAAAGCCATACTCCCATTGCTCAACATATTTCTATGACAATGTATATAGTGTATGGTTAGTTTACTATGAAAGGCTAGTTTATTATGTAATGTGGTTTGCTTCCAAGGCATTGCTATAAATAATTATTTAAGCACATGAAATGTAAAGCAAAACCTTAATCAATATCTATATAAACTAAACCTGGAAAGATGTGCCCGGTCGCTTAAATTGTCCACATCCCAGTTTCACTATTTAACCAAGTGTGTGATCTTGAGCAAATCATTTAATCACATTGTGCCTTATCTGCAGCTCTGCAAGTGACTCTGATTAACTTCAAAGCTTATGTTAATGTATCATGGTATTATAAAGGAAAAGCCTAATAACTATAGAGTTGTGCCACATATAACAATAGTGCAATTTAGGCATTTTGCACCGCAAAGTTAATTGTCACTTGGCTTATTTATGGCAACTTATTCTAAAGTCACTTTCATGGTGCCTCCAAGTATCAAGGACTGATGATGCGCCTTGCAATGTACCTTTCTGTGAAGTCACTTCTGTTGGTGCAATCCAAAAAATAATTAGGAGGTTTGCATGTATTTCGCCACAGAGGGCTTGGACAGAGCTCTAATAGATGAGTTTCCTGCATCTGGAATGATCCTGCAGTTTTATTTTTGTTGTTGTGTGTTAAAATGCCATCTTCCACTATTGTTACCAAAAAAGTAGATTGGGGCAGGGGTGCTCGGTTTGGGGGCACCAATGAGACCATGTGAATGCCACACACTGCATTTCGTTGCCTTCCCTCCTCCCCTCTCCCCCACTCTTGCAATGCTGGATACTCCCTTGCTTAGTTTGGTAACTGAAGCAATGTTTGGTGGCATGTAACTTGAACCATGACATCCATTTACTAATTTGCACCAAACCGTCCTGAAAAAGTGTCTGCAAAACTCGAAATACTTTTTGCCAGTTTGGTGAAGATTATTTAGGCGGCAGGGGGAAAAGTTAAACAGGGCTCCTAAAAGTGTGCTTTAACACAAAATCCCATACGGTTCCTTCTGCGCACCTAGAGCAAAAACTGCTTAAAAAAAGTTCACCATGTTTGGAAGGCGTGTAGCACTCAAATTAATTTAACAGAATTTGCAGAGTACGACAGTTTTGGGTGACAAGTTTTCTCAGCTTGACACTTTCCACTCCACTTGGGGAGGGTGCAACTTCCGCCAACTTTATTTTGAAATTAGGATGGTGGTGCTTTAGTAGCATCTGAAAAGTGGCAAGACTAACTTTAGAGGCGTGGCAGAGGTGTGGCTTGCCATAGAGAAAGCATCATTTCTTATTGTTAGTGTGTCTTCATACCTGGGGTCTTAATGTGTACTGTGAGCTCTTCTCACATTGTCCAAATGTGACACACGCCCTCACTAGGGTCAGCCTGCATCCCAGCCCCCAACAAACATACACAAACACAATTAAAAATTATATATAAAAACAAAAGTATCTCTGCTCTGCTTTCAAATGCCGGTCTCATGTTACACCGACCTAACCTCTTTGCACCCATGCACCTCCAGACAGAAACCAGCAAGCTGAATGAGCTTCCTAGGGCCTCATTACACGGATGGCGGTGGACCAAGGTGCTGTTAGCACCTTGGTCCATGCCGGTAAAATACTGGCACCGCCTTGGTGTTCAGCTCCCTGGCTGCTGACTTTGAGTCAGGCCAGCCAGGGTGATGGACTGAGCAATACAGTGCATCCCGGCCCTGAATGTGTTGCAGCGCGGCTGCCAGGCATCGCAGCATTATGTAATGAGGCAGCGCAAGCCTTGCTGCGCACCCCAGCCGGGCTTGCGCTGTCAAATTACATAATTGATGATTGTGTCCCCCCTGCCCTCCCTTAAAAAGTTGGGGGGGTCAAAAAGGCATGCCATAGAAGTTGAGGGGGGGGGGCAAAACCGTCTGTCCCCCCCCTATAATTACGCCCATGGCTATAGTCAATGAAATTTCATTCCCACTCGACAGTCTGTCCCAAAATATTTCCGTAGGCAACCATTCAGCATTATGCATGAATCTGCCCAGTAACAGAAGTCTTAGATTTTTCAGTGGCGGACAGTTAATTAGTAAATGTTTTAAAGTTTAAATGTCACCATTGGGGTTGCATAGGCTACATACACTGGTGAGATAATTAGTTATTGAACGTATGCTCGCACTTCGCTAGTAAGTAATACATTTAGCCTAAAGCATAAAAACAAACCTCTCCAATACACATTGCAAAATCTACATAGATACGTCGTAACAGCTCCCAATGCCTTATCTCCTTTGGAGTAGCTTTTATACAAAACATATCCTCACATCTTCTCAATGGTGTAATTCCAGTCAGCTTGGAACAGCTATGTTTTAGATAAAGCAGCATTCGTTTTCAGTAATGCGGAAGATTGATGACTGTTAGTTAAGATTGTCTCTGTAAAGCACTTGAAAGTGGCAAAATGGCCCGGCTTAACCTTGCAACAATACCATCCTTTTAATGACACTAGACCCAGCTCATATCTTTAAGCTGATATAGGTAGACCAGTTGGGAGGTTGGGTGCATGTTTGCAAATCCAACCTTCAATAAGGTCCGAATCAAATGTTCTCACTAGATAAGATATCTCTGTGCCGTATAAGATGGTGGGAACTACTTTCAATTTATAAAATTCAATAAGGGTGAAAATGTTAAACCTGCAATACTTGTTATTAATACTCTTCATTTGAGATGCACATTGTTTGTCCATATGTTTTATTCTTGTTAGTATCATGTTTTTTTGGGCGGTTGCATTTAGTTCAAATCCAAGATAGGTTATATGTGTTACAGGAATCAATGTAGTTTAATCTATTTTCCATGTGTAACCTGTGAAGGCATCATAAAGTAAGACACAGACAACAGATTCAACTTTTTAAGTAAAAGCTTTATTTTACTTAAATGTCAGGATGGAGTAAGGCCTAATTTGCCCTTTGCTAAGGTGAGATTTCCCCACATAAAGAAAACTAAGGATAGTCTGTGTCAGTAAGTTCAACTCAAAAGTCTGTCAGTGTCAGACACCTATACTTGCCCTTATAACTAACCATATACAATGTGACGGGATGTCAGCAGCAAAAGAAGTAGTGTTAAAAAAGAAAGTTCTGAGCTTCTTCCAGCTCCTGGCTTATACTCAGCTTCCCCTTCCCCAAGTTCAGAACAGTTCCATAAGGCCTCTGGGTTCCCTTCCCCAAGAGTTCAATACAGTTCACCAAGTCCCAGGATTCCCTTCCTCAAGCATTCAGCTCTTCCAGCTCTCACAACCAAAATCAGTTCAAACTTTCTGGCTTTCAAACCAGAACCATTTCAAATTCTTGGTCATCCAGGCTTTTCAATATTTCACATATATTGCTCTGTTTCTGCATTTACCATTCATTTCAGCCACCAGGGATGTCAATTGGGGGTCGCCAGAGGTCGTAAGAGCGACCTCTGCCATGTCCCAGCAACTCCTGGCCTAATTCTGCGACCTCTGGCCTGGACTGGAGCCTGGAGCATGCGCTTTTTTATAAATAGTTTGTTACAAACTATTTATGAATAACGAGCAAGCTACAGACCTGACGCCACCCAAGCCTTGACAGTGGAAGCAGCATGGTGTGCCGGTGCCTTATTGTCTGTTACTCAAGTTATGGTTGTGTAGCAACCATAGCTCATCCGGGGCTGAGTCAGGGCAGAGCAGAGCTCTGAGGGCAGCAGCAGCCAGCCACTCCGAGGCACTTGTGATTCCTTTCCGGGCTGAGCGGACAGTGACCCAAAGCATAAGTAATCAACTCCACAATTTATAGCCTTTCTTATGCATGATGTTCCACAATAAAGCAGCACGCTTTGAAAATGTGTTCATACCCATAAGGTCTAATAGCTTGATATGCTTAAAAGTAAAGTTTGCTTGATTTGTTGGTGAAAGAAAGCAAAATCAAAGTGTGTGAGTAGGTTGGTTGCACACAGAGGTCCCTGGTCTTGTAGCAAAATTTCTTCTGCTGCAGTCAAGAGGGCCAGCACTGAGCAGCTCAGGTCCACAGCTCTGATTTATTGTTGAAGGCAAGAAAAAGTAAAAGTGTGCTAGTAGGTTGGTTGCACATGGAGCCCCTGGTTTGGTAGCAGAATTCATTTTGCTGCAGTCAAGAGGGCCAGCGCTGAGCAGCTCGGGTATATCGTCACTTTTTAGCTTTTCCTTATGAATCCTGTGCAAATGGCACATGGACAAATATGCATTTTCAACTCGAAACTCCTTGATCCATAGAAAAAAAGTTAGGCATCGATTTGTTATGCTTCACAGTGA
The DNA here is from genome assembly GCF_040938575.1 of Ambystoma mexicanum. Classification (NCBI taxonomy): domain Eukaryota; kingdom Metazoa; phylum Chordata; class Amphibia; order Caudata; family Ambystomatidae; genus Ambystoma; species Ambystoma mexicanum. The sequence continues at coordinate 187,827,055 of NC_090936.1, forward strand.
GATGGCGGCAATGTAATATTCAATCTGCTGCTTTGAAAATCTTAAGAATAGACTCACTAATTTACTGTGCAAACTGTAGAGCGAATAGACAACAGAATAAGTAATGCTGCTTGTGTATTTCGACTGACAATGTGTGCAGTTCAGAGCGAGGATACATCTCGGAACTCAGTTAATTGTATCGAAAATGTTGTGTACAATTTTAAAAATATTACTTAAAAAGAATGCTAAGCAGATCGATAGACGTGTTATAATTAGAGCTTTATAGACCACTGTAGATGAGTATATCGGCTACGGAAGGCCCAGAGACCAGGTTTGCTAAGGATGTTATCAAGGTCTCACCACAGCCCTGATTTATTGGTGGAAGAAAGAAAAAGCAAAGTGTTTGAGTAGGTTGGTTGCACACAGAGCCCCTGGTCTTGTAGCAGAATTAATTTTGCTGCAGTTTAGAGGGCCAGCGCTGAGCAGCTCTGGTCCACAGCATTCACTTGAGGGGTGAAGTGCACAGGCGCCTTGCCCCAGACTTGTGCACCCCATGATATCAGGTGGCGCTGTGCCAGTGAAAGAAGAGCAACTGTTTAAGAACACGTGTTCTCTGGTGAAATATTCTCCCTCTCTCTCCTTCTATCCTGCCATTCCCTTATCCCTACACCCGCCTATACACCCCTGTCGCCCCAGAATGTGATTTCGCTCTGTAGTTATGTTGAAATAACAGGGCGGCTCTACATAAAGAGGGGATCTATCATTTGGGTTCATACACTTCCGTTATAATATGAGACTTGACACACTGCTACACATGATGATTCATTCTTGTATGAAATGTGTGTCATATAACATTGATATTGTACCCATATTTTTCTTAGTGTATTGAAGGATACTGCCTTAGGATGCCACTTCTGGCGATGGCATGTGGGGGCGGGGTCAAATGACATCACCCACTGTGTCACTTGGGGGTGTGGGATGTTTTTACCCATGCATCCAAGCCCTACAATAAAACTGTGCAGTACTGGCATGGAAAACATCATGATGGCCAGAACTCCCCAGAGAGTGCACAGGGAAAACATGAAGAATAGGCTGCCACCCATTTTTGCCTATGTTGTGAGCACAGGAGGGCACTGCCTAAAACCATCAGTGGGCTACACACACAGTAGCCTGAAACCATTTGGAATGGCAATGCTGATTGCCAAAAAAGCAATTCAGAACTGTGCGGAATTCATTTTCTTAATCCCAAAAATGGTTGCATTACCAGTACTCACCACTATCAGAAAGCCGGCGTTTTAAAACCACCAGACTCTTGTGTAAAACTGAACAAATGAAACAAAACCAGACCAAGGAAAGACTTGCTAAGAGGTGGATACAATGTAAAACTATATTCTGAAATGACTTGAAGGAAGTAATTATTTAATGTATAGGTAAAAATTGTCAGTTTGATTTGAATGTAGAAAACTGGGAACAAAAAGTGACATTTAGCTGAAACCTGGCTTAATGAAATTGGATTCTGCCTGACAACTAACCCCCGACAGGAGTTGAAACTGGATCAACAGCTGTGTTCCCTGCCAGGCCTGGCTGCATCCTGAGGTCACATGGCCCTGTTGATTGAAAGGGGAGTGGCAGCTGGGGACTACAGGGAGTTGAACAAAGGCCTGTCCTGGACTCAGGCAAATGTTATATTGGGGGCGTCGTAAAAGTGGCTTCCTCTTAGGGGAAACTGGGAGGGGCAGTGCCTCTGCTAGCAGCTGAGCTTGGGGGAAGTGGATAAACCAGTTATTCCACCCTGTGATGTGGGAAGCCACACCCCTTTTTGACCAGAGCATAATTTTAAAAAGATAGATAACTCATAGTGCGGACTTGTCAGAATTATATAAGTAATATCATTATTTTTGTGATTTTTCTGTGAACATTTTAAGAGGCGTTAGGACCCTGTGGTGTATTCTGGGGGGTTGCTAGCGGAAAATAGGGTCTCACTCCAAATGTATGCATGTTAAAAATCTGACACTTTATCATCTGTAACCCATATCCCTGGTGCACATTTGTGTAAAATCTGGAAAGGTTTAGAGGTCGTTATCTGGATGAAAAGGGGAGAATTCTGGACACGACATCATACAAAGACAGGGATCGGATGGTTTGGTGCTACAGAAAATATGTTAACTGGACCTACAATATTAGAAAAATGGTACATAGATAAATATGTATTTGGGTCAGAAATAGATTTGTGTGCAATCTGACAAGGGGAGGTTCCTCTGACCATAAAACCTACAGCATCACTCTGACTCACATTTCCTTCCCCCAATCAAGGGAGAGAGGAGGAATTGGCCAATGATAAGTGAGAGGGGCAGGTTTAGTTATGACCAGGCACACACCCATTTTCAAAACACATAAAAAGAGACTGCTGGGACAGGTAGAGACATTCAATTCCATTTACTGCGGAGCATGCTGACCGACGACTTCACACCAAGAGATCCAGACTTCAAATCCATCAATCTCCAAAGACCAGAACTTTACTTCAGAACTTAAAGCAAGGGCCTAAGCCCACAAACTTAGAACTCTTCTCAGCAGGCCTCAGCAACCTTAAAATCATTTGCAAACTCTTCCACAGCTGGGCGAGCTGTTTGAATTCTTTTGTCAAGAACAATTGCCAGAGACCAGACAGAGATCCAGAGTGACCCAGACCGCTGTCAGCAGAACCAGAGAGCTGACCCAGATCACTGTGAAGTGCCGAGACCAGAACCGGAGTCCAGTCCAAAACCTAACCAGATCCGTGGCGAGGCCTATTTCAAATTTATATTGTGAGTACCTAGCAGAACTGTGCAGAACCAATCTCTTAGTTAAAATAATCTAATCCAAACTATTTTAACCTAAGTAGAACAGCCTCCTAGAAATCGTGTCATCTGTCATTTTTAAAGCTGCACGACTGTCACCTGTCAATTCTGAAGCTGCAAGCTGTCACCTGTCATTTTGAGTTTTACTTTAAATCCGAAAATCTACCTTTATTTAATCGTCCGTATCTCTGGAACCGTTTGGGCTAGGAACGAAATTTAACTTTCATCCTTATACTTTTGCCGTAATCGCGATTCACGCACTCGCGAATTTTGCCGCGATTTGCGATTTGGCCTGATTTCTTTACCTGTAAAAAGATAGCAGCTTTTTGCTTTCCTTTGCTAAAAATTTGTTTGCCTCTTAATAACCATCCCTGAATCATTGCTAAAGTGAGCCTGAGCTCATCCCAAGTATCTCTCACTCACCCTGAACCTCCTAAAGGGAATTAAAAGCATTTTCAGCATATTTCTCACTTCATTGCCACCCCATTCAAAGCACTTGGGCCTATTTTTCAAACTCCTACCTGTTTCCTCTAAGCTTGCTGGGGAGGAACTGAATTTCGTATTGTATTTGATTGCATTCCTGAGAACTGTGTGCTCCTCTTTCCATCTCCTTCCATTTCTTACATTGCATAGGGGAGGGGGGTGAATTGCCAGAGAAAAAGTGATTATCTTATCTTTTGCTAAAATCATATCAAGTATTTCTGTACTGCATTTTATTCCTCATTGCTTTTCCCTTGAAATCATAAAAGTATTTTTGCTACTTTATCCATCCTACACCAACTCCTCATTGATTATAAAGAAGTGTGCTAGTGTCAGATTACCCCTTGTTGATTAACATTATATTTATAAGGGCGATATCGATTATTAATTTATTATAAAAGCGTGGTATCTATATTTTGTTTTATTTCTCAAATAAACATTTTAAACTTGCAAAACAGAACTATTTCTTGGCTCAGTGGGGTCAGGGGGATTCTAAGAGAGGGGTGTTATATAGGGGTAGTCATCCAGAACTCATGAACTGGACATAAAGATATATCAATAAGGGTTTCCATTCAGTATCCCAGACTAGGCATTGACTTAGCTGTAGCGTTGAATTGAATCCTCTTACAGGGGTGGGGTCAAATGACAACACTTCCGCCACCCCAGGCATTTTGGTGAAACGAAGTCCCTGTCAGCCACTGTTGCAAAATATTAGCTTCTTTATATTTGCTTTCCTTTGCTCTTTCCAAGTAGGGGTAACTCGGTCTCAGCACAGCTGTCGGACCACACAGTCCACCCATCACAGTTCATGCAACCGATAACCGTAGGCACTTTGTTATGCTTCTGTATTCTTCAGGTTTTCGCCAACATAGATTTTCTCTCTGAACCTATAGTTCCTTGTGCTCCTGTATCTTTGGCCAACACTTATTTCAGATTCTCCTTTTCAGTGTTTTGGCTTTGCCACAACTTGTATCTCACACAGCTCACTCTGTGGTGTTCACCCCTTTTCACCACCTTGCTTTCACTTCATTTATAAGTTTTGTTTTTGCTGTATTCAAATATACCCATCATATCTTTCAATTAGTTCGGTATTCAATAATACTTGTTGTAACCTTCAAAAGTACTTGTAATACCTTGCAGCCTGTTCGGTATTCAAAACACTTGGTTTGGCATTCCATCGCAATTGTAATAGTTTTCAGTTCATGCGGCATTCAGACATGCTTGTGTCCAGCCCCGGAGCGCCCGGTATGAGTGTTCCCTTCTTTGCACTCACTGGTATGCGGCCGCTTCTTCGGGCTTCTCTGTTCTGCTTCCCGGGTTCCATTCACTCCGCCTTTTCCTCATGGGAGTCACAGCGAGAAGGTTTCACCGTCCTGCAATCCTGCAGCACGTATCTCTACTTTTCATCAGCGGGAGCTATTGAGAGCATCTCTCGCTCTCTCAGAGACCTGCGGTGATCGGGAGGCTTTGGTGTCCCACAACACCTACTGAGGACACCGGGCAGGGGGGACAGCAGGATTCTCAACCCTCTCATGGCCAGCCTTTGCCATGGCGTCTCTCTCACACACCTGCTCAGTGCGGCTTCCCTCAGGCCAGTTCCTCTCCAGCTTGCTCTGCTTCTCCAAGCCGCATCCTTCTCTCCAGACTGTCTCATTCCCTCTGATGGACAGTCACCATTCTTATATTCCTGGAGCTTGTTAAATGACTGCAGGTACAAGTCCTTCACTTTAATTGCCTGACCATGGTGAAACCTATTAACTGGGCATGCCTGTCTATTACAATTGAACTCCTCCAAAGACCTCTTCCTCGTCTCAGTGCCAAAGTGGTGTGAATGAATGGAAGTGTGCACAACTCATGGTTGTTTCCTCCTCATCCCAGTCTTAAGGGGAAATGGATATGGAACATCTTGGCCTGAAGAAAGGGACAAAGACTGATACTATACTACAAAGGCAGGGGAAATGTAGGGTTCACTTTGACAAGGGAAAGGGGGATATTATGTCCCACCTAAACATGTCCTCTCCCTACTCCCCAGATTCCCTCCACCCAGGTGATCCTACCTTGCATATCCACCACAGGGTCAGGATCCAAAAGCAATGACCTTTCCCTGGGCCCCTGAGAGGAGGACCAAGGGGGAGAAGAAGTGATGACAGCCACAGGTTCCTCGCATACCCGACCCCTATGCGGGTTGGACCTAAATATTTCACAGGGAAACCAGGAGAGTTAGTCAACGTTGCCCTGGTCTCGACCCTTTAGCTGTTCACTGTGAAACAATATGACTAAAGGTCCAAGAACATCTGCATAACTCTTGGCTTGCACTCCTTTCTTTGACTAATCCACACTAGTGATTAGTCTAAATTTGCACCTAGTATGTACTTCTCGAGATCAGTAGAGCCAACTTGATTGCCAAAGCCTCAAGCTCAATAACTGAGTAGTTCTTCTCCCTAAGAAACAGCTTCCTACTGATGTATGATATAGGGTGCTCTAGTGCATCATGATTTTGAGAGAGGACTGCTCCAAATCCAATTAAAGAAGCATCTGTCTGTAAAATAAACTCTTTGGAGAAATCAGCTACTTTCAAAATAGGGCTCTGGCACACGGTTTGTTTTAGTGTGGTGTAACAAATCTCATCTTCTTCATCCCACCTGATCTTTTGGGGCTCAGCATTTTTCAGTTTGTCTGTGAGTCGTGTGGTTTTGCTTGAAATGTTTTAGATAAATTGGCAGTAATATTTGCAGTCAGGATTTGCTTTTATCATGATTTGGAGGAAGAAATGAAAGAGTGAAAATGAATTTGTATTTATTTATTTATTTATATTTATATTTATTTATAAGGCACCGGTCACAGGCCTGGAGGCATAGTGGCGCCAACAGTAACAAACAAGAGAAAGGAAATAAAAAACAGATAATCACATAAATTCAGAAGTCAGATCCAATATCAGCAGAACAGCAAAGTCTTAAGTCCAACTTTGAAAACTCCCATGGAATGACGCATTCTCAATACTGAGGGAAGAGCATTCCAGATTCTTGGTGCCGCAAAATGAAAGGAGCCTTGGGCTACCACGTCAAGTTTAGCCCAAGACGTTTGGAGAAGACTCACATTGTTGGATCTCAGTGTTCTTCGGGCCGTTAACCAGGAAATACGATTAGATAGGTAATCCAAGCATTTATGAGTAATGCACAGCAGATGAAAGGGTATCCTACTCGCCATGGGAAGCCAGTGCAATGCTCTCCTGGCTAAAGAAATATGGTCACTCCTTTTCAGTCCCTTGACTGCTTTAACCGCATTATTCAGCGTGATCTGGAAATGCATCATCTCTCCTTTACCTATTCCATGTAGCAATCTAGAGCCATAGTCTAGTTTAGCTCCAATGATTGCCCTTGCAATTGTTGCCCAATTGTCATGCGACAGTAACGGCCTCAATTGTACTGACAATTACCGATAGTAAGATGTAGAGGACACTATAAAGCTTACCTGAGCCTTCATACTAAGCTCCTGTGGAACTCACTAAACTCTGGCCCTAGATTTATCAGGTGTGTCGTTGTGCCCACAATCATGATTTTGGTTTTCCCATCATTCAAAGACAATCCATTTTCCATCATCCAACTCTGAATTATGGCATACACCCCGTTGATTGCCTCAAGAGTTGCTAGTATAGTTTCCTGACAGAGGGATTAGGCACTGAATATCATCAGCATAATTTGTAAAAAGTACCCCCTGCCATAGTAGCCATAGTCTCGTTTAGCTCTAATGATTGCCCTTGCAATTGTTGACCAATTGTTATGCGACAGAATCGGCCTCAATTGTACCGACTATTACAGATAGTAGGATGTAGAGGACACTAGAAAGCTTACCTGAGCCTTCATGCTCAACTCTTGGTCAAGCACCATGCCCAATGTATTCACCTTCGGGAAGGTGGGGATAACGCATCCAGCCATGCGGAACTCACTAAACTCTGGCCCTAGTTTTTTCAGGTGTGTCACTGTGCCCACAATCATGATTTTGGTTTTCCCATCATCCAAAGCCAACCCTTTTTCCATAATCCTACTCTGAATTATGGCATAAACCCCGTTGATTGCCTCAAGAGTTCCTAGTATAGCTTCCTGACAGAGGGATTAGGCATTGAATATCATCAGCATAGTTAGTAAAAAGTACTCCTGTCACTAAGAAGTTCAAAGAGTGGTGATGTAAAGAAATTAAACAATGCCGGGGACAGGCATGACCACTGCAGGACTCCACAATTAATTTCAAACTCTTCCGCTTTGTAGTCGTCTTTTACCCTTTCCTTTTTACCCTCCAAATCATTAACATTGTATGCAGGGGACCCCCAGCATGTAAGTACTAATGTTGGTGGGCCACAGCATGCAATTTACAATTCGTTTATTAAAATGATCCAGTCTGTGTGTAGAACCTTGTTGGAAATAACTCTAACAGGCCAAAGTATGATGTTACTGCTTGATACAGTTAGCGCAAGTAAATCTCAGCAAGATGTGTTTTGGGCAAGGAGGGGCAGTAGTGAGTGGGACTGGCTGTAGGGATTACCATTGATATGCAAAGTCCCTGGGCTTCATTACACGTCTGGTGGTATCCTTCCAGTAAATCCGGAGGGATACTGTAGATGGTATTAGTGTTACCAGCACTTGGTCTGCCGGAATTACCGGCAGATTCCAGGAGTCTCATAGGACTCCATGAAGGAATTGCCGCATTACCGGCAGCGGAATTAGTAGTGCTGCAAATACTGGCATTTTTTGGTGATGGGGTGCCGCTTGGAACTACAGGTACATTGGAGTGTGCTGGTGTGGTAATGTGCCAGTATGCGGTAATACCGGAACGTTATTACCGCACAGGCCCACTCATAATGGTTCCATGTCATTTTGAAAAACCCATCGATTTTTTTTGGGGGGTTCCCCCCAACAATCCCCCATTTTCAAAAAAATTTGCTGGGATTTTTAGAATTTTATTTTGCGGTAAATAACCCTGCAAAAAAACATGCTGCGACGAAAGGACGTTATACCCTCATAATGTGTCCCACCAGGCGTGTTATATAACCAAACAACACCTACAAGCTTTGTGTCCCTCCCACACATGTCATCTTCCTTCAAGTTGTACTGCAGTGCAATAGTTTCAGCTTATAGGTGACAATAGCCAAAACGAAAAACACCAGATTTGTCAACCTTAACTATGTTCAAGTCAAATTCAGTCACACTGTCACTAAAAAATGTAGCATCCTCTTAAATGGGCATTTCTACAGAGCAGCTGAAAAATGTATTTCCACTGGGGATGGTTCTACAAAAGACACTCCTAGGTGGCTTCTTCGAGGCACCCATAGTTATAATAGTAGTTATTATAAAAACATCTGCGACCAATATGGCTCTCGTCCTGTAGCGTTATGATTTCTTTCACAAGTCCGGGGCCCACTGAGTATGATGTTCGACCAAGCATGAGGGATCTTTTGTGGAGGTCTATACCAGCATGCTGATTTCGGGTCACTTGACAATTCTTTCCCAGGCCAACCGAGAAGCTCGGGGTTAATGGGGGACCCCTGACAGCCTCCTGTGCAATAGATAAGTCGCTTAACCATCATTTCGGACCTGGTCCTCAGAGGCCTAAATGTCCAGGGCTCTGATGTAAAACCTGAACCGTCTAGAAGTCCTCGCCACCACTAAGATCTCTACTACACATAATGAATGGCCAGCTATTTTGTAGTTTTACTGAGCCACGTGCATTTTTAGTAATTTTCTGTCCCGTAATGTCTTTCAAGTTTTCTGAGGAGTTAACCAGAAAATGATGACGTCATTCCACAGTAAAACACTGTAGACCTGCAATCAAGGCCACACTTCTGTCATCACCCACAGGGTCCTATATCATGTCTTTGCAGCATGCTGCTTTCAGATCCACCTATTTACCCCTACTTCTTCGGTACCCGCCAAACACCTTTGTACTGTCCCTCTACTCTGCCTCCTCTGCACCCATCAAGGCTCAGGAGCAGTGACATCACTAGAAATCAGTGTTTGGGTGGCAAACTGGGGGGGGGGGACAAATACAACATGGTGGCATGGGGTGATGGCACATAAAATAAGGGTCAACAGGCCAAACTAGTTTAAGTATACCTATATTTTACCAATCTAGTTACAAAAATGCACCATTAAGCATGTTCAGAGTAGGTTTAAGGCAATAAAGGTTTTGCATCAAGTTAATATACATCCTTAACCTTTTAAAGTTAACTCATGTTCAACAGTTGCACAAATGCCCTTGCACTCAACAAGAGACTGCATTATTTCACTTCAAGCAGACATCACTCCCAGCACAGCTTCAAAAAATGTGTAGTTCGATGTGTTATTTAGCAGAAGAAACATCACTTCCAGCCTAGCTTTAAAGGAATAGTGCGCTCAAAAATATTATTGTCCCGAGCGTTCGGGCATGTGTTTTTAAGCATACGTTGATCGATCGTACAAACATTTCCTATGTACCTTAGTGTAGTTTTCCTCACTTTTACACATGCAAAATCAGGCAACAGGGCGCAGCCATCTTGTGCTAAACCTATCCGTTGCAGCATCGCCCTAAGGTGAACTGCCCTGGCGGCACAAAATCATATCCCGCCCCTGAAGCTCTGAAGTATGGCCCATTTCACAACGCCAATACACATCTCGTGTCAACGTTCTCTGTGCTCCAGCTAATGACGTTTCTCCATGGAAATGGCAGGACGCCTCTTTCCTCAATAAGTATAAACAGACCGCTTCTCATCAGACAACATCAGATTTGATTTTCCAATCGTTTCACCATCTTTTTTGTGTATCCTGTGGCTTGTTTCTGCTCTGTTCAGCTATCTTTGTTGTTCGTAGCCTGTGCGAACAGATACTAGTACTATCATTACTATCTATTTTAATTTTGTCGCATAATGTCAACACTACACACCTACCAGTATGAGCCGGAGTAGTCAGAGGCGGAATTACTCAAAAGAGAACGATGCGGAAACAATGGGGCTTCGGACGACATTTGGGAGGACGAATCACCAGATCAAGAGCCTGAGCCTAGTCGCATGGACAACGTCTCCACCTGGTGTACCTGCAATCGGTGCGAGGTAATGCCAACCAAGGAGGAGTACTGCTGCTGCCGAGAAAACTGTGGATGCTTGTCCTACATATCGGAAGACGAGACACGGCCGCAATGGGTTACCGAGCTACATGACTTCCGAGAAGCCTGCCTCACACGGTCCGTGTTGAGGATTCTGATGGTACTTATGCATGAACTTCCCGCAACAGTTTGCCCTTGCAATCCAAGTAATGAGTAAGTGTACTCTAGATGTGATGTCACTTAAGCCACTAACATTTCATGTTTGTTTCCTATATTGTCGTAACTTTGATCTATCACTGCCAAATGAATGTAGTCTTGCAATTCTATATATCACTCACGATTTGTGGAAATCATATTGGTCATCTTATGTGTCTTTCGCATACAACCAAGAAACAATATTTCTCTGTGTCCCAAATGTAATGGAATGCATAGTTGTTCACTTTAAAGCCCAAGTTGATTGATCGGTGAAGTAACATTTGTACTGGCAACAATGCCATAGGATACAAGATTGCATTTTCAACTAAGGTTTGATACACTTATCTTGTTCATTTAAATACAGTTTGTATCCTTCTCTTCCACAGGTGGTACAGGCTGGTGGCCTATCGTGTGTTTACATGGTGGCTTCATGGGAGGCTTGGACACTGTGTTTGACAAGTAATACCCGCCTGTGTCATTGGTGCCATTAGAGACACATTCCCCAGTGACAGTGGTCAGTACAGGGGATTTTCCCACACTGTGCTGCAACCCAAAGTATAAAATGTGTAGTACATTTGTGCCATCAACATCAGCAACAAAATAAAATCCAACTGAACTTTTATGAATGGTTGTTTCAAATTTTCACTGACTCAAGGACATGCTCACTTGTCCTGGCATGGCTGACTGGGCGGGAATGGCCGAGGTGCCAAACACCATGTACACTTCAAATGTATCTTACGCGCAGGGACCATTGTTCACGTGGCCTCTCGAGACCCAGTGTCTCCAGGCAGGCTCTCCTGAAGCAGTCCAAGCACCCTGCAATCCACATAAGTGTGTCTCTCCCTTCAGCGGTGTTCCTGGGCTTGTCAGCATGCCTCATGCTCATCCATCCACCCTCCATTATCAATGGCAGTTTGCAGCTGTGGATGTGTGCTGTCAAGGATGGGAACAGCCGAGGTGCCAAACACCATGTACACTTCAATGGTATCTTCCGCGCAGGGGTCATTGTTCACATGGCCTCCCCAGACCCAGTGTCTCCAGGCAGGCTCCCTTGAAGCATGCCATGCCCCTGCAACCGACATAGGTGTGTCTCTCCATTGAGCAGTGTTCCGGCCGTTTTCTGCATGCCTCTTGGCCGTCCATCCCTCCTACCCTATCAATGGCAGTTCGCACCTGTGTCCTTGCCCTCCCAAGGGGGCTCTCAGGGTGTGAACGGCCGAGGGGTCAAACACCATGTACACTTCAAAGGTATCTTCCACGCAGGGGCCATTGTACACATGGACTAGCCAGACCCTGTGTCTCCATGCAGGCTCCCCTGAAGCAGGCTGCGTCCCTGCAATCCACATAAGTGTATCTCTCCATTGAGCAGTGTTCCAGCCCTTTCCTACATGCCTCTTGGCCGTCCATCCCCCCTACCCTATCAATGGTAGTTTGCACCTGTGTCCGTGCCCTCCCAAGGGGGCTCTCAGGGTGGGAACAGCCGAGGTGCAAACACCATGTACACTTCAAAGGTATCTTCCGTGCAGGGGCCATTGTATACATGGCCTAGCCAGACTCTGTGTCTCCATGCAGGCTCCCCTTAAGCAGGCCGTGTCCCTGCAATCCACATAAGTTTGTCTCTCTCCCTTCAGAGGTGTTCAGTGGTGTTCCGGGCCTTGTCTGCATGCCTCATGCCCATCCATCCGCCCTCCATTATCAACGGCAGTTCGCACCTGTGGATGTGCGCTGTCAAGGATTGGACCGGCTGAGGTGCCAAACACCATGTACACTTCAAAGATATCTTCTGCTCAGGGGCCATTGTTCACATGTCCTCCCCAGACCCAGTGTGTCCAGGCAGGCTCCCCTGAAGCAGGCCGCGCCCCTGCTATCCGCATAAGACCACGCATATACACATCACTCATTCACATACACACCCACTTTTCTAATTCTTTATAAATCCCCTTGATATCTATGATGAGAACATCTGTGAGCACTGCAAGTCAACTCGTGATCATGCTACCTGAGAACATCTGTGACCACTGAAAGTCAGCTCGTCATCGTGCTACCTGTGAACATCTCTGAGCACTGAAAGTCAACTCGTGATTGTGCTACCTGTTCTCCTGCTACTAACTACCCTGATTGCTGAATCTAACTGTTTGTTGGTCAAGGTAAGGGCAAGTCACCTAATCATCTCTTCTTGATCTCTAAATTTCCATCTATTTTGAATTAATGTACCCGGTGGTGTAATGTTCATTCATCTCATTGCCATTACCATTGACTTCTGTTTGATATGTTCTCGATATATGGCAATTGTCATCAATGTCAATTGGGATAGGATTGCATCCTTTGCAGACCGTGTCTATAAGCATGTTTCCTTTTGATGCATGATAGTACATTCAAGGGACGAGTAACAGGTTATGATTTGCATCACATCAATCAATTATGTATGAAAGTTAACCTAGAATACAGTCGGCTACGCTACACAGGTTTTGCTTCTGTGACCAAAATAAACATTGCATAGAAAAATGCATGATATAATTCCATCTTTCTCACGCATTCATGCAAAATAATTTTTCTAACGATGTGGACTTTTTTAAACAGATTTTTCAACAATGCCTGCTTGTATGGTTTACTGTTGCCATTCGAAGAACCATACCAAACCTAAAGGCACAATAATGCATGTATTCCTGAGGAATATAGATCTAATAAGAGAATGGGTCAGATATTGTGGATTTGCGCCGGAACAGCTTGAAAGTAGAGCCCAGATGTCTTGGGGGATTTGAGGGGAGATCGATTCCACATCCGCAGCCTGCACTTTTCCAGGAATATGTACGACCAATCGCAGTACACAAAGAAGCACTGACTCAGAACGTCTCGTAAATTGCTTCCAAATACAATTCCAACTCTATTCATGTACACGCTGCCTCAGGTGAATAATGGTTCATTATTTAGCAGTAGGCCTTGGGGTACTGAAGAGGTAACTACATGGACGGATTGGTTCTTTTGGTGTACATGTTTCTTACTAAACTTTGCATATTTATCAGATTGTATTGCTCTATAACAATACCCCATTTTGCTAGACATCTGTCCCTGGTTATAGGAGCATCATAGAAAATTATTTATGAACACAGAAAACAATGCTATAGTGCCCTTCGAAATAAGCACAATCTTGTTGCTTCACATATCAATTTTTTGTAGTTCAGCATATTCACTGAAGCAGAGACTATCGTTAGTGACAACATCACTGACACGTCCAGTATAACAATGGTGAGCCATACAAACTTGTTGACGTTCATATCCTTGAGAGTTGGATCTTCCCACATATCTAATTCAAATTTCATTTTCCCTTTACCACTTTCTGACAATGCACTGAAAATGAAGGAGCAAGATTCTACATCCATTTCTTTCCCGGAGTCAACAACAACTTTGAGCGCCTATCAGGTAGTTTTATTTTGCTATTCAATTACGGAAATGTAATATGCATGGAATTTTAGATAATATTAAATAGTGTACATATTCTGTTGTTTGTTTACATAATGTTTCATTTATGGGTGTTTATTGATATGTACCTTTGGCTACATCCAATTGTGTCTGTTTAATTTCACTTTTTTCATCCATACTAAAACAAGTACTGTGTTACATGCGGGTGCTGGGACTTTGACTACAATTACATCATCCTTTGGAGCTGGCCCAGAGCATGAGGTATGCGTACTGACAGTTCCGTTGAATGAAAGAAAGTATATCTTACATCTGATACTATTAGACAGTGACATTATTTCAAACATTTACCATTTCAGTTCTAACGTTACAATTTCTACCCTTATGCCGAATAAAATGCAAAATGCTTGAGTGCAACATTACAAACAGTGGGTTTCACACAGTGATCTCTGATCGAGTACAGTAGCCATCAATCAGGTGAAATTCGAAATGTATATTTTGACTTAATGACGTACACAGTTTACGAAGATATCTATGTAAGCGATGTGTGGAGGAAAGAATTTGATTTAAAAAACAATTTACTTTTTTTATGAATATTCTATTCAAGGGATGTATACAAGATCGGGAATTAGAAGAGGATGCACATAGATTAGAGGTGGCGGACCAGCTTGCTGGTGCGGTCGTTACAGTGAAGAACACGGTTTCACAGAAAATCAAGAAAACAATGGTAACTTACAAATAATTTTGTTTACAAAAAGTGGTTTGAGCTGGTGTTTTCTTCATAACATTGCTTTTTTTAAAATCTAAAGTGCTATATACTGTATGTTGGATTTACATTGAACACGTTTTTACAATCCATCTCCTGGAGGCCCAGAAGTAAACGAAGTATGAAGACACAGACAACAAATAAAACCAAAGATGCTGCTTGCAAAACAGATTTCACCATGGAGCAACTTATATTTGAGGCACGGCGTAGTCCAGTCAATAAGCAGACACAAGATGCTTATTCCCAATGGCCAGAAAATGAATTGAAGGTTACCGGCAAAGCAAGCAAAGTGTTTTTGGACCATTGCTACAATGTGAGAGCTCAACAAGATGAAGAAGAAACTGAATATAAGGAAGATGCTTTTGAATTACTCGATGACCACTTCACACAATCTACACCCGCAAAAAAAGGGCCACCCAATAAACAATCGACTTTGATAATTTCTCCAGTTCGTGTGCAAATAACACAAGCTAAAATAACAGACGCAAAGCCTCAATGCAATTGATCGAGGAACTAGCCAAAGATCGCGACTTCAGTGTGTCCTGTTCGGCCGATATATCCACCACAGTTGAGACCCAAACCACATTCATGCAGGACGATAGTCCAATAAAGGAACACAAATACATTGTATTCGACAGCTGCCTGGTACAGATTTCACTGATGCTGAAATGTGTCCATCCAGTGAGAGGGGAGGTATGTGGGCAGCCATTGGTGAATGTGATTCGTGTATCACAAGGCACTACCTGAAAATCCATGCCACCTGTGGCCTGCTCCATGCAAAATGTTCATGGTCCGCTCAACCGATGCTGGGCAAAGTGCTAGCTGGAAATCTACTGTGTGCAGCAGCTTTACTTTTCAGTAGCTCTACTTTTAGTAAGTTATCCAGTTTCTGTCAATTCGTGGGACTCCAGTTCCTTTTCTAAAATGCAGTACTACAAATATCAATTATAATATGTATTTCCTGCTATTGGTGAAGCTTGGAAAATTGAACAAATGTCAATTGAAAGGACATTCTCTAACAAATTGTTCAGGCTAGCTGATGATGGACAGTGTGACAGCCCCAGATTTTCAGCAAAGTATTGCACATACCACTTTCAGGACATGGAAACTAAACAAATTGTGAGTTCAGTAGTCGTGCAGGTGTCCGTATGTAAATCCTCAGTGGCCATGGAGAAACATGGTTTTATAAAATCCCTGGAAGATCTCCAATCGAGGGGAATGCAAATAGACCTCATAGCCACCGACAGACATTTTTCAATAGCCAAGGCCATTCGAGAGCAGTTTTCAAACATTTGCCATCAATTTGATGTATGGCACGATGCCAAATCAATCAATAAGAAATTCACTAATGCTGGTAAAAAAAAGTCTGAAAATATTTTACAGTGGTCTCAGTCTTTGAGCAACCGTCTTTGGTGGAGCTCCAAAACTTGTGGTGTGTCTGTGGAAATTTGACTTGAAAAATTGACGCTCTTTGATGCACCACTGTTCCAACATTCACTCATGGACAGAGAACCAACATTTTCATCAATGAGCACATGGGCCTTTATCGGAGGAGAAGGAACACAAGAATTGGTTGGTTCCATCTTCACCTCCACACAAAGCTCTTGAGAAGATTGTGTTTGAGAAAACTCTATCAAGGGATCTGAAGGGACTCAAAGAATTCTGTCACACAGGAGATTTGGAGGTGTTCCACAGATTGCATTTCAGCATAGAAGGGATGCAATATCGGACATTACTAGCGGTCTTAGTGCATAACGAGAACGCAGGGAGAGAACAATCGAGGACTGCAGGAAACTTTGGGATGCTTCGTTACACAATGGCCTTTACGAAAAGAAGCAAAAAATGGGTGGTCAAGCCAATATACCAGGAAATGGAATTAGACTTTGTGAAAGATCTCACTTTGACTGTGTTGGACATACATACTCATGGAATCACTCATGATTTTGTTCCTAGCACACATACATTGCCACAAAACATTCAAATGTGCCCAGTCCACCGAAAACAGACCTTGTGGAACAGTTCACTTCCTGGTTCAAATGATTAGCAACTATTTATTTGTTCAACAGTGTTTATATAAAGTGTTCAAATAAAGCGTCCAAATTGTCTTTTGAAATACATCCTCTTTGTCAATTTCTTTTGCATGAAGTGCCTTTTGGAGGATACCATACAGTGTAACGCTGTGCTTTCACACTTTCCGTGTATGTTGAGCTCTTGTGGGTCCTTCACTGATCGGGGGAGGGTCAGATGGTTATCAGCATGAAAGCAACTTTGGGGTTCTGCAGTTGCCTTACCATCACGTGTCCAAATAGCTGAATAAATACGCGTTCCACAAAGGGATGAGACTTAGGCTACATAAGAAACTTGGCACACAAGAACTACTGACTGTAAGCAAAACAACGCATCAAAGGGGGTTGTTGGTGAGAAATAGGTGCATTCTGACCTATATTTTTATGGGGGCATGTGTTATGGGTCGTTGCTATTGGATGCCTTATAAGAGGCACCGATCTATGATTTGCGGCCCTCGAAGTCTTACGATTTCAAATGCAGTGGGTATAGGTGTCAGTGTTGCCAAAATAAATGACCACTCCTGATTAGGTATATGGGAGGTGAAGTTGAGGTGGTACGGCGGTAGGGTCTGGGGACCAGATGCGTTCAAAGTGAACAGGGGACATGGGTTCAGGGGACCATGGCCTGGCATGAGGGGGTCGGTTATGGCATGAGTCAGTGAGCAGAGACGGATTGTGCACTAGGGTTGGAGCAGGGTTTGCTCTGATATTCTCATATGAGCACATCTTGCCAGGGCTCGAGACTCGCTACTTGCAAAAATTATTAGCTGATTTGCTTTTAGAACAGAAGACAGGCTGAGCTGACAGGTGGTCGGTGATTTCTGTGAGAGGCGCTGGGGGAGTGAGCAGTTCACCAGAGGGACACTAAAAATAAGGCATTTGGAAGTACACTAACTGTAACTGTTTTCATAAAAAAAAGTAAATCACTAGAAATTTTGTGTGGCATAGTTGGATGCCAGCAAACAATTTCTTTGTTTTTCAAAAATATTTCAGATGCCACTGTGGTCTGCAAGCCTATTCGCTCACATTGGAAGTGAAGGTCACAGCGTTTGAATTTTGCGTGTGGGCTGTACACACCCACGCATCGTCTACGCTATAAGGTTCAATTGTTTTTCGTCTATGGAAGAAAGGGAAGATTCCGACTGGAATGAATGAAGGGAGGTGCGTAATACCGTCAAATATGATAAGGTTCAGCATTCCAAAACGGGACAAAGGAACCTGTAATTTCATTTTATGTAAATTTGTTGATGTGAACGGAGTCTCTGCATTATGCCGAGAGAATGGAAATGCCGAATATTATGTACGCTTTACTGTACACGATTTTATAGACGAACAAGTCAAAGTTTCATTATCTGACCGTTATTGCTGGCTTACGTTGTAATGGGTTGTTGTTTGTGGCATATTGCAACGACACGCAAAAACAACCTGTGTGTGTACTTGTCTTTGTCTCGGGCAAATGGGCAGTCCAGCACTGAAAAGCACATAGTCCACATCTGGGTTCCCCCAGGTTCCACCAACGCCAAATTCTACACTAAAATACTGTTAAAATGCATCTTTATTTTCTTCAAATTCTTCCGTCAACCTCTGCATCCCATTGAGGGCTAAACATACTCCATAGCACTAACCTCTCAAGCACACCGTAGACTCCAATTTTGACAATGTTTTCTATGCGTTTCCATTGTTTCACGTTGTCATGAACCATAGAACTTGCCCCTTCTGGACCTCCTGGTTCTTATCGCGCCGGGGCTTGTATTCCTTGTTACTCCCAACATGGCCGCAACAAGCGACTTGCCTCACACCAGCTTTCACGTTGCACACGGTACGTCCTATAAATTGGCCACACCCCCGCGTGTCTCAACGCTATCATTAGGTATTAACTTGAAGTGTGTGTGCTGTTCGGCGAATCTTCTATCCAAGATCCTGGTTTCCTTCCTCCTTCCTTCTACCTTTCCCTCTATTCGACTCCTTGAATCCCCATTCTTAGCGACCGCTACCTACTTTCCTGGACATCCTGGAAAAGCGGCCTTCCCGGAACTCTGAACGCGCTCTGCAGCCGGACGAGACTCGAGCGAGTCTATACAAGACCCGATCCGTCCACAAACAGAATCCGCCCGCGGAACATGGGAAGAAGCGATCCCAGGTGAGACGGGGGAGATTTACGACAGTTTGAGACGCCAAAACGACCGACACAGATACAGCTATGGAGAAAGCAGTCCAGGACCTTATGCGTGGCATGCAAGAGCTCACAACTGAAGTACAGAACTTAAAGACTGAGAATGCTGCGCTAAAGCAGCTAGTTTTGTCTCGTGACCCCGCTAACAAGGACAGTGTGTTACTTGGTGGAGGGGTGGACAAATATGATGGATCGGCACAATCCTTACGTGGATTCCTGGATTCCTGCTTGGTGCATTTTACCTTTAAGCCCTATTATTTTTCAACTTCTAGGGCGAAGGTGGGCTTCATTATCTCGCACCTCACAGGGAACGCGTTAACCTGGGCTACGCCCTTAGCCAACTCAGGGGATGCTCTCCTGGATGATTATGATGGATTCATTCAGGCACTCAAGACTATGTTCGACCACCCAGAACAGGTTTTTAGTGCTCAAGAATGCTTACTTGATTTCCGACAGGGTACCCAGGATATACCAACATACGTTACTAGATTCAAACAACTGGTAAAGGAAGCTGATTGGTCCTCTGAAGCAAGTTTCACTCTATTTTGCAGGGGTCTAAACAAGGACATTAAGGATGAATTAGCCCGGGTGGCTCGTCCTAGTTCCTTCCAGGCTCTTATGGATCTAACCCTGCAGATAGACTTTCGAATCCAGGAAAGAAAGGCTGAAAGGAGAAAGACCAAGACACTTCTACAAAAGAATTCCCTTGAGACTTCTGTTAAAACCGATTCTGACCCTACCCCTGATACAGATCCGGAACCCATGCAAATCGGAGCCTTCTGTGGGCCTATTTCCCCTCAAGAAAGGATGAGAAGGATCCACACACGCCTGTGCATGTATTGTGTCTCGGATAAACATCTTGTTAGAGAATGCCCTCTAGCCCCTCCACGGCGTTCGGGAAATGCCAGCTCCCGATCCTAGATGGAGCGAGGTGTCGGGAGAGAGATGTTTGCTCCACATCAATTCCATCCTTGAGCTCTCCTGGAGAAAATAGTTTGGTGATACTACAGGCCTTCCTCTCGCCCTCAAGACCTATCCCATTCTGTCCTTGGTGGACTGCGGAGCTATGGGAATTTTCATTGATCAAGACTTGGTTGTTAGTCATCATATTCCGTACGAGACACGAAACACCATGCAGCCGGTGGAAGCAATTGACGAAAGATCCCTCTCTTCAGGACCCATAAGCTTGCAGACTAAAGAGATCCAGCTTTCCATAAATCATCATCAAGAGCGGATCACATTCGACATCATTAAGGCAGCCCATTACCCCATGGTTTTGGGTATGCCTTGGTTACAAAAGCACAATCCGTATATCAATTGGACAGCAGGATCATTATTCCTGGGCTCAGAGTTCTGTATGTCCCACTGTCTATCCCTGGACCCTTCCTTGATAACTCCTAAAGAACCTCCAGGAGACCAAAAAACACTGCTCATGGTTTCCAATATCATACAAATTCCAGAGTCCTTTTACTGATGTATTTTCTACAGCCATAGTCCAAGCATTACCCCCTCACAGGCCTGAAGACTGTGGCATAGATACAGATCCCTCAGCTGTAATTCCCTGCGGCCGAATGTTCATCCTTTCCGAACCTGAGAAAAAGGCCCTTCGGGAATACCTCGACACCCATCTTGAAAACGGCACCATAAGACCCTCGAAATCTCCAGCGGGTGCTTCGTTGTCTTCGTTCCCAAGAAAGACACCAAGGAACTCAAAACTTGCCTCGACTATCGAGGCTTAGACCAATGCACCCTCAAAGATCGATACCCACTGCCTCTGATTTCGAATATCCTGGAAGCTGTGAGAGGAGCCGTAATTTTCACGAAGCTGGATCTCCGGGGTGCCTACCATTTAATTCTAATCCGGGAAGGGGACGAATGGAAGACAGCCTTTACAACACCCTTTGGTCACTTTGAATACCTAGTCATGCCTTTTGGACTAGCCAATGCTCACGCAGTCTTTCAGGGTTTTATGGACAGGGTGTTCTCTGATATGTTGTTCCTCTTCGTCATTGTCTATCTGGATGACATATTGATTTTTTCCAAAGATCCTCTAAAACATGAAGAACACGTAAAGGCAGTACTACAACGACTTTGTGAAAACAAACTGTTAGCCAAACCCGAAAAATGCTTGTTCCACGTTACTTCTGTTCTCTACCTAGGAATCATCCTTAGCCCAGAAGGAATTGGCATGGACCCTTCGAAGGTAAAGGCCATACTGGCTTGGCCCGCTCCCACTTCTGTGAAACAGTTGCAATCCTTCCTGGGGCTCGCCAACTTCTACCAGAAGTTTATCTCTACCTTTTCCGAGATTGTTCAGCCGATTGTAGCTCTATTGAAGAAGGACACCCCCTTTATCTGGTCTACATCGCAAGATAAAGCTTTCCAGTGATTGAAGACAGAGTTCACACAAGCCCCCATCCTGACCCAGCCTGACACAAATCGCCCATTTCTAGTGGATACGGATGCCTCTAACTACGCCATAGGGGCGGTCTTGAAACAGGAACTTGAGGATGGACTGGAACACCCCATTGCTTAGCTTTCACGAACCCTGACCCCCAGTGAGACTCACTATTCCGTCCCGGAAAAGGAACTCTTGGCCATCCGCCAAGCCTTCACTGAATGGCGACACCTACTTCTGGGTGCTAGATATCCAGTCCAGGTCCGCACAGATCATCGGAATCTCCAAATCCTACAGTCTTTGTAGTGCAGGAACAGTCGTCAGGCCCGTTGGGCCTACTTCTTTGCCCAATACCAGTCCCAAATCACTCACGTTCCCAGATCACAAAACATGATTGCTGACGCCTTATCTCGACGTCCAGACTACGCACCCACTGAGAACAAGGCCTATCCTAAGATGTTTCCCCAAACTATCTTTGTAGCTCAAGCAATCAACCTCCTGGAAGAAATCCGAGTGCAAACCCAGTCCTCTGACCTCTGGAAGGAAATTTCAAGGAAGAATCCATGGAATCTAAAAGTCAAGGAAGAATATTTTTTCAAGGACAATGCACTTGTCATTCCTATGCAGAAATTACAACACAAGGTAATAAACCTCTGCCATGATACCCCTCACTCCGGTTATCGTGGTATAACTAACACCCTCCGTCTTATGCAAAGACAGTTTTGGTGGCCTCAAATGAAGACCGACGTACAACAGTACGTCAAGGCTTGTACTGTCTGCAGTCAAAACAAACATGATAACAAGAGACCGGCGGGTCTTCTACTGCAACCATCGTTGCCAACAAGACCATGGGAGTTTATTGCTACAGACTTCATTGTAGAGTTACCACCTTGCCGAGGGTATACTACCATCATGGTAACCATAGACTTGTTCACCCATATGGCTCATTTCACACCTTTGTATAAACTACCATCCTCATCAGAACTTGCTGGAATCTTCCTGGAACATATTTTCCGTCTCCATGGACTTCCCTCCAAGATCATATCGGACCGAGGACCTCAATATGTCTCACAATTCTGGAAACATCTCTGTCGTATTCTAGGGATCCAACGCGCTCTCTCATCAGGTTATCAACCACAAACCAACGGAGCCACGGAACGTGTAAATCAAACTCTGGAGCAATATCTTCGTTGTTTTGCCACCAAGGTTCAGGATGACTGGTCTCTCCTCATACCCCCGGCCGAGTTTGCCTACAACAATTCCGACCACTTGGCACTCAAGGTCAGTCCTTTCTATTGCAGTCAAGGTTTTCACCCGCCCGTTTTACCTTCTGTTCTTCCACATCCCACTCCAGTACCTACTCTCGACTCTTGGATACGACTCTCATCAACATTCACAAGGAAGCCAAGGAACAATTGAAAGAGGCCCAAACACGCACTAAGCTCTATGCGGATTCCAAGAGAAGACCAGCGCCCTCTTATTCTGTTGGTGATCAAGTCTGGTTGTCCTCCAAACTATTACCCCGACATCTACGGCCAAACAAATTGGCTCCTCGGTACTATGGACCATTTTCCATAAAGGAAGTCATCAATCCTGTCTCATTCCGACTCAAGCTACCCGATTCCTGGAAGAAAATACACCCAGTCTTTCAAACCTCCCTATTGAAACCTTACTTCCAATCCTCCCGAAAATCCTGCAGACCCAGTCCTGTTGTTGTGAATGATCAGCTAGAATAGGAAGTGTCCCGAATATGCGATTCCGGGTATGAACAGGGTCGACTTCAATACCTGGTTGAATGGAAAGGATACCCTCCTAGCGAGAGAACCTGGGAACCAGTTTCTAACTTAAATACCCCTCGACTGCTTAGAAGATTCCATCTCATACACCCGGGCAAACCTGGTGGAACAGGTCTTCGGAGGAGGCATGCTGTCATGAACCATAGAACTTGCCCCTTCTGGACCTCCTGGTCCTTATCGCGCCGGGGCTTGTATTCCTTGTTACTCCCAACATGTACGCAACAAGTGACTTGCCTCACACCAGCTTTCACGTCGCACACGACACGTCCTATGAATTGGCCACGCCCCCGCGGCCCGCGCGTCTCAACACTATCATTAGGTAGCGACTTGACGTGTGTGTGCTGTTCGGCGAATCTTCTATCCAAGATCCTGGTTTCCTTCCTCCTTCCTTCTCCCTTTCCCTCTATTCGACTCCTGGAATCCCCATTCTTAGCGACCGCTACCTACTTTCCTGGACATCCTGGAACAGCGGCCTTCCCGGAACTCTGAACGCGCTCTGCAGCTGGACGAGACTCGATCGAGTCTATACAAGACCCGATCCGTCCACAAGAGGAATCCTCCCGCAGAACAGAGCAAGAAGCGATCCCAGGTGAGACAGGGGGAGATTTACGACACACGTTTGTGTTCATCATTAGTTTTCACACGGTGCAGAATAAATGGGCAAATTGATAAATTAGAATAAAGAACGGTCACTGAGACACATTTCTGTTATGTTTTCTACACAGCTACATCCTGCCTTTCTACAAATGTCATCGATTCCACATACCAATTGATGGCTTCTTTAGCCGGCAGCTGCAGATACACTTAAATGGCTGGATCACAATGACGCTGTTTTGGGACGATTGCCCCAGGCCGATATGCCCTTTCGCAGTACCAGCGATAAGAAGGAGCAACCTGACATTGTTTACGGTGGCCTAGCGGCAAGATTATGCCGAAGACTTGCTATTCAAGGTGCGTCCAATGCGCTTCTTATACACAAAAGGAACACTGTGTGACTCATGATAAACATTTGTGGATCGAGAACAAAGAAAGAAATTACCAATGTGGTTAAATATGGCAATCGACAGATGTTCTCAGAGTGTTTATTGTGAAATAAAAGCACATTATAAATTGCAGAGTATTGCGGTTTCCTTTAAAATTATTTTTCTTTATTCAAAATTGAGACGCGCTGCGTTGTGAGAGGATGTGTGTTGATATTCCGGGTTCTATGTCAACTGATGTCAACACGTAGGTGATGACTGGGCACGTTTGGCTACGCTGCCCAGTAACGTCATGGAGATAGGCGAAGAATATTGCTAGGAATGGTGAAGTCAGCCTCAGGGGCTGGGGATATGATTTAGTGCCGCCAGAGCAGTTCACCTTAGGGCGATGCAGCAACTGATAAGATTAGCACATGATGGCCAGGTCCTGCTGCTTGATTTCGCATGTGTAAAGGTAAGGAAAACTGCGGTAAGGTACATAGGAAATGTTTGTACGATCGATCAACGCATGCTTAAAAACCCATGCCTGAAAGCTCCGGACAATAATATTTTTGAGTGTACTATTCCCTTATATAATAGCTAGTCAGCAATAGTCAGTTTAAAAGAAGAGCTATCCCTCATACCTTAGTTTCAAATGACAGTCAAGAACAGTCTGCTTAACAGATTAAATATCACATAAAAATGCCAGGTACGGGGGGGGAAAGGAGGCAACTGCTCCCTTGGTCTTTTCAGCAATGATTGCAGGAATCCTCACTTAGCCCCCATAGAATTGTTTACAGTTTTCAGTTCCTGGCTGTACACCCGAGTGGCGGCTGGTGAGTTTTTAATTGGAGGGCGGTAAATATTTCCCTCAAATATGCCAGTGTGACGGAGCATATCAAGGGAACCGAAACTAATTAAGAGGTATTGGGGGGCTTCCAACCCAGAGATTGTTTTAAAATAAGGGCTCAAAATGGTGCAACACTTGGGTAACATGCCAAACAGTTTGCAATTGGTTTTGTACAGTAGCACATGCAAAAATCCAATAGATGCAAGTCACCAACTGTCATGATGCCTAGCCCCTGGCTTCCGGATCGAGTCCATCAGCCTGGGAGCAGGCATCCAGATGCTCATTAAAACCCCAACAGCCCCGGCTGGGGGCTGTTTGGATTCAGTCCTGGCGCCTTAGGCGCCAGGCTCATCATAGAATCAGTCCTGGCGCCATAAGCGCCAGGCTCATAGACTTTACTTACTTTATGCAGACCATGCTGCAAATGATTCCAAGCCAACGTGAGGCCTGGATGGGACTATTTTATTACAGGGACTATTTTTTACTTGGGTGTGGTTCTGGGGAACTTCTTACCTGGGACTACTTTGCAGGCTATTTAAACCATGCCCGAACAGCAGCTCATGCTTCGTGTTATTCTGCATCCAGCAGCGTAACGCTCACCATGTCTGCAAGTCAGCATCCAGTCTTCTGCCACGCCCGCCTCGAATCCGGAGCTCCTAGACAAAAGGAAAAGAAAGGAGAAGAGGTTAGATCACGGACATTATTTGATTCCTTACCTGATCCGGACCCAGCACATCTCCGAGCCTGGAAAGGACATTATTTCAGCACGCGTCGCTTCGCCAGCAGCAGCGCCGCGTTATACTCACCAGTCCACCGCATCTTTCAACTCGGCGCTGCCTCCATCAGTTTCTTCGTCGAAATCCAGCACCTGAGGGGAAAACAAAAGGAATAACAAGGTGAGCCGAGAAAAGACAATGGGCCTCATTACACGGACGGCGGTAAGGGTTAACGGTCACCGTTAATGGCAACGGTGACCGTTAACCCTTACCGCCGTACTACGAGGTCCCTTTGCGGGTTGGAGGATTTAACGCCTGCTTCTTGCAGGCGTTAAAATCCAACCCGCTAAGGGACCTCGGAGCTAATAACGGCACCGCAAAATTGCGGTGCCGTAATTAGCGCCTTCCCCATTTCCATAGAGCCCTATGGGGCAGAAATGGAAATGGGGAAGGGCAATGGCGGAAAGGGGATTTAGCGCCCCTCCAACCTTGGAATGGGGCGGTAAATCCCCTTTCCGCCAAGGCGGTGCCGGTATTTTACCGGCATGAGCCATGGCGCTAATAGCGCCATGGCTCACCACCTACCGTGTAATGAGGCCCAATCTCTTTGCCACCATAGGCTTACCTGCTTTACCACCGGAGGTATTCTCCTTTAATTCGCCGCATCTTTATATGCCGCACCTATAAAGGGAGAGAAAACAGCAAGTTAAACTCATGCAACTTTTACCGGACAGTGTTTGGTAATACAGACTCTTACCTGAACGCCATCAGCTGCCTCCAGGCAATATTCTTTTGGACCCAGCTGCAACCTAACGAGGGAATGGAACAAGAGTGAACATCGGACATATTGAACTCTTTGAACTTTATAGACACTGGAGTCAATATTCCTCCGGAACTCCTCCAATACCTTCAAACCAGTGAAGTAACTGGTATCTACGCGCCCCTGCATGCCATGCAGGATGGAGAGCTCATCATTTAAAAACATAAGGTGAGGTTACCAAGAGGGGATATTGGAGGTGATTAGTGGGGGGAACGAGAATAGTTGGGGGGGCATCACTAAAGTCCACGGGTGGCTAAATCCCTTTCTCAACTTGCAGGAGAATACTTCTACGAGTCCAGTAGACAAGATTAGGCGGGCCAGTCCAGACTGTCATCTCTTCACTACGCATCACGTTGGTGGAGACCGCAGCTATCCGGGTCCGATCGACGCCCCTGTGGGAACCAGGTGAGCGTAACAGAACACAAAGTCTATCTACAAATCCCCACCCGGGCGTAATGGAGACCTCAGAAACCGACCAACTAGCCCAATTGTTAGGAGAACTTAAGGCAGAAGTGCACTCCGCGCGCCAAGAAAGTAATGCCCTCAGGAGAGAACTGATTGTGTCAAAAGAGCGCACTGATGATCTTGCCAGACAACTGCTGCAAAACCAAGCCGGGCAAACACCACTATCTGGACTTGGGGGGAATTCAACCCCTGTGCAGCCCTGTGCAAGTGGTTGTACCAGGGAGCATTCCTTTAGCTCCACCCGAACGCTTTGCTGGGGACCCGAAAAGGTTCACCGTGTTCATGAACTAATGCTGCTTGCACTTTTTATGCAGACCAGGAACTTTTCCAAATGACCAAGCCAAAGTAGCCTTTGTACTGTCATACCTTAGTGGCAGCGCAACGGATTGATCAATTCCATTAGTCAACCAGGATGACCCTCGTCTTCGGGATTTTCAGGGTTTTCAATTGAACATGGAAAGACTATTCGCCAGACATTCCCAGGGACAGGCCCTGGATAACGAACTTCTATCCCTACGACAAGGAAACCAGGACCTGCTAACTTATATCGCAACCTTCAATATGTTGGTGGTGGAAACCAGATGGCCAGTGGTAAAGCGAATTACATTATTTCATCGTGGACTTCGGGGTGAACTCAAAGATGTTTTGGCCCAAGTTGTGAACCCACCTCAGGATTGGCAGAATATATAGACTTAGTGGTCCAGCTAGACCACCGACTTCAGAATAGAAAAGCTGATCGAGCTAAGTTCGAGAATCGGGTATTGGTTAAACCCAATGTTACTCCAAAAGGAACAGATGCATCAGAACCAATGCAGATCGGGGGGGGTTAAATCCCCTTAACTCAAAAAGAAAGAGAAAGGAGACGACAGATGCAGTTGTGTCTGTACTGTGGGGCCTCCGGACATTTTCTACGGGATTGCCCTATAAAACCATCCAAGAAAGTAGTCGGAGTTGCTGATAGAAATCAAACAGAGCCTGATTCGGGAAACGACCACGCCCGACAAGCGTAGAGGTCCGCCTGCCAAGCTTAAAGAAGGAAACTCAGATCTCGCACCTAATCATACCAATGGTCCTTATTGATTCAAGGCAGCCATCACGTATGCACGCAGTTAGGGCATACATTGATAGCGGGGCCGTAGGAAACTATGTGGACCACTAATTGGCTTCTAGGATGAATCTACCTCTCTGCAAAAAGACCACTTTGGATGTTATCACCACAGTTGAAGGAACTGAAATTGCCTCTGGGCCTGTAACTCATTCCACCACAGAGATGACACTGTTGGGTCAAGATTGGCATCGAGAGACTATTGTGTTTGACTTAATGAAAGCCCCGCAGTTCCAAATAATACTGGGGATACCTTGGTTGGAAACACATAATCCTTGTATTGATTGGCGAGAGAAGAGAGTAACCTTCCCGGAGTGTGCACACACCTGTTACCCAGAAAAAACCTTGAACAAAAGCCTGGCCACAGTCGCTAATCCAGTCATGCAGTTACCTCAGGAATATCAAGAATTCCAGGATGTTTTCCAAAAAGAACAGGTAAACACCTTACCACCTCATAGATCATACGATTGTCAAATCGACCTCATACCCGGTGCACAACCTCCATGCAGTAGGATCTACGCCCTTACGGAACCCGAAAACCGTCACCTACGACAATACTTGGACCAAACCATGCTAATGCTTCATTCGTCCATCTAAGTCCCCCGCATCTTCAGCTTTATTCTTCGTGCCCAAAAAGGAAGGTGAGCTCAGAACGTGCATAGACTACCGCGCATTAAACCAGATCACAGTGAAGAACCGATATCCATTGCCTCTGATCCCCGAACTACTAGACCAAGTAAAGGATGCTTGCATCTACACTAAATTAGATCTCCGAGGGGCATATCATCTGGTACGTGTAAAGAAGGGTGACGAATGGAAGACCGCTTTTCGCACCAAGTATGGATTATTTGAATATCAGGTGATGCCCTTCGGGTTGTGCAATGCACCAGCAGCCTTCCAGTATTTTATGAACGATGTCCTTCATGAACTCATTGACGTCTGTGTTGTCGTATACATAGACGATATTCTAGTGTACTCCTCCTCAGAATCAGACCATGTTAAGCACGTTCGTGCAGTCCTTGAGAAACTATGCCAGCACAAGTTATATGCAAAATTGGAAAAATGTGTTTTCATGCTACAGAAGTTGAATTCCTTGGATTTATCCTGACTCCAAAAGGAGTCCGAATGGACTCTCGAAAGGTGGACGCAATTCTCAAGTGGCCATCACCCAGTTCAGTTAAAGGGGTGCGAAGCATGCT
Organism: Ambystoma mexicanum; assembly: GCF_040938575.1. Taxonomy (NCBI): domain Eukaryota; kingdom Metazoa; phylum Chordata; class Amphibia; order Caudata; family Ambystomatidae; genus Ambystoma; species Ambystoma mexicanum. The sequence continues at coordinate 187,856,347 of NC_090936.1, forward strand.
TGGATTTGCTAATTTCTACCGCAGATTTATTCCTGACTTCTTATACGTTGTACACCCCATCACAGCACTTTCGCGAAAAAACAAACGCTTCTTGTGGACCGAAGAGGCTGAAAAAGCCTTCCAAGAACTGAAATTGAAATTCACGTCGGCACCTGTCTTAAAGCATGCACGCCCCGAGCTCCCATACATAGTTGAAACCGATGCATCCAGTTTAGCCATGGGGGCTGTCCTGTCCCAGAAGGATCCGGAAACCGGTCAACTTCATCCAGTAGCATTTTGGTCCAGAAAATTCTCAGCCCCCGAATTAAACTATGCAGTTACCAATAAAGAGTTGTTAGCCATCAAATCCGCCTTCAAGGCTTGGCGGCATTATCTTCTCAGTGCCAGGCATACCATTACTGTAATCACAGATCACAGGAACTTGCAGTATTTAAAAACAGCCAAGGCCCAATCATCGCGTCAACTTCGATGGGCCTTATTCCTTGCCGAATACGATTTCGTGATCACTTATCGACCAGGTTGTAAGAATGGTAAGGCAGACGCTTTATCCCGAATTGGGATGGGAGAAGCATATTCGAACCCGGAAACGGTGCCTATAATTCCTGAACAAAGGATTCTTGGGATAACTACTCTACAGACCTTAGAAGATATTCATTTAAAGATCCAACAACTTTTCAATTCAGCAGCCCTGCAGGACTGGGTTAAACAGGGCCCAGATTATTCAGTTGTCAATGACCTACCTTACTATCAAGGGCGTCAATTTCTACCACACAAGGAACTACAAGAACAAGTCATCTCCAATTACCATGAGGCTCTGATGGAAGGGCACCCAGGTATTGTAAAAACTGAAACTAAAATTAAAAGACAATTCTGGTGGCCCACCTGGCGAAAAGATGTAAAGTCATTTGTAGTGTCTTCTGGCATCTGCGCCCAGAAAAAAAGTCAAAAGAAGAAACCAGCTGGTCTTTTACAACCTTTAGATATTCCACCCACACCATGACACACTTTGTCTTTAGACTTTATTACAGATCTAGCGCCATGTAATGGATTCAACACCATTCTAGTTATTGTGGATCTTTTTTCCAAGATGGCCCACTTTATTCCTTTAAAAGGATTACCTTCTGCTTCAATCTTGGCCAAGGAATTTCTCGAAAATATTGTTCGAATACATGGATTTCCTTCCGTATTGATCTCTGACCGAGGTAGTCAGTTCATTTCGCAATTTTGGCAGAAGTGTTGTCAATTGGGACAAATCGACATAAGGTTATCAACCAGTCACCATCCCCAAACCGATGGTCAGACAGAGAGAACCAACCAGACTCTTGAACAATACCTACGTTGTATGCTCCACCAAACCAAAAGTAATTGGAAGGACATTTTATGGATTTCTGAATACGCATACAATAACTCTGTACATTCAGGAACCGGACAAAACCCCTTTTATACCATATATGGACATCATCCTCGAACCTCAGAACTCGATTCGACCCATCATTTAGAAATGCCAGCAATAACTCATCTGCATTCTACTATTACACAAGCTTTTAAAGAGGCAACAAAACATTTGAAACAAGCAAAAGAGAAATACAAGAAAAATGCTGATCAACATAGAAGTGAGACCCCACCATATCGAATCGGAGACCAAGTTTGGCTGGCTACAAGACATATACCTCTGAAAGGAACTCAGACTTTTAATCCTAGATATTTGGGACCTTACACCATTAAGGCCCTTATCAACCCGGTGGCCGTCAAATTAGAATTACCCTCTAATATGCGGATTCATCCTGTCTTTCATGTTTCACTTCTAAAACCAGTTCAACCTGGGACAAGATTAACCAAACCACCTGACCCCCTCCTAATAGATGGAGAACCTGAATTCGAGGTAAAAAACATCCTGGATTCTAAAATGGTTAAATCAAGACTTTTTTATTTAATCGACTGGAAGGGTTACGGACCACAAGAAAGGTCATGGGAACCTGGTAACCACATTCATGCTCGTCGATTGGTGAAAAAATTCCATCGGGACTTCCCAGACAAGCCAGGGCCAAGGGAAGAACAACTTTAGCAGGGACCTTGGGGGGGAGTGCTGTCATGATGCCTACCCCCAGGGCATCCGGATTGAGTCCATCAGCCCCGGGAGCAGGTATCCAGATACTCATTAAAACCCCAACAGCCCCGGCTGGGGGCTGTTTGGATTCAGTCCTGGTGCCTTAGGCGCCAGGCTCAACATAGAAATCAGTCCTGGCGCCATAGGCGCCAGGCTCATAGACTTTACTTACCTTATGCTGACCATGCTGCAAATGAGTCCAAGCCAACGTGAGGCCTGGATGGGACTATTTTATTACAGGTACTATTTTTTACTCGGGTGTGGTTCTGCGGAACTTCTTACCTGGGACTACTTTGCAGGCTATTTAAACCACGCCCGAACAGCAGCTCATGCTTCGTGTTATTCTGCATCCAGCAGCGTGACGCTCACTGTGTCTGCAAGTCAGCATCCAGGCTTCTGCCACGCCCGCCTCGAATCCGGAGCTCCTAGACAAAAGGAAAAGAAAGAAGAAGAGGTTAGATCACGGACATTATTTGATTCCTTACCTGATTCCGGACTCAGCACATCTCCGAGCCTGGAAAGGACATTATTTCAGCACGCGTCGCTTCGCCAGCAGCAGCGCCGCGTTATACTCACCAGTCCACCGCATCTTTCAACTCAGCGCTGCCTCCATCATTTTCTTCGTCGAAACCCAGCACCTGGGGGGAAAACAAAAGGAATAACAAGGTGAGCCGAGAAAAGACAATCTCTTTGCCACCATAGGCTTACCTGCTTTACCACCGGAGGTATTATCTTTTAATTTGCCGCATCTTTCTATGCCGCACCTATAAAGGGAGAGAAAACAGCAAGTTAAACTCATGCAACCTTTACCGGACAGTGTTTGGTAATACAGACTCTTACCTGAACGCCATCAGCTGCCTCCAGGCAATATTCTTTTGGACCCAGCTGCAACCTAACGAGGGAATAGGACAAGAGTGAAAATCCGACATATTGAACTCTTTGAACTTTATAGACACTGGAGTCAATATTCCTCCGGAACTCCTCCAGTACCTTCAAACCAGTGAAGTAACTGGTATCTACGCGCTCCTGCATGCCATGCAGGATGGAGAGCTCATCATTTAAAAACATAAGGTGAGGTTACCAAGAGGGGATATCGGAGGTGATTAGTGGGGAGAACGAGAACAGTTGGGGGGGGGCATCACTAAAGTCCATGGGTGGCTAAATCCCTTTCTCCACTTGCAGGAGAATACTTCTACGAGTCCAGCAGACAAGATTAGGCAGGCCAGTCCAGACTGTCATGTCTTCACTACGCATCACGTTGGTGGAGACCGCAGCTGTCCGCGTCCGATCGACCCCCTGTGGGAACCAGGTGAGCGTAACACCAACAGTGCAGAGGAGCATTTTTCCAAAACATTTTCAGCAAGCCTTTGCCCACAATATATGCCAATATAAAAACATGTTCACGCTGGCTGCGACCATACATGTCCATGCTGGCTGGACCAATATATGCCAGTATTCCCATTTAAGCACATATTCATGTTTGCTTTACTCATAATGGCAGTAATGATACTACAAGAAATAATGTCCATGCTGATTCTGCCCCAATATGGCAGTATCCACACGTAAGAACATACTCCAGTTGTCATTACCATTAAAAATGCCTTGCCACAGTATAAAAATATGTCCAAACTGGCTGCATTAAAATAACATTCTAGCCATTTAATAACACTTATCAAGTTTGCTTTATCAAAGCTGCCCAATACAAATTATCATGCCACAGTAAGAAATGGCAAGACTGGCTGCACGAATATGCTAGTGTAGCCACGTAATAACACCTATGCTTTCTTTATCAAAGATGCCAAATAACAAATATCATGCCACAGTAAGAAATGGCTAGACTAGCTGCACCAAAATGCCAGTCTAGATACACAATAGAATGTATAATGCTTGCTTTATCAAAGATGCCAAATACAAATGGCATACCACAATAGGAAATGGCTAGACTGGCTGCCTCAAAATGCCAGTCTAGCCATGTGATAACACTTATCATGCTTAGTTTATGAAAGTTCTGCTCTTAACTCTTAGATCAAGGGCATCTCTCACCCGGGCGTCTGAAGCGAAGGGCAGATGAAGAAAAGGAAAATTCCAGTTTGGACCTGTTCGGGCCAGGAGGACCCAGGGCCCGAACCCCTGCCCAGACAGCAGGTAAGTATGCACCAACATGTGTTTACTCTCTATGTCCCCACAGGCTATCCCCACCATCATCAGGCAACGGCAACATCAACTTCATCGATTCTGGGGTGAGGACAGGTGCTACATGGCCCACCCCCTTCCTGGTTCCCTGTGATGTCATTGATGCCCCTCACCCCCTTCCTGGTTCCCTGTGATGTTATTGTACTCCCCCACCCCTGTCCCCTGTGATGTCCTTGTGCCCCCCTCCCACTCCCCCGCCCCTTTCTTGCCCTCTCCATCTCCCACCCTTTTCTTGTCCCTTATGTCCTCCCCCTGCTTGCCATCTCTCTTCTTCCCCCTTCCCTTCTCCCATATCCTTTCTGCCACCCCCTTCACATCTTTTACTACACAAGTTGTCTCGATTCACTATTGTCTCACTACCACTGACCTGTTGCCAATGATTGGAGTTGACCTTATGGACACATTAACTTGGTGTTTCACCTTCTCAACTCTCATGCTCGACCTCCCCGGGATCTCGCACTCAGGATGGCTCTGAATCATGCTGTGCCCTTCTTGATTCCTTGCCTACATTCTCAGTTCCCTGCAAAATTATGTGTTTTACTGACCGCTGAAACTGTATTCACCCTTCCCCCTGCTTCTCTGCTCTTTTTCACTGTTTATTCTCTGTTGTCTCCTCCTCTCCATCATTCTCCCTCCCTCCTCCTGCACTCCTTTTCTTTTCTCTTCACTTATTCAAACAGAATTGTCCCTTGACCTAGTATGATAGCCACAACGTGTGTCTCCTAACCCCCTCCCGTACTTGTAGTCCCCCCCCCTTCCAGCACTATCTGAAATGTCATCAGGCCTAGTACGATAGTTGCTTGTTTTGTTCCTCTCCCCCTTCTCATCCCTTCAGATATATGTGTCGTTGCACTTGCTCTATTTGAAATGTTTCCAGGCCAAGTATGATAGTTAATTTCACATTCTTGTTGTTCATGGCCTGTAAGAAAATCATTGTATTTTTCCCTTGTTCCCTCCCTTGCCGTGAATCGCTTTGAAACACTTTGTGTATAGGCGCTATATAAATAAACAACCATATCATATGGTATCATAAAGATGCCCAATATCAAATATATTGCCACAGAAAGAAATGGCAGGACTGGGTGCATGAACAGGCCAGTTTAGCTACATAATAACAATTACCATGCTTGCTTTATCAAAGATGTCCAACACAAAATGTCATGCCACATTAAGAAATGGCTAGACTAGCTGCACCAAAATGCCAGTCTAGCTACACAATAGCATTTATAATGCTTGCTTTATAAAAGATGCCAATACAAAAGGCATAGCACAATAAGAAATGGCTAAACTGGCTGCATCAAAATGATCTAGCCACGTAATAACATTTCTCATGCTTACTTTATCAAACATGCCAAACAAAAAAAGATCATGCCACAGAAAGAAATGGCTAGACTGGGTGCATTAAAATGCCAGTTTAGCTACATAATAAAACTTAACATGCTTGCTTTCTCAAAGATGGCCACTACAAAAAGGCATGCCACAGTAAGAAATGGCTAGACTGTGTGCATTAAAATGCCATCTTAGCTATAAAATATCACTTATCATGCTTGCTTTATCCCAGATGCCCAGTAAAAAATAACATGCCTGTCCTCTGGGTCCCCCAGTGTCTCGCACATAAACAATGTGATTATGTGTGCATGAGCCTTGCACAGGGAACTGATTTTGGCTGATGCACAACCCCTCTCCTGTAAAAATCAGTTTGATGTCCCAGTACAAACACATGCGCACACACATTGACACAACCTTCACATGCAGCATGCAGTCGCTCATTCACACGAACACCCATCATCATACATTCACGATTTACACACAACACAAGCATATACACATATTTAAATTAACATTACTTCTGCCGCATCCTGATGTTCACTACCAGTGCTCCAGCTTCCGCGTCGAATGAACAGGAAGCAGGAAGCAAAGAGTGCTTCCTGCTTCATGCACATGTGCCAAGGGTTAGAGTGCTGATTTGATTTGATTTATTTATTTATTGAGCGCTTTACGCCAAAGCGCTGTACATTGGAACAACAAATACAGAGAAATAACAACAATTAACATTGTGAGCAAGAATTACAGCATGAATCATTCCACAAAACAGTGCAAAGAGCAATTAACTGAGAGGGGGAAGTGAAGTGGGAATTGGTGTGTTGAGGGGACCAGGAGAAGGATTGAATAAATGTAGAAGGAAGGGAGAGAGAGTGAAGGGAGAGGGGAGAGAGGAATAAAAGAGAGGGGAAAACCAGGGGGGGGGAGTAGAGAAGGCAGGGAGGGGGCTTCACGGAGGGGAATGGAGGAGAAGGGATTTAAGGGAAGTGTGAAATGAGGTGAGGGTAGTGGAAGAGCGGATTGATGATGGAGTGGGCCGCTCCATTTGTGCGAGGGACAGAATAGCGTCTGCCAATGCACATACAAAACTGCAGTTCCTCCGCTAGCATCGCCAATGGGCCATGCAAGTTTGGGGAAGCAAAACGCTCCCGGGTTTGCATAGCTCATTGGATGTGCAAGACTGGGGAACAGAACTATTAAAAAGGAAACTGCATTTTCTTTTAACAGTTCAAGCCAGCCGAGGAGCGCTCCCTTAGCTGTCAAAAGCAGCCGAGGTAGTGCTCAGTGTTTACACTAGACTGGCTCCTTGGCATGTTCATAATACGTGAGGGTGCCTGTGGGTCGTCGCACCTCGCCGATTATGGAGAAGCCAACACTGGTACATCGTCAATGAATCTGTGCAAAGGATCAGTGTGGCTGGAGATTAAATACTGTTGACTTTGAAGTCATGTACGTGAACTGATCTGTTGTTGATGCAGTGATTCTGAACACATTAAGGTATTCATAGACATGTCCTACAGTAGAAGGTTGCCAGGGTAGCTCAGCAGGTTGATGGAATGTTGCTAAAATGTTATATATTTAAAATTGGCTGTAAATCATATCACTTTTTGCAACTCCTTTAAGAAAACCAAGCACTATAAAATGTGTTCAGCCAGGGCATGGGTTGGGGTGGTAGTTTGCTAATATTTAGGCAGAGGTGGGGTAATTTCTGCCCCCATACTGAAAATCAAAAGCTGACACCCATGAACCCACGGTTGAATTTCCTAATAACTGCTGTCAGCACAATATAAGCATTTATTTGGGACTAAGCAGGTTGACAAGCATATAACAGCTTTAGAAATATATCCTGCGATAAAACACATAGGAAGGGGCACAAAAATCACATGATATTTGTGTGGTGGTCTAACAAAAAATAAACACATTTCCAAGAAAACTAGTGAATGTAAGTTTAAGAGCCTATTTCAGTTTGGAAAAGTCTTTTTTCTTTTTTTCTCCACAAGTGTAAGATGCACATTTGGAAAACAATAGCACGCCCAGCATGTAGGTAGCCTGCTTTAAACAGTGATGGCCCTCACCCCAGTGATAATCATGGGAAATTGATTCCTGTGGTGTCCCTTTCAGGCCAGAAGAAGAAACTCAGGCTGAGCAAATAGAACTGCAAACCAGCGAATTACAGCTGAGCAAAGAAGCACCGTTAATGGTCGGGTGGGATGGTGGGAGGGGGTGCAGGCCACCAATTAGGGGGGAAAAGAAGCAACCAATAGGGGGGCAATTGCGCCCTGTGCCCCCCTCTAGGGACATCGCACGACCCTTGACCACTGATGACATCACAGTAGGTGATGTAATTTGACCCCATCCCAAAGTGTTATCGTGGGAATCGATGGAACATGAGATTTCACCCCTTGACAAAACAGGAAGTAGCATCACATAGCATTGTTCCTAAGTACACTACGAAAAATATGGTTACAATATCACTATAATGTGATATGCATTTCATACAAGAATGGATCGCCACATGCATCGTTAATATCAGTGTGTATAGGCCTATATTACCAAATTACTGTGAATGAAAGCAGACATCCATGGCCAAATGATAATGATCTGTTATTATATAGCACTTATGCATAAGCACTTTCTATAGAAAAAATAGACATACAATATCACCAAACGTGTGTTGGTAGCCATTTATTGACCTCAAAAGGATGAAAGGCTGAGTTGAGGTGTTTCAGAACAGACATATACAGTGACTCACCCCCAGAAGTGTGCCTGAAATAAACCTTTAATGAGTCTAGCAATTATTGTATAGAATTCCAGAAAGACATATTATTTGGTTTTCCTATTCTTCCTTATTTAGGGTCACTGCTGAAAGTGTTAGACTTGTGGAACATCTGACCCATTTTTTTTTTTTTTTAAGGAGGCTTGAACAAGAAAGCCAGCCATTCCATTTTATTTTAGGGGTAGCAAGAGAGACCAAAGTGGTTAATTACTGTTGATTATTGGTTAGAAGTGCGCAGTACATTGTTCATCCTTAATGCGGCAGGCAGTACACATTTCTTGTATTTATTCTGATTTCCCTGCTTAGCTAAACGAATGTGTCTCAAAATGAGGATTGTACAAACAACAGCGAATTACAATGTGAAATGATGAAACATATGTACACAGATACACTTGTAAGCGGGAAATACTAAACACTAAATATTACATATAAAATGGTGTTTCTCTATAATTTCATATTGCACCAAGGTAAGTTTGTTGGGTGGTTGGAACAACAAGCCTGGCCCCTGTACACAATTCAGCCTTCATTTGCCATGGGGTGCAGACAGATAATAAGCAGAGAAAGAACACTTGCGGGAAAGTGGAACAGAGTCCTGTCACTTTAAGAACCCTTATATAACTGGCACTGGCGATGCCCTACTTATGAAAGCAAAGTGTGTGAGGGAGGGAGGAAAGGCATTCGTTTGTGCTTTGAGATTAGCTATGGCCTCTCAGCACAAAAGAAAATATCGCCAGCCAGAAATGTCGCATTTTAGGGACACGTTTCTTTTTGTAGACATGCATCAGAGCTCTGTCAAAATGCTGTCAATTATTACAAGAGAACAAATAAGCAATAACGCATGTAATGGAGTAGGCTTTTACGTTGAAATGGTTTCCTTTGTGTGGGCGCTCTCTCTCTCGCTCTCTCTCTCTCTGCCCCACCCTCCCCCTCTCCCCTAGGGGAGGAGGAGAGACATTATTACAGTAGACAGAAATGGCAGAAGCAAAGGAGGGAAATTGGTAGCATTAGCATATCAAACTTAATTTTATTTTATAAAACACCACACGCCCGGAGGTCCCAGAGCACACACAAAAAACCACCACAGACAAGCATACATAATCAAATTAGAGTGGAGGCACAGGAAGTGTCATGACCAGGAGGACGAGAAGCCTGTGGTGGGCAGGACTAATCTACACCTTTGTCAAAGAGATGCATCTTTAATGCTCTCTTGAAGTGTGCATAGCTCTCCACTCACAGGCTTTTGGTGGGTCTCACCCGCCTTGTAAACAGCAGACTCACCCACCAAGCCTCCTGCACGCACATTCGTTTCAATGGGCTCTCGCCCTCCAAAAACAAAATCTGGTGTTTTCACCCGCCTTTCCAACACAAATGGTTGAGAGCTATGAGTGTGTTAGGCAGGGAGCAGATCTGAGGACCAAGGGAAGTTCATTCCATGATCGAGAGACCCAGTAGTCAAAGCTGACACCACCATATTTCTGGAGTTTGTATTGTGGAAGGGCTTGGAGATGCATATTATTTGAACGCAGCGCTGCCTCGACGGGCGCCTTCCTAAGCTGAGCTGCTAGGTTCTTGGGAGCAGATAATGTGAAAGCAAAAAGAAGATATCAAGACTGAGTACCCCAAAAGGAAATACACCAAAGGCGGGTTCAAAAGATACACAGATCTTTATTCTACAACTGAACAGTTTCAAAGGACAAAGCAACAGATAGCTATCAGGCCCTCAGTACAACACAGCGAATACCAGCCCTGTTCGGTCTGTTCAGTGAGTGGGACTGTACATCAGAATAGTCACACCTTTTATACAATCCAAAACATGATGTCCAACCCACTTGTAGGTTAACCATTTCCTTGGACTAGGGGTTCATGCCGAGTTTGTTCCTAATTTATGCATCCATACATTTAGGGGTTATCCTTAATACATTCGCCAACAAGTTACAATAGCAACAGTGTGTCTTTGGATTTCTCATTGAGCCTTCACACATCTTGGACAAAATAGTAAAACAAGTGTTCACATAAGATGCTCGAACAGTATTGTGCACAATATATGTTCATGAATTAGTTTTGTTGGCACAGGTAATCCTCTATACACAGGTCAATGAAGGACAAGGTCTCAGTACATGACCCTAACATTTGGCCTGCGGGTAGTTTACACATTAATTTTTACACAGAGGTCAAGACGACCATGTTACATTCAAAACAACACTGTCCACCATCTTAGAACACAGGGTGTCTTTAGAGTGAGAATCTACAATGGGGGATGAACCTAAAATGGCGACTAAGACTGATTTAAGGTCAGGACCTTGCAACATGGATTTCCTTGCAGAGCGACTTGGCCTAGGCCAATATATATACATACGACCTAGAGGGTATAATATGATTTCCCGTTCGACAATACGTTGAGGCATTTATGAGTTAAAGTAAGGGATTCATAGAGAATCCTATTCTTTCACTGGGAGCCTGTGTAGGTTCTGTCTTGCTTCGGATATATGAAGAAACGGACTCAGGCAACATACTTCCCAAACAGCTCCATTCTGGGAGATTTGTGATTTGTTGATATTGACAGCAGACATGCCAGCCAAGAGACTGCTGCAATAGTCTAAATTGGGGTTGACCAGTGTAGAGGCAATCACAGCTCAGTTCTCCTTGGGGAGATATGGGCAGATTTGCCGCAGTAGGGAGTTCAGATAAGCACAAGAAGATCTTAAGTGTGCAGTGTGCTTGTCAAAAGTGAGCTGGGAATCGAGGAATACACCCAACGTTTTAACATAGGGGACATCTGGAATTGAGCACCCTGACATACGAAAAAAGTTGTATGAGGGGTCCAGTTTTTTAACCTTGGACCTGAGCCTAAGGTCAACAGCTCAGTACTGCCATTGTTAAGTGCAAGTGAGTTTGTTAACATCCAAGATTGAATTGAGGCAAATATGTAATTTATGGTCTGAATGTCCATGGAATAATCACTTGACAGTTCCATCAAGACCTGGGTGTTGTCCGAATAGTTGGTGTAGCGGACACCCATCTGAAATGCTGCCTTCGCCCCCCTCCGGGGACTCGGGTAAGGCTTTTTTTTATTGTTTATTTTTTCCTTTCCTCCCTCCTCCCTCCTCTCCCCACCCCACTTACCTTCTTGCTCCTTCGTCCCCAGTGGGGGGCGATGGCAGCCTCCAGCCGTGTAGAGACTCGGAGCGGGGCCATCCCCGCTCCGCGCCTCCACACGGTTGGAGCCATCCATCATCCCCAGCTTGGGACGCAGGTAAGTGTATATTTGTTTTACTTCTTTTCTTTCCCTCCTGCCCTCCCAACCCCACTTACCTTCTGCTCCTTTTTTTTCGGGAGCGAACGTGCTGGGAACACTTCTGATCCCCGCACGTCCGCTCCCGATGGCCGCCAGGGAAAGGGAAAACGGACTCTGTTTTCCCTTTCCCGGCGGCCATTTTCTTGGTCGTTTCGGTCACGCAGATATTGTGGGCCGCGGTACTAATAGCTACATGCCCCTTGTGGTGGGGGCATTACCGACTCAGGTAATGCCCCAGGGCCTTCGTCATAACTATAACTATGGGCCCGGGGCATTACCTGAGTCGGTAATGCCCCCGCCGCTCGGGGCATATTGCTTAAATAAAAGCACTGTCAATAAGGGTTCCTTGAGCTTGCCCATTCTTGACTAAAGTAGATGACTCTAAGGGGCTCATGTTCTATTCAAATGTAATTTAGTGGCAGGGAACGTTACATTTACACTGTAAAGTAAGCAGGTTCCTGTCACCAAATTGTCATCACTTGCACTGCAGCGTGCAAATGTAAAGGGCAAAAGGCAGCGCACAAGTGTATACATTGCCTTTTGCCCTTCACATTTGCACTCCACAGTGTAAAGTGAGACTAGCTGCCAGGCATGCTAGCATGTCAGGCAAAGTTGAATTTTGATTGTGAGTGCTGCTTGCCATGCTCACATAACAGGTGGCACTCACGATTACAATTAAAACTTCCCTGACATCCTCAGAGGGTTTAATTTCAATTGTGAACACTGCTTACCATGAAATCATGGTAAGCATTGTTCACCAATACAATTAAACCCTGACCAAGTGCAAGCATGTCCCAGAGATTTTCATTGTAATTGTACATGCTCCCTGCCGAGTGTGTGCAATGAATCCCTATGGGGCCCACCTGCTTTATGTTGGTGCACCCGATAGGAATCGCCATCATTTGCGTGGGCATGAAAATCTATGCTGACGCAGTTGCTGGAGCATTTTTATGGTGAAGAGGAAGTGAGCGGCGGAAACGAAAGTTGCGTTCTGGCCCTCTTCTCCACCATATAAATGATTGACAATGAGCCATGGCTTGAAAGCAAGGCATTACAGCCTTACTCGAGGTTTTTATGCCTTACATTCACTTTACGGCTCTACTGAACATGAGCCCCTAAGTGTATACTCTGATGGGTAAATATATGAACCATTGAAGTGTACCTCTGGTAAGACACCAATGCAGGGATTAGATCAAAAAAGATTACATTGTAAATATCATCACATTTTGTATATGCACACCACACTAACAAATAGATATTCACATTATACATTCTTTTTAAACTATGTTACAAGGAAAAAGGGTCAAACAGTACATTATGTTTACCCTCCATTGTCATTGTAACCAAACCCAGCCCAACATGTTTCAGTCCCCCAAGTTGTTGTGGGATCGTCTTCAGAGGCAAAAGCAAAAGGTAGTGGTGTGTAGCAACAAGTCACCTACAGGGTAACAAACCAGAGGGAAACAAGCACAATTACTCACAATACATTCTGTTGACCGCCTTTATTGTATTGTATTGTATTGTATTGTATTGTATTGCTTATTTATATAGCACCTTTAAGTGTTTCAAAGTGCTCAATTAGGGTGGGAACATGGGGAAAAAAACAGCAGTCGCTCAGAGCCCTTGAAAGTCTGAGACGATAATAGTCTGCACAGGTAGAGTAAGTGCGTAAAAAATACATTTTAGAGTTAGAGATACAGCAAACAGGCCTGACGGCGATTCTGCAATTTTACATACAATTAGGGGGTGAGAACAAGGGAAAACAGACAGACGATCTTCAGGCGTGGTGCGTATAGATTGAGCAAGTACACAGAGGGTGACAGGGAGAGGGAGGATCAAGTACACCCGGACAGTTGAGACTAGGGTTACTGCAGAGAGCCACTCTCTAGTGTTAATTTCTGAAGTGCATTGAGTGTGTGGGGGGGTGTAGGGCCCTGAGGCAAGTGTGAGAGAGGACTGGCGGGGGTAGAATAAAGAAAAGGGTGGGAGGCACTACAAAAAATTGTAAAATTCACTAAAGGCAATTTGGCCAAAAAAATGTGGAAATGTGTGTACGTTAAGTACGTAACGCTTCAGGTGCAGCAGGAAGAATCTCAAGGCCACTATCTAGGCCCAAATCCCGAAACTATCCCAAAACTTAAGGGAAGAACTATTTGATCCGGTCTGGCTTGCTACCATTAATGCTTGCCTGCTGAAACTCGCCATTCCACTGATCTACGGTGCCCAGCAACCAGAAGGGCCAATCCAATCCAGTCCAGTCCAGTCCAGTATGAGGGGCCAGTCCAATTGACCAGAACCGCCCAGCTGATCCAATTCCACTAGAGGTGCCCTGCTGTCTATAGACTTGTTCTGGATGACCAGAACCCTGACGGTCCAATCTTAAATTACAGTGGACTGTAAGGATCAATAGGAATCATAGTAACCCATATCATATTTGCCTTGTCTGATCCCAATCTACAACCCATCCTCTCTTTAATTTAAGAACTTGTAATAGTCTTGAAACCTTGCTTTGATTCCTTGTTCTTGTGATAATTCCTTTAAAATCCTTTTGTCTTGGGAAATCCCACACCCTTAAAATCATTCCATGGGTAATCAGACTGAGTCCTACAAGACGAACACAGAGGTGCTGGGGTTGGTTTCCGTGGACCACTGTGGAGCTTACTGTGTTTCAAACTGGTAACCAGCCTGAATTCTCTATCTTAGAGCATAATTGTCATTGTAAAAACTGATTTCTGTTTTCATTTTTATGCCTTACTTCCAAAAACACCTCTCATTAAAACTCCTATAACCTGCTCAATTTTATAACTAGAGACTTAATTTCAACTCTGACTAAAAATAGTATATTTGACCTGTTACATTCTGATTCGAAGTGTGTATTATTGCTCATATTATAGCTTATGTTTGTTAGGACCTTTCCCATGTTGCTCCCATATAGATTTATATCAATTTAAGGATTTTTGCAATCTTTTCATTGTTTTCCTAAGCCATTTTTCAACTGTCATTTTAAAAGTGTAAATTTCCAAAATGCTTTTCTCTCTTATTTGGGGAGGGAAGATTGCATTCAAACCCTATACACTGCTTTATATTCCTGAATACTTGCTGCTTACTTACATCTGTGTAGAATTGCTCATTTGTGAATTGAGAAATTTGCAGGGGGAAATCTTAACTTAAAGACTATCTTTTCCAACAAATCAAGACTGGTCTTTTCTCTGATATTTTATCTTCTGTGCTGCCATAAGTGAATTCAACTGCTTACTTACTTTCTTATTTGTATTGTCACCACATTGGTGATTGCTGCCCCATATATTAAAACATGTGTTTGATTTGAATTTTAAATAAATAATAACTATTACCTTTACCAACCAGCCTGTTTCCTGGTCCACTGTGACCTGGGGGTATTTTGAGAAGGCGTGTGATATGAGTGGTATATCACTCAAACTTTAGACCCACTCATCGCCACAAACTACCGCCCTATCACGACGGTACCATTTCTACTTAACATTTTGGACAAAGTTGCTTGCTTGCAGATCCAAAAATACCTTGAGCTACACAAGCTCCTAGGGTTCAGACAATCAGGATTCCGACCGTTACATGGGACGGAAACTGCATTGATAGATCTTAAAACACAAATCGATGAGTTGAGAGATAAAGGGACGACAGCACTACTTCTATTGCTTGGTCCCTCAGCTGCATTCGACTTGGTGGATCACAAGGTCCTCTGCAGACACCTTGATTGAGCAGCCCACTTCTCCACAGATGCTGTCAAATGGATAGAATCTTTCCTGAGTGATAGAACCATTAGAGTGTTCTCCCCATCGGCAGCGGCGGACCCCACCCCAATCATGTGCGGTGTGCCTCAGGGTTCATGCATATCCCCAACTCTGTACAAAATATTCACCAAACCTTTGTTCGATGATTTAGACCTTCTGGGTATCACCTACACTAATTACGCAGATGATACTCAGATTCTCCTCCCGCTTTCTGGGGATCATGGCAAGGACCTGGCGTTGGTGAATAGGATCTACCTCATCATTCAGGCGTGGATGGCCACACACTGCCTATGCCTGAATTATGACAAGACAGAGCTGATAATTCTAGGTACCCCATCCAACATCACCAAACAAGGTCATGAATATGCTTCTTTCATCATTTATGGTAACAATACCATAGTCTCTAAGGTGGTAAAAACCCTGGGTTTCTACCTGGTCGCCACCATGTCCTTCACCAAACAACTGAAATCCCTGGCCTCTACCACAGTTTACACATGCAAGCTTATTAGAGCTGGTAAGCCCTTCCTCTCTAACGACAGCTGTATTATATTGGCCACAGCATTAATCCTCTCCAGATTAGACTACTGCAATGGTCTCCACAGTAGCGCTAACAAAGCTAGCATCGTAAAATTACAAATGTTACAGAATAACACTCTTAGAGCCACACTAGGCATCAACAAAAGTGTGCACATGACCTCCATCAGACGTCAATACAAATGGTTGTCAACCCACAACAAGATACAGTTCAAAATTGCCTCCCTGTCACACAAATTGACAAGAAGAACTTCCAGCAGGCCCACTATAGTCATCAATACGAACTGCCTGGTGGTACTAAGATTTAAATCTACCAAGATTGGCAGCAACAGTTTCCCCGTGAAGGCCGCCAAACTCTGGAATTCCTTGCCCCACGAGCTGAGAGCTGACCAACCCTATTTACATTTTAGAAAGAGTCTTATCACCCACCTCAATCTGACGAAGGCTAGTCTAAATTGAGACCTTTGCACATTAGCACATTTCGCTACCCAATACTGTAAACTACTGTACATTACTGATGTAAATAACCTTATTGAAATCTATTTTATCTGTATATTCATAGCCTTACCGGTCTTGTACTTCACTTGTCACGTCATATTGTTATTCACTATGTAACCTTTGTCACTATGTAACCTTTTTAAGCTTTGCACCTTCCTTTGCTGCGCCCTGTTACCGCTGGGTCTGGTGCGCATTAGAAATTCAATGAATATGCAAACAAACAAACTCAGAATATTGAGCCTATAGACAGAATAGATAAGTATTTCATTTGTGCATTGCATGGTAGGCTGAGACCGGGTGTATTGCCTGATTGAAATCCTTAACAGTGGTCTCCCCACCCAATCCCCATCTCACTCTGGCTAATGAGTCTGCATAGAGAACCATAATTGCTTTCAGCAAAGGGGGAGAGACTCCGTTGTCCACTTGAGCTTGCCATAGTGTTAATCTCAGATTACTATCAAAGGCTGCTCTTAAGTCAACAAAAAGGACATATAAGCTGCCTCCGTTGATAGTCACATATTTATCAATCAATAGGTTACGTATCAGGACCTGATTAAGCCTACTGACCCCCTTAGAGAACCCTGCTTGCAACTGATTCAAAACCCCATACTCCTGGACCCATTTATTTTAATTTTATTTGCATAATTTCCCCAACAATGTTGCTAATGCTGTCTAATAGGGAAACCAGACAGTAATTTTCAGGTTTCCCTGGGCCCTCCTTTTTATAAATAGGTACAATTTCTGCCACATTCCAAGAAGGTGATTTCTGGCATGTTTCAAGGCATATTATATCATTGCAAGGCATGACAAAGTCACAGCAAAACATTACAAATCATAGCAATGCACAAAAAGACCTAACAAAGTGTTAGGATGCACATCCCAGCATGGGCAAAAGATTCAGACTAAGGAAAATCGATTAGTGCATGAGAAATTGAAGGTGTGTGGCAGCAGGCGTGCAGGGATTGAAGTTGGGAGCTGACCATAAGATAATTTTACATAGGAAGATATGGAGTAGACAACACATGTATCTTCAAGGTAGTTATAGAGGCTTAGGTAGGCCCAGGTATAGGGCACAGGTCGTTTTGGGTAGTGATAGTGAAATAATATTTATAGTAGAGGTGATAATGTGTGACAATAGTGGTGCAGATACTGTGCAAGGCTGAGGGAACTACTGAAGCACCGCCATATTCGAAGGCATGCCTAGCATTTTGAATTCTTTGTTGTAAGTGTATTAGTGTGGCATCATGAAGATTTTGAATTATTTCCCTTTACAAGCCTCAGTATTGAAGTGGTGCACAGTGGAATTCATGCCAAATAAAAAATGATTTAATTGTATCGAGCTGCAGGCCCTTGGTGGACCAAGATTGGAATGCGAACGGCACAGCGAGGATAGGATTGAGGCCTTCCCAAAGGACAAATCTATGGGAGTCAGGTTAGAGGTCTCCAGCTGCCAACATGTTAGGTTTAGATTTAGGACGCTAGCGCCCACTGAGAAATTGGCAGTCTTATTTGAATGACCAGGTGACTGGGGAATAGAGTGCATACATTCATAAGAATGAGGCTGAATAATGTAGTTCTCTAGATAGCAGGGGGGTGTACCGTAGGTGGGCAACAGATAAGGAGTAATGAAGATCAGAACATCCTGTGATTTGTGATATGAAGAGCAAAAGGTAATACCAACAAATCTAGTTAATTGCTGAGGATACATTGCTAGGGTGTATTCTTGTCTGGTATCAAGAGGAGCGTATTGTTATTTCAAAGGACCTTTTTGACCTCAGAGTTGTCAACTGAGCTCCTGCTAATGACCAGGTGCACACCGTGAGACTCGGCCGGAGGGACGGGCAACATCTCAGGCAACTCGCCAATTCAGTAGCTGGGAACCCAGTTGACGGAATTACCCATAAAGGTAGGTGACAGGGAATTGCAAGCCCGATTGTTGTTTTTGGGTGTGTCCCCTGTGAATTTGTTAGGGAGAGATGTGCTCAATAAACTTAACATGACATTATTCACAGAGGAAGGTGGGGTGTGTTCGACCCCTGGAAACTGTTGTGTGAGGGGCATGGTCATTGTGCATGCATTAGGAAGTGAGGGAGTGACACAAGTAGTACCCGTACACCCAGATTTACTTACATAGGGCATAACAATTTTGCTTAATGCAGTCCCATGTATGACCAGTAGACCGTGGAGAGTACCATCTGAATATCTGTTTCGCCCAGCTATGCTCCAGGACCACATAGCTGGGACGATACCTAAATTAGATCTGGAAGGGGTGGTGGCCACAGGAAATTGTGTTGATAAGGACTGATGCAGGAGGATGAGAGTGGCGTGCTGTCCTATGGATTTTCCAAGACCAACCATTGAGGGGGGTGTCAGATGGGCAACTCTTTGAGGACACTGACAATGATGGGGAAGTAATATTGGTGGTATGTGACCCATGTGAAAATATTTTCCGATATTGCAATTTCCCATGTCTCATCCTATTGGCTAGTAGTATGCCATAATTTGCCGAGAACGATTGGCCCAAGTACCAGATAGTTAATGGACAAGCAACCCCCATGATGTAGGACTGCTAAGGAGTGTGGCAGCAGTTCACATTACCCTCAAGATAGGAGCAATATTACAGAGAGTAAAGCAGTATCCATTGTCCAAGTAAAATGTACCATTGTACAGTTCCCTATCTGCTCCTTAGTTCTTTGGTACTACTTAATTAGGTCACATGCACCACCATGCCTGGTGCGAACGGGCCGGTTTTGTGCTGGTTCTGGTCTGGTATGGGTCTGTGCGGCGTGCAGCCTTTTGGTCTGTTCTTTTTATCTACGCTGTAAGTACTTCTCTACTTAATTGGCATAGACCGGTATGTCGCACACTGACCTAGTTATGCATGTACAAAGCAACCGAAAAGCCAGATTAGCAGTGCAACGCAGACATTATTCTCACACGTGCCACTTTCCAGCACCGCCAGATGTCACACCCTATTACCCCGATAGTGTCCATCAAGACTCCTCTAATCAAATCTCTGACCGGATTAATACCACCTTGCCATCTGTTAGTTCCCCTTCTGATGCACATCCTATGTTTACATCACTGGCGGATGGCTCAGCCCATGTTCCGGCTCCAATTCAAAATGCTGGTGCTGCTTCTAACCCTGCACATGCTATTTATGTTTATGTTTATGTTTATTGATTTTATATGGCGCTTTACGCCAAAGCACAGGATACAATAAAAAATAGTAGAAGCAATTACAAAATATGAATCAAACCAGTAATACAGCAAGTGGAACAATTTGCCAGTGAAGATAAACGAGGAAGGAAGGGGTGGAGAAGGGGAAGGAAGTGAGAAACAGGAAGATGAATAAGCTGAGGACGAGAGACGAAGAGAGGGGACTTAAGAGGAATGGAGCAGGGAGAGAGAGGAAAGAAGAGGAGGGTAAAAGGGAGGAGAGGGGAAGGTGGAAGGAGGGGATAAGAGTGTCAGGGCGGGGTGTGGAGAAGAAGAGATTTCAATGAGACACGAAAGGAGGAATAGGTGGGGATCGAACGGATAGAGAGAGGAAGCGAGTTCCAGTGGAGGGGGGCAAGGAGCTGAAAGGAGCGAAAACGAGAGGAGGCACATGGGACAGGGGAACAGAGAGAAGGAAGAGATCTGCAGATCGGAGAGAGTGGGAGGGAGTGTAGAATTAAATGAGAGAAGATAGATATGGGGTAGTAAGATCATGAAGAGATTTAAAGACAAGACAAAGGAAGTGGAATTTGAGTTGGGAATGAAAGGAAAGCCAGCCCAGATGACAGAATGAAGAGGAGATGGAGTCGTGAGGCGAGAGAAGACAGAGGGTACGAATGGCAGAGTGGTAGAGGGATTTGAGGGGGGCAAGATGGGAAGCAGGGAGTGAAAAGAGGAAAGAAGAGCAGTAGAAAAGATGAGAGAAGACGAGGGAGGAGATTAAAAGTTTAGTGGCATAGAAGGTGAGAGAGGAGCAAACTTTACGAATATTGAAAAGATGGTATCGACATGTGCGGGAAGTAAGAGAAATATGGTGGGTGAAGGAGAGGGAGGAGTCAAAGTAAATGCCAAGACTTCGAGCATGGGCAGAGAGAGGAAGATTAGAGGGGGGAAATGAATAAAAGGAGGGGGAGAAGGAGGAGGAAGAGTGTTGGATGGGAAGAATAAGACTTCATTCCTGCCTCTATTGAGAGAGAGAAAGTGGGATGACATCCAGTTTTTAATGGCAGTAAGACAAGAAGAGAGATTAAGATGGAGGTCAGGAGTGAAGGAAGAAAATGAGAGGAAAAGCTGAGTGCCATCGGTGTAGAAGTGGTGAGAAATACTGAAGGAAGAGATGATAGGGGCAAGAAGGGAGGTGTAAAGAGAGAATAGAAAGGGGCCAAGGGCAGAGCCTTGGGGTACACCACAGTCCAAGGGAAGAGTAGAGGAGGTGCAATTGCCCCAGGAGATGGTAAAAGAGCGGTGGGAAAGGTAGGAGGAGAGCCAGTTGAGGACAGAGCCTTTGAAACCAAAAGAGGAAAGAGTGTTGAGAAGTAAGGGGTGATCAACAGTATCAAGGGCAGCAGAGAGATCAAGGAGGATGAGGACTGAGGTTTGCTTAGAGTAGCGAGCAGTCAGGAGGGAATTGAGAACCTGAGTGAGAGCAGTCTCAGAAGAGTGTTTAGGGCAAAAGCCAGACTGAAAGGGAGGGAAGTAAAGAAAAGTTAGCGACAAAAGCAGAGAGCTGAGAATAGACTATGCGCTCAAGTAATTTAGAAAGGAATGGAAGAAGACAGATAGGGCGGAAGTTGGATACAAGATGGGGATTGGTGGAGAAATCTCTATTTCCACAGAGATTTGTGCCATTCCTATCACCTCACTTTTGCCTCTCTTTTAAAGTTTGGTCTTCTTAACAATTGGCCTCTTTGAGCTCATTGAGTGGAGGTTGAGGACTTAATCACGGTATCCTCCCCAGATTTTCTGGCCTTTACCAAATCCTGGCTAAATGATGCCATCTCTTCCGTTGCCATTCTTGCCATACCAGATAATTACTATCTTCTCCATGCTGATCGGAAAGAAGGATGTGCGGGTGGGTTGGCCCTTTTTGTTAGAAACACACTACATTGTCATCAAGTTCTTCATGAGGCCCCAGATGACTGCGAAAGCTTGATCGTGAAACTAAACGTCTCTGATAACACCACCATCTCTATCGTCATCATCTTTCTCCCCCCAAAGGCACTTCCCATTTTTGAAGAACAGCTTTTCTGTTCCTTAAACAAAACAAACAAAATTACCTGGAGCAACACTCCTGTCCTGGTTCTAGGCGATTTTAACTATTTGGCCGAGGCACACACGGACACACCCAAAGCCTTATAACTGGGTGCTCTTTGGATATAGGCTTCACGTAATGCTCCTCTGGCCCTAAACACTCTTCTGGCTATACCCTTGGGTTATTTCCCACCTCCTTTCTGTTGCTAACCTCACAGTATCTTTGTGTTTTTGGTCTGATCACCACTTGATTTTTTTGTATGTTAATATTCCTGGCCCCCTGCTAGGCTTGATACGTGTCCTAGAGTAACTTTACAGTTAAGGAATTGGAAAAATGCCTCTACAAAAAAACTATCCTCTCTGCTTAGTGCGTGTCTGGGCTCATTGGATCACTTTGAGAGGACTTACGAATTAGCCAGTAATCTCATCATCACACTGGAAGGTGTCATTAACACCCTAGCCCCTATCAGATCCCGACAGGTGAAGAGCGAAACTGTGAATAAAAACTTGTTTAATGAGAACATTCTTCTTCTCAGACAGGAGAAATGGTCTGCTGAACTTTGTTGGCACACTAACCTCTCCCCATATACCTTGGCTACCTATAAACCTCTAATCAAGCAATATAAAGCAGCCATTGTAGAGGCTTCATTTTCTGCTTATAATAATAGGATTCTTCAAGACAAGTCCATCTCTAAGGAGATTTTTGCCATTCTTTACAAATTTAAGAGTAAACCTTGTTAAAAATGATGGCTTGTGTAATTTATTAATAATGCCAGCAAGGTCACAGCCCATCAAAATGCCACTCATCTGTTAAGGAGCGCACTTAATTCTACTAAAGAGCCACCTGTGATCCCTGGTGAAACAGTTTCTCCTGTCACCACTGAGTCACCTATTTTTGGATTCTCCCCCTTAACCTAGACCTCCTTGGCTTAGATGGTTTTGCGCATGAAACCTACTGCGGGGGGGGGGATGTCTGTCAATCCAGCATTTTCATCAAGTGCTTTGATGCACTCTGTCCTTGGGTCACCAGACCTGTCAACCTTTCTTTTTTGGAAGGCTCTGTCCCTTCCCTTCTTAAGGAGGCTTGGATCTCCCCCACCTGAAGAAGGAGAATCTCAACCCTTTTGTGACAGATAGCTATCTCCCCATCACAAATGTTCAATTTACCCTAAAGATATTGGATAAAGCGGCCTATACAGAATTCCAGTGTTTTCTGGAGCACAATAACATTTTGGGGACTCATCAAACCGGTTTTAGAGCCTGTCATGGTACGGAGACAGCTTTACTTGACCTCAAGGCCAATTTGCTTAATATCGTGGATCAAGGCCATCCAGCAATCTTAATGTTCTTAAATCTTTTTTTCGGCCTTTGATCTTGTGGACCATGCTATACTAGTGGAACAACTACAATCTTTAGTTGCCTGTTCCAGCTTGGCATCCTCATGGATTTCCTACTTTTTGGGACAAAGACATGCCAGAGTCGTAAGTGGGGATGGTCACTCCGTGCCTACTCCCATAATTTGTGGGGTACCTCATGGTTCCTGTATTTCACTGTCTCTTCAATGTCTACATTATTCCCCTTTTGACATTGCTGGATGTTCTTGGTGTCCAGTATACTAATTATGCTGATGACACTCCGGTTGTCATGAAACCATCTGGACAATACGCCATGGACTCAGTCAATCCTAACAGGATTTATACCGTCATCCATGAGTGGATGGCTGACAACTCTGTGGCACATAATACAACTAAAACTGAGCTCCTTATCGTGGCCACTGCATCTAAACTCAAAACACTGCGCCCCCGAGTATTCAAGCTTCACCATTATTAATGCCAACATCCCTGTGGCAAAAAAAGTGAAAACTCTTGGTGTTACCTTTGATTGTGAGCCAACTATGAAGCTATATACAGTGCAGATTCGAAGTTCTTGCTGTCTGGTCAATAAGCTGCTTAGCAAAATCCGGCCTTTTGTGTTCCATGAGAACGCTGCTATTCTCGCTACGGCCCTCATAAACTCACGCCTAGACTATTACAACAGTCTTTTGAGTGTCTGCTCTCAGACCGTTCTGTCCTCCCTCCAGGTAATCCAGAATTGTGCAGTTCCCGCTATCACCGGTATGTCCAAATGCGCACATGTTACACAGGCAAGACGGGACCTGCATTGGCTTCCTGTTAAGCACATGGTGACTCAAAAGATCATCCTCACTCTGACACACAAGTATATTCTCGACATAGCCTCTAAATACCCCTCGGCCCGACTTAAGCATTACACTCCATCGCACACCCTAAGATCCAAGAACCAACTCAGACGTGTTCAGCCCCATTTTAGACTGGCCTCAGGTGGACTTAGCTTTGATGTGCGATGCCCGACTGCCTGGAATGCCCTGCATCTGATTCTTTGAACCGTCCCCACGGCCACGTATTTAAAAAAAGGACTGAAGACAATGCTACTTAATCACCCTCCTGACTAAATCCTTTGCCTCACCCCTGATTTCATTGATCCATTTGACCCTTATTTCCCATCTGTTATCTCCCTTCCTGTTTGTTTTGTATTGTTTTTCGTGCACCCTGAGGCCTGCAGGCATGTGGCGCGACATATAAGAATTCAAATAAATAAATAAGGAGGCAGACGAGAAAATAAATGACACCATCACAGCATTATTGCAACATGGCATTATAGTGCCCTCAGAATCCCCCTGCAACATGGCTATATACCCTATTAAAAAATCAAAGAGGTCTAGTTGGATTTATGCCCAATAAACAGTGTGGTTTAATATGAATTTCTGGTTGTACCGAACCCAGCAACTATCCTTTGGAACATACTAACCGCACCGACTTATTTCACTGTCATTGATTTAAAGAACACATTTTCTTTATCCCATTGCATCCCGACTCTCAATACCTCACAGAGTCTACCTATTGCAGAATGAGATTCCAGCGCACTCAGCTCCCACAGGGGTACTGTTAGTCCCCCAGTATCTTTAACAGAGTACTCCATGCTGATTTAGGGAACACACACGTGCCCAGTGTAGAGGAGCAGGTAGACACATTTATCGGAACTCCCGCCCCCTCAATGCCATCATACTGGAACAGCATGAGAAGAGCTGTATGTGGGACCCCCTTTGTTATGCCTATACCGCATCGAGTGTACAAGAGATGATATGCACTCAGGCAACCATAACGAATATACCCTCACCCTAAAAGAGTGGAAGAATGTCTGCATGCACCATTGGATATCATGTAATGCTGAGTGAAATCTGATGAGGCCAGTGTGATGTTATGAAGAAGATATGCAAGGATATACTGAAATGATATGAACATATTTAAGATTGACGATGTAACCAAAGCAACAAGAGAAACGTACACAATTATAAACTAATCATGTATGCAAAAGAAGATAACTTGCTGACCAATAAGTGTAAATATGTAGTAATGCAAGATAGATGAGACATACTGAAGATTGCTATAGAGGAAAATATTATATGGCAAGGACAGCCTTGATAGGAAGATGGACGTCAGCTTGTGTAAAGATTCTTTCCAGCTACCTCAGAAACAGCTCAGGGGCACAGAGTCAGGAGACGTTGGAAAACAGCTTTGTGTGCAGAATAAGGAAGAGTTTAGGTTGGCCTGGGATGAAGGATGCTATTTCAAGGAATAGCTGGAAAGCATGAAGGAAGGCAGATGGATAAGCTGTGAACGTAAGACATATTTCTCTTACATTAAAGAAGAAGACAAAATTTACAAGAGCCAAGTATTGGACAATTCAAATTTGATAAGGATCCTCCAAGAGGGAGTGAGCAAGTCTCTAGAGGCCAAAAGGAGCAGGAGGTTGAAAACTGACAAATTTATGGTCTCCTCACACGTGATGCAGAAGTCAAAAACAAGGGCTATTCATTAAGCCTTGGTTGAAGACAGTGATGTGCTCATACTTCCTTGAATGTTCCAGAACCGAGAGAAGACTACAAGGTCAACTACAGATGGGAAACTTTGGCTTATGTTTGGTGTCATGATCACAGCCAGAGTCCATGGTCTTAATTCAAGTGTTCAGGCCAGGCGGGATACATTGCATAGATTAGTGGGTCTAACGTGGGTGTTAGCTTGGCACATATGGCATTTACACCACACACAGCATTAAAATACCATGGACTCCCATAGATTATCAAAGCGGTTTAATACTCATAAAATGGCCACCTAGAGAGTCATGAATAAGCTGTAGCATCGAGCCAGTCGTTTGTCATAGAGAGTTACTTAAGCTCCGTCCCTGGAACGCGTGCTTCACATTTAACCCGCTGACAGCGGTGCAACTCAACCGGCGTTTCAGCTCACATAATCTTAGGAAATAAAGGAAAGAAATATAAACATTGCGAATTGCTCACAGACCATCCACAGACCACAGATAAGACTTACCTGATAGAAAATTCCTTTGTTGCAGTCCTCCAGTTGAAGAATATTCTTTCGTCATAGACTCTCCTCAGACCGCAGTCCTTGCTTGCAGACGCAGCACCTTCCTAAGGTTTTTCTCAGCATGCCGACCGACCTGCAGAAAACAAAGGTATTTGGTTAAAACGAACATTACAGAGTTTTAAGTGAAGATAATTTCTACACGCATAAGTACCTGAATCTCCAGAGTTTTTCCTCTCAGTAGTTAACTGCGCTTCGCAGCAGAAGGTTGTAGCCTTTTCGGATAAGACGAACCTACGCTGTTCAATGTATTCTCTTCCTGATTATGTGCACAACCATTCCGCTACCAGAGATCCTTCATGAATAACGAAATCCTGTTCTTAGACAGGTGCTTCAGAAGTAGCACTTGCGCCAACTTCCCATAAGAAGTAAGGTGTCCATACTTGTCTCCTTACGCCTTGAACTTTCAGCAAGTTCTTCTTCCTCCAAGAACCTTTAAAGAGATAAGAAGAATTAAATAGATTGAATGAGAGATCTCTCCAAAATAGAAAACTTTTAAATCAGAAAGACAACTGTTATCTTCATTTGTTTTTTTTCTTCGTCAAAAGATTCAATGCTTTAAAGACACTTCCCTTTAAAGTTTTCCAGAGTTCTACAGCACTCCAATCTTCAGAACTACAATTTCGAAGCGCCCCTTTTAGACAGCAGGATGTAGAGTTCCATACAAATAAAACACAGGTGGGGAGGCTGTGGTCCCAGATACAGAAAGGAGTTAATTTCTGGGTGAAGCTAGTCAAAAACTCTCATTATTTATCAACACACTTTACACTTACAGTACCTCTATTCTATTTATCTATATGTGTTAACAGTAAGAGAATCTTAAGGCTTCAGTGTAGCAGGTCAACAGGCCCAAGATCGTTACACTCCCGAGGAGTCCAGGTAAGCGTTACAGTTGGATTGATGAGAGATGATGGACTAATTGGGAAAGTGGGGAGTAATCTGATGTGACTCAAACACCTGGGTTTCATTTTGCTTACGTGCTGCTAGCCGAACCGAAAGTCCAAGGTTGTGTGGGAATGCCAACCAAACAGTGGGTCAATGGGGCTACCTGCTATACAATGTTGCATAGACCAATCCACTGCCATTTTGCCAGCTATAATCAGTATTATACATTTTTAGAGGTAGTTCAACACGTGTCATACAGATAAGGGGCAGCTAATGAAGTACCAACCCATATGTATTCTATATGTAGATATGTTTCCCTAACCAATCCCTCCCATTAATAAGTTTTAAAGTTTACCATGTAGGTTGACATAATAAATGATGCATCTTGGGGTATAAGACCTCTGTGTAATCAAGTTTATTTGTGAGTGTGCGAGCATCAGGCCGATGTCTTCCAGTTTGCCCTGCTTTATTAAATTGAGAATAAAGTAGTACTTTGCCATTTTCTTTGAGCCTGCCCAGTTATTTGGTCTGAGATCTTTATTGGTAATTCCATCTAGCACAAGATATGCTTCAAGGTGCTAGAGGACATTTTGGTAGCGGTGTGGATGGTTCAGGCCTAATCGACCTACACACAGATCCAGACCTCTGGATATTCAACTGCTCCTGCCATTAGACCGCAGAGCTTCCAGTGCAGAACGGTACGCAAAAACACTTGTAAGAAGATACGGTCAGGTGCCCCGTGGACGAAAGGCAAACAGGTTGGTTGAGGGCGTGTCGATGCCGAGACACTCGAGCTTAGCCACGGACATAAGTAGAATATTGAAAATGGCAAAAATAGGGGGAGGGACTATGTTGTAAATTATATATATATATATATATATATATATATATATATATATATATATATATGTATATATATATATATATATATATATATATATGTAATATATATATATATATATATATATATATACATATATATATATATATATAACAGGATTTTTAGGGAATCATAAAGAAGAGTAGTAGATACCTTGATTCCTGGTTCCAAGGAGACGGAAGGATTTGCACTGAAAAGACTCCAAAAAGGGATGCTAAGTATTCCTGAGGCAAGGCCAACAAGAAGAGTACATATCAAACTCCAAAATGGAGTAAACATGAGATGAGATACATTTGCTAATGATAGTAAAGAAAGGGGTAAGCAGGGAAATTATTTTTGAAGTGCACATGTGTGTGGGGTTATAAATATGTCAGTGTAAAGCGTTTGTTGTGTTTAAACTGATAGATATACAACAACAGTAAAAAACTAAGGTGATTATTAGATTTTTTAATCAAAAGATTGGTGTCAATCAGGAGGAGAAAAAATAAAGGTAACATAAATAAATGAAGAAGAGACTCTTAAAATATTAATGATAAAACAATACATACTAAAAATGTATAAAGGTGTAAAAAAAGGAAGAAAAAGAACATTGTTGCATGGAGTTTTAAAAGCAGAAATAATATTCACATTTTCTGATAAATGCACGTCGATTGATGGCGCCTGCTCAAACTGATCAGTGCAGTATATTTCATCAAATAAAGAATGGAACAAAAGGTCGGGTAAGTATAGACAGTCGAGATGGACTTGTCACCATGGGGGATGCTCCACTTCTACACCTATGCAGGACATTGCCAAGGTACACAGCTAAAATAAGGAAGTATCATTTGAAATGGGTTCAGGGAACAACTAACAAGAAACTCATGCCATGGCCTCAGGAGGGTTTGCTGTCAAAAACAGTCTTGTGACATATGAAAACATATTTGAATGACGCATACAAGGGAAAGAAGTTACAGAAAAGGTTGGCTATTTTAGAGTTATGGAAAAGGTATCAGAGTGAGAAAGAAGATCCAGCCGAGAAAGAGTGGGTGCTTAATCAGCATAAAGGGGCAGAGGTAAGACCTTCGGCTCCCCTTTCCCCTCCTGGGGAAAAGGGTGTAGACACAGAGGAGAAGGGGCGTAAACCCTTAAAGGAATTGAAAGCAATGGCAGCGTACATTAAACTGACATCTGAGTACCTCTCTCATAACAGTAAGGATAACACAGAAGAGACCAAAAGCAGAGAATGCAAATATATATGGACCTGTGATTAAAGTAAACAGCGTGATGAGAAGAAGGATAGACAAGAAAGACAGTTTGAGATAGGAGAAGTAGTAAAGTAGCAGAAGGAAATAAACAACAATGCTAAGGGAATAACAATAGTACAGAATGAATGGATGAGAGGACAAATATTAGCCAAGATGGATGATAAGGGCATTGATGGGGTTTGAGAAAGAGAAGAGTGAGAAAAGAAAAGAAAAGGAAAGAGACATAGCATATACAATGAGAAAGAAAGAGAATGTAAGTGAAGGGAAAGTACACAGCTAAGGGAATAACAAAAGTACAAAATGAATGGATGGGAGGACAAATATTACACATGCTGGATGATAAGGGCATTGATGGGGTTTGAGAAAGAGAAAAAAGAGAAGAGCAGGAAAGGGAAGAAATAGAAGAAAACAGAGCATAAAAAGAAGAGAAAAAAAGAGAATGTAAGCAAAGGGAAGAACGAAGAAGGTATGAGGCAAAGAAGGAAAAGGAAAGGCTAGAAGAGAAGAGACGAGAGGAGGTAGAAGCTCAAAGAAAGAAAGTATGCAGATTGCAAAGAAGGCGAGAGGACGATTAATCTAGGGAGATGAGAAGGAAAGAAAAAATTAACAGAAGTAGGGGACTAAAAGGTGACGAGATAGAATATCTATGTCATAGAAGCATAGTGCCGACTGAAGCACAAGAACGACTTTTCGGAAGAGAGAGGGTCACAACAGCCCCGCAGGGAGCTGCAAGGGATACAAAGAATGCCAAAATGAGATGATGATGCAAGATACAGAAGATGT
This sequence comes from Ambystoma mexicanum, assembly GCF_040938575.1. Lineage (NCBI taxonomy): Eukaryota > Metazoa > Chordata > Amphibia > Caudata > Ambystomatidae > Ambystoma > Ambystoma mexicanum. Next base: position 187,886,345 of record NC_090936.1, read on the forward strand.
AGGGAAAATAATTGGGGAGTTATATAGGCAAATGAGGGATAAAGAAGAGTATAAAACTCAAGAGAACGTGGAAGGATCTTTATCGAGGGAAATGGGAGATTTCCCGTCAGATGACGCCCTAACAGGTGAGCACAGAACGCTGTGTTTGATGATGCAGAAAGGATAATGGCCATACAAGTCGCGGCATAATGATGTCAGATGAAGAAAGGGAAGAAAATGAAAGAGCGCCAAGGGAGGGTGCATCTAGATTTTCAAAAGAATCGAGTGAAGAAACGGGGTAAAATTGTCAGATTTAGAAGACACCAACTAGAGAGCACAAGAATCGACACCATATTCTGAGCGACCACAAGCACGATCGTTAAGTACAGGGGATGTTTTCCCGCCTTAGGTAAGTAGATTAAGGGCACTACCAAGACAAAGACAAATGGGTGAGACTAGCCCTACCTGGAAAGCAAAGAGTGTAGGCATGTATAATTACGGACCAGGATTTTCACAACTCCCTTGATTAGAGAAAGGGGGAGGACAACCACAATATTTTCGATGGCCACAAATTTAAGATGCAAATTACCAGATGTAACTTCCAGTGCAGCAAAATGGATTCCTGAATTAGGGATAATGACATCAGGAATGAGGTTAGCCAGGGGTGACATAAAAGGCTTGTTAGCAGCCATCATAGGAGAGAGAGCTGGCGACATTTGGATGTGAGCATGATACTCAGGTGTGACTGCACAGAACATGACACATGATGGAGCGCCATTTAATAATTGCATAGCAGATGTATGGCGAGCGCGCAGAGTCTACTATCCTGTTATATCAGATATGGGTGCGATTATGACTAGGAAAATGGGGGAGGATGAGGACCCTGTGGCCTATATTCAAGATATTCAAGAGAGATGGCACCTTCAGACGCATGTCAGGGACTGCCCATGCCAGTGCAACAGCAGATGAATAAACAGGTGGGAATGGAAGTGAAACCACGGCCATAAATACAACTGACGATCATTCATCACTGCTGAATAATACAGGTGAAAAATAAGAACAAAGCTGAGAGTAGGAAGCAGGATGAAGCGAAGTTAGTTTTGAAAACATATCAAAAATAGCTATAAAAGGAGCAATGTTGACAAGGAATGAAGGTGGGGTGACACAGGAGACGCAACCAGCACAGCAGAACAACCTAGTGTCCCACAGATCAGAGTGGGTACAATCTATGGCCAAGAGAAAGAGGGAATGGGCCTACAGGAGGAGGAAAAGGTGGATTTCAAAACCCTCAGGGAAGAGGAGGATTTCATGGCGGACAGCCGCAACAATTGCAGAAGAGTAGTACACATGTAGAGGCAGAGGAGGCATGAAGCTAAATTGTCAAGCTCCAAGAGGGGACATGGCATATATTCTGCAATATTATACAGAATCACAGGAGTATTATGCCCAAGATCACACGCATGCTCAGATATATTTACTGCAACCACAGCAAATACAACCGTCATTACAAATGCAATTGCCACAAGGACAATCACAGAAAGTGCTGATGCAAACGCAACAGGTACAACCCCAGCATGCGCAGACACAACAGACTATGGTACCACAATAGAATATCACTACAGGAGTCCAGCAAGCACCCGCACCTGCACCAAAATTAGGGAGTGTGACTGTGATAGGAGGATATCCTCCCACAGGTACAAGGATGAATATATATACACAATAGTATAGCCCACAGAGCAACATAATATATTCAGTACTATCGGTGACACCAGAACCCAAGAGGAACCAAGCATCAAGGGGACGATAGGAGGCAAGACATTATAATTTCTTGTAGAAACTGGAGTAACTCGTTCCTGCGTCTGTGAGGGAAAATATCCAATGTCAGGAATTGCCATGAATGTGCAGGGATTCTCTGGGGCGATGAGCTTCGTTCCTTTTACAGACAAATTACCAATCTCTATAGGAGACCATAATATGTCGATGCCATTATATTCTAGGAAGACTCTAGTTAACATATTAGGGTGTGACTTAATGATGAAACAACATGACAATGCACCTCTTTACGACCCTGATGGTAAAAACGGCATGGCTGCCACTGGAGTAATTTGTTTTCTGCCGCCTGGCAATGGAGAATTACCGGGGCATTACAGCCCCACCAGTCCTGATTATTTCCCATAGCCAGGCTCTGGAAAAAATAACTCCCCATTCGCAATTCGAGTCCCATTGGACTCAATGGGAGTGGGGAGGACGGAAGCACTGGCACAGTTGATAATGGTGCCAGTGCTTACATTAAAGTCTGCAAGCGGGTGCCTTTCCGCCTGCCAGGTTAAACCCGGCAGGACAGATGGCACCCACCCGCAGGACTCGGAGTGTGCCGGTCCGGTAACAATAGTGCTGGTAGCTTACCGGCACCATTGTTACTCTACCGGCATACTCATAATGAGTCCCAATATCTTTTACTGCCAAAGGAATAGTATGTTCCACCACAGGGATACATTATATTATTGTGAGAGAGCTTATATTAGCCTTCACAGTCCAGAAGGCATTACGAGTGGTCCCCCTGGACCCAGACGCATTTTTGTATGGAGTGACTGTTTTATCTTCATGGTTGCCCAGATTGATAGGCAAGCTATTAAGAATACCTGATGAGTTTTTGTTCAGACCAGAAATCCCTATGGATGATGAAGAAGGGCAAATCATCCCCTTGGAGTTAGACGTAGCAGTAGTCAGAGAGGAAAGGGTGGTTCTTCATGGGACAGATGATGTGGGATGAGGAGGGAGAACAGTGATAGCCCTCAATGAAGGATATGGGCTAACAGATTTGACAGGCAAGGAGCTTTTTACGAATGAATACTCTGATGATGAGTTCATATTTTTCATAAGTCTCACTTATTGGATTAAAGTAGAGAATAGAGAAATATCACAGAGAATGGTGCTGGTAAAATGGACACCGTCATTTCTTCAGGAAGATTTAGAGAAAGTATAAATATTTTATGGACCACAAGTCCATATGATGTGGGTCTATTAAAAGGAGTAGGAGCAGTTAAAATCAAACTTAAACCAGGAGCCCCTTTGCAACGTGCAGAGCAATACCCCTTGTCCAGAGAGGTGGATGAACGTATATTTGAGACCATTTCCGCTTTAATGAAGCAAGGAAAATTGGTACCATCCGTTATTTTCCATGCAACACAGTAGTGTACCAGTGAGAAAATAAACAGAGGTGTTGTGGATATTCATACAGGACCTTCGGTCAAAGCTGATTTTCCTTTAGTTCCAAATCCTGTGACAATATTGTGTAAGATCCCATCTTAGGCCAAATATTTCACAGTCATAGACTTAAAAAAAGTGTTAATTTCAATTCCACTTCATGAAGACTCATAAGACTTGACTTCCTTTTCGTATAGAAATATTCGCCTGAAACATACTCGTTTGGTACTGTGAGTCCCCTTCAATCTTTAACAGAGTCCTTCAGATGGATCTGGATAATGTCCAGCTCGACGGGTGTAATAGTCCAATATATGGATGACATTTTTGTTGTCCAGTGAGACAGAAGAAAGATGCCGAGAAGATTCAGTTAAGCTCATGACTATACTCTCGGAGAAAGGATATAAAGTGGACAATGTTGCCAGACAGAGGTCTCATAGAACAGGTGATTTCTCGCGAGGGTAGGAAAGGGATGCCTGAAAGAACAGAAGCAATTATGAAGACTTCAGAAACTAAAACAGTGAGGGAAATGTAACCATTTCTGGGCCTATGTAACTATTGTAGGGCCTGGGGGTTTGACTAAAGTACATATATTCAACCACTTTTAAAAGGACTTAAAGAAGCACAGGTGGACAAGAGTTAAACAACATGGACAGATGACATGACTGAAGGATTTCAAGAATTAAAAAAGGCAATCAGTACAGCCCTATGTTGGGAATTCCATAATGCCATGAATAGTTAACTTATTTTCTCATTCAAATGGAGAAGTCATGACAGCAGTAATTACACAGAAAATTACTTTAGAAGTTGGACACAAATCATTGGCCTGTTATAGTGGGATTTTAGATGCAGTTGTGAAAGGGCATTATTCCTGTGAGCAGTCTTTAGTTGCTGCTGCATTTGCAATAGAAAAGCTTCAAGTAAAACAATGGGTTTTTCCATAACACTATTTGTAGAGCATGCATTATTTGCAATTTTAGAGAAGCCCAAAAGTACATTGACCACACAAAGGACATCATGATATAAGGTAATTATATTGAATGCTGCAATTAAAATTGTTAAGATGCAAGACAGTGAACCAAGCAACGTTTGTAGAAGAACCAGTAGGGGAGGATGATTATGTACATGATTGCACAGTGTATACTGAACACTGTGATGACTTTCCCCAAGCCAGAGAGAATACTATTGGGAGGAGGGTAGTCCTTTTTAATGATGGTTCTTCAAAAAATGGCCTAACAACAGGCGAAAGACATACTGGATCAACAGTATTGAAGCTGAACCAAGAGGATTCATTTGAGCTATTGACAAGTGTGAGATTGCCTTCACATTACTCAACACAGGCTGCAGAATTAGTGTTGCTTATCGACATGCTCCAATGATTTGAAGATGAGGTAGTGACGGTGTACTCTGTCTCCGCCTATGTGATGTCAACTGTACATGCAGGTTTGTCACGCAGGAAAAGTAGGGGCTTCCTCCATGCAGACCGCACTCCAGTGCAACATGAGGCCCTATTGGATAAGCTTATTGAAGCACTAGGACTCCCTTTAACGCTAGAAGTTGTATAATTCGCAGCCCACACTAGAAAAGAAGACGTTATTTCCTGCAGAAACAAAGCCACAGACTTAGAAGCAAAAAAAGCAGCCTATTTCCCAACCATTTCTAATTTTGAAATAGAAAGTGTTAAACAGATAACAGGATGATGCATGTTGGTAAAGGAGGGCTTTAACCTGCTGTCTATAGTCCAGTTAATTGAGATACAAGGTCGAGCACGATAAGAAGAGAAGGATCTATGGAAGAAACAGGGGTGTTCTTTATCCCCCACAGAGGCAATTTGGAGACAGGAGAGCACTGGCATTTATTGAGGGTAGCGCTGGAACAGCTTCACTATCCCATGAATATGTCTCGAGAGAGTCTTGCTCTTACAATTGTAGAAGAATGGTTCTTGCCAAATTTGTTTAGAGCATGTGGCACAGTTTATTGTAAATTGCATTGTGTGCCAGAAATGTACTGCAGGGCAAAGTTTGCGAACAGTGAGAGGAGCAATTCCTAGACCAAATGGCTCATTTCAACACCTATTTATAGATAATGTAGATGGTCTGCAGACATGTAAAGGTTACAGATATATGCTGGTTGTGGCATGTCATTTTTATAGATAGATCGAAGAAAGTCAGTGCGCATACCCTGACACCACATGCATTGCAAAGCTCCTTGTGCGTGAAGGGTTACCAAGATGTGGTGTGTGCAAGGTTTTGCTGTCCGATAATGCACCGCATTTTGTAAATGAACTGTTCGAACAAATAGTTCTCCTATTAGGCATTAAGTATAGATTTTCCTCAGCTTATCACCCACAGGTGAATGAAGTCTCTGAATGATTAAATGGATTACTAAAGAAAAGGATTGCAAAAATAAAGATGACCTTAAAGAAGTGAAGGCTACATTGCCTACCCATTGCCTTATAAGCCCTAAGAAATCAGCGTGTCTCAGATCACCATCTAACCTCTCATGAGTTGGTGACTGGACGCTGCATGAGAACCCCGTTGCTCCTCCAACTAAGTTCAAAACTGATGCCCATAGTGTAGCAAAGCTACTAGGTGACGAGATGCAAGATTAGCTAACAACAATGAAGGCTAACAGCAATGAACTTTGCCCATGTGCCTTCGCCCCAGGCCAACTTGTAACTTGCTCAAACCAGCATTAAGCACAAATGGCCTGCAACTACATGGATCCGCATGCTGCTACAAATTTATGGTACCGGGCCCAGTGAATGTCCATCTTTGACATTCTGAATCTATTATCTTAACAGGTTGCAAACCAACACAAACCTTTCTAAGAAGAGCTCATCGCCCACATCAATGAATCTAATTACCTACCACACGGTAAGAGTTCCCTAACCGCATACAATTGATACGCACATCATCGATTACCCATCACGGCCCTCTGGCCTACCAGAGAGAACTAACAATAACTCTCTCCTTTTCTTCTTCTCCCTTGGTGCAACTCATCGGTCCATATTAATTTACTAATCACTCCAAATGTGCTCACTATGTATACCCATGACAACTGTGAAATTCACTGTAACAATACAATTACAAATGCTCACGACTACCATTACTTTGAAAATGTACATATGTCTCCCCTGGTGCGACTCGTCCGTTCATACCAATGCATATATTACTCCCAATATGATCACCACGCACACCAATGTGCAATCCTGGATTTTAATGTAATCTTGTAATGACTCAATCACATTATTACTATGATGTTCCTAATGTACAAATGTCTCACTCTAAACCAATATGACACTTGTCACTTTTGGTATCTCCAAATACTTTCCTTGGGCTTCACTACTCGGGTGTATCAATAATGTACATACATGTTGTATTATTTGTACAAACAATAACACAGCCTTAAAAAGGACAGAGGCGGGTTGAAACACGTTTTGGCTAAACTTTGTAATTACACTCCCCACGTAACCAACTTTCTAGACTCATTTGAGTTACTTTGAGAATGGATGACACCACCTGATAACATAACCATTGACCCCGTCTCTGTTAAAATGAAAGAGGGCTTTGCAGATTGTGAATGTCACGGACAGCCTGATTCAGCAAGTACTGTACCAGTTGTTCCGAGACTACTGACACACTCCGCATAGCATTAGAGAGGTGTGCTAAGCAGAGCGGATGTTTGGGCAGACAGTTAGAACACTGCTGCCTCAAGGAATAAAGAGGAAAGATTTGGGAGAATTAGATCATCATGCGAGGAAAAAGGATGGGGAAGAAAGCAAAAGATTAAAATACTGGCTGATGCCCGAAGAGGACGCAGGGACGTAGACATCAAAGTAGGTGATCAAGGGATGGTGTAACAATCTCAGAACAGGAAAGAAGGGAAATTAAGAAATGGAAAGGAGAGAAGGATAACGCTGATGAGGTAATGCTCGTGCAAAAAGAATGGATGGTGGACAGATATTTCTCAAGCTAGATGGGAAAAGCATTGTGGAAGTTAGGCAAAGAGAAGATAAGGATGAACAAGATGAAAGGGACATAGATGGGAGAAGAGATTGAAAGAGGATGAGCAGAAAAAGAAGAAAGGGAGCAGTGAGCACCGATGTATCAGGATGAGCATGAGAAGAAAGAAGAAAGGGCATAAGAGCAAAGAAAGTATGATAATAGGCAGAGAGCGATGGAAGAAGACCACTGAAGGGAATGGCTATATTGCCTACTCCTAGCTTTATATGCCCTTCAGAATCAGCCAGGATCAGACCATCACCTCACTCTGCATGAGCAGGTGACAGGGCGGCATATGAGAACACCTCTTATACCTGCATCTTGGAGTTCAAGTGATGCCCAGAGTGTTCCTAACACTTTAGGTGATGAATTGCATTATTTTTTGACATGGATGACCTCTAGCATCTCTCTCATTCCAGATCAAGTCAAGCACAAGGTGGTGGTTGGTCTCAGAACACAAATGAAGACAATTCAACAACCAACCCAACTCAACTTTTATCGGCACCCAAGTTATATGAACTTTACTAGAACTTTACTAGAAAGTGGCATGTGCCATGATTCAATTGCCCCTTTTGCATTGAGAACATAACCCCTTCAGCTGTAAAGGTCCAAAGAAGACGAGCTTGGCTTCACCTGGGTGGCGTAAAAGCCATAAAGGTGAGACACGCCCTCCCATTGTTGCAGATCCAGAAGCAAGACAAGAAGAAGAATTTCAGCGTGTGCAGACTCGATAGATGATGAAGAAAAAGGACGATAAAGCAACTACTAGTGAATGATGCAGATTTTGCATTTGAACTAAAATTCAGTGGACACTCCTTATAGATACTTTAACAGGAGTACAACGACTTGCTGAGAATTTTAATAGGCCAAAAATGAACTTTAGAAACACATTGAAGCATCAAAATTATGTAAGATTTTTGATCAGAAATTGGAAACGAGATCAGTATCCAGATTCATTTCATGGTGAATACCTGTTTTAAGGAGTTAAACATATAGTACTTACTGACAGTGATGTCCATCGGCTTGTGATTGCTGTTTTTGTGTTTATACTTCAAGCTTATCCTGCTCTTGTCACAAGTACGTTGATATACACACTTTTTTTTTTACAGGATCCTAAAAATGGCCCAGTGTTAAGAAGGCTACTCATTGCTATTATTGTGAATATATTACAGTTGCAGGTGTAAAGAAGTTTGATGCTTGTATTAAAGATAAGCAATGTAGAAGCTGGCACATTTCTAGAGAATGAACAAGTGCAACAAATACCAGGATGGTGCAAAAAGTAAATCCCAATGTTTTTGTGTATAATATATGCCTGCACGTTTACACTCTGTCTTTCTGTTCCTCATTTTTCGCAGTCCCTATCATGTTAGTACTCCCGATGAGGTAGAGGCCCCTATGGTTCTCCCCACTGTGAGAACTGCTTTTGACTTGCCTCATGATTATTACACAAACTTTGCATATGGAGACATAAGAGAATTGCAGAGGAAGATAATGACGGGATAAATACCTATCTAGACAATGAAGCACACTTGGGTAGTAACATGTGGTATCAGCACATGAGAAAGGTGGGAGAGAGAACATCTAAGGAGAGTCACTACGTCTGCACTCTCATACCCTATGCCATGATACAGTGCAAACTTTCATCTCCAGAGAAGTTCCAGAACCCTGATGCCAGGTGCCTCATTCATCTTGCAGCATGTATGACCAGAGGACAATTTCAGGGAAGTTGGGCAACTTTGCGGTGGAGGTGGAAATGGTTGTTTCCATTCCAGGATGATTATATCAAGACTACACAGATGGAAAAGGTACCTGGATGGAAGAGCAAGATGCTTGGTAATCCCGCAGCAGGACTGGATGAGGTGGTCATTGAAGAGATGAAGAAAATGAACTGCCCTGTTGTGACAGAAATAGCTGGATCACCTGGATGTTGTGAACAATTTCAAGCCTAAGTCTATGGACAAGTGAATTGGGTCCGGCTTATGACAGTTTTCACATTGCGGACTCTAAAATATTCACTCTAAAGAAGGTCAAGACGTTGGGTGTCATCTTGGGCCAACACCTAAACATGAAGGCGCACGTAGGTAGCCTAGTCCCATCTTCAGCTTACTATTTTTAGCTCTTAGCACACCTTTGTCCTTTTATTACCCAAGGTAAAGTGGAAACTATTGCAAGAGCAATTGTGGGTGCAAGATAGACTATTGTTGTTGTGTGTTATATGGTATTAACAAAACAGAGTGCAACAGGCTCCAGGTAATACAGAACGGAGCAGTGTGAGTAGTCATTGGAAATGCTTGTAGAGACCATGTCTCAGCGGCTAGACGTGCTCTGCACTGGCTCCCCGTGGAGTCAAGATGCTGTTTTGTCTCTGGTTATCATTCAGAAATGTCGACAGGGCAAGAAGCTGGTTTATCTTCATGATCTTCTAAATGAAAAACCTTTCATGAGAACCCTCAGATCGGCTTATTCTGATCAGTTGGCTCTTCGTAGGTGCAGATCCTCAAAGGCTGCAAGGAGTTAATTTCACTATGCAGCCGCTAAAGCTTGGAATGGACTTCCTCTGAATCTGAGGTGCCTAAAGTCCACATAATTATTTAGGAAGAAACTGAAAACTCACCTGTTTACATGATGCTTGTCTGATGATCTCTGAAGACCTGCTTTAGGTTATGATGTCTTTCTTCCTCCTTCCTGTTGTCCCTTGTTTTTTGGTTGTTGTGCCTTTAAGCCTACAGGTCCATGGTCTGCGCAGTGTAAATAATAAAAATAAAGTAAAGTAAAAGTGAAGTCCAAGAAGAGACGGGAAGAAGGACTGATGTCCTGTGCAGCTCATCTACTGAAGTCAGAATATGTACAAGAAGTGCAGAGAGTGAACAATGGATGTTTGAAGTCATTGGCTAAGCCTGCCAAACTGCTGACATGGGTAGACGATGAATCAGGTCCAATGGTTGTGATCCCATTGGCGAATGCGACATTGTGCTTCCAGAGACATGGAAAGAATTATGTGGGAGATAACAAAGACTGCAAAACTACAGTTGACGTTTCAAGGATGGGAGCAAGGACAGCTGTCCTCGTGGATAGATATTGGGCTTGTGGGCCTAGGTCCTACATAAAGCTGCACAATGATTTGGGAGGAACGTGTTCCTTGGTGTTCATCCATGTTCCAGCATTAGTGATTCCTCAGAGTGACCTGAACATTGGAGAATTTCCAAAAGTAGATGCTCATTTGAGAAAAAGATCGCTTGAATTTCTCAATCGAACCAATCTCAGCCAAGTCAATAGAAGCATAGCACTCCATTCCCTATGAGCACAGCTTGTTCAGCAAGACTGCTTCAATCTTCACAACTATATTCATGCCTGGGATCCAGACGATGGGCAATGCCAAGTAGTTTCAGATTACAAGATGGGATCTTCTGCAGACAATCAACACCACCATAAAGCGATTCAATGCTATCAAGGAAGAGCTGAGGGCCATACAACTGATGAACCTGAAGAACAGATATGTTCCTGACATGATCACAGTGATGGAAGGAGGAGTTTCTGCAAAAATCGGACCATCATGTTGCACATTCACACCTTCTCATGATGACGAGAATGGGACTTTGACTGAGGCCATAATGTTGTTGACGAATTTACATAACATGATGGAAGACTAGACAGAGAACATGATAGATGATAGTTGGTTTGTATCCCTTTTCTCATGGATTCCGCAGTGGATGGCAAACATCTTCAAGTTTCTTGGAGTCATATTGGTCATGGTGATGTTTTGGTTCTAGGATTTAAGGATAACAATTGTACAGTGCAAGAAGACTACCAAAATAGTAGTGGGAAAGAAGATCATGACCGATGTCGAATCCGGGTTTGGACCCAAGGAATTGACAGATGAAGATGGCAGAAAATATATAGAGGCTAGCATCATAGCACCTGAAGGAATTAATTTCCTGTATCCAAAGAATCACAAGAAGTACGTGGGATGATGGGTCTATTGTAATCCGAATGGACAGTGCAACTACATGACCTGGAGTGACGATGAACATGTCAAATCAGCTGGCACCCTGAGGGGGTGATGAAGATCTGGACTCCAAAGAAGCACTTGTTCAAGAGAAAATATCAAGATGTAGAAACAATTGAAGAGGTGGTTGAGGACTTGACCAGAGGGGGGAATGTAGAGTAGCAGTTACATGCTTCTGCAGGAAATTCCGCCCCCTATCTCCTATATGTTGTAAGCCTGAGATTGTTCCATGCTTAACAACAGCTGTTGTGACCATACCACAGCGAATATTTCAAAGAAGATACCACTCAGAAAACCCTATCAAATGTATCCCTGAAGAGACCATAATCTGAGCGAGGAACTCCATGAAGGACTATGAGAAAGAGTGAAAGAGGAGCTGGTGATGTCACAAGAGATGAGCGTGACTCACTGAGAATACTGACTGAAGAAAATGAATGCACCTTATAGAAACTGATGACGAAGTTAAGAATCAAGTAAACTTTCATATGCAAAAACAAGACTGCATGTGTGCGAAGCACTGCATAATAGGCAAGCCGTTCAATAACTGTACATATGCTGTAACGCAAGTAGCCTAAGTGATCATAGAAGCTGCCTATGTGTAGTGAGTAGACTGCAGACAAAGCCGCCATTGGCTAAAAGCTGGACATCAGTGTCATGAATTTTAGTAAGCCCGGACCAATTGAGAGGAAAGGCCGAGCACTGTATTGCACCAACAATACGCTGAGATCGTGGAAATGGATGTCGAGGCTGTCTGGCCTGGAGTCAAAGCTGAAGTCAGCCAAGGCCGGTTATCTATTCTCGAAGGCAGTGAACATGAGAAGCTGAAAGATGCCTTGTTAAGGTGCAAAGAAAGAACACCAAGCGTGCCAAGTGGTATTCATTTAAGACATTTAAATGCTGAAAAATTGACCAATTCGTGGTCTCCTGTTACGTGAGCTAACGGTGGAAATAGAGTTGAGCTTGGAGTCCTAGAATAACGATAGTGCGCACTCGCACTCCCTTATAGACAAGAATACTTTGCAAGGCCAAGCTCAAAGACAATCTTCATGGCAGAAGGCATGGGTGATGAGAGATGATTGGCTAATTGGGTGGGGATGTAAAGTCAAGTCCACCTACTGGCACCTGGGTCTGTGCTCACGTGTTGCTAAGTGAATTTAATGTTCTAGACATTGCACAAGCGTGCCAACCAATTATAGAGGGCCGTATAACGAAGGGCCTTATAGTTTGAAGACCAATGATATATCATGTTCTTAATAGTGTTGAAGATATGTTTTAGAGGTAGGCATAAGTTGTCCACCTGTCAGTAGACAGCCAATCACAATCCCACCCCTTATAGAAAGTATACTTAGATGGTCCCCTTGACAGTATCACAACCCCAAGTATGTTTTTATTATTTGCCACATAGTATGATGTCACGTCTGACATATGTTTTATATAAAAGGATGTTTTTATGAGAAATTCACTGAGAGCTTGAGCGAATGTCCATTGTTCATTGTAACTCCCTGTTTTGGATAATTGTTAATAAAATTGCCACCTTTGCCATCTTCCTCAGTTGTTTCAATTATTTGGTGTCTGAGTTATTCTGCATCCCCATCCATTGCAAGCACAATACCCAAAGGGCGTTACGCTCAAAATCAATTCCCTTAGTGTACAAACCATTGGACCACACATGTCTAAAGCCCCCCTCCTCTGGCAGCAGAGCATGCATATCAAATTCCAAGAGAATATCGCACCATTCTCCACTCAATTTCCCCCCTTGTATCTTGGGATACCTCCCCAAACAAGGAACAGTTTTAGCCAAACTATCTACATTAAAATATCCTGCTAGTATAATTATGCCCTGTATTGTTGGCATGCCAGGCCCGCATGGTCTCCTTCACCAATCTCTCAAGGGTGGATGATGCACCTGCCATCTGGAGGATCATAGAGGGTGTTTATCAAAAGGGGGATTGTGCATAACCCACAGAGGAGATTGCTGTGCGACCATCCACCTGAAAGGGGCTTCAATTTATAAACTGACTTGGCACCCATACAGAGACTGCCTTTGGGACACCCAGCAACTGGGATCTTAGACAAGCTAAAAAGCAGGGTGTAGCCATCTAACTGAAGCACTCTAGTCAGCCAGGTCTCCTCTAGAAAATATATGTTGGCATTCTTCAGTTGTGCAAGACCCTAACTGTTTAGAAGAAGGATCAGTGTCCTTGTATGTTGCATGACGTAAAACATATTGTGGTAGGTATGGGAGGCTTATGTCAATGCAAAGTAGCAGAGTTATTTAGTCAAGTACCGGCCACTCGGTCTTCATTCCTGAACTGATCCTTTTTTATGTTCACAGTATGGAAGCCTCTCGACTGGCCCTTCGGCCTCAGTTCCTAATAATTGCCAGTGATTTGAAGGGTCTAAATAAAGCCACTTCAAAGCCATTAGTGTGTTGACAATTCACCTCCCCGGCTTTGGTGGAGGCCATAGTCACCAAATTCAACACAAGGCAATTCAAGTGATGCAATGTCTGTTGTGGTCAGTATATTAAGGATGGTATTAGCCCAAAAAATTGTAATAGCCATGCTAGATTTAGGAATGGGTTCGAATCAATGGGACATCTTTCCACAATTTTTATGAACTTTGAATTTAGAGTCTGTCTGCCATTTTCTTGCTCCTATCCCGGGTGTTCTTTGTATTGCTGTGTCAATTCCACAAAGTTAAGCCAAGACGGCTTGCTGTTGTTACCACTCTTTGTGAGATGTTCCATTGTGGATTGCTACCTGAGGCGTTCTTGCAGACAGGTGAGGTCTATCTACTCTGTAGCATGAGTTGACTTTACCTCCTGTCGGTACGATCTCGCTAGTCAATGTTTTTGCTCATCCTCAGTTTCCTTCATTCTTTTATCGTTCAATCTGTTGGCACGTGTATCCCCTCTGTTAATCTTCACTGGGATAATCGGAAAGGTCATATTAGAGTAGAGGCTGCTATTTTTCTCATCTTTCTTCTTCGTACCATGGATGTATTCCTTTCGGACTTCATATTGCATGGGACGCTCTGTCCTCCCTTTTCCGTTAGGTGCTGTGACCCATCCTTCTAGGGGCCCTGGTAGGCACACCTGCATCACAGTGTTTTCCGCCAACTCATTTGTTATGGTATAGTAGCCAGAAACAGAAGGGTAATTTTGATCGTCTTTGAACTCAAGTCGTCGAGTTCTGGGTATCTGCTCACTCGAGATTGTGGTTCTAATTTGTTTAGTTTAGTTTATAATTTGTAGGGAGAACCAAACCCTGGGATATCTGGGCGCTTGAGCATAGTTAATTGTTACAGAAAAAGAACAAAGAGACAGTATATCCATAGCTTATTGACAGTGGGTACAGGTTGGTCAATCTAGTCAGCATCATAATAAATACAGGACGGCAGTACGTACAATTGGTGCAGGAAGACAAGTTACAAAGATAGACATCGATTACAGCAAGGTCAGTTGATCACAGCGGAAACAGTAGATACAGTAAATGCGTTAAGAGTTACTGGTTGAGAAGCCAATCTTTCACTTTTGATGTAAAGGACCAGAAAGAAGGTTCAGCCCTGATGTCTGTGGGGAGGGAGTGCCAACGCTTAGCAGCCAGCATCGGGAAACTAGACTCTCCTTCAGTTTTCAGTTTATACTTCGGGATATTGAGGGTGTTCGCATAGATGGTTCTAGTGGGTCGGGAGGATGAGGTCCTAGAGAACTTATCAGCAAGGTATTTTGGAGCAGTATTTGATATGCATTTGTGCACGATGACAAGTGCACGCAAGGAGATTCTGTTGCACACTGAGAGCCAATGTACATCACGTCTGAAGGCAGAGATGTGATTAGAGCGTGGATATTTAGCGCTGATCTGAGTGCATTATTCTGCAGGACTTGTAATTTAGTCAGGTTATGTTCAGTAGAGCCTAAGAATGAGGTGTTATAGTAGTCCAACTTGGACAAAATCAGTGCTCTGGCAAGCGTCAGGCAGCTGTTGGTCAACAAGTAGGGTTTGCATGCATTGATGAATTTGTTGGTGTAGGCGGTGGTTGAAGCTGTGTTGTGGATTTTTTTTTGAGGGAAAGAGTAGAGTCTAAGCAGACGCCAAGTTTTTTGACTTAATTGGCGACTTTGATGAGGTTTTCATCAAAGTTAAATGTCTTATATCATGAGTCAAGTCTATTTAGACGGGCTTGAGATCCTAAAATTAGTAGCTCCGTCTTGTCATCGTTAAGACACAGGGTATTGGCAGCCATCTGTGTTTGGATATCAACGTAAATCTCATTTAAAATGATGGAGTCCTCTTCATAGCAACCAGTGAGCGTAATGAGGACTTGGGTGTCATCCACATAATTAGTGTAGGTGACACCCAAGTTGTCAAGGCAATCAAATAGGAGCTTAGTGAAGTAGTTGTAGTGCGTTGGACAGACACAAGAGCCCTGTGGGACTCCACAATGGATGGGTACTGGATCAGCAAATGCTGTAGGTGCAAAGACTCTTGTTGTTCTGTTAGAAAGAAATGATTGGATCCAGCTGGCGGCGTTCAAAGAGAATGACGCAGCATAGTCAAGTGTTTGGTGAGGATCTGGTGGTCTACAAGATGAAAAGCTGCTGAGATGTCCACCAGTAGGGGGATGGCCAGCTTGCTTTTGTCTTTGACTTCATCCATTTGTAAGTCCAGTAGGGCCATTTCTGTGCCATGCCTTGGTCCGAAGCCGGATTGGCGCAATCCCAGCAGGTTGTTGTCTTCCAGATGCTTTTGAATTTGTAGATAGGCTGCTCTATCTAATATTTTTAAGAGTAAAGGGACCGTTGAGATCGGTCTATAATTGGTAGGTATGGTGGGGTCTAGTTTGGGCATACCCAGGCCTCTTTAAGATTGTTTGGGACTGAGCAGCTTTCGAAAAAAGAATTTATCAGGGTAGTGATGAAGGCAGCTAATTCTTTTGCTCCTGCCTTTATAACTGATGCCGGGCAGGTATCTCCCTGGCATCTTGAGGGTTTTAATCCAGTGATGATGTTTTCGACTTCTTTAGTGGTAACTGAAGAGAAGTGGAACGGGAGGCACGGGGGAGATTGCTGGTCAGACGGTTTGTGAAAGAATGAGTTCCCTATCGGGGAACCCGCATCCCTTGCACACTATCTAGGGACAAAAAATAGCCAAACAAGTTTTTTGAGCCTAAGACCTGCTATCCAAAAATTAGGGTGGCAGGAATGGCTAATGTAGTTAGGTTCTGAATGGTCACAAGTGTTAAATAATCACAGATAGCTTATGACACTAAATATTCAATTGACAAATTTCTTTGTTAAAAATAAAAAGCATTTATTATTCAAGTAGCCCATCGTGTTTCGAGTATATCACTCTTCATCGGGGGCAAGACATGTTTTCAAAAATTATTCTACAAAAAATATTGAAAAAGTCAACTTAATTAGACTACAGATTTTCAACCGTCATTCAAAGATATATACTGGTACACTTATAGGCATATGCTGTTGTTGTTAAGTTCATAACAATTAGTCCTTACATCAAGAATTCAAAAAACCTCTTATATTTTATAACAACAGATTTTGATCAGTCATTAGACAGATATCCTGCTGCACTTATAGACATATATTAATATTGTTAACTTTCACAACAGTCAATCTTGACAACAAATGCAAAAAACATCCTATATCGAGAAATCATCTACACATATAAAATGTCAGTTCATTTAGTCCACCCCTTGATGGTACAATCATTTCGAAAGTCACTAAATACATAATTCCCGTTAATTGTACTGGACCTATATAAATAACCGGGTTGGTTTTTAGACAAATTTAAATGCTGACTCTATCGTTCCTAAATAATGGGCTGAGTAGTGATCAATTGGATTTAAAAAACAGTATTTCTAAGAGTTGGCATAAAAAACAAGACTCGTTGGTAGTTTGTTCAATTTATAATATATTATGATTTAATATGATATAATATGATATTTTATTTGTATTGCGCTCATACACAAGTGTTTCAGAGAACGAAAATTAGAGTCGGGCCACTGTGGGCTAAATAAATTAAATAAGGCTAACCTTAGTGTGGATCCTTAGGTTGAAGTGCAAGATCAGTTGTTCCCAATTCTGTTATCATAATGAGATGCTACACTCCAGAAGTAATTCAAAGTACCTGAGTGCTGGTCATATCTAACTAAAAGTCAAGTTCATGTGCTCAAATGAGTAAAAGGACCGAGTTATTTCATGCAAACATGCCTGAGAAAAAAGTCAATTTATCTGAGAAAAAGGACTAATTTATTTTATCAGCTTGTTGTGGAAGTCTAAAGATCTGAAGCCATAGAATACCGGCCTAGAGTCTTTGTGCGAACAATAGCAGAACTATTGAGTCGTAAATGAGCTCTGTAAAACATGCATATTCTAAATGAGTGTCAAAATCCAACTTAGTTTCAAACTGGTCACTAAGGTGAGAATATTTCTTACCACAAGTTGGTGATAGTCTACTTGAGTTTGAGTGGGTCTCCAGATTAGGGACTGGGATGCAGGTCACCTCAGTATTATAGGATCAGCGTGAGCTACTTCACTGAACTGCAAAATGTATATGAGCTCATTGGAACAATGAGTAAGATGTCAAGAATACAATGGGTCAGAATATATTAAATGGGATATGTCTTACTTAAAAAAATTACCAATGCCGAACATTCCTTGTAGAGCATTCCTATTGGAAACAACAGTTTGAGCTCCAACAGTTGGTCCCACAGTAACCGGAATAGATCTGTAAACACGAGCGTGTTAACCAGAGAACGGATCTCAAAAATGCTCAACTGAAAAATAAGAGGTTTAGGGGACCTACTTTTCGTGTCACTGGTAGCTGGTTAAAGATTGTTACTTCCCTAGTTGCTTAGTGCTGCCGAGATGTGCCTGTTGCCATTTCGCAACAACTTCGACTTTTTATATGCAGCTGGCGTCACTACGCGCATGCGCGAGTGACGTCACATTTCTCTCAGTTCTCTCAGTTGTAAAAAGGACAATCAGAGGTATATCCGTAATATTTAATGTAAACTGCTGTAACATTATCTATCTGATTTTGCTTGAAGAATTGAGAATCAACTGATCTGAAGAAGAAGGATGGCTGATAATAGCTGTTGTAAACTCGATAACCACTGATGTCATAGGCCCTCATTACAAGTCAGGTGGTGGACCATGGTGCTATTAGCACCATGGTCCATGCCGGATTCCGCCATGGTGGATGGCGGAATTACCGCCCCATTCCAAGATGAGTGGGGCAGTAATTCACCATTTGCCCTTCCCCATTCCCATTTTTGCCCCATAGGGCATAATGGGGATGGGCAAGGCGGTAATTACGGCACCGTAAATTACGGTGCTGTAATTAGCACCAAGGTCGCTTAGCGCCTTGGACTTTAACGCCTGCAAAAAGCAGGCGTTAAAGTGTGAATCAGGCGTTAAGGGTTAATGGCGCCGACGGCGCCGTTAAACCCTTAACGCCTGACTTGTAATGAGGGCTAGTGCGCATGCGCAAATGATGTCACAGGAAATCTTAAAATGAAGTCACGTGACTCAGGCCTTTTATAGTGATATTTCCCAGATGTCCTCAATAGTAACTGGAAACTGCTGTGCCAATATCTATAAGATGTTGGTAGGAGAGTAGAGAATTATCTGATCTGAGGAAAAGGGGGCCAATGAGTGCAGATGTAAACTCAAGGAGCAGTGACATCATAGCGCACATGCGCAAATGACATCACAGAAAATCTTAGCATGAAGTCACGTTGATCGGGCATTTCATATTTTTAAATATCTCAGATGTAGGAAGATGCCAGTACTGGCAATGTTGGATCTAGTGAAGGGCTGTAGGGGTAGAATTTCTTAACAAAATGGGGTATGTGACCTCACAGCACGCATGCGCGAATGTCATCAGAGACAGTTTTAAGATTTTTTTTTTTAAAAGGAAAGTAATCTGTAGTCGAGCCAGAACGGCTACTTTTAAGACAGAATAACAAATTGGCACGCCCACTGTGTTTTTGAAAAAGGAATAATAATCTTAAATTGAGTCAAAGCGGATATGAGTAAGTTGACTGCTCCCAATAGGGGGTTAGCAAGAAGGCACATATCTTACCTTGGGCACACATGGTGTCCAAATCTTTAAAAAAATTACTTAAGTTAGTTTGCAACAGCACAATAGTAAATGGACTGCAATCAATGTGATGCTAATTCCAAGAATGCTCAATTCAAGTTAGGAATAAGGGGTAACTGCAGGTTTAGTGTGATATATTACTCCTAGGGTCAGTGGAAAGAGACATGAGAATCAAGCCCCTCCTTCTGGATAGGTAATACCAATGAACTACCGTTTTTTTGTTTTGTTTGGGGTTGTTGGATTCCTCCTTATTGTGACATGGAATATCAGCATTAATTACTGTCCCCCTGGGGTTTACAGTCTTATACACATTGTTGTAATTGTTAGTCACTATCCCACCTGGGGTTTACAATCTTATACTGATTGTTGTTATTAAAGGTAACTGATAATTGTAAGTAGCTGGTAACAGTAGTCAACTGGTGACATTAAAAACATTAACATTTTGATATTGTACTTCTTGGGGTTAACAAACTATGGGTCTCATCACGACTTTGGCGGTAACCCTTAAATCCAGCGGTAGCGCTATTACCGGTGGATTTAAGGGCCTGCCAAATCAGGACTTTGGCGGATTTCGCCTCAGCTCTGAGCTGGGGGGAAATCTGCTGAAAATGCGCGCTCAGACCGCCGGCGGGAAATCCGCCGGCGGTATTTGTTCAAAATTTCCCCATTGAGCCCAAAGGGGAATGGGGCATTCCCGAATGGGCTCAATGGGGAATGGGGATTAACATTACTGCCAAACTCGTGTTCTGGCGCTATTAGCGCCGGGGAGTTCGGCGGTAGGGCAGATAGCGCCAGTGCTAATAGCACCGGCGTTACCGCCCAAGTCGTGATGAGGCCCTATATCTGGTGTGGTCAGCCTAATAAGATCTCAATAGAAAAATTAACCCATAAAGCGAAGTCATAAAAATCTTATTCAAGTCCTTCTTATTTGGTTCTGAATGGTTTACAAGAAGGGGCCCAAGTAATATTCTTTGTTGATGCTGAGGGGCATTAAGGCATCCAATCTATGGATCCAGAATAACTCCCATTGGGACAGAATCTTAGGTAGATCACCCCCCACCAGGGAGTGGGTGTACTACTTCTAAGATAACCACTCTCATTTGAGAGGTATTATGGTGGTTATCCCTGAAATGTCTAAATACTGGTGACTTAGTAATGCCTGTCCTAATGCTAGACTTATGTTCAGCCCATCTGTCCTTTGCTCGTCTGGAGTCTTCCCTACATAATATTTACCACATGGGTAACGTAGTGCGTATATGACATTCTTGGTGTCACAGGTAGCACAGTGTCTGAGCATTATCTTTTTTCTGGTGTTTGGATGGCAAATATGCTCACCTTTGATTATACTCGAGCAGTTTTGACAATTAAGGCAGGCGAAGGTGCAGTGCTTCTGTTTGCTCAGGGTCCTTTGTGACTGTTCTTTCGGTCTCTCGGCCTTGATGAGTTTGTCCCAGAAGTTGTTCCCTCTTTTGTAGGCCAACATTGGCGGCTTAGGGAAAAGTTGATTTAAGGTTGGATCAGATTTGATTAGACCCCAGCTTTTATGGATTATCTGTTTTACATGAAAACTCTGGCTGGAGTATTTTAGTGTGTGAATAAGATTCTTTTCTGCCTTTTTTTGTATTCCCTTGTAGCAGTTCTACACATTGTTGTGCTTCTGTTCTGACTATGGCTTTCAGTCATTTTTCCTCTGGAAAGCCTCTTTCTATGAATCTGGCCTTCATGTCCTCATATTCTTCCTGCAATTTCTCTGTATCCATAGTAATTCCTTTTAGTCTCAGTAGTTGGCTGTAAGGCAAGTTTTCCTTTAGATGTTTGGGGTGGAAGGTGTTATAATGCAAAGTACTGTTCACATCGGTAGGCTTTCTAAAATATTTTGTGTTGAATCCAGTTTCTCTGAGTACAATAGTAACATTCAAGAAATTAATGGAGGTTTTTCCAATTTCTAGTGTACATTTTATTCTTTCATTGCATCCGTTTAGATATTGCCAGGATTGCATTAGTTCATCCTCTGTTCCTATCCAAATGCTGAAGATATCATTGATATATTTTAGCCAGGTTTTGATTTTCCTCTTCCAGGGTTGGTTCTCAAGTACGTGGATATTCTCAAAATGGTAAATACATATGTTGGCGTAGGAGGGGGCAACTGAAGAGCCCATTGAGGTCCCAGCTATCTGTAGGTAATATTGACCGTTATATCTGAAATAGTTGTTGTAAAGTATAATGTTGATAAGTTGGATAGCAAAGACTTTATGGATGGTAATGTCTTCATGTTTTAGCAGGATGCACTCAAGCGCGTCTATTCCCTCATGGTGAGGGATAGAGGTGTACAAGCTGCTGACATCCATCGTAAATAAAAGTAAGTTGGGTTCTTCTAAAGTTAGGTGGTTAATAACTTGCAGAAAGTGTGTGGTATCCTACAGATAGGTAGAGGTTTTCTGTACAAGAGGTTGGAGTGCCGTATCAAAATATATGGCTGGAGGTACCGGCGACAATGGGTCTGAAGGGGGGGTCCGTGTTGTTTTTATGGATCTTTGGTAGTCCGTAGAAGACCAGTGTCACTGGACACTTTTTGATTAGATATTCCATGGTTCTATCCGAAATCCATTCAATTTCTGAAGCTTTCTCAATCACACCTTTGATGGTATCCTTGATAGATGATATGGGGTCATTGTCCAAAGTTAAATATGTTCTGTGGTCAGCGAGTAATTTCAAACAACCCTCATTGTAGAGGGAGGTGTCCATTGAGACTAGAGCTTCTCCTTGGTCTGCTTGTATCAATGTGAGACTACTGTCCTGCGCTAGTTGTTTAAGGGCTTTTAGTTGGTTTTCTAATGTTACTTGTGCGGGTGGTGTCAAACTTTAAACACCTGAGATCTTTTTTAGTCCTCAGTTTAAATAGATTGATCAATGGAAGGTTCACCTGTGTGTGGAACTCACTTTTGTTTTCATTTCTAGATATTCCGAGATTACTGGCTCGTAGGTGGCATTGTCTAGATTTAAAAAAAAGACTCTTAATTTCACTTTACAAATTAATTTGAAGAGATTCACTTCTTCTTCAAGAGAGTAGTGTTGTTCTTAGGTATAAAGGATATGCCAAGGTTAAGGGTGTCCAATTGTGTCTTTGTCAAGGGTTTGGATGAAATGTTAATCACTATGGGTTCTTTCATTTGTTTTTCCGCCCTGGCTTTCTTTTTACCTATTCTGTTCTTCCTTCTGCTGACAAAAGGTTGATGTGTGGCTGGTAGCCTTGTGGTTCCACTGGCTTGTTCTAGTGATGGTTCTTCCGTAGGTGTTATGGTTAATGAATGTGTGCTAGTTGTTGAACGTTCCTCCGTTTCCCCACTTGTGATATCACTTCTATCTGTATTGTTGTTTGTAGGAGGATGTCTAGGTGGTCTTAATGGGGCCGGTCAGGTGTAGACTATATAACATGCATAGTCTAGAGTGTCCCTTCTGAATTTACAAATTTTACATTGTTCCATGTCCTTCTTATAACTGTCTAATTTCCTGTTGGTGTCTTAAAGGATAATTTTCAATTTGGCACAGGTCTTCAATTTGGAAATTTGTGTGGACATTTCATCAATCTCTTGATTAATATTTGACAGAGATTTTGCAAGTTCTTCTATGGTAAGTAAGATGAGATCCAAAGAGCATTTATTCAGTATTTGTTCCATCTTTTCACCAACTCACAGTTCTCTTTGCACAGTGTTGGTTTTAGATAGACGTAGAGGACTCTAGGGATTCTTATTGCTCCGAAATATTGCACTTATGTTGTTACATGTAATTTTTGAGGGATCTCTCTTCTTATTAGCCTTTCCAGTTTCTGAATTAGTCAATCTGGATTTTCGTCAATGCCAACGTAGTGGCTGCTTTGTCGGTAAGAGTATTAATTGGAGAGAATGACATTCTAACGTTAGGGTGCCAGTGTCACAGTAGATGCCAACCCCCTTTTGGGGGAAACCAGAACTATGTACCAAAAATGGACACAAAGCACACATGGTTAGATGTTTGTTGTTGGTAATTTGAGGTAGTATGGTATGGGATTAAGATATTAGTATTAAGTATTAAGGAAGATTTTAGGTGTGGGGGGAATCACAACCTTGGCATCTAGGTTGGTAAGAAACAGAACAAGAATGAGTTCCCTATTGGGGAACCGGCGTCCTCTGCACACTACCTAGGGCCAAAAAATAGTCAAAAGAGTTTTTTTGAGCCTAAAACCTGCTATCCTAACATTAGGGAGGTAGGAATGGCTAATGTAGTTAGGTTCTGAATGGTCACGGGTCCATAGGGTGACTTCTCTGGATTCTGGAGTTCTCACATTGGGAGAACAAGTAAGGGTGAATCCTACCAGATGCCACTGTGTTAGCCCTGGAAAAACAGGGAGGGCAGCAGGGGCACCTGAAGGATCGCACCAGGATCTAGAGGGAAAAGCCCCAGGTGGGGAAATCCCTTTTCTGCAGTTCGTTCGAGGCACTCGAAGTTTGGGACATTTGTTCTGGTAGATCCACGCATCTTGAACTAAGGTCTAACAGAAAGACAGCCCCATGGTACAGATGGGACCTTCAGAGCAGGAAGTGAGCCGAGAAGGAATACAGGAAGAGCAGTAGAAGGAGTGGGCAGAAAAGGGGACAAAGGAAAACATCTGGGTATAGTCAGTCAAAGCTGGCAGGTAGGCTCCATATTAAGTGCCCAGAGATACAAAGTAATGGTATGGTGATCAGAGAAAGGACCATAATGGTGGGGACGGTTGGGTGAATGGAATGTTAGTTGTGTGGCCATATATTGGCAGATAATGTCTGCGTCCCCTGCACAGTGATTGGTCTGAACACTCAGGCTAGGTGCTAATATTAATGCATGTATATTACAGCCAGAATTTCTTTAAGAATTGCTTGCTAAATTAAATTGCCTTACAAAGAACACCCTGCACAGGACGCTTGCTTCCACAACCTAGTAATTTGCCCTCTTGTGTGTTCTCTCCACTCTTGCTTCATGATCAATCCTCTGCTTTGATACCTCAACATGCTTTCCTTTCTTGTCGGCACATCTCACTTGCTCCTTGCCTCTTTAATCGAGTCTCACCCCTGCCCAAAGCTTCTTACGCTGCCCCTTCCTGTCATTCCCGCCTCATCCTCACCTGTAAAGCATGTTCTCTGCTATGCCATGTTTCTGAATCCCACCAGATGCCTCCACGGGTGGTTTGTTTTTTTACATGATTCTCTCCTCTTATACACGACCATCGATGGCATCTCTTTTTCAAAATTACGTCTGCACGGTATGACGCGCAGCTCCCTTTTGCAAGCACTGCCGATTGTATTATGCACAGCTCTGATTTGGGGAATGCCCAACAGTATTTTGAAAATGTTCTGCTGTGGCATGATGCAGAGTTCTAAGAAAGGCTCTTTTTATTTATTTTGCATTTTTAAAGTGCTCAAACAGTCCGCGGGCATACAGGCGCTGTTACAGGAATAGTTTTTTGTTTTTTTTAGTTAGCGTAATTGTTTTTTTTTTGTCTTAGTCACTTATTTATAACGTGCTTAAACACCCAGAGGTTTCTAAGCGTGGACCCGGCGATCGAACCTGTGTCGCTTTGTGTCGTCTTGTTGCCGCTGAGCTATCCTCCTGGAACATCTGCATTGGTATGAAGCACATCTTTGGTCTGGGGAAAATGTTCAGTGGTGTGAGCCATTGCTCTGCATAGGGCAATGCTCTCCAGTAATGTGATGCTAGGATATTTTGGGAGTGATCTGAAGTGGTATGATGCTCATCTGTCGTTGGTGCCCTCAGCAATCGTGTGATGCAGAGTTATTGCAAATGCTTTGCAGTGATATGAAGCACATCTATGTTTTGAGAGTGCTCCACAGTGTTAGGATGCACGCCTATGGGGTATCACAATTCAGTGGCCTTGTGCACATCTCTGTTTTGGGAATAACCTGCAGTGGCATGAGTCACATCTGCAAAGCTCTACATTGGGCAGCACCCTTCTCTGCAGTCTATTATATATTTTTAAACCAACAAACAGGGGTGGGAACCTCAGAAATCCGACACCTCGAGGTAAGGCAATACATATGAAACAGATAATGGTGCCGGAAACAAGAGAGCAACTGAAGAACTAGGCAAAAGGTATTACATCAAATCATCATTTTCTTTTATTGTAAATTGTGTAAAAAATATCTATTTTTTGTCTGGAGTGAACCATTAATTCTCAAAAGCACGGGAAGTGTTTTTACATTTTCTTTACATAGAAATTGTACTTGTGTAATTGAATGCTCTTTTGACAATATTAATTGACTTTTTGAAAGTATAACTTTTATCTAAATAATGGAACTGTTGTTGCATTTGTCTCACATTTCCACAAAAAATTTAAAATGTACTAGTTTTAGAGTTGCATTAGTTGAATGAATGTATGAATGTCTGCTATATAGGATGTTTTTGATAAAAATGCATTCATTAAAGATGTTTAAGATGATTTTTTATCACAATTTACAATAAAAGAAAATGATGATTTGATGTAATACCTTTTGCCTAGTTCTTCAGTTGCTCTCTTGTTTCCGGCACCATTATGTGTTTCATATTATATATTTTAACCAACATTGCTGCTCTTCAACTGATCCCACCTCTCTTACCACTCTATTTTTCTTGAGATGAATTGGTAAACGCAATCACCCCTTGGTTCCACTGCCGCTCAGTCCAATCACCAGAGGTTCTCACTTTGCTTCTTCCTTTCCTATTTACCACACTACAATGTATTCATTTTATTTTTGCATTTATTTACAGCGCACATAACCCGTATATATCTAGGCACTACTTTCATTGTGGAAGGGCAGGTTATTTATAACGCGCTCCTCGTTTTTCTCTTTTTTTTTCAAACGCGGGGCTGGTATTCGAAACATTGCTCAGTATGGTCTTGCTTCCAAGACCTGCGCGTTGCCACAGAGATATCATCTGTCCTCAAACTGTCCTTAAACTGCTCTCTGTACACTCAACTAGAACGTTTCATTTTCTTTAAACACGTCATTTAGAATGAAAAAAAGACTCTTTTAGGTTTACTTTATTGATTAAATGTCCACTGTCTCTGCCTTTCACTTCATTCTTGTGTAAATTCCTGCTTTCCATCCTTAACTCTATTGCTGTGGCTTGCAACTCAAACCTCTCTGCTGTTTGCAACTTTCTTGATCGTTCTGCAGTTTCCATGTAGTCGATAACTGTGTTATTGTATTGTATTGTCGTAGTCATTATATAGCACCTTATCCTATTTGTATGGCCTCAAAGCGCTTTGTGCTTGAAACGCCCCCGGGGACCGAAGTCAAGGTATGTGAAAGTTCTCAGAGGAGTCTTAAGATGCGTGTGTGCCTTTGGCCATGATTAGGACTTATGAGGGCTGGCTAGGCTCCAGTAAGCAACCCAAGAGGTCAGGCATGTGGATGGGTGCAGTGGGAGTTCATGAGAGAGCGCTAGTGTAGGAGACTCGATATGAACCCAGCTGGATCGAAATTTCTAATGGTAGAGGTATTGAGTCATGTCTGGTGTTTCAGTACGAAGCGATTATGTGACCAGCTAGACCACATTTGTTGCAGTCGTAGATACATTCTAAAGTGTGTGGATGGATAGCTGTGCTTGCATCATATGTGCAACAAAATGGTCCGTTTATTCACACCTTAAGCTTAAATGGAGCCCCCCCCCCGGATGTCGCTGTGTCATCCGATTATCTGGGGGGAAGAAAAAGCCAGCTACCTTCGTAGACCCCTGCAGGCACCATGGACAGGCCACCCCGAAGTCTACCAAGTGCTATAGACCGGTCAATACATCCTCCAGATGGGACAGGCAGGCCACAACAGAAACTAGGATAATGGGATTCCCCAAGTGCAACAGGGAGGCCACCCCCACAATCCCACTACATATCCTCCAAGCTCCACAAACGCTAACCGAAGGGGTCTACTAAGTGCAATATCAAGGATACCTGCCTATAAACACTGCACATGACAACAGCTAACCTAAGCAGTTATAAGGGCAATGGAGTGTTACAAAGAAATATCTTGCAAGTCATGGGTGGGGTAAACATTATAAGGAGTAAATGCTCTAAGTGTAACACATGTGTTAACCTGCATGTACTTTCTTCTAGTTGCAATGCCAGGCTACCCTCATATCTAGGTATAACCCCATGGCTGTCCTTACAGGTATTGGAAGTGTATAAGCGGGCTAATGTCAAGAACCTGTCAGGTCCAGTACCAAGCCCCCGGAGCAGTGGCAAGCTATCATGATAGATCTTTAAGCACAGAAGGGGCAATCCTAATACATCTTCTTGGTGCAATTGACTGTCTGACCTCAAATGACTTCAGGCATTTTGGGCTGATTCTCCCATTGATCAATTCACTTGAGCTCATTGTCTCCAGTGAGACTTTTCTTGGTTCTGTTCCAGCTTCTGCAATCTGTCTTATTCTCTGGCTCCCGGGAATGTTCAACTCCTGTGCCCCCAGGGTGCGTGGTCCCCCACGTCTCCATGCTTGGACTATTCTCAATCTCACTCTCTTCCTTAATTTACTTCTTTGATCTCTCTCTTAATTTTGTGTGAGTGACTCACAATTGTCCTCTCTTTCCCTTCCACTACTTTATCTACAAAGACAATACACAGTTGTTTTCCAGTTCTCTTCATCTTCACTTGATGAAAATGTAGTTTCTTTTCTGCTGTCACTCGTAGGTGTTTCCTCTCTTTATTTGTTTTCCTCCAGTATATTTAAGTCTATGTTTGTCTGCTTACATCTCTGTTCTCATTTCTTTTGAGCGATTGCTTCTGTTTCTGTCAATTCCCCAATATCCTAAACATGAAACTTTTCCTACAGTTTAAGCGATTAAGAAGAGTCTAACCAAACTCTAATCTTCTTTTAATAATCATGTAATAGTATCTTTATTTAGCGCTTTGTGCTCGATTTCTCCTACTTTTTAGTAGTGTTATAAAGGTTTCATCAGCATTACACACATTATATAGCACCATATATATAGATCTCAAAAGGACACAGGTCTGGGGGGGACACAACACTGAACCCATGTAGTTATATTGCACAGGCCCTCTGGGCTGGATTGTCATGACATCACTGCCTTACACTCCAATTCCTCAACACATGCTATAGAGTGATGTTGCACCTGACCTACTGGTGTTAAACAAGGCATGCCAACCTGTCCAGCCTTACACACCTGTCACAGAATGTCATGAGCTCTAACACATTCTTGGTGCCCAGCACAATATCTGTGCCAGCAGACACACAGAGTCAGTGGGGGCACCCAAGCATGCCACCAGTCACAGGGCATCACCAGATGCACCCAACTTTACCACTCCTAAACATATGTGCAGGCGCCAACTAGGTGTGCAGCACCTCCTGGAGTAGTGCAAAACTATACAAAGCGAATAGATTGCAAAAGAGGAATGGTTGCCCTAACTAACATCTTTGAACAGATAATACATCTTAAACCTAACACTATATATGTTGTCTTGTACTATGCTGACATCCTAAAGGCCGCACAAAACTACGGGACAGCTGCCTCATGCACCTAGAACGTGGTATATGACCTACAAGACCAGCAACCCACTCCCATAACTAACTTAACTGCAATGGCAAAACTCTCATAACCCCAAAATATATGAATATATGAAATATGGGGCAATGACAGACATACACAAGCACACCCACTCATCACTATACTCCGCAGCTTCTAACCTGCCAATCATGAAAGCAGTCCACTGTGTTTGAAGTGCAGTAGCAGTGGCACACTGTCCTTAATGGAACCTTCAGCACCAGCCTAGCAGCCAGTCACAGTCACTCAGTAATTAACCATGCTGACATTGTTCTGACTTCACCAGACGGGTCATTGATCTATGATCTTGGGGCACAGTCACTGTGGACAAACCCTTGAAGGGAACCAGTGGGTCCAAGCTTCAATTTCCCAGCCCCTTCCAATAGCATGAAGACACATCCATAGAGCAGTGGGACACTGTCTGATTATTTCCTAAAGATGCCCTGAGGGCACGGTGTGGAGCCGTTATGTGGTATAAGGGCAGTTCGGGGCCCGAATACTGGGCACCAAAGACTGTCCTTGCAGATTCGAGATCGAAATGGCTGCATTCACCAGGTCAGCCTTGTGAGCCTTCGTTTTGGGGGACCCCAGGTCCTGCTCTCCACTTTGCAGCCCACCCCCGTAACCCTTACACCCCACTTCATCTTTCGCCCATCTAGGCCGCACCACCTACAGAGTTACGTACGGGAGTCAGCCCTTTGCATGCAGCCTCCAGTATGTAGACCCAGAGAGATTGCAAATGAAATATGTAACACTAAGAACCACTGTTCCACTTCACCAGGAATCAAGATATCTGTTTCCCCATCCATGGAGGCACCTAGGCTGGATGCGAGAAAGCAGAGATTGGGCCAAACTTCAAAGTTAGTTTTCATCACCATTTGATCCAAAAAATCTGGAGATAGCAGAAATTGAAACTGACAAGTGGTCTGCTTAATATGCCAAGCACCTCTTCCTGCACTATTACCCTGCGACCGCATACAGCAGGGGCAGCACAGGTTAGTTGGACTTTAATAATAGGGAGCTGGCATCATTCTCCCTCACTGCACTGGCGCCCTCAGGCAATGCTCTTAAAAGTTAAATCTTGCTGTTTTTGCTTTGTGCTAAAAAGTCATATCTTGCTGCCCATTGCGAAATTCTCTGTATTTTGCTTGTATACTGTTTCTTCTCTGTAACTTGCCAGCCCAGTGACCTCACCACTCTCTTTTGTCTCACACCTACCTGCCTTAGTCCCCCCAGTATCTCCATCCTCTCCTTACTTCTACCCCAATGGCACTTTCTGTTTCTCCTATCTTCTCCAACTGCTTCTCCATTGACTATCCTTCCCTTCTCACTACGTCTGGTAGGAAGAAGTTCAAAAAGATATCTTGGCCTCTAATCCTGGTCTTCCTATCACCGACACCTACTCCAATGCTTCCGCCAGACAGACCCTTACCAACATCCTCTTTGTCGTTCCTTCGCCAGATCTATGGACTCCTCATATGGTCTCTGTGCTCTGCCCTATCTCCTCCTCTCCCATTAATGGTGGCACTCGCTGGGGAGTTCTCATGGCTTCTTTTGACTCTTCTAAAGTCATCATTAATGTCTACCTAAATGGCACTGTCATGGTCCAAGGCCCTCAGGCCAATCTCCTCCTCTTTGATAGGTGCTTCCCTCGCCTCATCAATTTCCTCTCATCTCCTGCTGTCCCCTCCTCTCTCTCTCTCTCCTCCTCCTCCTCTGCCCCTCCTAGGGCTCTTTCTCCTCCACAGGGCAACCCTCTGATCTGTACCCCTCCCCAGAAGGTCTTTAAGGCTGGCAACCTTCTTCATATTGCCACTCTCAACACTCGCTCTGCCGTCAAACACTCCTCTGACATCTGCCACCTCCTTGAAGAACTAGACCTTGATGTCCTTGGTTTTACTGAGACATGGTTCACGGCCAGCTCTGTTACGAGCTTTGACACTCTCTTCCCTGATGGCTACAAGATCCTCTCAGCACCCAGATCCTCCCAGTCCGGTGGGGGGGTAGCCCTGATATTTCCTGAGTGGATTCCTGCCTCTATCATTCCCACTCAGACCTACTTCTCTTTTGAATGCCTTGTCTGTAGGCTTTCTCTCTCGCCTACCCATTCTCTTACTGTGGTTACCATCTACCGGCCTCCTGGTCAAATCACCTCATTTCTCTCTGAGTGGGCAGACCTCTCCTCCTCCCTCCTGGCCTCTAACACTCAACTCCTCCTCCTCGGGGACCTAAATATACATTTAGACTCTCATTGCTCCTCCTCTGTACTCTTCCGTGAACTCTGTGACTCCCTCTCCCTGTCCATCCTCCCCTGTGGCCCGACTCACTCTGCAGGGCACAAACTCGGTGTCTTGATCTCCTCTGACCTCCCCCTCTCCATCCCTCTGACCACTCCTCTCTCCTGGAGCGATCACTCCCTCCTCTCATCTCATCTCTCCCTCTCATCCCCCCAAGCCAAGCCTACCCCAACACTGCCACCTACATTCTCGGACATCCGGCCCATGAAGCATGTGTCAGTTGAGGCTTTTACCACCACTTTCTCTCCCCCCTCCACCTTTGTCTCTCTCTCATCCTGACACAGCCCTGTCTCTGCTCTACTCTTCAATTTCTGATACGCTTGATGTTCTTGCCCCTGTCATGAGGATCCGTTTGAAGTCCAAAGCAAGTGCAATTCCTGGTATGACTCAGACCTAGCTACACTTAAACGTAAGTGTAGGGCAGCTGAAAGGAAATGGAGGACTTCCTGTTCATCCTCTGATAATCTGGCCTGTCGCCTGCTACAAAGGCAACACCGACTCTCTGTCCTCACCAAGAAGAGAGTCCACATTCAAGCTCGTGTCTCTGCGGCATCTAACAACTCGGCTGAACTCTTTAAAATCTGCAAGGAGCTGGCCAACCCTGCTGCAGTCTCTATCCCTCCTGTTGCCTCCCAGGCTCTTTGCTATGCCCTTGCCTCTCACATCATTTCAAAAACCCAGGACATCCTGTCCACCCTCTCCACCCACACTCCTCCTCTTCCCTCTCCATCTGTGCTTGCTGACCCTCCTTTAGCCACCCTCCCACCATCCTTCTCGTCCTTTCCTCTTTTCACCCCTGATGAGATTGGTAGACAAGTCCGATCTATGAAAGCCTCTTCAAAACAGGTTCATCCCTGTTCCTCTAAAACGATCAAGGACCACATTGACAGCCTCGCTCCGGCCCTTGCTGATTTTTGCAACCACTCCTTTGCCTCTGGATCCTTCCCCTCCCCTCTGAAGCACTCCTTTGTGCATCCTCTTCTCAAGAAACCCACAGCTGATCCTTCTTGTCCAGCTAACTATCGCCCAATTTCCATTACTCCCTTTCTTGGCAAACTCCTGGAAAAGTTGGCCATCTCTCAACTTAACCTTCATTCCAATTCTGTTGGCTGTTTCCATGACCACCAGTCTGGCTTCAGAGCTGCCAGAAGCAGGGAAACTGCTCTCCTAAACATCCGTGAAGACATGCTCACTAACCTTGACTCTAACATTCCCTCTGTCCTCATCCTCCTCGATCTCTCTTCTGCCTTTGACACGGTCAACCATACCATCCTGCTCAACCGTCTCCGTGCAAACCTGGGTATCACTGATCAGGCTCTGGCCTGGCTGTCCTCTTTCCTCTCAGATCGACCCTCCCAGGTCCAACTTGGGTCCTTCCTTTCATCTATCTTCCTCTCTACCTGTGGTGTTCCCCAGGGGTCTAACCTCTCACCCTGGCTTTTCAACCAATACCTGGCAACTCTCGCCCACTGCATTGTCATTTTCTGCTCAAATTTCCAGTGCTACGCTGATGACACTCAACTCATTTTCAGGCTGCCCTCTGCCACTTCCTCTCCCTCTCTCATCTCTGATTGCCTAACTGCCATTTAAGATTGGTGTGCCGCCAATGATCTTTGTCTGAATGCCATCAAGACGGAGATCCTCCTCATCGGCACACCTTCACCATCCTTTCCCCTCACTCTCCGGCCGGCCTCCCTTGGCCCTCCTCCTACCCCTACCTGCGAGGCTAGGAACCTCAGGGTCATCTTTGACTCCACCCTTTCCTTCTCCGCCCACATCTCTGAGGTCTCTAAAAAGTCAAATTTCCGCCTGCACCTCCTCAGAGGTACTCTGCCTTTCCTCTCCTTCCCCCAGAAGCTCATGGTATCTCAAGCTCTGGTTCTCTCTATCTTGGACTATTGTAACATCCTCTTTCTAAATCTACCTGCCTCTACTCTCCGTCCTTTGCAACTAATCCAGAATAGGACTGCGAGACTTGTCCTTGGCCTCAAGCCCTGGGATCGTATCTCTCCAGCTCTGAAATCTCTCCACTGGCTCCCAGTGGATGCAAGGATTACATTCAAAACCCTCTGCATTGTCCACAAGGCTTTCTGGGGCCTGGGTCCAAAATACCTTCAGCTATCCCTCCGCAAATACCTCCCCTCTCGAGCTCTTTGCTCCTCTACCTCCAACTCACTCAGGCTCAGTCGTTTTTCTAAGAAACGAGCTGGGGGTAGACCTCTGTCTTCGGCTGGGGCCTCCCTCTGGAACTGCCTCCCTTTCACTCTAAAACTTGAGGAGAACCATCTCCCGTTCCGGAAGCACCTCAAGACCTTCCTCTTTTCTTCTGCCTTCCCCCTCTCCCCTGCTGATCTGTTCTCTCTTGGCACCGTGCACCTGGCCACCCTCTGTCTTTTGGGCCCAGGTACCTGCTCATCCTGCCACCCTCCCGCACTGCCACCCGGCCACCCCTTGCACTGGGGTCTGTATCTGTACCCATACAGCCCCCTCTTTTTCTTCCTGCACTTATCGGACCTACCCTGTCTGCTGCCTTAAACCTAGCACTTGCAAATTGCTGGCTGCATTACCACTGTTTGTTGCCTTTATTATTTATGTATTGTTCTTTATCTGTTTCTCCTCTGCTTCACACTTTCCACCTCTCCCCCCTTCCATGCACTTTTCACCTCCCCCCTCTCCCATGCACTTGCGCGTTCTCAAAGTCACTGGGCCTAGTAAGATCGCTGTTTTGTTCTCCCCTGTTCCCCTCCCTGTCCTTGTCGCGCTCTGAAACACTTGTGTACGAGCGCGATAGAAATAAAATATCAATCAATCAATCAATGTTGGCAGCAATGATACTAACTGTGAATGCTGCTCCTGGGGCCATGAACAGTGAGTGACTCAGTGTTGAGCTTCCTCTACTGGTACTCGCCTTATGAAGTTACTCTGTTCCCTACTGCTGCCGCTGCATGAACTTTCTTGGCTTCAACTACTTCACATGTAGTCGATGCTTCTCTGCACACCTCACCTTAATAGGACAACTATAATCAGAAGTGTATGGCCCTTAGTCTGGTCTGAGCTGCTTGATTACTCCTGGCGACAGCAAAGAGCCAGCATGGTGAGCAGTTAACTAGAAGTTGCGAAAACCTGCCAACAACCCAACCACCAATTGTGCTCGCTCAACATCTATGCAACACCTTCTTGTAGCATGAAAACAATGGTTTAGACATTTTTCAGAATGTGCAAACTATTGCAAAACCATACATTTACAACAGTTTGCAGCAATGTGGCACACCATTTGCAAACCTGATGTTTATTTGGTTCTTACACATGTTGATGAGTGTACATTCTGTTTTCAAAGTGTTTACAAGGATGTAAACCATCAGCAAACTTTAAGTTTACTACATTTAACATATTTGTTAAACATTATAAACAGAAGGTTTACAAAATGTGCTGCAGTTTTGTAAACCATAAAACAGGCGTCTGCAACCTTTGTCTTTCCAGATGGTCTGGACTACTTCTCCCGTCATCCCTAGCCAGTTGTCAATGGTGAAGAATCATCAGAGTTGTAGTCCAAAACATTTGGAGAGCAGCAGGTTGCAGACCCCTGCCATAAAAGCAACATGTTCAACAGTTTACAACAGTGTTGCAAACAATTTGCAAACTTGATGTGTAGTTGGCCTTTAGACAACATGTTGATGAGTGGGCCTGAAGTTTGCAAAGTTTGCACATTTGTAAATGAGGTTAACCTAATGTTTACAAAATTCTAGAACTTTAAGTCCAAAACTTTAAGACTTGCAAAACTACATGGTTTGTGCATTTATAAACCAACATATAAACGAAAGTTTTACAAAATAGTTTGTAAAGCATGTAAAGTGCGCTTGATCAGCTGTGTTCTTCCAAAATCACAAATGTCTTTTTTTCCTCGTCTATGCAGCACAACTGGGTAAACCTGATGGCAGCAGTGTCTAAGGCATCTGCTTGACCTGCTCCCTAACCCTCTAGGAACACAACAGACTTGAGCCAAAGAGGGCTGCAGGGGGATAAGCAAACACGATTGCTGCATCTCCACCGAAGATGGGTGATACTCTGGAGGAAATGGTGGTAACTCCTTGGTTGCGCCCAAACTCCCCAACCGCAGCTCATCTTAAGTTTCCTTTAAATGAATTCTCGTCACTCATCACCACTGTTGTTGCAACTAACTCATGTGCAATGGTAACAGTTGTGAACCTATTAGAAATTCTTAGCAGAAGTTGCATCGCGACCACCCGCCATTCTTCATCCACTTCAGTTCAGGCCCAGCTAGCCGTCTAAGAGCACACACACTTAAACCAAGCAACTAGCCTTCACCTGCACTGTTATTCAATTAGCACGTACGAACATTCTACCAGCATTTATGAATATCCACCTGGACAAGGCACAGACTTGCACACTCAAAATGTAACACAACACCATGTACGTGCCAGGCTATTATAAAAGTCTATGCAAAAAGGACGAGCATACTCGTCCTTGGCACTTAAGGGGTTATTAATGGAACAATGGTAACACTGAAACGAAAGATCACAAGTGACCTTCAGAGAACTTCACAAATTATTTATATCCAAATATGACTTTTCTGTAAATTACACTAGGTGTCATTTTCTGAGCCCTGGAGTGCAAAAGTAAGGCACTAAAAGCACTTTTTCCTCCTTCCCTTTATGCTCCAGGGTATTTACAGCCATGCAGAGACGGAATGGGGGCACTTAACATAGTTACCATTATGACTGTGCATTCCCCCTCTACCTTTAAAGGGCACATACTTTTATACTGGAATGCGATTTTCATGCAAGCATTAATTCCAAAGAAATCTGTTTTAGTACCTGCTAAAAGCAGGCATTTTACATAGGAATCCAAAGTAAAATCTGTCTGCAAAGTGGAAGTTGAAGGCAGCATTTTACAAAACCGAGCATGAGGATAGAGTAAATAAAGGTGATTTCATCTGTCTTTACTCTCCATTTTTTTAAAATCTGAAAATTAAAAGCAGGGGACCCAAAACACCCCCAGCCTCACTTTCTAATAAATGTAAAGGAGTCCACCAGTGTAAGCACTTTCGTGATGAGGGGGTATACGCAATTTTACACAATCATGATGCAGACAGGACATGGAAAGAAAACAATTGAGACAAATACTTTCATGTTCCTCTCCATTTCCTGAACAAGTAAATTCCTGCAAACTACATTTTGCAGATGGTGTTTACTCATGTGTTCCTATGTTTTTTAACAGGTACAAAACGAATTGCTTAAGAATCCATCAGTTTTACAGCTGCTGATGTTAAACGAGGTGCTGACACAAGATGGGGGCGGTCAGCACAGCGGAGTTTGCTGCGTGCACTGCCTCTTCCTTGTGTCAGTCCATGCCTGACGTGTTAAATGTCAAAGTATTATGCCTCGCTTTTACACCTAATAATGCACAGTCCATTTTAAAGCGATGCTGTTTGCCAGTCCCCTGCAAGCAATTTGAACTTTTTTTTATAAAATGGCCGCCCATGTTATGTGATGGATTCAATAACAGGGACAGCTGAAAAGCAGAGCGCGTTGGGAAAATGAGTGTATTTCCCGTGTAGTGGCAGCCCCACTGTACATTATTTTCACTGATGAAATTCAGCTGACGTTCAACCTATGCGCAGCGTCATCTGTTGCCCTGACAATGTGCACGTCAGAGACGGTCAAAGGCTATATTTAAGCTGCTTAACAAGCGTGGCATTTTGAACTTCCTTCCGTTTAGAATTTCATTATGGTATTGCCGGAAAAGCAGAGCAAAACGAATTAGTTCCTGTATAAATTCACTTATCCCCTGACAAATAAAGTAGTAAGCAAACTGGAATCATATTTTGTTTTACAAACGGATCCGTGCATTCTGTTGCCTTAGTGACGGCCGGAGCATTCCTAGCTGCACTGACGTGGGCTCCGAAACGCATGCTGCACATATAGCAGTATTTTAAAGGGATACACATTCGATGATTTACTGATGCGGGTTGAGCTGTCAGTCAGCCCACACTCAAGGAAAACTGCTGCTGGTAAATTGCCTGGTTTTCAAAACACAACCTTCCATTTCTTTAACCATGCTCTCTCTGGTGCACATACATGCCAACATTCTGTGACCAAAAATCAGTAGGAATCTTAAAGTTTCAAAAATAGGCAGGCGAGGAGGTAATGATAGGAATAGGGCGCTTCAGCAGCCCATTGTCTTTGAATGAGCCCGCCGTCATGGGTGCATTCAATGACTATGAGGCGCCTGCCATGCCTTCTGCCACCACGCCAGCTCGGGGGAGCCCTTGAAAGACTCCCCCGAGTTGGCGTGGTGGGGGGCTAATGGTGCCTTTTGTGAAAGGCACCCGCGGCGGAGGGGCGCCCTTAGCCCACCGCCGTGGGTGCCTTTTACATCAAAAGCCTGCATGCTGTGCCTTCTCCCACTACGCCAGCTTAGGGAAGTCCTTGAAAGACTCCCCTAAGCTGGCGTGGTGGGGGGCTAATGGCACCTTTTGTCAAAGGCAACCGCGGCGGAGGGGCGCATTTAGCCCACCGCCGTGGGTGCCTTTTACATCAAAAGCCTGCATGCTGCGCCTTCTCCCGCTACGCCAGTTCGGGGAAGTCCTTGAAAGACTCCCCTGAGCTGGCGTGGTGGGGGGCTGATGGCGCCTTTTGTCAAAGGCATCCGCGGCAGATTGGCGCATTTAGCCCATCGCCGTGGGCGCCTTTTACATCAAAAGCATGCATGCCACGCCTTCTCCCGCTGCACCAGCTCGGGGGTGCCCTTGAAAGACTCCCCCGAGCTGGCGTGGGCAAAAAAAAAAAAAAGTTAAAAAAAATAAATCGGTATTTGGTGCCAATAAATCGGTAGGCGGTAGGACTGCTTAAAAAGCGGTATCCTACCACCTAAATCGGTAGGGTTGGCAAGTATGAGTTAAGGTGGGCGGACAACAGAGATAAATAAGGCCCACTGTGCGCATATATGACAGTTCCCCGCCCTAGTAAAGACAGCTGTAAAAGAAAGGCAAAACCGCATTTACTCCTCATTTTTCCACTACGCGTGTGAATAGGTGTCAACGCCTTGTGCAATTACATAGCTCTCAACTCACACGCATTTGGCGGGTGTCACGCGCCATGTAAAGAGCTGACTCACCCGTCAAGCCTCCTGTTACGCCCATTCTTTTCAATGGGCTCTCACACGCCAAAAACAAAATTGGGTGTTTTCACCCGCCTTTGCGACAGAAATGTTTGAGAGTTATGGCAATTAACCAGTGCTGCACCTCAGCCGCGAGGTGGCATTGTTGTTCTGTATTGGAAGTGCTTTGGTTAGCACACTACTGGTAAAAAAGCAAACATGTTCTGAATTTCATGCTACCAATTCTTTGTGTAGTAGAGTGAGCAGGGGATAATGGAGAAGGGTAGAATCCAAAGCCAGTCTGGGCAGTTGGAAGGGCTCCATCTCCTGTCCCCTCCCCCAGTGCAGGGCCGGCCTTAAAGGTAGCAGCGGCATGGGCGAATTGATCCCCGCCCTCCCTGCGCGTCCCTGGTACACAGGGGGAGTGGCGGCAAGAGAGCAAGCTAGGAGCGCCACATTTGTTTTGTCCCTCTCTGCTCCGGCGCTTTGCAGGGGGTTAATCACTGGAATATGACGCTCATGCATTCTAATGCATGAGCGTCCTATTCCAATGAAAACCTCCTTGTGGGCACATTTAACAACAAAAGGGCTCCTGCTTTCTCACTATGCCAACTCTGGGGAGCCCTTAAAAAACGACCCCGACCTGGCGTGGCAGGAGGGCTAATGGCACCCTGGGGGGACATGCCGCCCCGGGCGGGCCTCCGGCCCGCCCCTCCCCAAGGCCGGCTCTGCCACGGTGCCATCCTTTATAGATGCAGTATCAATTTGCTTTTCCTTCTGAACTCCGTGCTACCAATTCTTTGCGTTTTATGGTGAGCTGGAGATAATGGGAAAATACATCTACTGTATGATGACCAGTGGAGTAACATTGCTGAAAAAGATGGGGGGAGGGCATGGCATCGGAAGGAAAGGGGCCCCTGCCAAAGGAGGGGGACAAAGTGGGGTGCCACAAAAGTCTGGGGAGGGGCAAACACCCTTGTCCCCCCTACAATTACACCGATGATGATGACTGTGTATCTTCACACACAGTGTAACAAAACTTAATCGTATCACCAACAATAAGTGAATCCATATAGGGCTCACTGAATGGTTTGTTTATTTGGAGTCACATGGCTAAACATATCTTTGCCCTGCCTTTTAACCAAAGTGATGCCCAGGATCTCTGTTTCATTTTCTGGAATGCCAGAAAAACCACAATCATGAGGGAAGACCACCCACAGTATAACAGCCAATCAGCACCCTATATCATCCAATGTCAGACCCAACAGGAAAGAGAGAACCAGCAGAAAGGCACCAGGATCACCATTGTGCAGGCTGTAAGTCCTACATGAGCCACATATCTACACTGAAGGAGGATAGAGAGCAAGCAGACGTGGGGTCAGAGGTGGAGTTGTAGTAGTAGTAGTGTGGAGGAGGGATTAGTAGTGTAGAGGAGGAGCGGTAGATTGTGGGAGGGGTTTATAACATCAAAGGATGGAGACAGTATTACAAAGAGTGGAAGACATTGGAGACACAGAGGATGGAAGAGGCAGGGAGCAGAAGGAATTAAGGTGGGAGGAGTTGGGAGTAGGAGATTAGAGAGTGGAAGAGTAGAGTATAAAGTGAGGGTGAGAAACAACCGGGGGTTAGAGGAAGTAGGCAGGGTCAGGCAGATTGTCGAAAGGCACATTTCAAACCTCTGGTAGTGACTAACCAACGGATATCATAGGGCGAGTCAAGTAAGTCCCAGGGTGAGTTGAGACAGAGAAGGTAGAAGAATTTAGGCTCTCACAGCCGGCTATCTAGAGAATACAGTAAGGGTCAATGTTCTCTATCTACAAACCCGGGAATGGGGACACCTGGGTTAGGTGGAAAATGAGAGATGGACGGTCCTACCGCCCTGCCGATAATTTTAATAAACAACCCTTTGAGAATTCTTTGAGCCATCTCTGACACTTCATATAACCAGTCTCCTAACATCTGCAGTGACATCTGTACAGTGTCCTAGAACAGGTGTATAGGTGAGCTGTGCGTCAGTGATAGCTGCTGTAAAACCAAGTCCCTGGCTGAGGTCTCATTTTAAATCTCTGCTCCACAGATCTGAATACTGATAATGCACTCTGGTGACACGTAGATCTTTAAATAGAAGCCATTCCTAGTTGTGGCATGGTGTCTGGTAAGGACACACAATTATGAAGCCACAGTAATTTGATATGACACCAGTGTCATCTCTATGAGAAGGGCTCGCCATGGCAGGGCTGATGTACATTGGTGTCTAGGCTGTCTCTACACCCACTATGTGGAACAATAACCAGGAGTCTTCCTCTTTGATTCTCCTGCGTGAATGGTTATTCCTTCCCCAGGGAATAGTAACTTCCCCATTAGGTCACCTGGGAACTATGCTTCAGAGGCAGAACTGACAAAACAAAGGCAACCTCACACCAGGCTGATAATCACTGGAGTTCCTTTAAAGCCAGCAGGCATGGGAAGGGGATGCATTTAGAGTAGTCAGAGAGGGAAGGTAGGCTAGAGAAGGGTCCTAACATCTTGATTCTGTTACAGCTCTCTTCCTTTTTTCCTGTCACCTCCATTTCCTGCAGGGCAAAGTACTCTGGATGTGATGTCATAAGGCAAAAGAACAATTGTTACATCAACAGGGACTGGACCTCTTACATCAGGTTTCCATTGGAATAATCCCCTACGGCATCCTCCCTTCATTCTTTTATTCATTTCTGGACTCTAAGAACAACAAGAAGAATTCATTCATTCAGACCTCGAATGGGGATACCGTCTATCCAAAAGTCCTCTTCCGGGAAGTGAAAACAGGAGGCCCCCAAGGCAGAAGCAAGCCCTGTCCCCTAACTATTCCGCCAGAACAGTGGGCGTGATTGATGATGGGCCAAGCCTCATTGCTCGATGGACTGTAAGCAGTGCTCTGTTCCCCTCTAGGATAAGGATCCCCTCTAGGTGCCAGCCAACTCAGTGGATGGAGAGTGTAGAACTGAAGGACTTACCTTGTCCTGGAGCCCCTGCATAGGGACTCATAGCAGCTGCAGAACCAAGGGGGGACCCTTTTCGTCCCCCTGCATCTCTGAACTGCATCAGAGTCGGTTTGGGCACATTCACCACTGGCCAAGCTGCTGCAAAGGAACTGTAGCTATTATCCTTGGCCTCAATGTCCAGCTACTTCTGCATCTCCAAGTTTGCTCAACACAGAAGGTCTGTCTTCTCTGCATCTGATACACATGGAGTCTTCTAACATCCCCAAATCGACACAGCCACCTGGTCATCAGCTCCTTTGATCTCTAAGCTGACACCACTGCAGTGCCCCAATGCCGAGTACTGAGACAGCTAAACACACTTGTTTCTGAAAGCCAGTCTCAGCTTTTCTGCACCTAAGGCTTCGAAATCTTCCAGTATTTTCAATCCAACATTGCCTACCATCCCTGGTGTCTTCAACCAGCATGCTGTCATCTTTTCCAAAGAGCACTGCATAATTGGACCAGGCACCAACGCTCCTTGACATGACACTGGCACAGAACTGAAAGCCCCCAGACTCCAGGGTTGATTCTGAAAACTCTGGTTTGATGCTATGATGCCCCAAAGTAGGAGAATACAGTACCCTGAAGTGGCCCTCGTCTCCTGGTCCATTTTTGTGACTGTAGTGAGTTTTAAGCCCTCTTCTCTAACTTTCCGTCCAAGAACCTTAAACATTGGCATTGTTAGGCAGTCTGATTGCCTAACTTCCCATGCTCGTCTACGCAGATTGACTGCTTAACAAAGTCTGCATTTCCTTTGTTTTCTATTAGGGATGGGTTTTTTCTGTTTTTTTTCAATTAGATTGACTGCATTTTTTTGTTTATTTAAAATTCTCTGTGTTTATCGAACCCTGATTAGTAATTCATTTTGTTGGAGCCTTTGTAGCATTACTGTTTCGGTTGCTAGTGTCATCAACTGACATCCCTTTTGAGGTTATAGTCTTCTCGAGGGACTGTGTTACTACACAAGGCAAAGGAGTTAGACTTTTTGGGCTGTGCCTGCTTTACCTTTCTGATTGGACTTACTGCTGGTTTAGTTGTGTGATTTAGCAGGCTCCTATGTACTCCTTCCAGAGAAGCGGTCATTTTGTCACACCTCTACATTCAGCCCATCTGAAAAATCCCTCAAGCAGATTTTCAATCAGCTACATCCAGATATAACCCCAATACTCTTTTCTCTTGACGGGAAGGGTCTCTTCTTTTCTGTTTTCCCAATAACCTCTCCTCTCTTCCTATGTGTTTGAGTTTAAATACTCAGTAAACTTCACCCAGGTAGTATACTTTGACAAAGCAACTTTGTATTGGGTAGAGGTTCTGATTTGTCCCCTTTCCTTTATTCACGCCAATAGGATTTCCAACTTTGTTTCAGTGGCCCAATTGAATTATTTATATCATAAGGGAGTGTGTATTGTCTGAAGGAACCCTCCACTCAGAAATGTGAAATTAAAATTGGACTGAACATTTGCTTTGCCTTTTACTAATTTCCTGTATGGACATATGCCATTAATAATAGTTATATAGTCTGATTTTCAAGACTATTTTAAATCCAGAGACATGAATGATGATTCTGTGGCTGCATGCATAACAAAACTATTAAAATAGGCAAAAGTATTAATAATTCATACCGTTAACGATATCCCTTTACATGTATATTTTTCTCCCCTTTTCCAGTTGTATTTTTAGTTTTCAAATTGGACAAATGATTCTAAAACAAGACCGAATAATGTTATTGTCACTTGTCACTTCGGTAGGCATTTTTTCCTTCACTGCACATTTTACTGTATGATCGAGCTTGAATTTGATATGCGTGTGCGTGTGTTAACCCATTTTTATCAGCTAAATCTTGTCTTCTAAGAAAGATATTCTGTGAAACAGAGGGATCATTTTAATAGGATTGTTTTATTGAGCAAATTGGTCTGCCAGAGTCAGGAGATAAGGACCTATTTGAGGACTCTTCTATCAAGAATGAACTTGTTAATGTAACAGAAAATTAATTGGCTGTCCTTGACAATCAGATTAAAGAAACAGGACCATGAAGATGTTGCATTTGGAATGCATTTTGACTTTTTGTATTTTGTACACATACCTTTCTACTAGGTACACACAGCTTTGCCATTAAATCAGATCAAAGAGAATGTGATGGCTCGGTATATTCCTGGTCTCAAGAAGAGCTCTGCATAAACATACACTTTAGGTGAGCCACAGTTCATAACTTTAAGTTCATAGTTCATGAAAGTTACTTGAGATATTATGTCTCATCTAATAAAAATATGACATTTACCTTGTCTTGTTTATAATAACACTTAAATAATAAAATATTATTTTCATAAATATACTACACTCTCAAGTGATTTGCAAATAATATTCTGATGATATTGGGCCTCATTACAAGTTTGGCGGTCTGGAAACAACGGTGCTGGTAAGCTTACCGGCCCCGTTGTTTCCGGACCGCCAAACTACGAGTGTGCTGGCGGGTGCCGTTTCGCCTGCCAGGTCTGACCCTAGTGGGCCGAATGGCACCCGCAAGCAGACTTTCACTGAAACTCCGGCACCGTTGTTAATGGTTCCGGTGCTTCTGTGGTGCCCATACCCATCGAGTCCTATGGGACTCCACGGGAATGGGGATTAACAGAATTCCCAGCAACGGATTTACCGGACCACCAGGGT
The DNA here is from genome assembly GCF_040938575.1 of Ambystoma mexicanum. Classification (NCBI taxonomy): domain Eukaryota; kingdom Metazoa; phylum Chordata; class Amphibia; order Caudata; family Ambystomatidae; genus Ambystoma; species Ambystoma mexicanum. Next base: position 187,930,334 of record NC_090936.1, read on the forward strand.
TGTAATGCCCGAGTTAATCCATTCAGTCTGGCGCCAGTAAATCACTACGGGTCCAGGGCAGCCTGTCGGTTTTACCAGCAGGGTTATCCCGGGATTTGTAATGAGGCCCATTGTCTTTTCACAATACTAAAATACAAGTAAAATACATCTGCATTTCCCTTTTCACATGGCATCATAAATATAGCAGTTTCTTCGTATTGACCATTTTCTTTTATTACAACATTTGGTGTTGTTAGGTTTAGCATTAATTACATTATGTTTCAGTGCAATATAAAATCCTGAGCTGATATTATTCAATCAAGAGCATTACAGTCATTTAAATAATAATTTACATGAGAGAGAGTTTAGTATTAAAGAAATGACAGATCAAGCAGTAGGAGGGTGAGAGAAGAATTGTGAAGACTTTTGAGGAAGAGGATGCCATTGGCAGAGGGAGAGAGAGAGATAAAGAGAGAGAGTGAGAGAGAGAGAACGAGGGAGCGAGAGAGAGAGAGAGACAGAGAAAGAATGAGACGGATATAGAGAGGCATGGGAAGGATCAAGGACATCTTGTGGAGGAGAGGTTGGCATCGGAGGGGAGAGAGAGAAGAGAGAGTCAGAGAGAGCTAGAGATGGAGACAGGCAGAGGAAGGAAGAGTGAGCTGGAGGCGAGAAGCATACTTGTGATGGAGAGGTTGGTCTTGGTGGAGGTACAGAGGAGAGTGAAGGAAAAAATAAACGGGAGGAGGTTGGAGGTGAAACCTGAAGTGAAGTCAAGATAAAACCCAGAAGAAATGAAAGAAAGCTGAAAGCAGAGCATGGTTAGAGTTAGAGGAGGGTCAGAGAGAAGGAGGACATCGACAGAAATGTTAAAAGCAGACAGCTCATATTCTTGAGGCCAAATGGGCCAAAGGGAGAGCACTGAGGGTCAGGTTGCAAGACCAGTAAGTCCTGAGTTCATGTGCAGCCAGGGCACATGCACCTGAGAAGTGCAGAAAGGTGTTGACCTGGACCCAAGGAAGGATAGGGGAAAAAGCCAAAAGACCCTGATAGTGTTACAATGAGAGGAAGATGGCCACTAGCCAGGAACCATAGCCCAGACTGGTCAGAGTCAGAATAGCAAGTCCACCAAGGAAACTAAATAGCACTTCCTCAATATGAAACTGGGCTAGGAAGACACATTGAAAATCTCATCCAGAAGCACAGACCTCTTAAAATATATCTGGGACAGATGGAGAAGAAATCAACTGTCATCTGTAAGTCAAGCAACCACTCTTGAGGACAACCAACAGACACTGTCAATCTCTCTGTAATGGTCCCAATACTTGGGAACCTTACACGATCTGTGATCGACTTTGCATGAACTTTGAGCAATGTTTGTGAACCATGCTGGAACTGCAAATGACTCTGTGTGAATCCTTCATGGCAATATACCCGTATTACAAACTGTGTAGTCTAGCGATCTTGGACTCTCTTTATATCTTAGAGTAGGTTTGAATATCTTTCTCACTGAATTGTGTTTTCCTTGAAACTTGCACTATTATAAAGAGATATAGGGCCTCATTACATGTTTGGCATTCTGGAAACGACGGTGCCGGTAAGCATACCGGCACCGTTGTTTCCAGACCGCCAAACTACGAGTCTGCGGGCAGGTGCCGTTTTGCCGGCCATGTTTTACCCTGGCAGGCGGAATGGTACTCGCCCGCAGAGTTTCATGGAAGCACCGGCACCGTTGTTAACGGTGCCGGTGCTTCCGCGGTCCCATTCATGTGGAGTCCTATGGGGCTGTAATGCCCCGGTTAATCAGGCAAGTCCGGCGCCGACTCGCAATGAGGCCCATAGAATTGCCTTGGTTAACCCTTGCTCCAACCCCATTGTTTTGAACTGAATACTTTTCTTATAACCTATTTCAGTCTTAATTCATGAGTTGATTCCTCAGCCTGTGACATATGGTGTGATAAGTGTCATGTCAGAGCTTGACTCAAAAGGTCCAAACCATTGATAGAATGTGACAATAGAAAATAGAAAAGTGGGTAAAGCATTCCGACTATGTCTATTGGCCCTTAACTTCCCTTACCCTGGGGACTTCATATGTAGAAGATTCTGAGAAGGCCTCACTGTACCAATCACGTAATAAAAATTTGCTATCTGAGGATAAAGAAGCACCAAAACTAGAATTGAGGGAAGAGAAAGTCACCTGCACCTGTTACAATCCGGATTCTTATCCTCGGTGGTACCCTAAACCCTTCTGGGAATCAAGACTTACCTTCCCACATTACTGTGCCCTAATTCACACCTCTAGCGCACTATTTCTGCACAGAGATAAGAGAAAGCATCATCCCTTTTAAGCGAATTCCTGACCAGAAACAAATATGCTGGGTCCACTTAGAAACTATGGAGGGAGGAAACAGATGGATGAATAATCCTTTGGCTCAACTCAGACTCATGAAGAATTATTGTCAGAACAGCTAAAGGGCCTCATCACAAGTTGGGTGGAGCAGTAAAATGTAGCAATAACACTATTACCGCTGCATTTACCTCTAAGTCCAATCTCAAGTTGGGTGGAAAACAGGAGGTAAAAATCACAATTTTCTGCCATTTCCGGCACTATTAGCACAGAACTAATTGCACAAGCATTAATAGCGGCAATAACCCCCCATTGGGTCAGATGGCCCCAATTGGAATGGGAATTTACCTCCCTACCGCAACTCAGAATCCGGCACAAATTGCACCGGACCGAGTTGCGGTAATATTAATATCGTTGGGCGGCATCGCAGTGCAATTAGCGCCAGGATACTGCCCAGCCCCTTTAGGGCATTAAAGACTGCAATATCCCAACCAATCCAAAACATAGAACCTCTCCCTCTGTATAACAAAAGTATGTTGAAGCCGAAGACTGGGCAAGTTCTTTAGAAACTTTTAACACAATCTGCCAGTTGGAACACAATTCATTAGTGAAATTACATATAATCCTTGGTGACAGAAGAAATGCAAGCAGCCTGCCAGGATCGCAACACAAATAGGGAAAATCCATATCGTTTTATACAAGTGGGACAACCTACATAAATGGCAAGAAGTCCTGAATATAGCAAATGCCAAGAGTGCTTTGATGCTAGAGAAGTTTACCAAGTTGCTACCCCACTATTTGCAGATAACAACTCTACCAACTCAACCTGGAGATCACTGGCCATAAATGAGCATAGGACCCATAACCCCTTCTACTGGGACTCCCACAGGTCAAGGCAATAAATCTTCTCCTGTTGGAAAGTGCTCTGGTCCAACCTTCACCAAATAAAGCTTAGACCCACCCCCAAATATTCAGAGAACCTCTAGAAGGACAACCACACTATGGTGGAGTGGCATGGAAAAGAGGCCAGGGAAAGCGGTCTTAAGCTGGCTAGATACAAAGCCACCCTCAGAAGAGGCCAGGGACACTAGCTATATGTGTCAAAGTCCTGACCTTCAAGTAGAAACAGACTGGTGGTCCTGAACATACCCAGTAGAAAAGAGTATCATGTCATCTATGTGGAAATGTTATCTCAAGTTAAGTGGAGGAATATGCTATGCCCATCAGTCATGGGTGTGCAGTTAGGGCATTGACCAATTTGGGGATTTCAAGACAATGGTAAGATTAGATTTAATTTTTCCCTCTCATGTAATGTCAAACCTACTGGTCCTGATCCTCTGCATCCGTGGGGACCAGAAGATGTACCCCAATAAGAATAGCTCTTGTGGCGCAAGGACAATCAGTTTCCATCGATGCAGTAATCATGCAAAAGCTACTGGAACAACCAGTCATAGGGATGGGCTTGGCCCTTTTCCCACAATTGAGAGAACACACCTAGAGCCAAGGGAAATTCACCAAAGCCCTTTGTATGTAAGCAGGAAAGGTAGCCCTACCCTATCCTGAAGAGAGACAGGAGAGTGGATCAAGGGAATCATGCTGATTTGGCTACACAATTGTGTAGCTTCTTAAATTCTCTCATTTAGCCAAAACTGCATCATGATGGAGAATAGGGAAAATGGTGGACGTTGTTCGAGCCGGGGAAAACATAGCAAGAACCAAATGGAAAGAGAGAGAGTATGTGACATTCATGAACCAGGAAATTGAGATAGGGCTGAAGGAGTCTCTTGGGCAAGGGACAGCACCTACCCTGTGAGACCAAGCCAGGAGGCAGTATACCTGCAGAAATTTGCAAACTGGGAAAAGATGTAGAGCACTTTCTCACCAACCAAACTTCAAGTCCTTAGGCAATGTATTTTAAATACCCTCCAGCCTGTTCAAACCTCCTCTGCCATTTTTTAAAGCACTTTTAAATCCGATCACAACCGGGAACCACCGGATCACCCCAGCCAAATCGGGTGTAGATACCTGGTCCAGTGTGAACAAAATAGGCTCTGTATTTTCAGCCTGTGTGAGGTGGCATTGCAGTGCAGACATGCCCTGCAGACCTGTCCAAGTACAGCTCCTGGGCAACTGAGACGAACTACAACAGGGATTTTTAAATATGTTATGTACAGCCCCCTTTTGTAAAGATAATTTTGGTGGCATCCAACCAAATGTTATAACTACTTATAGTTTTTTTTAAATGTCATTAATCTACACCCTTTCGGTGCCTCCCTGTAGATGCTCTGCCCCACTAGAGGGGCCTGGCCCACGGTTTGAAGACCACTGAGCTTGAGGGATCAAGGGCCTTGAGATACAGAAACCAGTACTCCATGTCCCACAGAAGTTGAGAATGGCCCACTAAACCCTGCAAAGTAAGGCTAGCCAGAGAGAGGTTGGAGTTGGAGAAGAGAAGGATCCAAGAGGAGGAAGAGGAGGACATACGACCTTTGATGAAGGGGTTGGAATTGGAAGCAGGAGAGAGAAAGGGAAGCGCAAGAGAGAAAGAGGGGACAGGGAAGGAGAAGGAATATGAAGATTTGTGAGGGAGATGTTTGCCATTGGAAGAAGGACAGAGTGAGAAGAAGGAGAGTTGAAACAGGACAAGGTTGGATGAGCGAAAAGTAGAGATGAAGGAGGAGAACAGTGGGGTCAGGGAAGATTGGAGACTCATTAGGGGCAGAGGTGAAGTTGAAGTGAACATAAAGGTCAAATGCAGACATGCAGCATGACAACGTCAATAGGGCCAAAGTTTAAAGGGAGTGCTGAGAGTCAGTTTGCTAGACTGGAGTGGCCTGTCCTGAGGTGCAACTAGGGTATCAGCAGTAGGGAAATGGAGAGCATTGTTGGCTTAGCCCCAGAGGTGGTTAAGGCCAAAGCCTAAAGATATTGAAAGAGACATTGAGAGAGAGAGAGGAAGATAGAGGAAGATAGAGTTTACCTAGGTGCTATAGTCTGGACTCTATGGGACTGGGAAGCCCACCACAGAAACTAAATAACACTTGCTCACTGATAACTTGGGTGCCTGGAAAAAGTCTTACTGAAAACCTGAACCTAGAGGGCTCACTGATAATCTGAGCTACCGGTATTAGGTCAAGAAAGCTTTTTCAAAAGAACAGAAAAAAAGATCAATTTAGAAAAACCGTTCGCACAGAGCAGTCTTTCTAAATCGAACTGTCACGCCCCTGCCGCACACGAGTGCGCACAGAGGTTGACTGGCGTGGGAGTGTTGGGTTGAGTGAATGTGGGGCTGTGTGTGTGTTTCAGTATGTGTGTCTGTAGTAAGTGTGTGGGTGGGCAAAAGGGAGGTTTGAGGGAGTTAACTCCCCAATTAACAAAACAACTAGTGGGAGAGGGTGCGGGTGGGAAGGGATCACCTTGTGAGGGGGGGAATATGTCATATTCTGGCATGTTGAAGCCGACACAAAAACGGCCCAAAGAAAATTGGTCTTTTTTATGTTCGGTCTTTAAAATGTGGAAATATGACATAGCACCGAGCTACTTACTAGACTTATGCTGATGACTAGCTCAGAGCTCTGCACACAACCCTTGGCTGAGCAGCAAACTGTTGTAATGTGCATCTGAGGTGAGGTGGTGACATCATTGTTACATGGAATGTTGTGATGTCAGAGTGAGTGGAGTGTTAGGATGTTGTCTCTGAAAGCTTGGTTCTAAGATTTACAGTTGAGAGCTATGCTGGCTTGAGGGGATATGCCAATGTTCTTCCTGGCAACTAACATGCAATAAACCTACAAATATCTTACCAGCTGGTCCGGGTATTACTTCAGGTGCCAAGATATTACACAAACCTTGTGTGAAAAACTCAGAAATAGTGTGTAACTTTGAACCATATTGGAAATGTGAATTACTTAAAAAGATGCACACAAGGCAACACACCCTGATTCCCAACTGTTGTGGACTAGGGCACATGGACTCAGGACCCTTTTCTTACTAAAGTGAAATATCCCTCTCGCTCAATTGTGTTTTCCTTGGACCTTGATCTATAATACAGAGATATGGGGCCTCATTACGAGTCTGGCGGTAACTGAGGCGGTAAAACCGCCTGGTTACCGCCAGACTCGTATTACCATTCCGCCTCCGTGACCCTGGTGTCCCGGGAATTCCAGAGGCGGAATTCGGTTAATCCCATCAATGGGAATGGGGAAGTGGAAACACTGGCACCATCTCGTGATGGTGCTGGTGTTTCCACGTCTGCCTGCAGGCGGGCGGTGTTAAACCCGCCAGGTCAGACCTGGCGGGAACACCACCTCCCGCCTGCAGGAGTCGGGATCGGGCGGTCCGGAATTAACAGTGGCGGTGGGTTTACCGCCACTGTTATTTCCGGACCGCCCGACCTGTAATGAGGCCCATATCCTTCTCTTGGTTACCCCTTGCTCCAACATCTTGTTTTAAATTGAATAGAGTCTTTTGTGACAACCTATTTGGTTCTCAAGTCCACTGTGGATCCCTCATCCTGTCAGACCTTGTCAAAAATGATTTTCCATCTATTCAGAACTTCTGTGACTGTTGAAATAGTCGCCAAAGTCTATTTATTTTCATGCAGGGTGCTGCATAGTTAAAGAGGGTATGTTTTCTTAATGGGAGAAACCAAAATGAAATTTAAGAAAATAGTGATATAACTAAAAGGATCTCGTCTTATTCTGCCCCTTCTTTAGACCTCTAAGAGCTAAACATCTTGGACAATTGATAAATGAATACCCACTGAGGGACGTCGAAGAATGATGGTAGCTGATGTTTATGGGCTCAAATACAAAACTGACAAGGGTGTTAACCCTTTTTTTGCATGAGATTGAAAGGAGTCTTGAGATATCTGATATCGATGTATAAGGATACTAGGGCAGTGTCCAACATGGCTTAGTTTTCACACGACGCATACAACCACTCTCCGACAAGGAGCCTTTGGTACAATAGACTAGAATCCTGGCAAATTAATGGAATTCAATCTCAGGCTTATGCTTATGTTTTGATTTGTATCGAGTATGGAGTAATTTTGATGTGTTTTTTAAAGGTTTGTATAAAGCAATAAAAAAAAATAAAAAAAATAAAAGGATCTGAGAAGGTTCAGTAGTCCAACTGTGGTGCAATGTCATTTTTCAAGCTTATGTTAAAATGCTAACATTAAATACCTAAGAGGGTAGTAGTGATTTTGTACCCAGCATGTATTGAGCAATAGAGTAGAAGACATTTCATCTTTGGCTTAATATATAGTTTGGATTTCACTCTGAATGAACGTCATTAAAGCAGATGCACTTTTTGCCTCATATCTTGTTAAGTTTGGAATTTTTTTTATAACTTTGGAATGTCCACGTTTTAAAATAGCACTGAATAAAGTTGAATTGGTTATTTTATCCAAGGAGGCAACAGTGAATCTAATTTTACAGTTTTTTTTTCTTCCAGAGGTTGTGCACAATTACATCTTTCATTGAAAGGGTACAGTGAAGTGTGCATTAAGATTGTCGAGTCGGTTGTCATGGTAGTCCTCATCTTTGATTTTTATCGAATGTCAGCGTGTGATCTTCTTTTCCTGCAGTCACGGCGTGACCCGTCATGACGCTGATCACATGAAAAGAAAACTCCCACAACATTTTCTGAAAATAGATCTTTTTACATTTCCTCCCACATCAAATCAAACTTGGCTGAATAGTCTGACCAAAAAACTGTAGATATTGTACTCAAGATTCCATTGAGAGCGAGGCAGTGCCACCAATGCAGGCAAAGGAACTGTGAACGCAAAAGGTCTGTGTTTGTAATCCTTCGTGAAGCCATTAAGAAAGACTTCTGCCCTGTTTTTGAACTTCTAAACATGAATTTGTACTCCAGATGCGAATCCCTTACCACATTCTCTCGCTCTGTCTTAATTGCTGCATTATTTGAAATATAGTATCTCTTAGTTGGTACCTGCAACAGAATCCAAAGGGTTAATAAAAAAAGCTCGAGCTGCAGCTCAAAGTCATCCAGGATCCATACCTATGAGTCATGTGGCTCCTTAATTCTGTGGCACGGAGTTGAATGAATGACTCACCCCTCTATTTACTACTGTATGAATCACGGAATACTGAAAGCAGATTTTCCTGAAGCAGGCCCCAAGCGTCATAGAAAACAAGAGGTACGCTCGAATTCTCTCTCACACAGTAGGGTCCCTCAAGTGGAAACGCCCACTTGCAGACTTGCATACCATTTGCGATAGTAGAATTGTGCCCGCCTCCTCTCCAGTGTTCATGGGCACATAGTTATCGATCACAGTATTTACTGTTGCATCAGCCAATACCAGAATGGACTCGTTGCAAGGAAGTGAATGAGTTTTATTTTTTGAAGCAAATGTAATCACTTAAATCTCCATTGTACGCAGGGATGTCATTTCATCAAAATGCCAGGGTTAGCAGAAGTGACACCACATGACCCATGACCTCTGATGACATCACAGGAAGTGATGTCATTTGACCTCATCCCAAAGTGACATCACGGGAAGCAATATAACACGACCTTTCAGCCCTTGACAAAACAGGAAGTGCCATCATGTAGCATTGTTCCTAAGTATACTATGAAAAATATGGTTAAGATATCATTGTAATGTGATATACATTTCTTACAAAATGTATCGTTAATATTAGTGTGTATAGGCCCATGTTATCAAATTACTGTGAATGCAGATGTCCAAGGCCAAATGATAATGAAGTGCTATTATATAGCACTTACGCTTAAGCACTTTATATAGCACAATATACATATAGTATCCCCCAACCTTTGTTGGTACTCTTTTATAAACCTCAGCAGGATGAAAGGCTGAGTTGGTCTTGCCGGGATCCACACCTGCAACCTGCACATCACACACACATCGCAGCAGCAAGCACTGAACCCACTGAGCTATCTTACCGGCTATAGCTATGTTACCGGCTATGGTAAAATTAGCGATTACATGTCTGAATGTTCTCAAAGTCAGAAAGCAAATTACACTCTGTGGTGGATACCATTAAACTGGTAACTGAGATTTAACAGCAGGCCAGTTCATCTGCAGGTCTGATGCCAAGTTGGCCACATGTCAAGCCTGCATAGATCTACTTTTCAGGCTTCAGAGGTTGGCCAAATACATACCATTGGAAGGGTTCATAACGGTGTATTAAAAAATGTGGAGGAGCACGGGGAAAGCAGCGCACTCACACAGCATTATCCCGTACCTAGGGCACTCGTTACCTCATACATGCAAACAAAAACATCCTGAACAGCATGCCATTGAGATAGGAAATATAGACACATTAGAACAAAACATTAATTGTGGCACAATTAAATCAATGGCCACTTTGTCTGCTATGGACAAACATTTCTACACTGCACACAAGCTTTTAGGATCAAATATTTTGTCAAGTGACCGAGGACACCGAGGTGGAATGTCTTGTGATGATTCTAACAGAGACAATGGTAGAAGAAAATATGCTATAACAGCAACTTGTGAAAAGCAAAATACATAGTCAGAAATGGATGCTTATTCTACTCTAAATGCTATTTGGAAGTTTTTGTCTTCATTGTGAATTTGAGGTGTTTGAGAACAGACTAAATCAGTGACTCACCCCCTGAGGTGTGCCTGAAATAAACCTTTAATGAGTCTAGCAATTATTGTATAGAATTCTAGAAAGACAAATGATCGGTTATTCCTATTCTTTCTTATTTCGGGAAACTGCTCAAAGTGTTACACTTGTGGAACCCTTGTTTTTTTAAGAGGCCTAAGCAATAAAGCCAGCCACTCCAGAAACAGCAACATGACGCTTGCCACAACCCAGGCGCTTCAATTTAAAAAAAAGTGCTTAAAAAAAAAGTTTTACCTTTATTTTTTAGGGGCAGCAAGGGAGACCACAGGGATAGTGAGGGAGACCTCAGTGGTCCCAGTTGCGACCCCCGGCGACCCAAAAATGGAGTCTCTGATATGTTATCTGTTGTAAAAGCCGCTCATTCTCCAAACATTATCTGTACACAATTGATCATAACATTGTTCGGAAAATTGGGCAAAAATCACCTTAAACACAGTTGATCTTGTCAATTATGAAATGATTACAATGATTACTTTATTGACAATCATAGAAAGAAATATTCTTTCAAGAAGACCCTGGTTACATTTATGACCATGGACAAACCATGGATAGCCGTGCTTTCTTAATGATAATGAAAGTCTCTGCATTTACAGGCTCACTGTGATTGTCATGATCGTTTCCAATCTTACTATTGTTGCCGCAAGCTGAGTTCAATAATTAGTATAGACACACTTTAGTTCTGGTCGATGCCTCATCTGTGCTGGATTCTGGTTATCTCACCAGCTTTTGACATGAATAACCATGGGAAAAAGTTGTCTGTTCTGCACACCTGCAAGTGTTCATGGGGAGTCAAATGGTTTTCTCCATTGGAGGATGAAAGATGTATTTTTTTCCATACTATTGATACCAGGCCACATCCCCTCTTGTTCCATGCAGAGCTACCACAGTTCCATGATTTTTATTATGTGTGTGGCTTTGTTAAGAGAAAGGGGGAATATCCATCTAGTGTGACAATGAATCCAAAATGTAACTTAAGGCGCTATCCCAGATGTGTGTCCGAATGTTGTGTTACATTTTATTTTAACTGTGATGTATTTTGTCACAAATTATTGATTTTCTTTAAACTGGGTTGGGGATTCCCAACCTCATACGCTCAGACATATGTGAGGAGCCAGGAATGAGACCCGGACAAAGAGTGCTTATGTTTATGTTTATAGACCTTTATTCAAAATAAAACGGGTTTGAAATGCCTCGCTGTCCCTACTCTAAGAGATTCTTCCCAACCTCAACCAAAACTAGGGGTCTGCAGGATGTCAAGATGTCCAAAGCAAAATGTCCTGTGTCCAAAATACAATTCTGGCACTAAAAGTGACTCTAAGGTGAAAAGGGTAATGTCTTTGGCCTCAAAAGTGCACAAATGTTCAAGTTCAAAAAGGAAAGACATAACACCAACACAAACATTCCAAATGGATAAAGTTCCCAGTTCAAGGGGATTGCTCCCTTCCCTAGGGTTTCTCTTCAAGATACTTTAAACTCCTAATTGTATGAGCCTTCCTTGGAATCCTCTGATTAACAACAAAACAACTGGAATAGAAAGCAAATTGACTGTTAGTCCCAACTTCGTGGGATACCTGGTGTAATCCCCTGCCAGGTTTCTTCTCCACTTTAATGTAACTCTTTATTCACAGCCTTTGCTTTGGTTTACTTTACACACTTGCCAACTTGACTTTGCTTGGTATACTCTCCTATCAAGGCTATTTGGTATCAGGTAATAATATCGCTATATATATGGTCGCCGTAAATAATATTGCTGGGAAAATGCCGTGGCGATATTATTTGGGTGACCAAATATATGGGGACAGGGGCAAAAAAAAAAAGTAAAAAATAAAAAGTTTGGAGGTTGCGGGGGTGTCCCCCGCATGTTCCATGCAATAATGTTGCCACAAAAAACGGCCATTTTTCGGCGATATTTTTGCGGCGACATTATTACATGGAACCGGCTATTTCATGTGTTTCACTTGACACACTTGCAAACTTCTATATATCTTGCATTCATTCTGTTATTCCCCCTTTGGAAATATTGGCTTTCATATTCTCTTTTCTAAGTTTCATTTACTCTTATTTATCCTTGGTAAGGTAGCCGAAATACCCTGCAGTTTCCGTTGTGAGGACTCAGCGGCTCTCTGTGGCGTTCTTCGTCTCTCCTGCAGCAAATACCATGGAGCGCTCTGGCATCCTGTTCCCACTTCCTGGGCTGACTTCCTCATTTGGCAGCTTCTGCATCCTTCGTAGCTCTTGCTCGCCTGCTGTGTGCTTTTCTGTGTTCGGGCAGCACGCATACTGCTTTCCATTTCTGTGATCTCCAGGAGGTTTCCCCTCTTCATCTCACGTCTTCTACGTGGTGGGCTGGTCTTCGGCCTCTGCCCTTCTCCCTGAGCCAGCTGGATCCACAGGCTTCTCTGCAGCACAGTAGTCCCCCTATCGGTACCGAGAGGACTAGGCTTACCCAGTCTCTCCCCTACCAGGTAATTAGGTTTTTTGAATTCTTGGAACCTATCATGCACTCGCAACAACTAGGGTGTGTCTTGTGCTTCTCGCCTTTACTGATCCTCATTACTCCATTCAGCTTTTGTGTTACAGTACGTTCACAGGCATGGACATGGTAATCAGTTCTTGGTAACTAATGCATAGAACATTTGAAGTTATTCTCAGTAACTTCCATGGGTGGTTGAAGCGAGCATGTCAATATGCCATTAAGGCATGGAGAATTGAAGGGGGATTCCTAAAAGGAAAAGAGGGATACCATGTCTCATCCGATGATGTCATATCAGCCCTCTGAGGGTCACCTTCCCAATGTGGTTGTCCCTCATATAGTCACCCCCAGCGTCAGGATGAAGTAGCAGCTGCCGTCCCCTGGTCACATGGGGAGAAGGTACTACTGGGAAAGGGGTGATGACATCATCAGTTGTATCACATACCCTTCCATTAATGCTGCTGGTTCTCTCAGCATCTATTGGAGATAGGAAAGGAAGTCTACATTTCCCTGATATCTTTTTTTTTCAGTGTTCTACCGTAAAACAATAGGGCTGCATATCTAAGAACCAGCGCATGACTCATGTATTGGTGTCCTTGCAGAGGCTCATGTGGAGAATCCTGCGCCGAGTGAGACACACTATTTTTCCATGTAGAGCAATACTTTTAACCCAGACTTAAAGGAAGAATTGGCTTATTGCCATCTTGATACAACTCGATCCCCTATTAAGGGCGAAAAGGTAAAACCTGAAAGAGTGACTCCACTTTGTGTTGAACCCACTGAAACAATCTTTTATACAACTAGGTTCCCATATCCTCCACAATATCAAAGGTATTTCAACAGGAACGATGAACGTGTGACCCTTTCTATCGCTTCTGTCTCTAAAAGAGTTAAACCTTAAAATTCTTCTCTTAATAAAATCTTGGGAAGAAAATCCATTTTAAAATCTATTAAAGAAGTAGAGAAATCAAACTTTTCCAAATTAAACTACAAGTCTCAGAATTCCTTGGGGACTGTGAAGAAGAAGAGGGCTGAACGGGCACGTAGGCAAGTGTAATGACTCTAGACAAGGTCAAGCAATTAGTCATAAGACCTGTACCTGAACCTTACTACCCCACCTGAGGGGCATAAGAGGCTGCAGGAGGGAGGAGCAGTAGAAAGCAGCTGGGGCAAGAGCTGAAGGTTGTCAATAGCAGAAACAGAAGAAGAAGTAGAGCAAGTAGCCAAGTGTTTAGGACCATTTCAATTACTGCTAATTTAAATCTATATTTGTGGAACCCCCCAAACCTTTTGCTTTTGTTTCAGCCTACTGTCCTGACTTTTGCCAGTGGAGCACAGCCTTCTGCTGCACTCCACTGGGCTTTCACTCATCATTATGGGGAAACTGGCATGTCCTTCAGACTGTCAGTACTAAGAAACTTTGTTTCTCTTGGTCTTTCAAATGTGTTGCCACTTTGGCAACTGTATTTCATTGCGCAACGTACATTACTGTACCGTACAATGGGGACCTTGCATTTTCGGGCCCTAGACATACACTAAGGATGTTTCGGTAGCTGGACAATGTGCCTAAGAGTAGACTGGAGGCAGCAGAAGCTTTTTCAAGTATTTTTACAATATTTTACCAAGCCATACCATGCTTACTGCGCTTCCAGTGTTTGGATCATGACTGTGGCTAGTGTCCGTCATGGCCGTACTACAAGGTCTTTTGTCTTCTCCTTTGGCCATTTTGTCCATCGGCCTGCCATCTGGTCTTAGTAGCCAGGGAAACCCTTATTTGGGCATGCAGTTGCCCGTAAAAGCAGCTGCTTTTCACAGGCTACTACAGGTCATGTGTGTAGATACCCAGGAAGTGGGCTGGGACTGTTTGGTCCCAATCCACACTACTGGTGCCAGGATGTCTGGTCTGTATGATGGTGTGAGAGCTGCAGTGGTCCCTGATTGGAGCACTGCTGGCGTGCATAAGTGGGGCAGATCTCCCATTGGCCAGCTAGGTGTGAGCACTCACTGGACTTGTGGATATGAGGAGGGGTCCTGAATGCAGACCCGCAGATCAGCAACAGGTCTAATTCTACCTGTATACAGAGCCAAGTAGCCAGAAGAGCCGAGCAGACCCAAGGACTATCCGGAACCACGCAGAACAATGTTGGCACCCTGAGCCCACTGTTGTCCCGGCAGAGCCCTATTTTGCACTCAATCTCTGAAGACTTGTAAGAGTGCTTCAACCCCTTCGAGTGATGGGACCAATCACTCTCAAAGTCTCCTAGTTGAGCCTTCCCAGAAGTGCCCCTGGGCCATCCAGTGGACTGTCCAGCTCGAATCTTGGCATCTGTGCAGGAGCATTGTCCTATCGAGTTTTGCCTTAAGCTTTGGGGGGAATCTAGCTGGCACTGCAAGTCACCTTTTTGCCAAATTTCATTGTCCTAGCTGCTTTGGCCCGTGAGAGAGAAGAGTGCATCAGACAGTGACAGTGGCTGCTGGTGATTTTCCTGCCTTTCTTCAAGTGCCCTGTGACCAGCTGCATTGGTGTTTTCTTTTTCCTGCAACCGAGACGAGAGATTTAGCTTCTGGTGTAAACCGGACCCCCATCTGCACTCGCAACGCCTGTGCACTTTCAAACCAAAACAAGGGTGGGAAATCGTACTTCAGGTGACCCACTCCAGACCTGCCAAGTTTGAAACTGGAGTGAGCTAAGGACTGCGACTGAAACCACTTACCAGTGGCCCCTAGTTCATCCATTGCATTTATTTGCACAAAAGATTCCTTGTGGTCCTTGCCTTGGCTTGGGTAGCCTCTGCTTCCTAAAGCACTCCGAAAGTTGGGAATAGCTTTTATTTCTGCAGCAGATCCTCCCCTGACTCTTGGAACCTGTTTTCCACACTTCAGAATCCTGTCTCGAACTTTGTCAGCTCCTTAGATATTTCACTTTGTGACTTTACGCATGACTGAGCACTTTTACACACACATCTAACATTGAACACAAGGTCCATTCATCGTAGGGCTGGACTTATAAAGTTAGGGAAACCCATCTTGAAGATTGGTTTTTCCCTGACAGGTTTTGGTGGGATTCTGCTCTTTTCACCATTGACCAAAGGGACTCTATATATTTTACATAGTGTGTGTTTGAGTGGTGATTTTACTGTGCTTTTCAATATACACTTGTGTTTGTTCATGGGCCTAATAAATGGTATAGTTTTCATATACTACTGTCTAAGGGTAATTCTTGGTGTGTAACTGTGTGTGCTCATCAAATACCTCAGATCACCCCCACTGATTCTGCGACTTAGTCTTTTCTGCTCTCCAAGCTACCATGAATTGGTCTGGCTATCTTCCCAGAAGTGTTGCCTGTTTCAGTAAACAAGGGTGGCATCCTAAACATCTGTTCACCAGAGCAGGGTTTGGAGATCCATTCTAACAAATGGGTGTACTGGCATGGGGTAAGAACTCAGGTACTTTGGTATTGCACACTGCTATAGTACTTGGATTACAAGTGTTCCCTATTTCAACAAACAAGGGTGCCCCCCTCAACATCTTTTCACCAGAGCAGAGATTAGAAATCTATTCTAACAACAGGGACGCTAGTGTAGAAAAGAGGCACATTTCACCTGCAGACTCTGAGTTGGTCCTGTGCTCACAAATTCTGTATAGCTGTGGCAGCACTGGAAGGGGCTGGAAGGAACAGGCAGCCTTTCCAGGTGAGCCTCATTACTCTGAATGCAGAGCTGAAATTGCAGTGTTTTTAAGGCCCCTGTGCAGAAGCAAGCCGAGGGAAACTGGAGAGAAGAAGACTCTCCCTTGATTAGGCCAGACTGGAGACAGCCGTGAGGTATAGGGGTGTGGATCCCAAGAGTGCCTGCAGTAGTAGCAGTAGTAGCAGGAGAAGAAACAAAGTCGGCAAGCAGCAGCAGCCCAAAGCCGTTGTAATTGGGAGTCGGAAAAGGAAGCTCTGCACTCCTGAACAGCAGAAGTACCTTGCCGGTAACAGTATCTAGCTTTTAATAACACTCGCGCTGACATCTAAGCGAGTAGAAGTTAACTGCAGAAGTGGGAAGTCTTTTTATCAATGGGAAATTAACACACACTTAGCCTCAGCAGATGGTTTCTCCACTTCTACCAATTGTTTCTTCCAGCAGCTGGTTACTCACCAGGTTAGCATGCCTACAGTTACCACTGGTGGGGTTTCTGGCTTTTGTGTATATTTGTACAGGTTTGCCTAGGTTTGGTCAGTCTTCCATCACTCAGCACGTTTATTGTTCGGGAGTCACTAACCCTTTGCTCTGGGGTCCACACCTGTGGTTTAGGGTTCACAGCATACTAATTTATATGATGGTACACTTGGCCCCAAAGTGTTGAAAAAATACAGGTGCTTTTTGACACCCTTTCATTGTTGTATTCAGCACACTGCCAGCATTTGTAAGCGTTTGTTATGTATTAGTCTACAGCCATGTTTTTGTGTGTTTTTACAGCATGTAACTTCTGCCTCCTGATGAAGACGTTGTGTAAACCAACACCCTGCGTCGAACCGGTCGAGAAAAACCTCAAGGGATGTGATCTTTGTATCTCTTTTTCCTGATCCACCCTTATAATAGATGTTGTGCTAATAAATTCTATTATGTGCTTGGCAATTACAATAATAATGAATGCTGCTGTGGGGAGCAGTTATATATTTCTTCTCCTCATTTGTTTTTAGTATAGTCCTTTTGTTCTTTAGCTTTTTGGATGTATGTCACTGTATGTTGAGTCGAGTTTGACTGTTCCACTATGAATGGTAAGTTTGAGTGATGTTTAAGCCTATTTTAGGCATATTTTGCTGCTGTGTTGCTATGTCAAATTTACTAGTGTTTAATGAATTGTAATTAATTTATTATTTTTCAATTTTTGTATCTCTCTAAATAAATGTTGATACATTGTTATAAATTGTTTTCTCTGGACCATTTTTTCAGTTTTTCATGTCTTAATAATACTCTGGTCCAGAGGTTAGAATTCACGGTGAGCCTCATTGCTCTGAAGCTGAAGTTGCAGTTGTTCTTAAGGCCCCTGTGCAGAAGCAAGCTGAGGGAAACTGGAGAGAAGAAGACTCTCCCTTGATGAGGCCAGACTGGAGACAGCCGTGAGGTATAGGGGTGTGGATCCCAAGAGTGCCTGCAGTAGTAGCAGGAGAAGAAACAAAGTCGGCAAGCAGCAGCAGCAGCCCAAAGCCGTTGTAATTAGGAGTCGGAAAAGGAAGCTCTGCACTCCTGAACAGCAGAACTACCTTGCCGGTAACTGTATCCAGCTTTTAATTACACTCACGCTGACATCTAAGTGAGTAGAAGTTAACTGCAGAAGTGGGAAGTCTTTTTATCAATGGGAAATGAACACACACTTAAATTACACTCTCGCGTGTAATGAGAAACCTTTATTCTCGCTAATATCAGCATTACTTTGTTTTCTGTGCGGTCGCGTGGCTCCTGTTAACATGGAGAACGCTGCTGGTAGCTTAACTGAAGTTAAACCGGCTTTTTAACAAAGAGTTGCAAGTATTGTTTTAAGGGGCCGTGCACATGAAACAATGTATCCCGATAACTTGGAGGCTGAGTGCTGACGTAAAGGTGGGAACACATCTCTCTTTGAAGTGGCAGTTCAAGAGTAAAACAAAATCACTTGTGCCTAATTTTGTTTTCAGTGGAAGGTCCACATCTTGCAACACAGTGAAGGCTGAAGCAGAAGTTGTAGAAGTAGTAGAAACTGAAGCCAGAACAAGTATTCCCCAAGCCCATAGAAACTCTATAAATATAGATTCTGCACACGTAAGAGCTGTGCACCAGTGTTCTGAAGTTGTTGAATTCATCGTTCCCCAAGAATCTTCATTCAGAGCTGGAAGAGTGGCACAACCGCTTTGGGGTAGTCATTGAAGGAAAGGTGTATTTGAAGCTGAGGAATCGAGCTGGGTACTTGTTAACAAAGGTTATTTTCATATCTGCATGGCAAAGACTATCTGGAAGAAGAAGAAGTGGTCTAGAAGCTAGAATCAGATTGTATGGTAGTTGCAAGGCAGGCAAAGAGGCTGCCTTTTCTTATGCCATAGAAAATAGAGTGCCTTGCCAACCTGTGGAGGTAGAAGATGTGTCGTAGAATTGCCTACCCTTGAAGTTGCAGTTGTAGCAGAAAATTACCTAATCACAGAAGTTGTACTAGTAGTGGCAGGACTGTGGCTATCCATATTTGTCAGAGGTTGAATCTGAAACAAGCTGTGGGGCAAAGGAACCTATTCTCACAATTCTATCGCAGAAGGAAGTTCCTGAGAGAGGAGAAAACCTCAAACTGTGAATATAAGACACAGCAGAAGTTGAAAGCAGAGAAATTGTTGTCAGGGTAGAAGAGGTACTTTTGACTTCAACTTCATCTATTCTTTCCTGGAAGGAAGACATCCAGAAAACTCTATTGTAACTGAAGAATCTTTTCACCAAGCAAAGAAGAAACTTTCACCGGTGGATTTTATTTGTGTCAACTTTTGTTTCTTTGGAACTTTTCAAGACTTTGGTGAAGACCTTTTGGTTCCTTGGAGGAAATTGACTTTGGGGCATTCATGGGGGAGCAGGATCTGGCCAGGACCATGAGAAGACATCCAAGATGCTGTATGTTTGGTAAACGTTTATTCATGTTGTGTTTATGTGTCTTTAAATGTTTATGTTGTTTGGTGTGAGGGTTGGTTTTGTGAATGCTAGGAGATTTTGCCATAGATCTTAGAATAGATAGAGAATCCCCCGGGTAGTGTAGGTTTAGTTAGTATTTCTGTTATAATTATGTGTGAAATAAAACGGCAAATCCTGATAAACCCAATACATTCATGAGTCTCACATTGCTGACCCCTCAAACTCATAAATGTCATTGGAGAATGATCGGAGACCAGTCTAAACCTCTGGCCAGTGAGATAGTATTTTAGGTATGAAACCGCCAACTTTATAGCCTGGGCCTCAAGCTCAATTGTGGCATAGTTCTTTTCCTTGGGATATAACTTTCCACTTACACACAGAGCCTCGGATACAATGCCATCGTGAACTTGGGAAAGAAAAGCCCCAACCTGATATGCGAAGCATCTGTTTGTAAGATGAACTCTTTGTTAAAATCAGCCACTTTAACACTGACTCACTACAAAGAATATCCTTCAGTTTATCAAAACAGTTTTGATCTTTAATTTCCACCTTATCTTTGGGGGTTCAGCGTTCTTAAGCTTAACAGTGAAGCAAAAGGTGATAGAAGAATAACTCAGGATGAATTATCTATAATACCCCACTAGTCCTAAAAAGGCTCTCAGATATTTCTTGGTTTTAGGTACTGGGGTCTCCTGAACAGCTTTTAGTATTTCACTTTGGGGTTGTACAAGACCTGGTCCATTAATCTTTGAAATGTAGCTGGGTCCCAGTGAAGTCCAAAAGGTAATACCTTGAACTGCAATAGTCCAATAGTGGTGGTGAAAGTGGTTTTCTCCTTGTCCTCTGGATTAACGGGTAATTGCCATTATCCTTTGTCAAATCAATCATGGGGAGCAAAACGACAGCTCCCAATCGATCAATCGGATCGTCTATCCTTGGCATAGGATAACTGTTGAATTGGGATACCATGCTTACCTTTCTGAAGTCAATACAGAACCCCCATAATTGATCTGGCCTAGTAACAAGTAGTATCAGAGAGGACCAATGCCTCTGGGATGGTTCAATAATATCAGAGTTTAACATCTTCTCCACTTCCTCTATGACTATTACTTTTCTTGCTTCAGGGATCTGGTATGGGTTTTAATGGACCGCCTTTCCTGGGGGTGTATGGATGTAGTGAAAAAAAACCTTTGCCCTTCCTAGTTCACTTGCAAAGACATCTGGAAATGATTGCAATAGGTCTAGTAGAGCTTGTTTCTGAGTCTGTGGTAGGTGGGAAGGAAGCAAGGTATTTCTTTTCTGATTCCTCTTTTAAGAGGCTAGTTGGTAACACTGTTATGGCTCCTACATGATCCTCTCTCCACTTTTTAAAGAGGTTTATGTGATAGATATGGGTCTTAATTTGCCTTTCCGGTTGGGTGACTCAAAAGATGTGTGGCCCTGTTTGATCAATCACCTCTTAGGAACCATGTCATTTGGACAACATCTTGTTCTCAGATGTTGGCAGGAGAAATCTTTCCAATAGAAAAACATCTAAGTAAAGCCTTCTTGTCACAAGAGGTCTTTTGATTTTTGTGTGCTTTAATCATGTGAGCCTGATTTACCACTCTCACAGTAGCCATGTGCTCTTTTAAGCGCTGGGCTGTTTGTGAGAGTTGCAAGAGGGCTTCCTCCCTTTCCTCCCAGGTCTTATTTAACATGTCAAGGACACCCTGTGGCTCCCTACCATACAGTAACTCAAATGGTGAAACCCAGTTGAGGATTGTGGTGTTTTTCGGAAGGCTTAAAGGTCCCACAGTATCATAATATCCCAATTTTTGCAGTCAGCTTCAACCAATTTCGGAATTACATTTTTAAGGGTTTTATTGAAATGTTCCACTAACTCATTGGTTTACGGGTGATAAACAGAGGTCCTGACAGTATTAATGTGCAGGATCTCCTTCACATCTGCCATTAATCGACTCATTAACAGTGGTCGAAGTGTACGAAAAGAAGTAGTGGAGCTATGTTCCCTACTGGCCTGCACCCACTCCCCACAAACCCCATTATCACGTCACCTCCCACACACAATACACATTCACAAACACTTGCACCTGCTGTTTAAGGGAACGTTCAGTGCAGTACACTGAAAAGGCAAGTTTCAACTGCTTCCTACACTTTTATTTTAAAACGAAACCATTCCGGAACGGTTTCTTTCTAAAATAAAAGAATAGGAGCTGTAAAAGGTAATTTTAAAAAGTAGAGGAGCACCGCTCCCGACCGCTCCCGCTCACTTCGACCACTGCTCATTAATGTAGTCCCTTGATTTGTCAGGGTCTTCTACAGAAACCAACTCGTGAAAAAAATGGTATCAGGTGCCTCAAAAGTTGTATGAACGTATTACTGCATAATTCAAAGCCCTCTGGGTATCGAGTCGCATAATCCACAATTACCAATATATAATGATTCTCCAATTTAGATGGCTCAAGGCGTCCAACTATGTCCATGCCTATACAGGAAAAGGGCACATCAATAATAGGTAAAGGCTGTAGTGGGTATTTGGGAGCAAGTCTTTTGACACAGGGCACAGGTAAGCACAACGTTTTTCACATTGGCATAGATTCCTGGCCAATGGAAATGGCTTATTACTTGTGCTTGTGTTTTGGGTGTACCCAAGTGACGACCTGTTAAATGGGAGTTAGCAATCTCTATCACCATCCCCTTGTGACATTTAGGGACCATAATGTGAGATCTAGGAGTACCATCAGGGCTAGGATCAACTCTATAAAGTAGTCCATGCTTTAAAATAAAGAATGGTCCCCCTTTTTTACCTGCCTCCTTCTTAAGATACCAGATGAAGACAAGCTTCTGCTATCAAGGGGTTATTCTGGTGGGCAAACACTAAGTCAGGAATGGTTTTGGTTCATCGCCCAGGTAATTTAGCGGTATTGTCTCAGATGTTGTTTGGGAATCCTCATCTGCCTCCCCACTCTCAGTTTATCAGCTTTCCTGAATTCTTCCCCTTTGGGTAATACGGCCCTCTCTAAGATTCCCTGAGATATGTTCTCTCCCGCCTTTATCTGATATGCCTCTTTCCCACTGTTTTGAATCAAAATCTTTACATTACCTCTATATTCAGGGTCTATGACGCCTGCTAAGACGTCGAGGTCCTGTCACCAGGCTGTGCACGACTTACAGGCAAGCCTAATGTAGAAACCTGGAGGGGTTCCAGAGCAGATCAGTGGGTATCAACATTCTGTCTCTGGGTTGTACCAACTCTCCCCTGCTACTACATACGTCAAATCCAATAGAATTTCTGCAGCTACTGATGTATCGGAGACTCTGTTGCTAAGAATTACAAATCTGAGGGTTTCCCATTTTTTATCGAATGAGCCCGATCCCCCTTCTGACAACAAATGTGAGGAGTCAGGAATGAGATGTGGACACAGAGAACTCATGTTTGTGGCTATAGACTTTTATTCAAAACTAGCAAAAAGTACTGAACCCTAGAGGACCTTTTACTCAAGGTAACATGTCATACTATGGATGGGACGGAGAATAACTAAATAATAAGACCGACTCAGGACGTTGGAAAACTCTGTTTTAATATCAATTGTCTAAATCAGGGGGTACAGCGGATATCAATGGACGTCACACAGCATGATCTCAAAGCATATAATGAAAAACAACACATTTATGTCATAGGTGACATCATACTAGGAGACAAACTAACAAAACCTGCGCGGGATTGTAGTTGGCTCAAGGGGAACGTCTAAATATACTTTCTATATGGGATAGGATTGTGATTGGGTCTCTATAGTCAGGTGGGCATTCATGCCCTCCCCTAGTACAAGTCATAGTGCAAGTCATCTTCGACAGTAATTAGAAACACAGCATTTAATTGGCTCTCAAAGTATAAGGCTCTTCATTTTACGTCCTTCTATAATTGGTTGGTACGCTTGTACCATTCTGGAACATTTGATGCTCTAACAGCACGTGAGCTGGTACCCCAGGTGCTGGTGGATGAACTTGACTGTGTCTCTCCAACCAATTAGCCCAACATCTCTCATCACTCCTGCTGTCTGCGATGCACATTGTTTTTGAACTCAGCCTTGTAGTAGCTTCTCGCCTCTGGTAATATAAGGGAGTGTGGGCACTCGCTATTGTCAATCTGGTGCACCATGTCCATCGTCTATTTTCACCCTCAGCTCACGTGTTCAGGGACGTATTATGGCCTTTAATTGTCTTTAATAAAGAAACTTGCCACCCATGGTGTTCTCTCCTTGCAACTTATCAACGGATGCCGCGGCTTCTCACGTTTTACTGTTTTTCGCAGCTGATAACCAGTTCTTGGCTGCTTCCAGTCCTTGACATGAAGCCAGACAGCCTCTTTGGTCTTGCTTGTAATTTGAGCCTATTCTTTGCTGTGACACACATAGATTTCCATCCGTCTTCCTTCATGGAGGCTTGCTTACTAAAATGTGTCATTGAATGTCCAGAATTCTATATACATATATGTTGGCGGCATCGCCTGCAATCTTTATACTACATATGGCCAGCTTTAAGAATACTTAGTCTAATTGCATTGCAGCATTTGTGCAGTTATAAAACAGCTTGTGTTTTCTGCAGTGCTCTTCACATGTGCAATCTTCATTCTGCACATGAAAGCCTTCTTGATTCTTTACTTCGCCATCAGATTCTATATCAGCTATGCATTCTCTTCTCTGGTCAACCTTCTCAGTGCGTCACACTCATTTCTCATGACGTCACCAGCTTTTCCTTTTTTACGTCTTCAGACTTCTTCAGGTGCTTCTCTTAGGAGTCCATCAGTCTTTCAGGGATACTTCTCATAGGGCTTTCTTAGTGCATACCTTGTCTCAAAGATTCTTCACGGTATAGGTACCATTACTGGCATTGCACATGTCGCAATTTCCGGTTTCCAGCATGTAGGCAAAATAGGGGCGGAATGTCCTGCAGAGGCATTCAGCTGCTCCTCTACTGTACCCATTCTCTGAACGGGTTCTGTGGACAGACAAGACAATACTCTAATCAATTGTTGAAAATCAATGATCCTGTAGGTCGCTGTTCTGATTCGCTAATTGCTTGATGTGCTTTGCACTCTGAAGTAAACGGTACAGAGAATGGGTGTGGGTGGCCTGCTGACATACCTGGAGCAGATCTTGGGGGAGGCTATAGTTGGTGTGCTGCTGCGTACTAGGACCTGCTGTGTTTTTTCCCCACCTGTTGTGTCACCCTAAAATGGTGTATGTTGTTGCAGTGCATTCTGGAGCAAATATCCCAGAAACTGGGCATTCTAGGGTTGAGGACTTGTCCTTCCATTACCAAATTGAAGTTTCACTGATTTCAGGCAAACGTCTAATTTGTGAAGTTGCTGACATCTGGGGAAAGTGGTGGGATGTCCAAATGATATGTAGTCAGTAATGTCAGGTGGGTCCTAAAAGGTAACTTTGCAAAATGTGGTGCAGATTAGGGAAACAGTGTAGAATTCTACAAGGAACAACGCTTCACCAAGCCACAAACCCACAAACAAATTTAGAGTTTTGCTGGAATCTGGGGAAAGGGGTGGGTGTTCCCAATTTCATGTAGCCAGTAGGGTCCACAGGATCCTAAAAGGTAACTAGGCAAAATGTGGTGCAGATTGGTAAAACGGTTTGGAATTGTATAAGGAACAATGCTTCAGCAAGCTGAAAACGCACACAAAATGTTGACTTGTGCTGAAATCTCGGGAAAGTGATGGGGTCTTCAAATATCGTGTAGCCAATAATGCTCATGAAGTCCTAAATGGTAACTATGCAACATTTGGTGCAGATTAGGGAAAGGGTGTGGAATTGTATAAAGAACAATGCTTCACCAACCCCCAAACCAACAACACATTTTGACATTTGCTGAAATCCAGGGAACAGGGTGGGCTGTCTAACTGTTATGTAGTCAGTATTGTCCAGAGAGTCTTAACAGGTAACTTTGCATAATTTTGTGCAGATTGGTGAAACGGTGTGGAATAGTATAAGGAACAATGCTTTGTCAAGCCACAAACCCAGCCACAAACTCACACATTTTCACTTTTATAAATATAAATAAAAGGGTTTGAAAAATGCCTCACTTTCCCTCTAAGAGCTGTTTTTCCTACTGGATAGGGGTCTCATCCCATCAAGCTTTCTGGCACCCATGAATTCTGGCTCAGAGACGGGAACAAAGGAACAGGCGCACATGTGTTTCGTGGTTTCCACAGCAGCCTTTATTGGATGAAATTACAAGACACTTCTGGAAAAGCACACACAGTCATTCTGCCTTACATAGGCTTATTTGGATGATGCAACACCCTCATGCAAATTACTATTTTGTTTGAGCATGTACCTAATAGGTCCTTTTAACCAGAGAAAAACCCTCCCTTTCTTCTGATTGGGTGATTTATCTGATGGACATCAAGCCCACATAAGTCATACTTGGCATTAACACTTACCGTCTGACACATAGACTGATGGGCTATTTTAGACCCAGCTGAACACAGTTACAACACCCTTCAACTTTTGCCAAAAACAATTATATTCACATCACTGTTAGTTCTTATCTACTCTTCGAGGTTCTGCCGAGTTTAGTTAGTGGGTCTCTTTACAAGTGTGCTGGTCTGTTGTTACTGGACCGACACACTACGGGTCTGCGAGCAGCTGCCACCCTGCCCACCACGCTTGAACTGGCGGGCAGGACTGTACCCTCTCGCATACTTTCATAGAAGCACCAGCACCATTATTAATGGTCCTGGTGCTTCTGTCATCCCCAATCCCATTGTCATGATCACTGCTTCCAAGGAGCCAGGACCAGCCCAACGTCCTTGGAAGCAGGCCCCTAATCCTAAGCCTAGGCACCAGCCGGTCCCCACTGGGACCTTTTGGACCTTGTCCTGGCGCCGGTGGCACCAGGCTCATCAAAGCCATCGGTCCCGGCACTGGAAGCGCCGGGCTCATAATATGTGTGAAAATGCTTGGGTGGACTTACCTGCAGCAGACCATGCTGCTTACTTACCAGCTACATAGGAATCCTCTGTAAGCCGGAACTATTTTCTTACCTGGGTGGGGCAAGATCCACGCCCTGGATACAACACTGGAACTCTTCTGGAACAGGAACTCTTTTCTTACCTAGGCGGGGCCGTGGAGGAAGACGCCTCATCACTCCTAGGCTATTTAAACCACACCCGATTGATGAAGCGTGCTTCGCGTTATTCTGCATCTGCAGCAGAACGCTCACCGAGTCTGTTCCAGCTTTTCTTCTTCCGATCCTGTACCTGCAAGAACAATACTTACCATTCCAGTATCCAGTCTTCAGCAGCGCCTGTAAAAGACAAGAAACAACAGGTTAGCACGGCGACTTCACATGCAACGCATTCCTTACCTGGTCCATCGGCAGCGACCATTTCTTCACGCTGCACCTCCACCTGTGGAGACAAAAGCATAGTTATTACTTACCGGCAATCCGCGAATTCCGGATGTTTTCAACGCTGCAACCCAGCATCTGAAAGACAAAAGAAGAGACATTAGACAGGTATTTACTTACGCCCATCGCGCTCGCCACAATAGAGCGCCTGCAACTACTCCGGCGTTTTCCAGCACCTCTTCAGCACGAACTCACAGCTGTGAAGGAAAGAGACAGTTAAAGCGCTTGCATTTACTTACGCATTTCCAAGCGCTTCTTTCCAAGGCTCTGGCTCCAGCTTTGGCTCTCTTCATTCCATCTTCTAACGCAAGAGCCCTGCAAAACAAATAGAAGAAAGCATTATTCCGAGCCCTGTTCAATACTTACGTGTCCACGCACCTAAAGACTATAGGGACTAAAAGGTGTCCGGAAACTCACCGCTCGTGCTGTTAACGGCGGTTGCGATCCTCTGATGTTAAGAGGCCTACGTTTCACCCAGTGAAGGAACTGGCAACGGCACCCTGCACCAGACGCAGATGGAGAGTCCAGCATTCACCTATCTAAGGTGAGCACGTTGACCTGGGGGCTCTACGGAGAAGCTTAGAAGAGAGAGAGAGAGAGAGAGAGAGAGAGAGAGAAGGACACTCAATTGCCCAGATCTTTAACCCCATATATTCTTTCACCTGCAGAAATCTCACCCTTCGAGTTCGACACACAGTGCGAAGAGGCTCAGCCCCAGAAGCCAATCGAGTCCTGCACATCACTTTTCGAGTCACAGACACCTTCCTGCCTAGACCAGCGCCTCCGTGGGAATCAGGTGAGCGTTACAGAAAGCGAAGCCCACCACAAAACTCCTACCCAGGCGCAATGGAAACCTCGGATACAGACCAACTGGCCCGATTGCTTGGGGAACTAAGAGCAGAGGTACATGCAGCTCGTCAGGAAACAAACTCTTTGAGAAGAGAGCTGATAATATCCAAGGAGCGAACGGAGGACCTCGCTAGGCAATTACTACAAACGCAGGCAGGACAGACTCCTTTGCCCGCTCCAGGAGTAAGCTACCCTTCAGCATCCTCAAATCCAGTGCAAATCAATCTACCCGGTAATGTGCCTTTGGCTCCACCCGAACGCTTTTCTGGTGACCCAAAGAAATTTGCAGTGTTTATCAACCAGTGCCGCCTACACTTCTTATGTCGCCCAGCTGCCTTTCCAACAGACCAGACCACGGTGGCTTTCGTGCTTTCTTATCTCAGTGGCAGTGCCGCAGATTGGTCGATCCCTTTGGTCACTCAGGATGATCCGGTCCTTCACGATTTTCAGGCCTTCCAGTCCAGCATGGAGAAACTGTTCGCAAGACATGCCCAAGGGCAGGCCTTGGACAATGAACTCCTTTCGTTACGACAGGGTAATTTAGACCTCTTGACTTATATTGCCTCATTCAACAGACTTATAGTGGAAACTCAATGGCCGGAGGATAAAAGAATAACGCTTTTCTACAGAGGCCTGCGTGGAGAGCTCAAGGATGTGTTAGCTCAAATTGTGAATCCTCCACAAGAATGCTCAGACTATATTGACTTAGTTGTCCAATTGGACCACAGATTACAGAACAGGAAGGCTGATCGTTCCAAATTTGATACCCGAGTATTTTCTAAACCACAGACCTCTACTAGGGGAGCTGACACCGTGGAACCCATGCAACTAGGGGGCATGAAAGGACCTTTAACTCAAAAGGAGCGGGAAAGAAGAAGACAGCTGCAATTATGCCTCTATTGCGGAAACTCGGGGCACTTTCTTCGAGACTGCCCAGTGAAACCAGCTAAGAAGGCTGTAGGAGCCGCAGATACCTGTACCCAAAATTCTGAGCAGGGAAACGACCTAGCCCGACAAGTGTAGAGGTCCTCTTGCCGAGCGTTAAAATCTGTCCCGTGACCTCGCATTTCGTGGTGCCTATGCTCCTCATTAGCCCAGAACGTCCGGATCGTTTGCATGCAATTGAAGCTTACATCGACAGCGGAGCAATCGGTAATTATGTGGACCGTGAAATGGTATCAAGGATGGATCTACCTCTTGTCCCTAAGGCAGTAAAAGACGTCATTACTACAGTGGATGGCACGGAGATAGCCTCCGGACCAGTAACGCATGCCACCCAAGAAGTGACGTTAGTGAGCCAAGATGGACACCGGGAGAAAATCGTGTTCGATGTGATCAAGGCCCCTCAGTTCCAGATCATTCTGGGAATTCCTTGGTTAGAGAAGCACAATCCTCAGATCGATTGGCGAGCAAAGACGGTTCAGTTTCCAGAATGTTTTACCACTTGTTATCCTCGGCCTGATGTTTCACTGACAGCGATCTCTTCCGAGGTTCCCAAATTACCTCCCGAATACCAGGAATTCCAAGACGTCTTTCGGAAGGACCAAGCTAACACCCTGCCTCCTCATAGGTCCTACGACTGTCAAATAGACCTGATACCCGTAGTAGGATTTATGCCCTCACCGAGCCAGAGAATCCTGGCTCACCGAGCCAGGATTTATTCCCTCACCGAGCCACAGAATCTTCACCTCAGACAATTTCTGGACCAATACCTAGCTAACGGGTTTATCCGTCCTTCAAAATCTCCAGCTTCCTCGGCTTTGTTCTTCGTTCCGAAAAAGGAAGGAGACCTTAGGACTTGCATAGATTACCGCGCCCTGAATCAAATCACCGTTAAAAACAGATACCCGTTACCTTTGATCCCTGAACTCCGGGACCAAGTCAAAGACGCATGTATTTATACAAAGTTGGATCTCAGAGGAGCCTACCACTTGGTACGAATAAAAGAGGGCGATGAATGGAAGACGGCATTCCGCACCAAGTATGGGCTGTTCGAATATCAAGTGATGCCCTTTGGACTTTGTAACGCTCCTGCCGCTTTCCAGTATTTTATGAACGATGTCCTTAGAGAACTCATAGATGTGTGTGTTGTTGTCTACATTGATGACATCCTCGTCTATTCATCATCTGAAGAGGAACACCAGAGACACGTCAAAGAGGTTCTCGAGAGATTGCGTCAACATAACCTTTTTGCTAAGCTTGAAAAATGCGTTTTCAACGTAACTGAAGTTGAGTTCCTGGGATTCATATTGTCACCTGACGGAGTCCATATGGATTCAAAGAAAGTCGATGCAATCATTAAGTGGCCATCACCAACCTCTGTAAAAGGAGTTCAAAGCATGTTAGGCTTCGCTAACTTTTACCGCAGATTCATTCCTGAATTCTCTCGGATAGTCCAGCCCATCACCGCTCTGTTAAAGAAGAACAAACGTTTTGAGTGGTCTACTGAAGCAGAACAAGCTTTTCAGGACTTAAAAGCTAAATTCATTTCTGCACCTGTTCTAAAACATCCTCGCCCAGAACTCCCCTACATCGTGGAAACGGATGCTTCTAGTCTTGCTATGGGGGCAGTTTTATCACAAAGAGATCCGGTCACACACCAATTACATCCTGTAGCCTTTTGGTCCCGCAAATTCTCGGCTCCCGAGATCAATTATTCAATACAGACAAGGAACTTTTAGCTATCAGATCGGCCTTTAAAGCCTGGCGGCATTATCTTTTGGGAGCCAGACACACAGTCACCGTAATGACTGATCACCGCAATTTACAATATCTGAAGACGGCCAAAGCTCAGTCTTCCAGACAGCTTCGCTGGGCTCTGTTTCTGGCTGAGTTTGACTTTATAATTACTTATCGACCAGGCAGTAAAAACGGAAAGGCAGATGCTCTCTCCCGGATGGGAGTAGATGAACATTTGACCAATCCAGAACCAATACCCATAATCCCAGAACAAAGGATTTTGGGTTTGGTCAGCGCTCAATCCTTTGAAGACATCAAGACTACAGTCAAATCACTCTTAAAC
The DNA here is from genome assembly GCF_040938575.1 of Ambystoma mexicanum. Taxonomy (NCBI): domain Eukaryota; kingdom Metazoa; phylum Chordata; class Amphibia; order Caudata; family Ambystomatidae; genus Ambystoma; species Ambystoma mexicanum. Next base: position 187,960,707 of record NC_090936.1, read on the forward strand.
CCGGCCGATTTGCAGGACTGGCAATTAAAGGGAAAAGAATTCTCAGTGGATCAAGACCTACCATATTTCTTCATATTACTTGCCCTGTGAGAAAATACAAAAACAAGTAATCTCCTGTTATCACGACTCTCTAATGGAGGGTCACCCTGGCATTACCAAAACCATGGAAAAGATCAAAAGACATTTCTGGTGGCCATCATGGAAGAAGGATATTAGAGACTTTGTAATCTCCTGCGGTGTGTGTGCCCAGAATAAAAGTCAGAAGGAGAAACCAGCCGGCCTATTACACCCATTAGACATCCCTCCCTGTCCATGGCATACCCTGTCCATGGATTTCATCACGGACTTACCTCCATGCTCAGGGTATAATACCATTTTAGTAGTCGTGGATCTATTCTCCAAGATGGCTCACTTCATTCCCCTGAAGGGCCTACCTTCAGCTTCAGTATTGGCCCGAGAATTCTTAGAAAACATCGTTCGGTTACACGGTTTTCCCTCGGTTTTGGTCTCCGATAGGGGAAGTCAATTCATCTCCCACTTTTGGCGAAGTTGCTGTCGTCTAGCCCAAATTGATGTAAGACTTTCAACCAGTCACCATCCCCAAACTGACGGACAAACCGAGAGGACAAATCAGACTCTAGAGCAATATCTACTTTGCATGCTCCAACAAACTGAAAACCCTTGGAAGGATATTCTTTGGATCGCTGAATACGCTTACAACAATTCGACTCATTCTGGAACTGGGAAGACTCCCTTCTTCCTATTATACGGACACCATCCTAGAACCTCTAACCTGGATCCTCCCCAAGAATTCGAAACACCTACTGTGGATCACTTGCACTCGGAGATCACTCGTGCTTTTAAGGAAGCCACTGCCCATCTGCAAAGAGCTAAAGCTCAATTCAAAAAAGGAGCAGATCGACACCGTAAAGAGGCCCCTCACTACGCAGTAGGAGACCAGGTCTGGTTATCCACTAAGCACTTGCCTCTAAAAGGACCCCACACCTTCATCCCGAGATACCTTGGACGTTATCTCATCTCTGCCATAGTTAATCCGGTGGCTGTCAAATTGGAATTACCTGCGCATATGAAAATACATCCAGTATTTCCTGTCTCCTTATTAAAACCAGTACAACCAGAAACCCGATTGACTGAACTCCCAGAACCTGTTTTGGTAGAAGGAGAACTTGAATTCGAAGTAAAGAACATCCTAGACTCCAAAATCTCCAAATCTAAATTATATTACCTGATTGATTGGAAAGGATACGGCCCCCAGGAAAGATCTTGGGAACCCTCAGAATATGTCCACGCACCTCGTCTGGTCAAGAAATTCCATCTGAATCACCCCGACAAGCCAAAACCCCCGGAGAAGACACGCTTAGGAGGGGCCTTGAGGGGGGTGCTGTCATGATCACTGCTTCCAAGGAGCACGGACCAGCCCAACGTTCTTGGAAGCAGGCCCCTAATCCTAAGCCTAGGCACCAGCCGGTCCCCACTGGGACCTTTTGGACCTTGTCCTGGCGCCGGTGGCACCAGGCTCATCAAAGCCATCGGTCCCGGCACTGGAAGCGCCAGGCTCATAATATGTGTGAAGATGCTTGGGTGGACTTACCTGCAGCAGACCATGCTGCTTACTTACCAGCTACATAGGAATCCTCTGTAAGCCGGAACTATTTTCTTACCTGGGTGGGGCAAGCTCCACGCCCTGGATACAACACTGGAACTCTCCTGCAACAGGAACTCTTTTCTTACCTAGGCGGGGCCGTGGAGGAAGACGCCTCATCACTCCTAGGCTATTTAAACCACACCCGATTGATGAAGCGTGCTTCGCGTTATTCTGCATCTGCAGCAGAACGCTCACCGAGTCTGTTCCAGCTTTTCTTCTTCCGATCCTGTACCTGCAAGAACAATACTTACCATTCCAGTATCCAGTCTTCAGCAGCGCCTGTAAAAGACAAGAAACAACAGGTTAGCACGGCGACTTCACATGCAACGCATTCCTTACCTGGTCCATCGGCAGCGACCATTTCTTCACGCTGCACCTCCGCCTGTGGAGACAAAAGCATAGTTATTACTTACCGGCAATCCGCGAATTCCGGATGTTTTCAACGCTGCAACCCAGCATCTGAAAGACAAAAGAAGAGACATTAGACGCGTATTTACTTACGCCCATCGCGCTCGCCACAATAGAGCGCCTGCAACTACTCCGGTGTTTTCCAGCACCTCTTCAGCATGAACTCACAGCTGTGAAGGAAAGAGACAGTTAAAGCGCTTGCATTTACTTACGCATTTCCAAGCGCTTCTTTCCAAGGCTCTGGCTCCAGCTTTGGCTCTCTTCATTCCATCTTCTAACGCAAGAGCCCTGCAAAACAAATAGAAGAAAGCATTATTCCGAGCCCTGTTCAATACTTACGTGTCCACGCACCTAAAGACTATAGGGACTAAAAGGTGTCCGGAAACTCACCGCTCGTGCTGTTAACGGCGGTTGCGATCCTCTGATGTTAAGAGGCCTACGTTTCACCCAGTGAAGGAACTGGCAACGGCACCCTGCACCAGATGCAGATGGAGAGTCCAGCATTCACCTATCTAAGGTGAGCACGTTGACCTGGGGGCTCTACGGAGAAGCTTAGAAGAGAGAGAGAGAGAGAGAGAGAGAGAGAAGGACACTCAATTGCCCAGATATTTAACCCCATATATTCTTTCACCTGCAGAAATCTCACCCTTCGAGTTCGACACAAAGTGCGAAGAGGCTCAGCCCCAGAAGCCAATCGAGTCCTGCACATCACTTTTCGAGTCACAGACACCTTCCTGCCTAGACCAGCGCCTACGTGGGAATCAGGTGAGCGTTACACCCATTCAGTGCTGTGGGACTCAATGGGAATGGGGATTTACATTTTTCCAGCGTCTGACTTCCCGGAATGCTGGGGTCATAATCACCTGGTTATTCCGGGAAGCCAGGCGCCGGAAAAAAATTCACGAGTCCAGCAGCAGCCTGAAGGTTTTACGGGCACAGCTACCGCTCGACTCGTAATGAGGCTGAGTGTCTCATACCGTGGAGAAATAAATAACCTCTTATTATGTGATGCCAAATACTGCAAATAACCTCCCAGGCGTAATTATCTCACAGTGAGATGGTGCAAAGACCATTCCTTATCAGCATGAGTTAGGCCTTTCACACTAGACATCTGGCTGGGAAGTGGACACCATTTTGTGTTTTGGGCATCCATTTTGAAATATATCCCAGTCTGCCACTGTCCTACCCTTCAGGGAGCCATTATTGAATTATTTAAGCATTTCTTACTTTGTATCTCTTTTTCATAATATATTTTTACATATTCATGATATATGTGTGATACTTAAAGCACCCTTCACTTCCTGGGTCATTTTAACCCAGATATTGCAGTGCCATGTGCACTTTTTTAAAAGAGGAGCTAGAACCTTGATTTCTGCAATAATGTAACCATTGATCTACCTATCATGTTATATGTACTCATTGAGGGGGAGGGGTCGGCGGCACCTCTCTACACACCCCCCTCTGGTCAATATTCTACCACTGTTTAATATGCAACCACTGCACCCTGTGTCCACCCTCCCCATACACAGTGTATATATGCATGCCTATCTGAGTCACCCCCTCATTGTCATGTGCTATCTTAACATGGGAGGTATCATAAAAGACACTTCTAAAGAATCCACAGTGTCTTCAACCATATTGTATTCTCCTAATCAAAGACATACATGTATCTTTTTTTCTGTCAGAAGATTATTGCATATGTTTCGCCCTCCTTTAATCTTTGTATGTACGTATCCTCAAACAATAACTTTGTTTGCTTTTGTCTGGATCCCACCCCCATTACCCAATTAAATATAACCATAACATGCACTAGTGATTCATTCCTTGAGGGGACCCACCAGCCCATTTTCTCCTGTTTCGTCCATGTGCAACATTTCACAATTTATATCCACTTTCTCCTGCCCTTTCGCCATATATATATTTTAAATTTGTCATTGTTTTGTTTGTCTTGCATCGGCACATCTTCCACCAAATTCATCTTAATTTTCTTATTCCTCGTCCAAGGACCTTCTTCATTCTTAGTCCATTTGTTTTAATTGTTCTTTGTACTCTCAATCTTCTTTATTCACATAGAATAGTCAAGGGGGGCATTTGATTGTTTCTGGGGAAACCAAGGATGGGGGAGTCCTTATGAAAAACATTTTCAAAGGTGGTTTTTATCTCGGCATCTGTCTGGGTCCATCAAAACCCTTTTCACAATGGGGTTTTCTCCCTGCTTGCAGGATCGGTTGCCATCAATCAGCTGGTGTGCATGTACCTCCCGTCCATCTGTAATATGAAAACTGAATGAGATTCTTGAAAAATAAGTGCATTTTTATCATCAGTACTGCCTCCTCAAACCTGAACCTTAAATAAACCATGTCCTTTCTTTAAACACTGCTGCCTCCTAAAAACAATTACTACTGCATTTTCTCTTTTCCTAACATGATAGAATGGCTGCTTCCTTCTCCCTTTCAGCCTATTTTAGTATTACCTATGCTCCATACATATTGGCTGACACCGCGGTTTGGCTACAACCTGAGACCATATACATATATATATTTTTTCAAACTTTATTTATTATGCTTGACGGTACAATTGAAGGGTAAGCAGTGGGTGACATTCGTCAATTACAACAAAAGCATATACAGACAATATACAACAACAGCAGATGGAACCGGGAGGGTATCACAACAGTAGCTAGCCGTTAAGCATACATGGCATGACATTTAGAGATATCCCTCAAGTAGGGTTGTTGCGAGGGGAGGACTGTACAAAGGAGGAGCCATCAGACTCAGTAGATGTAGAGGAAAGATAGGATCGGAATCGGGCCACACATCCCTAGGTCTGGTTGTTGGCGGCAATTGTGTTGCCCGCGCCTCTTCTGTGTCGAAGGCCCAGGTAACAGCAGATAGCCATTGCGCATGTGTGGGTACCCGGGGATGGAGCCAACACATCAGGATACATCATACTGCAAGTAACATACATAAACAAGCAAGCTTTCGGGAGCCACAGTGAAGGCCAGGAAAGTCATGGAAGAGGCATTTCAACGGGGAAGGGGTGAACTCATAGTCTAGGATAGATGAGAGTGTGGAGCAGACCTCAGGCCAGAATTGGGTAAGACAGGGGAAGGCCCAGATCATGTGAATATAAGTTGCATCATCAGACTTACATCTGGGGTAGCTGGACAAATGGTCTTGGAGCATTCGGTGTAATGGAATCGGTGTTTAGTGAACCTGTGTAAGATTTTAAATTGAATCAACTGAAAACGTGAGTTGAACGAGACTTCATGAGTGCGGGCACACATCCGTTTCCAGCATTGGTCGGTCACCTCCAGCTCCAGGTCCCCGGCCCATGACTGTCTCAGCGCATCAAACGTGGGGGAGGTTTTAGATTGTAATAAAGAATATAACCTGGAGATTTTCCATCTAGTGGTCGTGGTATTCATTATTTTGGCCAAAATAGGGTCATCAGGGGGTATGAAGGGGAAACTGGGGTATCTCCTATTTAGGATTCGACAAAGGGCTTAGTACTGGAGCCAGACAGGCGACTTTCACTGTAGGGCTATCGGCAAGTCTGCCCACTCGATGAAGTTGTCCTGGTCAAAAACATCCCGGATGGCTTCAAATCCAGCTTCAGCCCCAACTCCGTGTCTCCGACAGGGGAATGCAGGGGACCCCAGGAAGGAAGTTCCAGAGAGGTAGACAGCTATCGAGCGAGTGCCTTAAATGTGACACCTACTGGGTCAAGAGGACTACAATTAAGGTTTGGGGGAAAGGGCTAAGAGGCAGATATCACGATCATCAACTGCACGTCGTTCCAGTCGTATATGGGAAGGGGGATTTGTAGTTGTGAACCAATACGATGCAAATTGTGCTTGGGCGATCAGCCAGTATTTCTCAAAGTTGAGGGCACCAAAGCCACCGTTCTCCACAGGGGCAGCTAGGGTATTATATTTGAGGCGGACGGCTCCAGCGTGCCATAGGAATTCATTAAGTGTGCGGTTTAGTGATCGAAAAAATTCTCTGCTCAGCCACAAGGGAAGATTAAGAAAACCATATAGGAGTTAGGGGAACACTACCATTTTTAAGACACTGAGTTTGCCTGCAAGAGACAATGGAAGTTTGGCCCAGCCCTGGCATTTCTTCGTAAATGTGGTCAAGTAGTTCAGGTAGTTGGCCTCATGTAACCTGTCTCGCGTGCGAGCCACCACTGCTCGAGATTGGTGATTTCGATTGTGCCCATGTGAATCCCATGAGATCAGGGGGAGGGGAATGGCATCAGTTAGTGGGAAAATTGTCGATTTGGTACAATTAATTTTGAGACTGGAAAGTTCACCAAAGTGTATGACGTCTTCTAGGATCGGGGCAAGGTTACGTTCAGGGGAGTGCACGAATAGTAGGGAGTCATCTGCATATAGAGAAATAATGTCAGTTGCATCTAGTAGTCGTAAACCTCAGTGTGAATGTGTCTGCCATATTCTATCCACCAAGGCTCCTATGGCGATGGTGAAAATTACGGGAGAGAAGGGGCACCCCTGTCTCGTGCCTAGGGATATACAAAAGTGTTGCGAGCATCTACCCTCTGTCCGTGCGAGCCCTGGCTACAGGGTCCGAGTACAGTAGTTTAACCCACGAGAGAAATCGGGGCCCAAAGTTACATTTCACAAGTACCCACCAAAGGTAGTTCCAGGACATGGAATCAAAAGCCTTCTGCATGTCAAGGGCTGCCGCCACAGCGTGGATGCTAGGGTCAATCTGGCTGATGATGTTAAAAAGGCGACGCAAGTTGAGAGAAGTAGATGGGCCAGGGATGAATCCCTACTGATTTGAGTGTATGATGTGAGGCATGTAAGGGGTCAACCACATGGCCAGCACCTTAGCATAAGTCTTAATATTGCAGTTTATGGGCGAAAGAGGCCGATATGATCTGCATTGGGTGGGAGGCTTGCCAGAGAGTGGGAGGGAGTGTGCCTAATGTGCAGGATTCTTCCCATAGTGCTAACAAGTGGGGGACCAAACGTGATTTATACTGCTTATTGAATTCGATTGGGAAACCATCAGAGCCAGGGGTTTTACCCGAGGCCAAATAATCGATGGCCTCAGATCTTTCCTCGGAAGTGATAGGCAAGTCCAGGGTGATGCTAGTGTCATCAGAGAGAACAGACAGGGGGAGGCCATCCAGATATATATCTATATCTGACACCGGGATAGTATCAGTATTTGTATATAGGGAGGAGTAGAACGATTGAAAGTGCTTATTAATGTCTTGTGGAAGGAGGGCCAGAGAGCCATCAGGACTTTCTATGGCAAGGATGTGCGTCGGTCCCGTTTCCTGATGAAGGAGTCTGGCTAGGACGTGGCCAGGTCGCTCGCCCTCACTGTAACGTCTCACTAGTCCGGGAGTGTCTATGAATTTCCTCTCCCTTTCAGCATGGAAACGAAATGTGTCCAGTTCAGTGCTGATGCTGGCGAGGATGGCTGGAGATTGGCACAGGGCATATTGGGCCTCGAGGGATGAGAGTGCAGATTCACTCAACGATATGTCTCTACGGATAACCTTGAGGATCCCTGACTCTTTGGAGGTAGCTATTCCCCTGATGTAGGCCTTAAATGACTCCCAGAGGGTAGCTTGTGTCAGGACCGATCCAGCATTCAGTGTAAAGTAGTCATCAATTGCCCATTCTAGGTCAGTCTTGAAGGCCACGTCTAATAATGGTTGAGGTTTTAGCCTCCAGGAGCGGGTTGCATATTGACCCGCCTCTCAGGCCAGGGAGATAGTCACGGGGGAATGATCGGAGTGAGTTCTAGGAAGAATTAACATTTGCGTGACATACCTGAGAAGTATATGAGCCGTCTGTCTATCCTGGGGTGAGAGTCGTGCACAGAGGAGTAGAATCAGTACACTCGGGAATCGGGGTGCACCATTCTCCATGCGTCAGAGACCTCCAGTCATGGCAAGGATTCCAGGATAACTTAAGCAGCCCTGGAGAGTTGGCGGGCCTGGTACCTGACCTGTCTCAGTTGACATTGAGGATTGTGTTGAGGTCACCACCCCAAAGGATGGGAATCAAGGGGAATACGGTAAGTAGTGTAACAAGGTGAGAATAGAACTCGGGGTCAACTATGTTGGGCCCATACACATTGTAACGCTCACCTGGTATCCACGGGGACGTCACTCGGCCTGTTCTGACCTCTTACGACCTTCAATCCTTCCCTGCAGGCTATTCGACTGGAGACTGGGCCTGAAAAACAGGATTGGTAGAGTTTAACTCCCTATTGTCTCTGTTTGCTTGAACCCCTTCTTTCCCGGGATCCAACCCTTCCCTTTGATCCACAGCTCACCTTGTTTTCTTGGATAGTGTGCTCTCCTTCCTGCTTTCAGCGCAGGGGCGCGTTGATTCATGCAGGCTCATTGCTGCCTAGTTACGTCACTGGCAAGAGTCCAACAGGTAAGTATAATGAGTCTTTTGAACAGTTCTCTAACTTCGTTTCTGTCCTTCCTTAGATGATGGCCGGCGTCCGGGGATGGCGGCGTGCTGCTGAGATTTGTAGCGCTGAAGGTGAGTGGGAGCGCGATGCGCGATGCACCTCTTTCGTATTTGTATTGAACTGAGTACTTTTTCTGTGTCTTTTAGGTGCTGCGACGTTTTCAGCGTGGATGCCGGTTATGAAGAACAAATGCGGTGTGTAAGCACGGTATGCAGCGCCTCTAGATGTTTCCACGCTAACCTGGAGCTTCTTTCCCCTCTTGCAGATGGATGAGACGTTCCGGAGACAGAGTTTCCCCCGAGCGGCTGGGATTCAGGTAAGCGTTTGAAGCTCGAACAGTATTTAAAAATAAGCGAAGATTTGCAGAAAGCTTACTAATGCGTTTTTTCTTTTCTTTTCCCTTTTCCTTAGGAAGCGGCGTGCCGGGATGGGAAAGACACCGCCGAAGATGCCCGCAGAACAGAAGGAGCGATGAATGATGTGCAGAAGTGCTGCAAGGTAAGGGTGTTCCTAACTGTGTTCTTGTTCTTGCAGAAGCTGAGCGCAGAAGAAAGATGCAGGCCTCCTGGAGACCGATTCGAACACGGTGAGTGTCACGCTGCAGGTGCAGAAAACGCAAAGCATGTTTCTCAGCCTGGGCGTTGCTTAAATAGTCTCTGGGTATCCCAGGTGTCTCTGGGCTGAACCACACCCAAAAAGTCTAGACTGCACATGCAGTTCTGGGAACTGAAATATGTGAGGGCATCCATCTTGTCCCCATCAATGCACTGCAAGTCCAATCCCCAATGTTATCCTATGTGAATGAGTGAGTCTGGTTCCACAAGCGCCAAGTCTGACTCCAAGTGGGTCTTTGGAGGGATGGAGAGGCCCTTGAGGGCCATGTAGGTGATCGTGGCCTGGCTCCAGCCTGACATCTTGGAGGGGTGGGGACATGAGGGGCAGGAATCATGACAGCACTCCTCCCCAAGGCCCCTCTCAAGATGGCTCTTCTGTCTGGTCCTCGTTTGGTTGGATGGTTTTGATGAAATCGTCTAAGCAAGCGAGGTGCATGGATGTACTCACAAGGCTCCCATGTCCTGTCTTGTGGACCATACCCCTTCCAGTCTACTAAGTAGTATAATTTGGATCTGACGTACTTTGAATCTAGGATGTCCTTGACTTCTAATTCTGGTGCCCCGGTGACTACTACTGGCTGCGGTGGCGTTGCTACCCGGGTCCCAGGTTGAACAGGTTTAAGGAGAGACACGTGGAACACAGGATGAATCTGCATGTTTGATGGGAAAGCTAGTCTGACCGCCACAGGATTTATCACAGAGGTGACGGTGAATGGACCCAGGTATCTTGGACGGAAAGTTTGGGTTCCTTTAATGGACACGTGTTTAGACTCCAGCCAGACTTTGTCTCCCACTTGGTAGTTGGGGGCCTTTGCTCGGTGTTGATCAGCAAACTTCTTTCGGCGATTCTTAGCTTGAAGTAGGTGTTCAGCTGCCCTTTTAAAGGTTTGAGAAATGGTTGTGTGCAAGGTTTTGACTGCTGGCATTTCCAGGGTTGTAGGAACGTCCAACTCAGAAGTACGTGGATGCCTGCCATACATGGTATAAAAGGGTGTCTGGCCAGTGCTGGTGTGTAGGGAATTATTATAAGCATATTCAGCTATCTATAATAGGTCGAACTAGCTTCCTTCAGCTTGGTGTAACATGCAACGCAGATACTGCTTGAGCGTCTGATTTGTCCTCTCAGTTTGACCATCTGTTTGGGGATGGTGACTGGTGGATAGCCGGATGTCGATCTGGGCCATAGAGCAGCATTTTCTTCAGAAGTTAGATACAAACTGAGTACCTCGGTCTGAGAGCAAAACTGAAGGAAACCCATGGAGCCGTACGATGCCTTCAAGAAATACCTTTTCTAGAGTGGAAGCATTTGGGAGCCCCTTAAGAGGAATGAAATGTGCCATTTTTTTAAAATAGGTCCATGACCACAAGAATAGTGTTAAACCCTTGACTGGGTGGTAAGTCAGTAATAAAATCGAGGGACAACGTGTGGCAGGGTGCTGGTGGGATTTCCAATGGTTTTAATAGCCCAGCCGGTTTCTGCTTGGATGACTTGTTTTGAGCACACACTCCACAAGATAGGATGTATTGGATAATGTCTTTACGCCACGTGGGCCACCGATAATTTCGTTTTACCTTGGCTAGGGTTTTAGGGATTCCGGGGTGGCCCTTGATCAAGGAATCATGATAACCGGACATGACTTGTTCTCGTAGTTCTTGGTTTGGTAAAAATAAACGATTCCTGAAGTAGGGCAACTGATCTTTTATCATGTAATGTTCTCCTTGCGCACTCCATGCTTGTAATTGCTCCGGACTCATCAGGTTTTGGATTTCTTCATGTAATTGTTTCTGAGTTATGGTTGTTGTGATTCCTAGGAGCTTTGCACTCGGGATGATTGCTATTGGGTCAGGGGTCTGACACGCTTGCTCTCCTACCACCATACGGGAAAGGGCATCGGCCTTCCCGTTTTTCACCCCTTGTCAAAATGTAATCATGTAGTCATATTCAGCAAAAAAAAGAGCCCAAGGTAGTTGTCGTGAGGATTGGGCCTTTGCCGTTTTTAGGTACTGGAGGTTCCAGTGGTCAGTTATTACGGTGAGTGTGTCTGGCGCCCAAGTGGTAGTCCCGCCATTCCTTAAAGGCTAACTTAATGGCCAGGAGTTCTTTGTCTGTGATAGCTTAATTGAGTTCAGGGGGTGTGAATTTACATGACCAGAAGGCAACAGAGTGTAACTGACCCGTTTCAGGGTCCTGTTGTGAGAGGACGGCTCCAATAGCAATGCTTGAGGTGTTTGTTTCCACCAGGTATGGGAGATCAGGGCGAGGGTGGCGTAAGATTGGGGCAGATGTGAATCTTGCTTTGAGTTCCTGGAAAGCCTCCTTGGCTTCTGTTGTCCACTGGAACTTTTTGTTGCTTTTCCTTGGTAATGAGGTGATGGGATGCATGATTTGCGAAAATCCTGGGATGAACCGGCGGTAGAAGTTTGCAAAACTCAGCATACTTTGAAACCCCTTGAATGAATTTGGGGATGGCCAGTTCAGGATAGCATCTACTTTGTGTACATCCATTCGGATTCCATTCGGGCTGAGAATAAAGCCCAGGAATTCCACCTTGGAGACGTGGAATGAGCACTTTTCGAGCTTGGCGTAGAGCTGGTGTTGACAGAGTTTCTCCAATACGGATTGGACGTGTTTAATGTGGTCCTGCTTTGATGCGGAATATACTAGGATATTGTCGATGTACACTAAAGCACAGACATCAATCAATTCCCGTAGGACATCGTTCATGAAGTATTGAAATGCAACAGGCGCGTTGCAAAGGCCAAAGGGCATTACTTGATATTCGTACAAGCCGTATTTGGTGCGAAAAGCGGTTTTCCATACGTCTCCCTGTTTTTACGCGAACAAGGTGATATGCCCCCCTCAGGTCTAGTTTTGTGTAGATTTGGGCATCTTTGACTTGATCAAGCAATTCAGGGATCAGTGGCAGGGGGTAGCAGTTTTTTACTGTAATCTGGTTCAGTGCACGATAGTCGATGCACGTTCTAAAGTCCCCCTCCTTTTTCGGTACGAAGAATAGAGGACTGGCTGCTGGAGACTTCGAGGGACGGATGAACCCGTTGTCCAGGCATTGGTCAAGATAGGCCTTCAGGTCCTGGTTTTCTGGTTCTGTGAGTGCGTAAATTCACCCAAAAGGGATTTGTGCGCCGGGTATCAGGTCGATTTGGCAATCGTATGGTCTCTGAGTTGACAGGGTATTAGTCTGTTCTTTCTGAAAGACATCTTGAAAGTCCTGGTATTCACTTGGTAGGGTGCCTATTGCCACAGTCGCAAGCGTGGAGGTTCTGGTGTCTATTAGTTGTTTCTCTTGGCGATAACATGTGTGGGCGCAAGTCTCGGGAAAAGGCCAATTCTTTTGCTTGCCAATCAATTCGAGGATTGTGAGCTACCAACCATAGCATTCCTAAAATCATCTGGAACTGTGGTGCCTTAATGAGGTCAAAAACGATAGATTCTTGGTGTCCATCCTGGCACAGAAGGGTTAAAGCTGCAGTGCATTGGGATACTGGACCAGAAGCTATTTCCGTGCCGTCGACAGTGGTAACAGTGTCGGTGGTTGATTTAGGGCGTAACGGAAGCCCCATCTTTGCCGCAAGATCCTGGTAGATGTAATTCCCAATGGCTCCACTGTCTATGTACGCTCTTACTGCGTGCATCTGAGATGGTTGTTGGTGATTGATCAAGACCACAGATAGTGCAAAATGGGAGGTCTGTAGTTCACTTTCTTCGCTCGACAAGTGGACCCCTACACTTGCCGGGCTGGGGAGTTTTCCGATTCCTTGATGGTATCTTCCTTGTCTGTGGCCCTTACCGTCCTCCTCGGTGGCTTCACAGGGTACTCTTTAAGGAAATGACCTGACCTTCCACAGTACAGTCATAACTGCTGCTGTCTCCTTTTATCCCTTTCCGCTTTAGTCAAGGGGGATCTGACCCCCCCGATTTGCATTGGTTCTCCTGAACCTTCCATTGTTCGGGCAGTATTGTCCTTTGAACGCACATACATAGGGCGAAGGTCCGGTCTGGTTCGATCTGCTCTTCGGTCCTGCAACTTATGATCCAGTTGAACAACAAGGTCAATGAATTCTGAGCAGTCTTTCGGGGCGTTCACTACTTGTGCGAGAACATCCTTGAGCTCCCCCTGAAATCCCTGATTAAATAATGTGTTTCTCTTCTCCACTGGCCATTCTGCTTCAACTACGAGTCTATTGAACATGGCTATGTATGTTAATATGCTTTGATTCCCTTGGCGTAGGGACAAGAAGTTCATTGTCTAATGCCTGCCCATTAGTACGACGGGCAAAAAGCTTTTCCATCTCCTGCTGAAAGCCCCTGAAGTCATGCAGCAAAGGATCGTCTTGGGCCACAAAGGGTACAGACCAGTCCGCGGCACTACCACTCAGGTAGGATAGCACAAAAGTGACCGCGATTGGTCATTCGGAAAGGCCCCTGGCCTACAAAGGAAGTGCAGGCGGCACTGGTTCATGAACATTGCAAACCCCTTGGGATCCCCCGTAAATCGTTCGGGCGGGGCCAAGGGAACTGCCCCAGGAAGGGTTATCTGAACAGGATTGGCTGATGGCGCTGGCATCGAGGGCACGCTTCCCGGCAATGGTGCATTCCCTGCTTGTGACTGGAGAAGTTGCCGGCTTAAATCATCAGTGCATTCTTTGGCTAGTATCAGCTATCTCCTCAGGGTGTTGGTCTCCTGCCTGGCTGCATGTACTTCGTAACGTAGCTGCCCCAACATGTGGGCTAACTGGTCGGTTTCTGACGTTTCCATGACGCCCAGGTGGATTTTGATATGAGGCTTTGTGTTCTGGAACGCTCACCTGGTATCCACAGGGACGTCACTCAGCCTGTTCTGACCTCTTATGACCTTGAACCCTTCCCTGGAGGCTATTCGACTGGAGACTGGGCCTGAAACACAGGATTGGTAGAGTTTAACTCCCTATTGTCTCTGTGTGCTTGAACCTCTTCTTTCCCGGGGTCCAACCCTTCCCTTTGATCCACAGCTCACCTTGTTTTCCTGGATAGTATGCTCTCCGTCCTGCTTTCAGCGCAGGGGCGCGTTGATTGATGCAGCCTCGTTGCTGCCTAGTTACTTCACTGGCAAGAGTCCGACAGGTAAGTATGATGAGTCTTTTGAACAGTTCTCTAACTTTGTTCCTTTCCTTCCTTAGATGATGGCCGGCATCCGGGGATGGCGGCGTGCAGCTGAGAAGAGTAGTGCTGAAGGTGAGTGGGAGCGCGATGCGCGATGCACCTCTTTCGTATTTGTATTGAACTGAGTTCTTTTTCTGTGTCTTTTAGGTGCTGCGACATTTTCAGCGTGGATGCCGGTTATGAAGAATGAATGTGGTGAGTAAGCGCGGTATGCAGCACCTCTAGATGTTTCCACGCTAACCTGGAGTGTCTTTCCCCTCTTGCAGATGGATGAGAAGTTCCGCAGACAGAGTTCTCCCAGAGCGGCTGGGATTCAGGTAAGCATTTGAAGCTCGAACAGTATTTAAAAATAAGCAAAGATTTGCAGAAAGCTTACTAATGCCTTTTTTCTGTTCTTTTCCCTTTTCCTTAGAAAGCGGTGTGCCGGGATGGAAAAGACACCACCGAAGATGCCCGCAGAACAGAATGAACGATGAATGATGGGCAGAAGTGCTGCAAGGTAAGGCTGTTCCTAACTGTGTTCATGTTCTTGCAGGAGCTGAGCGCAGAAGAAAGATGCAGGCCTACTGGAGACCGATCCGAACACAGTGAGTGTCACGCTGCAAGTGCAGAAAACGCAAAGCATGTTTCTCAGCCTGGGCGTAGCTTAAATAGTCTCTGGGTATCCCAGGTGTCTCTGGGCTGAACCACACCCAAAAGACTAGACTGCACATGCAGTTCTGGGAACCGAAATATGTGGGGGCATCCATCTTGTCCCCATCAATGCACTGCAAGTCCAATCCCCAATGTTATCCTATGGGAGTATGTGAGTCTGGTGCCACAAGCACCAAGTCTGACTCCAAGTGGGTCTTTGGAGGGATGGAGAGGCCCTTGAGGGCCATGTAGGGGATTGTGCCTGGCTCTGGCCTGACATCTTGGAGGGCTGGGTTCATGAGGGGCAGGAATCATGACACACATTAAGGAGTACAATCTCTTTACCATGCAGAAAGCCATGGAGCAAAACGTAACACCCTAGAGGGTAATTTGTTCGAGGAGATGGGATGGAACTTAACGCTCTTATGAAGTAGGATTATAACACCCCTGTTCTGAGTGGAATAGTCAGTATAGAATCTTTCTGAGCTCCATGACTTTGCGAATTTTAGCATCCCTGCGATGTAGCATGTGTCTCCTGTAGGAAAAGGATTTTGACACTGTGTCGCTCCACATACAATTGTACATTCCTCATCTTTTTATAGTTTCCTAGTCCGCTCACAATCCAGCTCATACAGGTCAGATTACTATCAGACATTATAGACTTTAGGAAAAAGGAGTATTATGGAACAACGAAGCCACATATTGTATTCCCAGTACGTGTTTGCCAGTCAGTGATCCGATAGAGTTTCACAAGGCACAGAGGGCTAATTAGTGGTAGCTGGGCTGAGGACACTGCTGAATGAACTTACACTGAGGAGGATGAGGAACACAGATGTTCGAGCCTCCGGTGCAAGAAGCGGCAGCAGAGTCAATGGGCTGTCTGTCGCCTCTAGGTAGCATATACGGTATTATAGAATGGGTTGTGGTCTCCCACGTTTGCTCATTATGGCCTTGTACAAATCCTTTTCTTGAATCAGGGCCAACGCAGCCCCTCTGGCTATCCCTCCAGCTGCGTAATAGATTGACTGAATTAGCTGTGCAAGATGTGAGGCCTGTCAGCAAGTGCAGTTTGCGTGGGGAGGTGAGATCCATGTGTAAACCTATCTCGGTATAGCACCAAGGTCATCAGCGGAAGTGCCTGGTGGTAGCGGACCCCTCTGGGGGAATGCATGCCAATGTATGAGGGACACTACGCAATCACAGGATCCAGTACCCAGCCTCACCAATACATGAGTAAATTTATTGAATGCGTCTTCACCGAGGTTCGCTCGGGGCGTCAGGGTTGAGGTTGATGACCGAGGGTATGGCGTGTGTCCTCCTCACAATGGGCTGCAGTCGAACCCACTCGGTATGGCAAACTAACCCCACTTGTTTCTAGGCGTGTAACAGTGGGTCGCCGCAGCAGGGCGTCCTACCTTATGCACTGAGGGAGTCCGGTAAAGCTGGGGGCTTGACTGCCCCACACTGGAGCTCGGTAGTGAGCGTTCCAGACTCTGAGGGCTTCAGGTACGCAGTCTCCCCGGCCTGAGAGGTCGTTCCGTAGAAGCGTCAGTGGCTCCGGAGAAGCATCCAAGGTTGGGCCGCCCGCGAAGAGTGGGGGTGGATCGGAGCCCAGACGATGAGGGAGCCGCCGATGGAATGCGTCAGCCCGGTGAGCCAGGTGGCGCCGCCGGAGGACAACGCGAAATCTGCTAGTGTGTTTCAGCCAGCAGCGCCCCTTCCTCAAGCAGGCCAAAGCGCCCCGGTCTCAGGTGTTAGAAAAAGGGCAGCGCATGGAGGCACTCCGCGGGCTCTACCAGGGACCATCCATGGTGAAAGTGCAAACGGCGATATCTCCTCGGTGCCAGCTCGCAGAGGGCCGGGGCTCAGTCAGCAGATGTAGAGAAGACTTGTGATCCTGGGAGCAGAGTGTGATAGCAAACCGCAATGTCCACGTGATTCTATTTGAAACGAAGGATGTGCCCAGCATGGAGCTCGAGCTCTACGCGGCCATCTTCGATCATGCGCAACAGCGCCCCCGACCATATACACATTTGCCTTTTCCTAGCATTTTTATTTTTCATGTTTCTTTTTCAGAAAAATTGTTCTAGTGTGCTTATTAAATAACAAAGGAAACATTGTCTCTGTGGTTGTCATTCTTCATACCACTAGACTTTATGCAGTCTCCCTCTTATGAGAAAAATAATAAAAGACAAAACAAATGACATAACAAATTCAAAGCATTTTATTTTTAAAAAAAGGATGTGGTCTTCCGCTGCTCCCTTTCTTTCTTCTTAGTGCATGGTATGGGTTATTGCTCCCTGTGGAAACCGAAATAGAGGCAAAGTCATGTTTAAGTCAACAAAGCAATCAGTTATTTCCCTAACGTAGGCCCTTGTTCCTTTTTTTTCCAATCAGGATGTTTGCTGAGGTCATCTTTTGACATCCTCGGCCTAATAAAGAATCCAGGACCGGTTCTTCCATAAAACAATGCTGGTGCAATTTTAATTTCTTTCAAAATTTCATAAGTGTAGTGGCGGGCCTGTTTCTAATCTCTTTTGCTATGCTGAAAATGTTCTCTGTACTTTTGAAGTCCTCCTCCCAATAGGGTGGGACTGCAGTCTCTTCTTTCTTTGCTGTATTTATTCTGTTCTGTTGAGACATAATTATCATTTTTCGTTGCCCTTCCTTCCAGCTCTGATTCTATTAAGTGTATGCGAGTGTGGCATATAGAAATACATTGTTTTGCCTACCCTTAAAGCTTCATGCATTTGCCAAATGCACATAGTTGCCATTCTTTATTACTAGAATAAACAAAAAAGCTTACTCCACTTTCGTTCCAACAGTCTTCTTAATTCTCATCATTAAATATGGCCATACTCGCATATATATGCAATTCTGGGCTCACACCTGTTTGCACCTTTCTTGGGAACATGCTACCTATTCAAAAATGACTGTATCCCTTACTGCCTTTTTTCTGTACTAACCTGGGTCTTTTTACTCCATATAATGGTCAATAAGGTTGTTCACACACTTGCTGTGTTAACTGGTACTTACCTTTTCTATCTCTACCTGTCCACTAGTACTTACATTTATCATAATATAATGTGTCTTCCCATTATATTGCTACACTCATATAGACACTTTTCCTGTTTCTCCAAAAAATGATACTTTTTTCATCTGTAATACATAAATCAACATCTTCATATAATTATATGATTTGATAGGTTATTTATAATGCGCTTAATACCCAGAGGTCTCTAAGCACAGACCCTGTGTTGCTGTGTGTCGTCTTGCTTCCAAGGTGAGCACATTGCCCCTGATCTATCCTCACAAGATTGAACAATGTTCTTGTTACTTACTCTCGTTTGTTCTTTTGTGCAATTCTACTAACAATTCTCTCATATTGCTCCAACAATCTTGGCCATCCATACTTTCTTGGTCTTTCATTAATCAGATTTTATCTTTATCAAATATATCACACTGATTAATTTAAACAAGCAACATCCATTGTGCTCATTGTTTGAAAATCTGGATATCTTATTCACACCTTCCTCCATTACTCTTGTCTCATATTGTTATTCTTTGTTCCTTTATTTGCACCTTCTAGCAACTTGTGTTTTTTGCTGCTTTAATATCAGTTAATTCCTTCATTCATTTTTTATTTATTCATTTATTTTAACCCCTGGATTGACATCAACCTTTTGGTTTTGAGCTTACTTCAGCGCTTTTAGCTTTGACTGTTTATGATTATCTTACATTAATTAGTCTAATTACAAACCAAACCCTCATATTTTAAATATTATATTCCCTCACATATGTGTACTTTTATTTTGTTCCCCTATTCCTTTTATTAGACCCATGTCATAAGGGCATGTGTTCCACAGGACACTTGGCACTCTTTCCAAGTCTTCCTGAAAATATGCTGAGTGCTGCCGTATTTTTATCATTCGCTGTGGGATTTCCCTTTTCTCTACTTTTATCCAACATGTGATGCTCCTAAAAAATGCCACTTCATCATTTGTTTAGTCTTCTCTAAACATGGCATCAACAGTAATGTCAGTCAACCAACACCCTTCTTTGTGAGATATCACTGTCATCCATAGTCTACCCTCATCATCATATCACTATCATCCATGGTCTACCCTTTGCGCATCACCATTTCCCTTTGTACTATGGCTGCTTCTAACTCTACAGGGATTGACTGTCCCCCCCTCCGTCCTGTAAGAAAATTCAATTCAACACTACAGCTAAGTCAATGCCTAGTCTGGGATACTGAATGGAAACCCTTATTGATATATCTTTATGTCCAGTTCATGAGTTCTGGATGACTACCCCTATATAACACCCCTCTCTTAGAATCCCCCTGACCCCACTGAGCCAAGAAGTAGTTCTGTTTTGCAAGTTTAAAAGGTTTATTTGAGAAATAAGACAAAATATAGATACCACGCTTTTATAATAAATTAATAATCAATATCGCCCTTATAAATATAATGTTAATCAACAATGGGTAATCTGACACTAGCACACTTCTTTATAATCAATGAGCAGTTAGTATAGGATGGATCAAGTAGCAAAAATACTTTTTTGATTTCAAGGGAAAAGCAATGAGGAATAAAATGCAGTACAGAAATACTTGAGATGATTTTAGCAAAAGATAATATAATCACTTTTTCTCTGGCAATTCACCCCCCTCCCCTATGCAATGTACGACATGGAAGTAGATGGAAAGAGGAGCACACAGTTCTCAGGAATGCAATCAAATACAATATGAAATTCAGTTCCCCCCCCAGCAAGCTTAGAGAAAACCGGTATGAGTTTTAAAACACAGGCCCAAGTGCTTTGAATGTGGTGGCAATGAAGTGAGAAATATGCTGAAAATGCTTTTAATTCCCTTTAGGAGGTTCAGGGTGAGTGAGAGATACTTGGGATGAGTTCAGGCTCACTTTAGCAATGATTCAGAGATGGTGATTAAGAGGCAAACACATTTTTAGCAAGGAAAGAAATGACTGCTGATGGTTACACGTGGCTGGATTTTTAACCATATCGCAAATCGCGGTAAAATTCATGAGTGCGTGATTCGTGATCACGGCAAAAGTATAAGGAGTAGCAAGTCGGTTCTAGGTTCGTTGGAAAGCTGAGATTCTAAGCTTTCAGAGAAAAGTTAAATTTCGTTCCTATCCCAAACGGTTCCAGAGAATTGACAGGTGACAGTTGTGCAGCTTTACAAATGACAGATGACATGATTTCTAGGAGGCTGTTCTACTTAGTTTAAAATAGTTTGGATTAGATTATTTTAACTAAGAGATTGGTTCTGCATAGTTCTGCTAGGTACTCACAATATAAATTTGAAATAGGCCTCGCCACGGATCTGGTCAGGTTTTGGACTGGACTCCGGTTCTGGTCTTGGCACTTCACAGTGATCTGGGTCAGCTCTCTGGTTCTGCTCACAGCGGTGTGGATCACTCTGGATCTCTGGTCTGGTCTGTCCGGATACAGCGGTCTCTGCACGGCTCCTGGATCTCTGCACTGGTCCTGGCAAAAGTTCTTGGCAAGGGATTCAAGCAGCTCGCCCGGCTGTGAGTAGCTTGCAAAGATTTGAGGCCTGCTGCAGAGAACTCAGCGTGTGGTTTTAGGCCTCTAATTTAGGTTCTAAATAAGTTCTAGGTTCTGGAGTATGTAGCTGGAGTCAGTCTGGAACTGGTATCTTCTGGATGTTGTGTGGTCCAGCAAAACGCTCCGCAGCAACTGGATTTGAATGTCTCTACCTGACCCAGCAGTCTCTTTTTATGTGTTTTGAAAATGGGTGTGTGCCTGGGCCTAGCTAAGCCTGCCCCCCTCTACTTGTCATTGGCCCAATTCTCCCCTCTCCCATGATTGGGGGAAGGAAATGTGAGTCAGAGTGATGCTGTAGGTTTTATGGGTCAGAGGATCCTCCCCTGGTCAGTTTGCCCACAGATCTATATTTGATTCAAATACATCCTTCCCAGATATACAATTTGTTGAAATTACATGTGCACATTATATATTCCTTATGGTCCATGCTTGTCCGCCTCTGATCTTCCTGGGGGCTTGCATTCAAAAAAGACAACATTTTGCACTTTTTAACTGGTTTTGCAATATCGGACATTTACCCAAATTTACACACATGTGCGCAAGGAGTATGGACATTAATTGATGAAGTGTCAGATTTTTAACATGCAGACATTTGGCGTGAGACCCTATTTTCCGCTAGCAACCCCCCAGAATACACCACAGGGTCCTAACGCATCTCAAAATGTTCACAGAAAAATCACAAAAATAATGATATTACTTATATAATTCTGACAAGTCTGCACTTTGAGTTATCTATCTTTTTAAAATTATGCCCTGGTCAAAAAGGGGTGTGGCTTCCCACATCACAGGGTGAAATAACTGGTTTATCCACTTCCCCCAAGCTCAGCTGCTAGCAGAGGCACTGCCCCTCCCAGTTTCCCCTAAGAGGAAGCCACTTTACGGCCCCCCAATATAACATTTGCCTGAGTCCAGGACAGGCCTTTGTTCAACTCCCTGTAGTCCCCAGCTGCTCCACCCCTAATCTAATCAACAGGGCCATGTGACCTCAGGATGCAGCCAGGCCTGGGAACACAGCTGTTGATCCAGTATCAACTCCTGTCGGGGGTAGTTGTCAGGCAGAATTCAGTTTCATTAAGCCAGGTTTCAGCTAAATGTCACTTTTTGTTCCCAGTTTTCTACATTCAAATCAAACTGACAATTTTTACATATACATTAAATAATGACTTCCTTCAAGTCATTTCAGAATATAGTTTTACATTGTATCCGCTTCTTAGCAAGTCTTTCCTTGGTCTGGTTTTGTTTCATTTGTTCAGTTTTACACAAAAGTCCGGTGGTTTAAAACGCCGGCTTTCTGATAGTGGTGAGTACTGGTAATGCAACCATTTTTGGGATTAAGAAAATGAATTCCCCACAAGAAGGTTGTATCTTTGGAGTGGTCTCATGCCAACTGCGCAGTTCTCCTATTCTGGCGTGAATGTGGGCGGCGATAGCTCATCCCCACATCCACCCAGTCTATTGATTTAGTTTGTTCTGGGATAGAATAATGGCCGGCGACAGCTCATCCCCACATCTACCCAGTCTATTGATTCAACATGGGTCAAAACCCATGACAAATCCCCCGCCCGACTGTGCTTTGATTCAAGTCGAGGGGAAGTCGGGTGCAAAGGAGGTTTTGAGCCCTTGCGCTGGTATGTCCCCATTATCTTCTTCCAATCCTGTAGGTGGCACAGTTCAGCATCTTTTCCTCCCTCCAGTCGATCAATCAGTTCTCCTTGCTGGTCCTGATGGGAGGATTGGGCAGTACCCTGGGCCCCTCGGGTCTCGGCTCCCGGTCCCCGGTCGTCCTCCTTGGTCAGTCTCCAGGTTTTCTTTCTCCTAGGACGACAAAGGAAAAGCAGCAATACCTATTCGTAGACATTTTTCCACCACTATTAATGGTGTGGCAGACATATACATTTTATAATTTAACATACCTAACATTTTACTTTTGAGATACAAGTTATCATTCAAAGACAGTGGCTTACAAGAGTATAATATTTTAGAGACTATATGTGGGATATTTTTGGGTTGGAACTGAATTAATCTGGAGCGGTCCCCTCTGGTATTGCAGAGGACTCCTCCAGTTTCTGCAAAGTGTGCCTGGGATGGCAACACTTCAACTGGTTTATGTGGACCCACTTGTCTTCCCACTCTGCCAAACCGCTTTTGGGGATGCTGATCTTGTAGGCCACAGGGGAGCTCTTCTCTATAATCTCAAAGGGTCCCTTCCATGTAGGCAAACATTTTCTCTGTTTGGCCTGGTTTCTTTGGAAATTGTATAGATAGACCCAATCACCCACCTTATATTCCTTTCGGGTAGTTTTTAAATCATAGTGGGTCTTCATGCTCTCAGCTGATCTTTCTAGATTCCACTGAGCATAGGCAAAAGCATGCTGAAGGTGTTTCCTTAAATTCTCCACATACTCATGAGTTGTGGAGGCATTTATCAATGTTTGCTCTTGGGTTCTGTAGAGTAAATGCTGGGGAAGCACCATCTTGCGTCCAGTCATCAACTCAAATGGGGACATTTTAGTTGCAGATGAAGGGGTAGATCTGATGGCCATTAGGACCAGAGGTAATCGGATATCCCAACTTGGCCCAGAATCTACCACAAACTTTTTTAAGATGCTCACAATGGTTCGGTTATATCTCTCCACTGCTCCAGAAGAAGCTGGGCGGTAAGCAATATGTAGCTTTCTTTTGACCCCCAGTATCTCCCACATCTTTGTCATTACTTCACTGGTAAAGTGGCTACCCCTGTCTGACTCAATCCTTTGAGGTAGACCAAAACGGGAAAAGATGTGGTTAATCATCAGGGCTGCTGCTGTTTCTGCCTTGCAGTTTGGGGCTGGGAGACATTCCACCCACTTGGTAAACAAGCATGTAACGGTCAACATGTACTTGTTTCCTCTAGACGAGCGAATCACAGGGCCTACAAAGTCGATTTGCAAATCTGACCATGGCAGTGTCATCCCCCTCTTTTGGAGAGGCGCACAGTGTGTGAGGGATGATGGCTGAAATTGTGCACACACAAGACTCCCCTTCAAGTATTGGTCGAGGTCCTGCCCCATGTGTGGCCAGTATGCAACCTCTCTTAAGATTTCCAGTGTTGTGTGAAACCCCCTCTGACCGGCGGTGGCCGCATCATGGGCGTGACTTAACATCAGGCTTCGGAATGAGGTAAGAACCACCCACAGATCATGGCCAGCTTGGGATTTCCTTACCAACAAACCGTCTTGGATTCAGAACATTTTTGGACATTTCATCAACACTCTTAGGTCCTCTTTCCCAATGTAATCGGTATCCGTCAGGGGAAAGTTCTCAGGGTCCTCAAGGTGTTGGTAAAACTTACCAATAATTGGATCCCCCTTCTGAGCTGCAATTAAATCAGCATCAGGGGTCTCCTTACTCCATTGTGCAGTTGAAAGATCATTGTGAGCACTTGTCTGGGACCTAGTGATAGCGGTGACCTGGATTTCCCCCAACAGGGACTCTTTTTCGATTAGATCCCCTTGAATGGCCCCGGTTTTGGCCAGCTGATCAGCTAAGTAATTTCCAGTTTTGTCTGGTCCCTCTACTTTGGAATGACCCTTGATCTTCTTCCAGTAGATGGTCATCCCATTCGAGGTGACCAGATCATCAATGTTTTGGATTAACTTCCCATGTTTCAGGGGTTTGTTATTAGCGCATAACATGCCTCTGGTTTTCCAGTTGACCAGGTGCTCCACGAACCCGTTCCGTCCATAATCCGAATCTGTGATTATGACCAGTTCGTGGAGTTGATGCTGGACAGCAGTGAGGATGACCTGATGCACAGCCATCAATTCTGCCACCTGACTACTTCGGGGACCAATGTTGTATCCAGCGGAGGGTTCTGGGAACTCCTTCACCCATGCATTCCCTACGCCAGCCACCAGTTCTTTCTCCCCGTCGTTGTCAACATGGTAAGAGCATCCGTCCACATAGACAGTGGGCATTCCCTCACACTTGTCTTCTTCAAAGACTTTGTGTGGGGAATTAAGGTATGCCTCCATGTTGTCCTTGATTTTTAGACTTTCGTCCTCGAGACAGCTTTCTCCGGCACAATCATGCAAGTCAGCCAGACCTTGCGCAAGGGGACTCTTCTTGTTTTGGCCATATCTGACCTCCACAGGAAAGCCTTGCATTGACAGAATCCAGGAAGTAATTCGGGAATTGCTCACATTTCCGGCCCGGATTCTGTCACTTTGGAGATATTGCAGAGGCTATTGTGGAGTCTCCACTATGATGGGTTCCCCCTGGATAAACGGGCGGTAATTCTTCAATGCCCACACCGTTGCCAGGAGTGCCTTCTCACAATCGTTGAATTTTTCCTCCACAGAGGATAAAGTTTTGCTCGCATAGGAGATTACTTTATTGACCTTGTCATGCTTTTGGTATAATACTGCCGTCAAGCATGTATTAGAGAACCCTGTCTCCAGGAAGAACTCCTTGTTTCTGACAGGGTAAGCTAGGCAGGGTGCTTGTGAGAGGCTTCTTTTGAGTTGTCTTACTGCCTCGGCTTGTTCTGGACCCCATTCCCACTTGACCCCCCCCTTTAGGAGATGAATCAGGGGTCTGGTGATCTCTGCGTAGCCCTCAATGAACTTTCTGCTGTAATTAGTCAGTCCAAGGAGGCTCCTTAGGTCCCGCAGAGTTGTGGGGTCTTTCAGTTTCTGAAGTGCTTCCACTTTCTTTTCCTGGGGACAGAGACCCTGAGGAGTAATCTCATGCCCCAAGAAATTAACCCGGGTTCTACACCACTGTGCTTTCTGAAAGGAACGTTTTGCTCCGGCGACCCTCAACTGGGTCAGAACATAACGGATCTCCGCTATGTGTTCCTCCACAGATGAACTTTTGATGAGGACATCATCTACATAAGCCAGGTTACCCCTTGCACCCAGGTCGGGCATGGCCTTGTGTAGGAAAATGTTGAATTAATTGCCGGAGTTGAGGTATCCGAAGGGAGTCTGGGTCCATGTGTACTGCTGGCCCCCAAAGGTAAAAGCCAGCTTGTATTGGTCCTCCCTACTGACAGGCACAGTCCAGTATCCATTGGTCAGGTCTATTGCAGTGAATACCTGAGACCCCTGAATCTGGGCCAGCCCTTGGTCAATGTAGGGCAGAGGCCATCGGGAAGTATGGACCCGTTTGTTGAGCTCCCTAAGGTCGGCGCAGAGTCTCCACTGGCCGTTTGGCTTCAATATTCCCAGCACCGGATTATTGAAAGTGCTGTGGACTGGACGGATTATTCCCCAGGACTCTAGGTTCTTAATTATTTCAGTAAGGGACTCCATGGATGCGAGAGGCAAGCAATATTGCTTCACAAACACTGGAGTCATTCCAGGGTCCGTGGGAATTGTTGTGGTGTGGATGTTGGTGCGACCACAGTCATATAAGTCTACCGCAAAGAGATCTTGGAAATCCAAGAAAACTTGTTTCAACTTTTGCTTTTGTTCCAGAGTCACACAGGCATCAGCTAGGTTGACTCTCTCTTCCACCATCTGCCTGAAGCCTGGAAAGACTTCTGGTTTGGCTATCTCAGCGGCCTCCTCCAGCTGGGTGGAGAAGTCCCTGGTCAGAGTGCTGATTTGGACTGGAGGCCTCAGGTGGGAAAGGCAACCCTCATGGACCTGGAAAATCACCTCATCCCTCCTGAAGTCACAAGTCATACCTTCCTTACCATAGGGGCAGGAAGTGTACACCAGGAAGTTCCCCCCATGCCGGGTAAAAATCCTGTCTGGTGTTGTATTGTCATCACTGTCACTGTCAAAACAGTCCTTGGGGATTGGTCCTAACAGTTCATTTCCTAAATCAATGGAAAAATGTCGGTCATCAACCGCCATTCCAATAATGGTGCCTGCGGCTAGAGTAATACTCTTTAAGTCGCTGTTATCCACCTCTATTAGAATGGTGTCATGTTCTATGTTGACTAATGGAGTTGGGTTTACCCCCAACCCTTGCTGTTGGAGAGAAGCGTTAAGATGTATGTAAGCATCAGGGTTTTTCAAATGTTGTCCTCTTTTAACTTTCACTTCCAGGGAGAATTGTCGGGTCCTTTCTGGGATGGTGACTTCCTCTTTAATCTGAATTTCAACTGCATAAGGTAGCAATTGAGCTGACCTAAATGCTTTTTCTGGATCATCAAAGCCCATGGGATTATCCGCTAATCGGGACCAAGCTTTGAAGTTTATTAGGTCCAAACTAATGGCAAAGCGATTGAGAATGTCACTGCCTAAGTAAAAGGCGGCAGTGACGTCTTGCACGACCCAACAATTATGGACTATGCTCTTGTTGCCAATGGAGATTTTGAGCATACACCTGCTTGGCAGGAGATGTTTGGAATTAGGTGCTTCCAGGTCCATTTCCCATTTGTCTATCAGTTTGAATGTGGGAATGGCTGGATCTTTTGGGAGTTGGCGGAACATGGCTTCGCTGATGAAGCTCTTATCGTTGTTCACACACACTCGAGCGAGAACAGAGTCCTTCCCATCATTTAACTGAACAGGGATGAACAACTGCTCTCCAATTTGCTGAATATCAGCCAGGCTCTGAGCTGATTTCACATCTTTCTGGACTATAGGAGTGGGAGTGTCTGATTGTGGATTAGTAAAGAAATTCAGGGTGTTTCCTTCCAGTGTGGAATACCACCTTAAACTGGAATAAAGGTTGATTTTCAGAAATAGAGAGGAGCCCCCCATCACCAGTCTGTTGTCCTACTGCTATTACTGTCACATCTGGAGTTTGGTTGTTCTGGAAGTGAAATTCTACCTGGTCAGATTTTTGTTCAACCATGTGGCAGGTGCCGTTTAAACTAACATGGTTTAATTTGGTCGGCTAGTCTGGGTCTACTATGACCGGGTGTTTCACCTTGTGTCGCCCAATTTTAATGTCCAAGTCTGCAGCCCCCTCAACGGGAATTTCCTTCTCGTCAAAGTTCTGCAGTTGTCCAGGAAGAGAGGTGAGAGGAATTCGGTAATTCTCCCCCCTTCCTGCATTTAGTTCCTCAAATGCCCTTTTGGACAGAAGGGTAGCTTGGGATCCAGTGTCCACCAGTGCCAAAATTGTACCCTGCCCCTGTACTTGTACCGGGGCATAGTATCTTCCCTCCTTCTCCTCAAGGGGGCACAGATAATGCACATTTCTGGACAACTGGTGGGCTAGCTTTCTGGTTTTGGACATTGCTAGAGAAGAGATTTGGGCAGAATTCTGTGGAGAGTCTTGGGAATCTGAAAGAAAAAGTTGGCAACTGGAGATCAGAGCCATTGTGGGTTCCCCTGGTTCCGGTTCTGGGCTGCCCCCCCCTTTTTGGAGGCAGTCACCAGGATGGGTTTGAACCAGGGGATTTCGGTATTGTGGGTTCTGGGATGAGATGATGGGCGGCGGTAGCTCAGTCTCCATATCTCCCCAGTCTGGATTGGAATCCCTTGGGACCCATTTTTCTTTGGGAGGAGTTCCCCCATCTCTGAAGGAGAAGATCCTTTTCCCAGGATCTTCTGAGGATCCCTCTCCCTCAAATTGGAAGACCTGTACCTCCTCCACAAAGTGGGTCTGTTTGGGTCCTTTGTTTCTCCTACCCCCCCTCTGCTCCTTGGGAGGCAGGCTTTCAGGGGCAGGAGATTTTGTTTCCGGTTCCTGGTTTTCCAGGGGCTGTTTATAAGTTGGGAAGGAAGCTTCCTCCAAGGCTTTACACCCCCTTTCCCCTTGTGCCTCCTCCCTGGGAACCGGTGGGTTATCGGGGTGCTGCCCCCATCATTGTTCTGGAGCACCAGGTCCAGAGTTTGGGGCATTCTGCGGTGGCATGCTCATCTGAGGGTTCTGTTGAGCCCTCAGTATGTGACCCAGATCTCGTGCCATATTTTGGACCTGGCGCTCAAGTTGTGAAACCGGCTCAGGCTGATACGGGGCTCTATTTTCTCCCCTGGGCTGATCCCGGGAAGGGTAGCTATCCCTTCTCTGGTAGTACCCCTGGTGGGGAAGATTTTGGTACCCCTCCACCCTTGGCCTCCCCTCTCCCGGATTAGGTTGTCTGGGCTCAGGGAATTGGGGAAAGAAGGATGGATGGTTTTGGGGTTGGAAATTGGGTGGATACCTGGGGAAAAAGCTCTGCCCAGGATTTGGAGAATTTCTGCCCTCCTGTGGGAAGTTGGGAAGGAAGTTCCCTGGGTTAGGTGCTTGGCTGGATCCCCCCCTTGGGCTGGAGGAGTCCACACATAACCCAGGATTGGTCGGTTTCCCTTATAGCGGGGACTTACATAGTCAGGGGAGCGGGGGACCCCATTTGTGGGACTACCTCCTCGACTCCCTGTCTGTGACTGGCCCGAGGGCCTTCTGGGCTGTGAATTATTTGGTGCAGGCAGGTTTTTAGGCCCCCCCATCTCCAAATCTAAAACGGGGGCAACCTTTACCTCTGCCACCTTGGCAGCAGCAGGGGTGCTGTTGGTTTTGGGGTTTTTCGGCGCGTTATTTTTATTTTCGATAGGCTTCTGCACCTCATAGATCCGGGTAGCCTGTTCAATGACCCAGTCTAAAGATCTTTTCTCATGAAAATCTCTCATGAGCTGGGTCATTATATATTTAGGGAGAGCATGGAAAAATGTATTGACAAACTCTTTGCTGTCTGTGCGCACCCTTCTGTTGGTCTGCGCAAAAGCACGCTTTAATTCTTCCACAAACTCTTGTGGGGCCTGATCCTCCCCACATTGCAAATTGTAGGCTGCCTTGCGAGCCTCTTGGGGATTTCTGTGCACAGAAAAATGTTTCAAGATGGCCGCCCTGTATGTGGACCACCTTGAATGATTTTGGTCCTCCAGCCCCGCAAAGAAACTGGAGTACTCTGGTGAGAAGGTCGACTTTACATATTGAATACAGCTTTGGCTGTCCTTCAAATGAAAAGTCTCCATCATTTGCTCAAACAGCTCTAAGTGCTCCCAAACTGAATACTTGGCGTTCTTATGATAAGGTGTGATAACACTCCGTATTGCCTTTATTTGCTTCAATGGGTCCTTAAGCAAGGCCCTTTTTGCCTTATTGGCCTTTTTGGTTCGGGTAACCCTGGTCCATTCATCCTCTGACTCAGAGGCACTGCTCCCAGAGGTTCCTGTCTGATCTTCCAGGTTTTCCCGGATTCTGCGAGCCTGGGAATGGCTGGCAGAATGTGGGGACCTGGTCTCCTGTGTCCTGCGCCGTTCAGAGGAGTCTTCAGATTCCTCCTTGCTGCCAGGATTTGATGGGTACCCCCCCCCACTGACCTAACTGGGCAGAAGTTTTCAGGATGCCCTTAATGGGCCTACTCTCCTGGGGTTCCCCACTAAATTGCACTGTGCTTGGGTGCCCATACCCGAATGCCCGCCCATCCATTCCTGGGAGGTACTGGCTTATGAGCCCCTTACTTCTAGCTGGATAGTAATCTGCCATCTCCGTGGCCCTGGGCTCATGTGCGCGAGGGGACATGGGGGTGGCAGAGTCCAGGGACTGGGAGAGATGAAGGCCTCTGGTACCAGGGCTCCTGAGGTTATGCTCAGGCGTTTCCCTTTCCCAGCGCACCTCGTCTCTATCAGCCCCTGCTCCCTGTTGCAATGCAAGAGCCTGCACTTTCAGTTCCTCAGTTAAGGCCTTACTAGACTCTATCAGTCTCTCCTGCACCGCTACCTGTTGCTGGAGCCTATCATTGTGCTGACAGAGAGCCTCATTTTCTCTCTGTGCCTCCTGATTGGTCCTGGAGTACTGGGCCAGTCTCTGCTGCAGGAGGGTTACCTCCTGAGCTGTGTCCCTATTGGCCTGCTCCTTTCTTGCCAGAGCATCCTCCACCCTCCTGGTGTGCTCTAACAAGTTCTGGTGTTCTTTTTGGAGGTCACCCAGTCCCTGGAGGGCCAGGTGATTTTCTTCCATTTTCCTTTTTAAGTGGCAGACTTCCTGGCCTAAGGTATCCCTTTCCTGACTAAGAGTCTGCATCTGTGCCGCCAGGTCGTCCCTTTGCCTTTGGAAGGCACCAACTTTCTGGTGTTCTTCATCAAACTCTGCCTGGGTATCCAGGTCTTTCAAAATCAATTTATTGCTTTCCTCTTTCTCTCTGTCTAGTTGGATTTGCAGGGTGGCTACCTGCTCTGTGCATGCACTGTTGAAATTGATCTGTTGCTCCAGCTTTTTCTGGCTCTGCAGTAAGTAGTCCAGACTGTCTTGGTGCTCCTTCTGCAAAGCCAGAATTCTGGTATCCTGGTCCGTCTTTTCCTGTTGCAGGATATCCATATCCTTCTTTATTTTAATGATGTACTGTCTACTCTCATTTTCGGACTCCTGGCTTCTGTGCAGCCTCTGCTCAGAAGAGTCTAGATCGGATTGGGCCTTCTGTAATGCCAGCAGTTGCCTACTCACCAGATCTTGGCCTTCAGCACATTTGTCCTGCATGGCTCCCATAAGTAAAAATAAATATGCCGCTACCCTGGCAATCTTGTTATGCTCATCCTTGGCCTTAGGGGCCATATATAGTTCACTCAGGGCCACATGTAAGGGACCCTGGTCTCTCCATGTATCTGACCCGGTTTCAGTGATCTGGGGTGCGATTGCCTGCAACCAGACCGTCTGGTCCTGATGAGTCCACTCACCTCTCACAAATAGCTTATGTAAGAAGTGCTCTCTGGCTATTTTCACATCTACCAAGGTCGTCATTCTGGAATTTGAGTTCCTTCCTGACTTACAGAAGTTTGTATTTCATTTTTGCAAAACAGACCTTTCCCTTAGAGCGTCCTTTTGAGGAGTGCTTTACAGCGTAACACAGTGTGGTGATCCGACCGGATGTATGTATCTTGTCAGTTAGCACACTGTATTAATCTGCACAAGTGATAGATCTAATCCGGAATCCCCAGCTACGAGCCCCCAATTTGTAAGAAGATTCAATTCAACACTACAGCTAAGTAAATGCCTAGTCTGGGATACTGAATGGAAACCCTTATTGATATATCTTTATGTCCAGTTCATGAGTTCTGGATGACTACCCCTATATAACACCCCTCTCTTAGAATCCCCCTGACCCCACTGAGCCAAGAAGTAGTTCTGTTTTGCAAGTTTAAAAGGTTTATTTGAGAAATAAGACAAAATATAGATACCACGCTTTTATAATAAATTAATAATCGATATCGCCCTTAAAAATATAATGTTAATCAACAATGGGTAATTTGACAGTAGCACACTTCTTTATAATCAATGAGGAGTTAGTATAGGATGGATCAAGTAGCAAAAATACTTTTTTTGATTCCAAGGGAAAAGCAATGAGGAATAAAATGCAGTACAGAAATACTTGAGATGATTTTAGCAAAAGATAATATAATCACTTTTTCTCTGGCAATTCACCCCCCTCCCCTATGCAATGTAAGGCATGGAAGTAGATGGAAAGAGGAGCACACAGTTCTCAGGAATGCAATCAAATACAATACGAAATTCAGTTCCCCCCCAGCAAGCTTAGAGAAAACCGGTATGAGTTTTAAAACACAGGCCCAAGTGCTTTGAATGTGGTGGCAATGAAGTGAGAAATATGCTGAAAATGCTTTTAATTCCCTTTAGGAGGTTGAGGGTGAGTGAGAGATACTTGGGATGAGTTCAGGCTCACTTTAGCAATGATTCAGAGATGGTGATTAAGAGGCA
This sequence comes from Ambystoma mexicanum, assembly GCF_040938575.1. Lineage (NCBI taxonomy): Eukaryota > Metazoa > Chordata > Amphibia > Caudata > Ambystomatidae > Ambystoma > Ambystoma mexicanum. The sequence goes on from NC_090936.1 coordinate 187,992,891, forward strand.
AACGAATTTTTAGCAAGGAAAGAAATGACTGCTGATGGTTACATGTGGCTGGATTTTTAACCAAATCGCAAATCGCGGTAAAATTCGCGAGTGCGTGAATCGTGATTATGGAACAAGTATAAGGAGTAGCAAGTCGGTTCTAGGTTCGTTGGAAAGCTGAGATTCTAAGCCTTCAGAGGAAAGTTAAATTTTGTTCTATCCCAAATGGTTCCAGAGATACGGACGATTAAATAAAGGTAGTTTTTCGGATTTAAAGTAAACTCAAAATGACAGGTGACAGCTTGCAGCTTCAGAATTGACAGGTGACAGTTGTGCAGCTTTACAAATGACAGATGATACGATTTCTAGGAGGCTGTACTACTTAGGTTAGAATAGTTTGGATTAGATTATTTTAACTAAGAGATTGGTTCTGCACAGTTCTGCTAGGTACTCACAATATAAATTTGAAATAGGCCTCATCACGGATCTGGTCAGGTTTTGGACTGGACTCCGGTTCTGGTCTCGGCACTTCACAGTGATCTGGGTCAGCTCTCTGGTTCTGCTCACAGCGGTCTGGGTCACTCTGGATCTCTGGTCTGGTCTGTACGGATACAGCGGTCTCTGCACGGCTCCTGGATCTC